>NC_056054.1:30622170-31240032 GCF_016772045.2 Ovis aries | reverse complement strand
CATTTATCAGGGAAAAAGCCCATACTTGCATTAGATTTTCAAAGGGGGTTTATAACCCTCACAAAAAACAGTCAAGTCTCATCTCCTCAGGAGGGAATTCAGATTGAGTAGGTTTACCTTGATACCAGCTCTCTAACTTCTCTAGATGTACTTGCATTTTTAGAAAGTGGTTTAAATGAACAGAGCAAGCTAGTGTGCAGACTGTGTGACTAATCCCTTTTCACAATATAGGATTTACATCCTTGAAATTCAAAGTTTTAGCTCATTAAGAGTTGGTACTGTCACACTTGCACAGGCAGCTAGTACACTTCTGAACAACTCTGGAGTTACATACCAAAATCAGCTATCTTGGCATTCATCTGTGCGTCCAATAGCACATTCTCTGGTTTCAGGTCTCGATGAACAACCATATGCCTATGACAGTAATCCACGGCAGACAGAATCTGCTGAAAGAGCCGCCGAGCTTCCATCTCTTCAACCTATCAGGTATAGAAGAAAGTATACCAAGAACATTTGGGACATCTACATAGCAAGTTTTAGTTTCACAATCAACCTAAATATAACTGAGTAATAAGCAATTAGAATTGTGTTAGAATTCTCAACAAATCAGACAAACAAGGCAAAAATTTGCATGCAAGCTCAACATATCAATCGACAGGCTTTTCTTTGCTGCTATTTGTCACAGTTCATTTTCAAATACTACTACTAAATGTGCACAATGTTTCACAAGTAAAACAATCTAAAATAGAATTTAAGTGAAACTGCTAAGAGAAGGAAATAGCTGAAGCTTCAGCATGATGTTGTGGAACTGATTTTGCACTTTGAAAAGCATAGGCTTTTCATGTTGGCAATTAAGTAGAATATATTTCCTAAAATCAGTGTGTCATAAAGTGCATGCTTTAAGAAAGAAAATACATCTAATACTCTGTATGTTTAGTTAGACATTATTACAGAAATAATCTCAGCTTTGAAGATATCTTTATGGTTTGCTATTTCTTACTACTTTCCTCTTTTTTTTTTTTTGCTTGAGGGTTTATTGTACTAGATAGAATGTTACTCACCCGTCCATGTTTACAGATGTAGTCAAACAATTCACCACCAGACACATATTCCATTACCATAAAAAAATCTGTTGGAGTGCTGATCACCTGGTATCTTTTTTGTCAATGAAAAATATAATAAAAATATTACTTTAACCAAAATCAGCCTAGTATGTTCATTCCTACTATAAATTGATATTCTAGTGTTTTATAATACTTTAAGATGTCAACAAATTATATAGTGTTATCAAAATAATCACAGAGTTATAAACATGGAGGTTCATAAAACTCAGTTAGGTCCTTCAGCTTACAGACTTCCCTCCAGATCCCACCTTTCATGTTTACAAAATCTAGGAAATCATCCATTCCTTGACAACTAAATTAAGAATTAATTTTTCCATTTAAGCAAAAATGTGTTTGTAGTCTATAAAGATGGACTATGACCACCTAGACAGCATATTAAAAAGCAGAGATGTTACTTTGCAGACAAAGGTTCATCTAGTGAAAGCTATGGTTTTTCCAGTAGTCATGTATGGATGTGAGAGTTCGATTATAAGGGAAGATGCGTACCAAAGAATTGACGCTTTTGAACTGTGATGCTGGAGAAGATTCTTGAGAGTCTCCTGGTCAGCAAGGAGATCAAATCAGTCAATCTCAGCCCCGAATATTCATTGGAAGGATTGATGCTGAACCTCCAATACTTTGGCCATCTGATGCAAAAAACTGACTCATTAGAAAAGACCCTGATGCTGGGAAAGACTGAAGGCAGGAGGAGAAGGGGACGACAGAGAATGAGATAGTTGGATGGGATCACCAACTCAATGGGCATGACTTTGAGAAAGCTCTGGGAGTTGGTGACAGACAGGGAAGCCTGGCATACTGCAGTCCATGGGGTCACAGAGAGTCAGACACGACTGAGTGACTGAACTGAACTATGGAGTTGAGGTATGTTATATTTAAATAACAGTGAAAAATATTCTTGGAAAGGAAAATGTTATCAACATGGATACAATCAGCAAAATCTTAAAGTTGACAAATGATCCTGTCTTCAAGATAAAAAATTCAAAAAAGGAAAGGAAGGTATAGATTAAAAGTAAATTAAGAGACATGTTGTATAGACTAGTTTTGATTCTAGTTCAGACAGACCTACTTTAAAAACTATTTATAAAACAAGAAAAGAAAGTCTGAATGACTGGTTGATAATATTTAACTGTTTAAAATATTAGATGATACTAAACTGTGCTTATTTTATTAAAATACCGCCTTTACCTTCCAAAGTAGATATTGAAGAGATTACAGATTAAAAGGTTACTCAGACGGTAAAGAATGTGCCTGCAATACAAGAGACCCAGCTTCAATCCCTGGGTCAGAAAGATCCCCTGGTGAAGGGAATGGCTACCCACTCCAGCATTCTTGTCTGAAAAAGTCCATGGACAGACGAGCCTGGCGGGCTACAGTCCATAGTTCATGGGGTCAAAAAGAGTTGGATATGACTGAGTGACTAACACTTTCACACTTTTACTTTACAGATTAAAAACATACTATTTGGGATTTGCTTAAAAATAATTTGGGGTGGGAGAAGCAGGAAGAAGCAGAAAAAATAATACACTGATAATTGCTGAAGTTGAATGATAGACATATAAGGCTTCACCACTTTACTTTTTTTTTGGTATGCATTATGAAACTTCCATAATACAAAATTAAACAGATGTATGTATATACATATGCGTGTGTTTATATGTGTGAAAATATATATATGTCCTAGGCACTCAAAGCTGAGCACATAAAACAATAAAGAATCTTAGCTCTATTTGTCAAAATTTTTCCTAAAAAACTATAACATCCACATCCACACACAATTTACCAGAGTTTTGAAAACTTTAAAAACATGTTGACTATAGTATTAATGTTTTAAATGATGGTTGCATCTAACACATAGATGAACAATTGTTCTACTCTGCTTTGTTTGCAAAGGATTAGTTATATCTAGTTGATTATTAGAAATATCTGAATTACACTGAGTTTCTATTAAGAGCTGCTATTTATAGCTGTGTGGTTGTGCATGGCTTAAAGGCACCCAGTGGAAGGCACAAGCAGGGGCTAAGAAGTGGCCCAGATGCCACCCTACAGGCAGTATACCTTCACACAAGATGTGTCAGAAGCAGGGTAGGCTTTTGGTAACTAGTCCACCCAGATGGGGCACTGTTTATTATTAATGTCCAAAAAAGAAAGCTCTAAATGGTGGTCCTGGTTACTATTCTTTAAAGAGGAAGGAAAAAATGGCCAGGAAATTGGTGCTATAACTACACAGTATATATTGTAAGAGAGGACACATCATACATAAATGAATACCTGCAAAAAGTAAAGTAGTTAACAACATTGTGACCCAACTATACTTCAATTTAAGAAGAGATAGAATAAAAGGTAAAATATAAAAACTATACTTTTACAGCTTCCACATCTGAAAATGATTACAGATTTTCAGAAGAAATATTTATAATAGCAGCCGCTAGTTTTGGGGATGAAAAAGGTACCCCCCACTTTCTATAGATTAATGTAACTGGCAAATAAGGTCGAGTCTTTTCAAATGAACTGTGAACAGGGAACTTACCCTGAGAACTCTAGGGGCAAAAAAAGGTTCTAAAGAAGCAATCTTGCTACTGCTGCTAAGTCACTTCAGTCGTGTCTGACTCTGTGCGACCCCATAGACGGCCTCCTACCAGGCTCCCCCGTCCCTGGGATTCCCCAGGCAAGAACACTGGAGTGGGTTGCCATGTCCTTCTCCAATGCATGAAAGTAAAAAGTGAAAGTGAAGTCGCTCAGTCGTGTCTGACTCTTACCGACCCCATGGACTGCAGCCTTCCAGGCTCCTCCGTCCATGGGATTTTCCAGGCAAGAGTACTGGAGTAGGCTGCCATTGCCTCCTCCGAGCAATCCTAACAGGCACCAAACTAATAGAATAAAATGAACAGTGAACAGCAAGAGCATCCACAGTGTCACCTCACTGTAGGCTGATCTGATTTATCAACAGGAGCCTCAGCCACTTTTATGCTTTGTACATCTTTGGGTATAAGAGAAAAGCAGTGATTCCAATAAATTTAGCTGCTGATTCCTCTGAGTATATCATCGGTCTGACTTAATGTCTTTCTTCCCACTACTAATGTTGTCAATGTGCCAGCAAATCTGGAAAACTCAGCAATGGCCACAGGACTGGAAAAGGTCAGTTTTCATTCCAATACCTAAGACAGGCAATGCCAAAGAATGCTCAAATTACCGCACAATTGCTCTCATCTCACACGCTAGTAAAGTAATGCTCAAGATTCTCCAAGCCAGGCTTCAGTAATAGTGAACCGTGAACTTCCAGATGTTCAAGCTGGTTATAGAAAAGGCAGAGAAACCAGAGATCAAACTGCCAATATCCACTGGATCATCAAAAAAGCAAGAGAGTTCCAGAAAAACATCTATTTCTGCTTTACTGACTATGTCAAAGCCTTTGACTGTGTGCATCACCACAAACTGTGGAAAATTCTTCAAGAGATGGGAATACCAGACCACCTGACCTGCCTGTTGAGAAATCTGCATGCAGGTCAGGAAGCAACAGTTAGAACTGGACATGGAACAACAGACTGGTTCCAAATAGGAAAAGGAGTATGTCAAGGCTGTATATTGTCACTGTGCTTGTTTAACTTACATGCTAAGTAAACCATGAGAAACGCTGGGCTTTATGAAGCACAAACTGGGATTAAGATTTTTAGGAGAACTATCAGTAACCTCAGATACGCAGATGACACCACCCTTATGGCAGAAAGTGAAGAAGAACTAATGAGCCTCTTGATGAAAGTGAAAGAGGAGAGTGAAAATGTTGGCTTGAAGCTCAACATTCAGAAAACTAAGATCATGGCATCCAGTCCCATCGCTTCATGACAAATAGATGGAGGAACAGTGGAAACAGTCGCAGATTTTATTTTGGGGGGGCTCTACTGTCTAGCCAAGGCTATGGTTTTTCCTGTGGTCATGTATGGATGTGAGAGTTGGACTGTGAAGAAGGCTGAGTGCCGAAGAATTGATGCGTTTGAACTGTGGTATTGGAGAAGACTCTTGAGAGTCCCCTGGACTGCAAGGAGATCCAACCAGTCCATTCTGAAAGAGATAAACCCTGGGATTTCTTTGGAAGGAATGATGTTAAAGCTGAAACTCCAGTACTTTGGCCACCTCATGCGAAGAGTTGACTCATTGGAAAAGACTCTGATGCTGGGAGGGATTGGGGGCAGGAGGAGAAGGGGACGACTGAGGATGAGATGGCTGGATGGCATCACGGACTCGATGGACGTGAGTCTGAGTGAACTCCGGGAGTTGGTGATGGACAGGGAGGCCTGGCGTGCTGCGATTCATGGGGTTGCAAAGAGTCGGACACGACTGAGCAACTGAACTGAACTGAAAATCACTGCAGATGGTGATTGCAGCCATGAAATTAAATGACACTTACTCCTTGGCAGGAAAGTTATGACCAGCCTAGATAGCATATTAAAAAGCAGAGATGTTACTTTGCCAACAAAGGTCCATCTAGTCAAGGCTATGGTTTTTCCCATAGTCATGTATGGATGTGAGAGTTGGACTATAAAGAAAGCTGAGTGCCGAAGAATTGATGCTTTTGAACTATGGTGTTGCAGAAGACTCGAGAGTCCCTTGGACTGCAGGGAGATCCAACCAGTTCATCCTAAAGGAAATCAGTCTTGAATATTCATTGGAAGGGCTGATGTTGAAGCTGAAACTCCAATACTTTGGTCACCTGATGTGACGAATTGACTCATTTGAGAAGACCCTGATGCTGGGGAAGATTGAAGGTGGGAGGAGAAGGGGACGACAGAGGATGAGATGGTTGGATGGCATCACTGACTTAATGGACATGCGTTTGAGTAAACTCCAGGAGTTGCTGGTGGACAGGGAGGCCTGTTATGCTGCAGTCCATGGGGTTGCAAAGAATCAGACACGACTGAGCGACTGAACTGAACTGAATGTTGTCATCATTCTGGGTGAACAAGATATCCATGTAGATGATCTGTCCAATACATGCCCTCTGATTTCCTTGACTGCTTAGTTCTCATTCTCTTTTCCTCTTCTACTCACAGCCACTTACTCCAGGGTCACATACTAAGACTAATTCCTCTGACTATGCACTGGATTCCTTTGTCCCACATTCTGAAGATCTTGGTTTCTACAATTAGCTATTCTTTCTCCTGTATCAATCTCTCCTTCTTGACTGTATTGTCCTCTTTGACACACAAGCATTCTATAATATCTTCCATCTTAAAAAACAAATACTGTTTAGGTCTCACACTTCCCTCTAGTTACCACTCCTCTGTCTCTCTTCTCTAAAATCCCTGAACACGCTGTTGTTACTATCTCCCCTTCTATATCTCAGATTCTTTCCTAACAGGTTTTTGCCTCCACTATTACAACAAATTTCAAAGACACCAGCACCTTCCACCTTGCCAAATCTAATGGTCAATTCTCAGTCTCATCTTACTCAATACTCAACAGTATAAGGAAAAGTTAATAATCTCTCTTTCTTCAAATATGTTTTCCAATTGGCTTCGAGACACCAAAAACTTTCTTGGTTTTCCTCCAACCATTTTAATTGCTCCTTTTCATTCTCTCTTGCTGATTCCTCCCCCTCTCCCAGATATCTTAACATCATGGTGCCCTAGAGGTCAATCCCTTGAATTCTTATGGAGCAAGAAGTGGATTATGGAATTCACACTCCACATTCACATCCTTGAGGATCTCATCTAGTCTTTGGGCCTTAAATATCTTAAATACCATCTATATGCTGATGACTTCCAAATTTATCCCTAGTTTATAGCTTTTTCCTTACCTTCAGACTCACATATCAAATAAACTATTTGCATTTCTAGTTGGATAATTAATAAGTATTTCAACTTCAAAAAAAATCAAATTCTTGATTTTAAAGCCCAACTGCAAATCTGTTCATTCTACAATCTTTTCTATTTCAATTAATGACAGCTCCACTTTTTTATTTGTCCACACCAGCAGACCTTGGAGTCATCCTTGACTTCTCTCCTCTAACAACCTACTGTGCTGTGTTTAGTCACTCAGTCGTGTCTGACTCTTTGTGACCCCATGGACTGTAGCCTGCTAGGCTTTTCTGTCCAAGGGATTCCCTACACAAGAATACTGGAATGGGTTGCTATGCCCTTCTCCAGGGGAACTTCCCAACCCAGGGATCGAACCCAAGTCTCCTGCATTGCAGGCAGATTCTTTACCATCTGAGCCACCAGGGAAGCCCCCACAACCTACATCTGTCAGCAAATCCTATTCTCTACCTTGAAAATATATATAAAATATGCTTACTTCTCAATATTCTCCACATTATGTTCTAATCCAGGCCACCATCTCTTTCACTCAGAATACTGCAACTGACCCCTAATCTGATTTCACTGCTTCAACATAAGTCAGATAATATCACACCTCTGGTCAAAACTTTCCAGTGGCTTTCCTTTTACTCAGAGTTAAAAACCAAAGCTCTTACAATGGTCTGGTATACCCTTATCCAATCTGGCTCCCCTCTGTGTCTCTGACTACACCTCTTACTCCATTTCCCCCAGATCACTCTGCTCCTATGATCTACCACCTGTAGCAATTTCCACCTCATAGCCTTTGTACATTCAGTTTTCGCCATCTGTTATTTCCTCCCTCCAAATATCTGCATGCATATTTCCTCACCTCTTTACTGTCTAATAAATAACATATTTTATTAATATAGGATTTGTCTATCTCTTCAATGCCACAAACACACAAGTGCACACACATACACACACACAAATATAAGCTCCATAATAGCAAAGATTTTGTTGTTGACATCTGTTTGTTTGCTGACACATCCCCAGTGCTATCTGTTGAATGAATGTATCAACAAGCTAACTTTCGGGCCTTATTTTCCTCCATGTCCCTAAACAACAGTCTGTGCATTAGACAAACCAGACTACTTGTTCCCACCATACTATGTTCCTTACACTTTCATTCTTTTGCTTCATTGTTTTTCTAGAACAATCAGGACCTTGTTCATATGCCACTTCTTCGTACACAGAGTAACCACTGAACACCTACTATTGTAGTAGGTGCTGAGGAGATAAAGATGATATTGACGGCACAAATCTTCACTATCACTTAGATAATTAATGGGATGCTCAACTTAACACAGCCAAGGCAGATCATTAACATTCACTTGAACCCCCAACATGGTTCTCCTCTATTTCACAAAATGGTATCATCATCAACACCTAATTGGTCAAGTCAAAACCCCAAATTCCAGTTGCTTAGGCAAAAAAAAAAAAAAAAGAAGATTCCTCATTTCCTTTCTTTTCCTCACAAATTTATTAGTTTTACCTCTAAAATATACATTGAATTGACAGTTTTATCTCCAGCTAGACCAGTGCCATCAAACAGAACTTTTCTTCAGTGATGGAAATATTTTATCATACTGTCCAATATGATAGCCACTAGCCACACGTGGCTATCAAAACACCTGAAATGTGGCTAATATGACCAGCGAACCAAAAGTCTTTTTAATTTAATTAAAATTTATGCCATATATGGCTGGTGGCTACTGTATTGGACAGCACAAATCTACACTACCATTTTGGCTAAAGCCATCATTAATCTCCCAGCTGGACCATAGTAACAGCTTCCTAACTGGTCTCTCTGTTTCTATTTCTGTCTCTGTACCCATTCTACACTATGGCCATGTCACTCCTCCAACTTTCTCACTCCCTCAGCTTCTTGAACAAAATCTAAATCTCTCAGCAAAGTCTTCAAGATCCTATGATGTGTGGTCCACGTCCACTCTCTGACCTCATGAACTACCTCTCTTTCCATCACTCACTCCATTCTCAACATTATAGGTTATAGCCATCTTCTTTTTCCTACAATACTCAATCTTTCACCCCTCTGAGGTTGCTTTACAAATACTGTCCCCAGATTTTCAAATGGCTAGATCTTTATAATCCTTAAGCCTTATCTCTGCTCAATGAGGCTTTGCTTAACAGCCTAATCTAAATTAGCACCTCCTCCTTCCTTGTCACACCCTAGGACAGCACTATGTTTCACTCTCTGTATAGCACTTATCAATGCCTAAGATAGTCTGGTTAATTTGTTTACTTGCTACTGTGAACTGCTAGATAAGGCCAGCCATAAACATCTCAAGGGCAGAGAGAGACCCTGTCTTTTACTACTGTACCCCCAAAGCCTTAGAACAGTGCCTATCAGATACTAGGTACCCGATAAAAACTGGCTGAATAAAAGATGAAAACAAATACTGTTTTTGCACCTAAAGAATTCAATCTTGTGGAGATACTAAAAAGAAAATGAGCAATTACAATGTAATGTCCAGGGCTTTGGAAAAGCTGAAATTCTGGGTGCTCTAGGAACAGAGAGGATGAAACTTGACCCAGTGTGTTACGGCTAAGGCAAAGTAGTTTTTCTAGAGGTAACTGCATTTAAAAGCTGGTATTTAAAGGACAAGTTGGAATTGGGAGCCTAGAGGAAGGGAGATATAGGTAAAGTTTTCCAAGCAGAAGCAACACTTGAAATACAACAAGTAAGAAAATGGTAACAATAAGAGCAGAGAGAAATGGGCAGACTTAGGAGACACTGGAAAAGAAGTAGTAGAACTTAATGATCAATTGTATGTAAGGGGTAAGGGAAGAGGAATTAAATATGATGCTCAAGTTGTAGGCTTTGGAAATTGTGTGATCAGTATTTTCATTCAGACATACAAATGTATATAAACTAATATTCATGCACACAAATTTATTTCATTCATGCACATAAACATATATATATAAACTAAATTGAATTATATACATATATAAACTAAGCTGAATAAACTAATATGAATTTTTCATATACATATATATGAAAAAATTCAACTTAGTTTCAAATGGCTCTTTGATTTCAGAACAGAAACACTCAATAAATAGTTCAATGAATGTGTTCAGAATTCAGCAGAAACATAGATTTGTAAATTTTTAGGATAGAGATGACAAATCACCCCACGGTAGCAGACGAGTTCACCCAGAAAGGATTCACTGAGATTACACTAGCTCAGAATGCTGAAGTGTATCAGTATCTAATGGCCAGGCAGACAATGAAGGGTCCATAAAAGAAAGTTTCAAGAAAAGGCAAGAATGTAAAAAGAAAATCAGAAAACCGTGGTGCCATAGAAACCTAAGGACTACAACATTTTCAGGTGGTGTTCATGAAAAATGTTAAAAGCTGTCCAGGAGGTGGATAAGATAAAGATATTTAAAAGTTGGTAGGCAAAAACCATCTTTGCCAAATTAGAAAGTATTGATCCTTTGACCAGTTAAAATGAAATTTCCCTAAGAACCATGGGGAAATGAAAAACCAGAACAAAAATCAATTCAACAAATTCTAGTTTGTGGGAAGTTTGGAGTTTCCTTTCAATCCTGTTTATTCCTTTTAATTTTCTCCCCGTGGGTTTTTTCATTTTGAGTTAATAGAGAAATTATGCAACATACAACCTTCATTTTCAGTATTTAGTTTTCAAACTTTCTTGCTTATTCTAGAAGTCCATTCTGTAGCAAGGAAACTATTCTTGGCTCACTTGCATAGTCCAAGATTGCAGAAAACAAACACCACCACTAAAAGGATGAGGTCTCTCTTCCTGTTTAAATCACTAACACTGTTAGAAGGCTGTGTCAGCAAGTTTATTCTGAAGCAAGAATACATGAGTGCCTTTTTAAAACAAAAAAATCAAATCCACAATTAAAGAGGCAATGTGGTTGAATGGACTAAGCTTAGGCTGGTAGCCAAAAACTTTAAACATTAATTTCACCTCTGTCAGTTACCTTCAAACCAATCCTGAGAACATCCTAGTACTCCTTCACAAAACAGAACATAATGAAATAATTCTGAAACAGAATGGGGTAAGTAGTCAAACCAAAGTCAGAAAACTATAAATAGTTATAGAAATGGAAGCAAGAAAACACTAGTAGCTATAACATCAAAAAGAAGCTTTTAAGTCCTTTTGACAATTGCAACTGCTTACTGACAAAATTATTTATTTATAGGAACAAAACAGCAACTAGAACTCATGCTCTAAATGAACAAAGTTTCCTTGGCATCTTTCAGGGTTTGCATTATGTAAGTGATGAAGTCAAGAAACAAAGAATACAGAGGTCTCTCCTTTCTCCACTCTCACTTTGGCATGTGACAGTTTTAGCCTGGCTTAGCAGCTTTCCCCTCTTATGGGAAGTGACCACTCAGGAAGGAAGAGCGAAGAGATTTATCTTAGAAGCTAAATTCATCCACTCAATTATTCATTAACTGGAATATAATAATTATTAACATGAAGTTGAAGTCAAACATGAACTGGTTCACTTAACTGAAAATCATTTGGAATCATGAGAGGAGTGAAATCACTGACCCTGCTTCTGGGTCAATGCACTTCAACCAGCAGGCGTTATAACAATGAGAACTCAATAATTCTCAAACAGCCCATGTAGTATCCCCATTTTAAAGTTAAGGAAACAAAGAATAGAAGAGCGAACACAGGTGATATTTTAATTCCTGTGATATCTTTAAAAACCTGTATATACTTGGATCATCTAGACCACAGGTCTTAGATAATATAACCTTAAAATCAAGTACAGCCATGCAATTTCAGGGACCTCATTTCTTATTTATGCTTATGATCAAGTGAACTTCAAATGAAGATCAAATGACACTGAAGCCTATTGTTAGAATGAAGTCTTCATTGTAATGATGAGAAAACTGAGTCATCACAGGTCATCCAATGGCACACCAAACCCCTGCAAAAGCCTCCTCTGAAGAGTTAGTGGCATATTTATGCTGTCAGTAAGATACACTGAGGGGGCCCCCTCATTTAACATACCAATTTGCACTGGTTCCCTAGCAATAAATACATCTGGTTATAGAAAAGACTAAATGCGTGTCCCAAATCCTAGCAATACCTGGATCAGCCAGTCACCTAAAGATTTCAAGAATGCTACTCTATTGGTTCTCTATTGCTGCCATACTAAGAACTTAGTGTGCTTAAAACAACACAAATGTATTCCGTATTATGTTACAGTTTTAAAGGGAAAAGTCTGATACATGCCTCTCTGGGCTAAAATCAAGGCACAGCAGGGCTTCATTGCCTTCTGGGGGCTCTAGGGGAAATCTACTTTTTTGTATTTAGAGATCGCCTGCATTCCTTGGCTCATGGCCCCCTTCCTCCACCTTCAAAGCCAGGCACAGCCAGTTGAATCCTTTTCATATCCCTTCTCTCTGACCTTGCTTCCATCTCAAATCATTTTCCTCTGGCTTATGATTTCCTTGTCCACTTTTAAGGACTACTGAATTACCCTGGAACCACCCAGATAACCAAGAAAAATCTTTCTGTCAGATGATTAGCAACCTTAAATCCATTCATAACCTTAATTTTCCTTTGCCATGTAATATAACACACTCACTGGAGATTAGGACATCTTTCCTTTTTTTGGTGTGGGAGGGGGCGGTGTCAGCGGGGGCACTATTGTCTACCACAGCTGTTATGCAATCTTGTTATTGGTAAACAAAGCACCTCTACAGGGTTATCAGATTGTTCCTCATCAACGTTGATATCTAAAGACAGCTCACTAAAAAGTTTAGACTAAATATAACCTCTGACTATGATGCTGGGAGGGATTGGGGGCAGGAGGAGAAGGGGACGACAGAGGATGAGATGGCCGGATGGCACCACTGACTCAATGGACATGAGTCAGTGAACTCCGGGAGTTGGTGATGGACAGGGAGGTCTGGCGTGCTGCGATTCATGGGGTTGCAAAGAGTCAGACACGACTGAGTGACTGAACCGAACTGAACTAATAACTAACTGGCAAAGTCTCCAAGATATTAATACTGCTTTTCTTCTCAGTTTTTTCAGTCCTGGAATAGAGGTTAATAGCATGCCAGCTGAAATCAGATATTAAGTTAACGACTAGCTCTGCAACTTACTAGCTATTTGACCTTGGTCAAGTTGCTGATACTCTTTAAATATGTGATTTTCTTATCTGTATAATGAAGATACTAATATCCCTTATACACTTACTGAGAGGATGAAGTGAAATTATATATATAAAATGCTCAATACAGTTTCTAGCCATTATCAGTTACTCAACAAGACTAATATTTAGTTTATTAAACTCTGCCCAAGCTTTAAGATAAAAAATAAAGACAGTCTCAGTGTTTTAGCATATTACATTTTCACAATTAATATTAAACACAACTTCAGTCTAATGCTCTCCCAACTGAGCTATTTCAGCCACTTTAAACACAATGTCAAATGATGTAAAAGAATAATGCTACATACTTAATGTCTAAATTTTCTATGAGTCTAGATGATGTTAAATTAATTATCTTTCAAATTATTTATTTATTAAACTCTTAATTTATTTACCTTCTAAGTTGGTAACTTGCTTTATCCAAAAAAAAAAAAAAATTAATTTGCCTTCCTAAGGACTTTATTGTCAGTAATTAAAGTAATGATGACAGTTTTACAAATAATATTATGGGCAGATAATCTTTAACAGTTACTTTCTACCTTTTCCAAAAAGAAAATATCCTGTTCATTAGAAGTGACTAGAAAACAATTATAAAGTAAATCTAGAAATAGCAAAGTCCTAAATTACATGAATACTAGAGATAAGAGAGAATTTACAATTAGACTTTTAATTCTAAACCAGAAGCATGCAAAAAAGGATAATGAGGTTAAATGAATTACATTTGTTAAATGTAAATATGAAAAACTGTATATTTATGAAAGTTTAACTAAAAATAGATTAATTATTTATAAATTCAAATATGATATTTTGAGACAGTTTCTCTCCTGTAATCAGGTGCAGAAATACTTACAGTTTGATAATATGAGGATGACGAAAGAGTTTTAGATTTTGAATTTCTCGTTTTATTTTTCCAACAACATCTAAACTGCGAATCTTCTGTCTATTTAAAATTTTAACTGCGACTTTATGGCCTGTCAATTGATGCTCTCCAACTAGAGAAAAGAAAAAGGAAAATAACTTTGCCATCATAGCAATGTAATCATTTATCCATGCTTCCTTCCATTGTAACTCCAAATTTTTTCCCTCATATTTACCACTTTAATATCACTTATTGCATAGAACAGAAAATAACCTCTTTTCTTTTTTTTTTTTAACTTATTTTATTTTATTTTATTTTTTTTTAATTTTTAATTTTTTAAATTTTAAAATCTTTGATTCTTACATGCATTCCCAAACATGAACCCCTTTTCATGTCTGTCTACTTTACTGGAGTATGTGTTCCTGAAAGACAGAAACTGTATCTTATCTTCTCTGTATCCTCAGCACCCAGCACAGAGATGTTAATTAAGTTAATTAATCTGTGGAAAGGATGATTGAATTCCATTTTCATACCTAAACCTATAGGTATGAATTTGAAACATCTTTTGGACAGAATAGAATTACTATTTTTTGTTCCTCTCTTCCTCTTCTCTGGTTAATTCAATCACTTGTATTATGAAAGAATAAATAATTGCTATAATAAATTAAAACTCATAACTAGTTTCAGTACCATTTCATCAGAAAATTCACATGTAGCCCTTTTTCACCTTTTCTATAAAGGTTTCTTGTTTTCCCACATTTGATGGAATCTCTATTTCTTTCAAACTTTCACAGTATACTGACAAAGTTCATGTTCCTTCGCCATTTTTAGGCTGTTATATATATTTGTGTTCTTGAAAAATCATATGGTAAGAGCTGGTAGCTCTTACCCTCCTCAAATAAGACAGTCAGTATTCATCTGAATCTGCTAGGAAGTGTCTAGCACAGTTTTTTGCACATACTAGATGTATCACACTTCTTTATTTCAAACTATCTTACAAAGGTGTAATAACTAAAAGAGCACAGTCTTGGCATAAAACCAGACACAGAGATCAATGGAATAGAATAGACAGCCCCCAAATTAGCTCATGCATAATTAAGGTCAATTAATTTATGACAAATGACTCAAAAACATACAAACGGGAAGGGATAATCTCTTCAATAAATGGCACTAGGAATATTGGATAGCCACATACAAAAGAATGAAAGTAGACCTCATTTCATACATTATGCAAAAATCAACTCAAACTGGATTAAAGACTTAAATTTAAAACAAAAAACCATAAAACTTCCAGAGAAAAACATGAAGTAATCTCCTAGAATTGACCTTAGCAATAATTTTTTGAACTTGATAACAAAAGCAAAGGCAACAAAAGTAAATATAAATGAGTACGATTAAATCAAACTAAAAAGCCTCTTCATGGCAAAAGAAACCATCAACAAAATGAAAAGGCAATCTACCAAATGGAAGAAAATATTTGCAAATTATACATCTGATAAGGGGTTAATATCCAAAGTATGTAAATTATCTAACAATTTAATAGCAAAGAAACCAATCTGATTTGAAAAATGAATAAGGAAACTAAATAAACATTTTGCCAAACAAGGTATACAAATGGCCAAATACACAAAATCTTCAGGTAATCATCAGGTAAATCATGACTAATTATCAAGTCAATGCAAATCAAACCTACAATGAGTTATCACCTCACACTTGTCAGAATAGCTGTCATTAAAACTGAAGAGACAACAATGTTGGTGAAGACGCGGAGAAAGGGGAACCCTTGTGCACTGATGGCAGAAATGTACATTGGTGTAACCACTATGTAAAACAGTGTAGAGGTTCCTGAAAAGCTAAAAAAAAGAACTACAATATGATTCTGCAACCCCCTTGTAGGTATTTGAAGGAAATAAAAATAGGATATCAAAGAAGTATCTATAATACCATGTTCATCACAGTATTATTCACAAAAGCAAAGATATGAAAACTACCTGTGTCGATCAACAAATGAATGAATGAATAAAGAAGAATGGTGAGCTTATTTTCTCCCCCCATCACCACCTACAGGAGCTCCAGGGACAGGCACAAGCCATCACTACCATCCTGGGCTCCCAGGGGTCCCAGAAGGAGAAGAGAGAGAGAGAGAGCCTGAGAAAATATCTGAAGCTATTACAGACAAAACCTTCCCTAACCTGAGAAAAGAAACACTCAAATCCAAGAAGCACAAAGAGTCCCCAATAAGATAAACTCAAGGAGGAACCTGCTGAGACACAGATTAATCAAACTGACAAGAATTAAAGACAGAAAAAATGTTAAAAATAATAAGGGAAAAGCAACAAATAATATATGAGAGAATCCCTATAAAGTTATAAGCCGATTTTTCAGCAGAAACTCTGCAGGCTGGAGAGAGTACTACAATATATTCAAAGTGCAGATGGGGAAAAACCAAAACCAAAAATACTCTACCCTTCAAGGCTATTGTTCAGATTTGACAGAGAAATCAACAGATTTTACAAACAAGCAAAAATTAAAAAGAGACTTCAGCACCATCAAAACTAGCATCACAATAAACCCTAAAGGTACTTTCCTAGGCAAAAAATAAAATGCCACAACTGGAAACAAGAACAATACAAATTAGAAAGATCACTGGTAAAGGCAAACATAAAACAAAGGTGGGAAATTACCCACACATAAATCTGATATCAAAACCAGGGATTGTGAAAAGAGTACAAATGCAGGATATTGAAAATTTATTGGAAATGAACAGACCAGCAACTTAAAACAATCCTGTACATATACAGACTGCTATACTAAAACCTCTTCGGAATCACAAACAAAAAGTCTATAATAGATACACATACAAAAAAGAAAAAGCAAACACAACACTAAAGATAGATATCAAATCACAAGGAAAGAGAACAAAAAATGAAGGGAATAAAAAAGACCTCTGGTGGCTCAGATGGTATAGAATATGTCTGCAATGCAGGACACCTGCGTTCAATCCCTGGGTTGGGAAGATCCCTGGAGAAGGGAATGGCAACACACTCCAGTATTCTTGCCTGGAGAATTCCATGGACAGAAGAGCCTGGCAGGCTACAGTCCACAGGGCCACAAAGAATCGGACACAACTGAGTGACTAACACTTTCACTTTCAAAAATAAAAGCTAAGTCACTTAACAAAATGGTGATAAGAACATACATTATCAATAATTACCTTAAATGTAATTGGATTAAATGCTTCAAACAAAAAACATGGACTAGTAGAATGGATATAAAAACAAGACCCAAATATATGCTGTCTACAAGAGATCCACTTCAGATCTAGGGACATACAAACTGAAAGTGAGAGAATGGAAAAAGATATTCCATGTAAAGAGAAATCAAAAGAAAGATAGAGTAGCAATACTCATATCAGACAAAACAGACTTTAAAATAAATACCGCTGACAAAGACAAGGAAGGACAAGGATCCATAATGATCAAGAGATCACTCCAAGAAGATGTAACATTTATAAACATTACACCCCCTCTCCCTCCATAAGACTACCTCAATGTATAAGGCAAATGCTAACAGCCATTAAAGGAGAAACTGCCAGTAATAGGGGACTTTAACACCTCACTTTCATCAATGGACAGATCATCGAAGCAGAAAAATCAATAAGAAGACAAAAGGCCTTAAATGACACATTAGACCAGATGAACTTAATTGATAATTATAGAACACTCTCTGCAAAAGCAACAGAATACACTTTCCTCTCAAGTGCAGATGGAACACTGTCCAGGATAAATCACATCTTGGACTACAAATTAAGCCTCAGGAAATTTAAGAAAATTAAAATCATATCAAGCATCTTTTCTGACCACAACACTATGAGATTAGAAATCCATTACGGGGGGAAAAAACGTAAAAGAAAAAAGACACGTTCACATGGAGGATAAACAATGTTACTAAACAACCAATGAATCATAGCAGAAATCAAAGAAATTAAAAAAAAACAAACCTAAAGACAGGTGACAACAAAAACACCATGATACAAACCTATGGGATATAGCAAAAGCAATTCTGAGAAGGGAGGTTTGTAACAATACAATCTTACCTCAGGAAACAAGAAAAATTTCAAATAAACACCCTAATTTTATACCTATAGCAACTAGAGAAAGAAGAACAAAACCCAAAGCTAGCAGAAGGAAAGAAGCCATAAACATCAGAGTAGAAATAAATGAATTAGAGAAGAAAACAAAAGAAAGGAGCAATGAAACTAAAAGCTGGTGTTTTAAAAAGACAAACAAAATTGACAAACCTTTAGCCAGACTCATCAAGAAAAAGAGAGAGGGCGCAAATCAATAAAATTAGAAATGAAAAAGGAGATGCTACAATGGATACTACAGAAACTAAAAGAAAAAGTCATTTAGGAGACTACTACAAACAACCAATTATATACCAGTAAAACGGACAACCTAGAAGAAATGGACAAATTCTTAGAAAGGTATAAACTCCCAAGACTGAACTAGGCTGCACCAGGAAGAAACAGAAAATATGAACAGACCAATCACAATTAATGAAACTGAAACTGATTAAAAATCTTCCAGCAGAAAGAGTGCAAAAAAAGGAACCCTCTTAAATTGTTGGTGGAAATGTAAATTGGTACAGCCACTATGGAGAATCGTACGTAGGCTTCCTAAAAAACTAAAAATAGAGCTACCATATGACCCTGCAAGAGCTTCCCAGGTGGGGCTAGTGGTAAGGAACCTGGCTGCCGATCCATGAGACTTAAGAGATGCAGGTTTAATCCCTGGGTCGGAAAGATCCGGGGAGGAGGGCATGGCAACCCACTCCAGCATTCTTGCCTGGAGAATCCCATGGACAGAGGAGCCTGGTGGGCTACAGTCCATATGGTTCCAAAGAGTCAGACACGACTGAAGCGACTTAGCAAGCACATGACCATGCAATCCCACTCCTGGGTATGTATCTGGAGAAAAACATGGTCCAAAAGGATGCATGAATCCCAATGATCAATGAAGCACTGTTTATGAAGCCAAGACCTGGAAGTGACCTAATGTCCATTGACACAGAGATGGTACATATATACAATAGAATATTACTCAGCCTTTAAAAAGAATGAATAATGCCATTTGCAGCAACATGGATGGACCTAGAGATTGTCAGCTTGAGTGAAGTCAGTCAGTCAGAGAAACAGAAACACTGTATTGCATCCTTTTTACATAGAATCTGAAAAGACATGATACAAATGAACTTATTTACAAAAGAGAAACAGACTCACAGACATAGAGAATGAATTTATGGTTTCTGGGGAAAGGATGGGAGGAAGGAATAGTTAGAGAGGAAGAAACAGTTAGCACTGTACATACTGCTATATTTAAAATGGATAACCAACAAGGATCTACTATATAGCACAAGGAACTCTGCTCCATGTTATGTGGCAACCTGGATGGGAGAGAAGTATGGGGGAGAATGGATACATGTGTACATATAGTGTGTGTGTGTGTATAGCTGAGTCCCTTTGTTTCCCACCTGAAACTGTCACAGCATTGTTAATCAGCTATGAAAGTGAAAGTGAAGTTGCTCAGTCATGTCCGACTCTTTGCGACCCGTGGACTGTAGCCCACCAAGCTCCTCCCTCCATGGGATTCTCCAGGCAAGAATACTGGAGTGGGTTGCCATTTCCTTCTCCAGGGGATCTTCCCGACCCAGGGATCGAACCCAGGTCTCCCACATTGCAGGCAGACACTTTAACCTCTGCACCAATACTCTAAAACAAAATAAAAAGTTAAAAAAAAAAAATCTTCTAGCAAATAAAAGTCCAGGACCAGATGACTTCACAGGCTAATTCTATCAAACATTTAGAGAAGAGTTAACACTTATCTTTCAGAAACTCTTCCAAAAAGTTTCAAGGAAAGGAAACTCCCAATCTCATTCTATGAGGCCACCAATACCCTGATATCAAAATCAGACAAAGATGCCACCAAAATAAAGAGAAAAATTTAAGGCTATCACTGATGAAAATAGATGCAAAAATCCTGAACAAAATACTAGCAAATCAAATCCAACAATACATTAAAAGGATCAAACACCATGATCAAGGGGGATTTATCCAAGGAATGCAAGATTCTTCAATATATGAAAACCAATCAGTGTGATACACAACATTGACAAACTGAAGAATAAAGACTGTATATTCATCTGAATAGATGCAGAAAAAGCTTTCAATAAAATTCAACAAATGATAAAAATTCTCCAGAAAGTGAGCACAAAACAAACTTATCTCAACATAATAAAGGCCATATATGACAAACCCAGAGCTAACATCATGCTTAATGATGAAAAGCTGAAGGCATTTCCTCTGAGATCAGGAACAAGACAAGTATGTCCACTGTTGCCACTTTCATTCAATAGTTTTGGAAGTCCTAGCCACAACAATCAGAGAAGAAAAAGGAACAAAAGGAATCCAAACTGGAAAACAAGTAAAACTGTCACTATATGCAGAAGATATGATGCTATACATAAAAAATCCTAAAGACGCTGCCAGTAAACTACTAGAGTTCATAAAGTTGCAGGAAACAAAATTAATACACAGAAATCTGTTGCATTCCTATAGAGTAACAACAAAAGATCAAAAAGAGAAATTAGGGAAGCAATCCAATTTATCACTGCATCAAAAAGAATAAAATATCTAAAAATAAATCTACCTAAGGAGAAAAAAGACTTGTAGTATGGAAACCATAAGATGCGATGAAATAAATTGAGGATGACATAAACAGATGGAAAGATATACCATGTGCTTGGATAGGAAATATCAATATTGTCAAAATGACTACACTGCCCAAGGCAACCTAGAAATTCAATGCAATCTCTATCAAATTACCAATGGCATAATGGGATTTTTCACAGAACTAGCAGAAAATTTTAAATTTTTATAGAAACACAACAGGTCTTGAATAGCCAAAGCAATCTTCAGAAAGAAAAATGGAGCTGGAGGAATCAGGCCCCCTGACTTCAGACTATACTACAAGGCTAGAGGAATCAAAACAGTATGATACTGGCAGCAAGAAAAATCCAGAAATACAGATCAACAGAACAGCACAGAAAACCCCAAAATATGCCCATGCACCTATAATCAATTATGTCAAAGACACAAAAGTACACAATGGAGAAAAGACAATCTCTTCAATAAGTGGTGCTGGGAAAACTGGACAGCTTCAAGCAAGAGAATGAAAGCAGAAAATCTGCTTATACCATTGACAAAAAATAGACTCAAAATGGGTTAAATACCTAAATGTAAGACTGAACACTATAAAACTCTTACAGGAAAACATAGGCAGAACATTCTTTGACACAAATCATGACAAAATCTTCTTTGATCCACCTTGTAGAGCAAAAACCAATACAATACTGTAAAGTAATTAGCTTCCAATAAAAATAAATAAATTTAAATTTAAAAAAAGAAAAGAAAAGCAAAATTAAGTAAATGGGATCTATTAAATTTAACTGCTTCTGCACAGCAAAGGAAACCACCAAAAAAGACAATCCACACAATGGGAGAAAATATTTGCAATCAATTCAACTGACAAGGGATTAATCTCCAAAATATAAACAGCTCATACAGCTCAATATGAAAAAAATTTTTTTAAATGGGCAGATCTAAATAGACTTTTCTCCAAATAAGACATAGAGATGGACAAAAAGCACATGAAAAGGTTCTCAACATCACTAATTATCAGAGAAATGCAAATCAAAACTACAATGAGGTATCACCTCACACTGGTCAGAACGGTCATCATCATTAAAATGTCTACAAATTAACAAACACTGGAGAAAGGGGAACCCTCTTACACTGATGGTGGGAATGTAAATTGGTATAACTATGCAGAACACTATGGAGGTTCCTTAAAAAACTAAAAATAGAACTACCATACAACACAGCAATTCCCACTCTATATATCTGCAGAAAACAAAATTAGAAAAAATACATGCACCCCAATGTTCACTGCAGCACTATTTATAATAGCAAAGACATGAAAGCCACCTAGGTGTTCATCAACAGAGGAATGGATAACGATGTGGTACACACATACAATGGAATATTACTAAGTCATAAAAAAAGAACAAAATAATGCCATGTGCAGCAACATGGATGGACCTAGAGATTATCCTACTAAATGAAGTAAGTCAGACAGGAAAAGACAAATATCATATGATATCACTCATATGAGGAACCTAATCTCTTAATCACATAAATGAAATTATTCACAAAACAGAAAAAGATCTACAGATACCAAAACAAACTTATGGTTATCAAAGGGAAACGTGGGAGGGAGGGATAAATCAGAAACTTGGGGTTAACATACACATCAGTTAGTTAGTAAGTTCAGTCTCTCAGTCGTGTCCAACTCTTTGAGACCCCATGAATTGCAGCATGCCAGGCCTCCCTGTCCATCACCAACTCGCGGAGTTCACTCAGACTCATGTCCATCGAGTCAGTGATGCCATCCAGCCATCTTATCCTCGGTCGTCCCCTTCTCCTCCTGCCCCCAATCCCTCCCAGCATCAGAGTCTTTTCCAATGAGTAAACCCTTCGCATGAGGTGGCCAAAGTACTGGAGTTTCAGCTTTAGCATCATTCCTTCCAAAGAACACCCAGGGCTGATCTCCTTCATAATAGACTGGTTGGATCTCCTTGCAGTCCAAGGGACTCTCAAGAGTCTTCTCCAACACCACAGTTCAAAAGCATCAATTCTTCAGTGTTCAGCTTTCTTCACAGTCCAACTCTCGCATCCATACATGACCACTGGAAAAACCATAGCCTTGACTAAACGGACCTTAGTTGGCAAAGTAATGTCTCTGCTTTTCAACATGCTATCTAGGTGGGTCATAACTTTTCTTCCAAGGAGTAAGCGTCTTTTAATTTCATGGCTGCAGTCACCATCTGCAGTGATTTTGGAGCCCCCCAAAATAAAGTCTGCCGGGGTCCAGTCCTGGTGGATCCAGGGAATTCAAATGGTGGACGGAGTCGGTGAGGAAAACTTATTTATTTATTAATATAAGATTAGATTAGGAAGAAATAGTGTAGTAGGAAGATTAAGTGGAGAAAGAGGGCTGAATAGCTTGGATTACGTGGAAGACCAATAAAATTCCAGACAAGGAATTTGCACCATCTACATTGGGCCACCGGTGCTCGCTTGAATATCTAAGGGTGCCTCACCTTAGGCTCCCTTTCGCGCGGGTCTTAACAGCCAGGGCAAGTAAGTAGACTTGGCGAGCCTCCGCGCCCCAGATGGAAATTCAGCCTAAAATTTAAGTAAAGAGCAGAGGGAGGGAAAGGGAAAAAAGGAGAGAGAGAGACACAGGGGAAACAAGTCTAGCGACTGGCTCTGTCCTCTATTGTTCAGAAGGCCTTTTATACTTTTGATAAAACATGGAGATCAATGGGTAACACAAAGTTATGCAGTGTTAGCAGTCCAGACTCTTATCAAAACCAGGCTTTTCTCTCTGCATACCTAATTGTATACACAAGTCTTAGGTAATTTACATCATCTTCCAGCCAAAAGGGCCAATTAACATTTTACAGCCTTTTTTCTGATAAGGGTTTGTTAACTAGAAGACTTATTTGTGTTGATCTTCCCAAAGTCTGGTGCCACTCTCAGAAAGCACTAAATAAAGTTACATTCTTACATAGCAAGGATACAGTAACTTATAACAAGTAGAGGGAGTACAGTGATTAACAGCAAAAGAGAAGCAATTAACTCAAAAGTCTAGTGTTGCTAACATCAAAACTACTATGTATCTTTTTCTACATCCTGCTTATATTGAGTAACATCCTTCCAGGTGGCTAAAAGATAAAGAATATGGAGGTCTGGCAGCAGTCATTGAGTCAACAGTGAAAACTCTCTACCAATACAATTTTTAACTCTTTAGAAAAGGCTCTGTATCTTTAAGATGCTTTTAAGCTTTGTGCCTCTCGCTGTTGGGGGGTTGTAAGCAATTCACAAGCTGTAAGTGGTCTGGGCAACCTGTTAGGCAAGCTAGAGAGCTATCAGAGGGGTTTTAACTGAAACATCCCTTTCAAATGCAGAAGACTAAAGCCCTGATTTGACTTTTTCCAGAGAATATCAGAAGAGTGGAAAAGCAGGCAGATTCTTATTTTTAGGGGGGGACATGCTCAGGAAATTCCAGGGGGAAAACCTGAGGTCTGATTAGCCTTGCCATCAGAGCTCTTGCCGCATGACCTGGTCACGGGTGGGATTCCTCACGCTGGCTCCTGGCAAAAGTCTGTCACTGTTTCCACTGTTTCCCCATCTATTTCCCATTAAATGATGGGACCAGATGCCATGATCTTCATTTTCTGAATGTTGAGCTTTAGGCCAACTTTTTCACTCCCGTCTTTCATTTTCATCAAGATTCTTTTTAGTTCTGCTTCACTTTCTGACATAAAGGTGGTATCATCTACATATCTCAGGTTATTGATACTTCTCCCAGCAATCTTGATTCCAGCTTGTGCTTCTTCCAGCCCAGCCTTTCTCATGATGTACTCTGAATATAAGTTAAATAAGCAGGGTGACAATATACAGCCTTGACATACTCCTTTTCCTATTTGGAACCAGTCTGTTGATCGATGTCCAGTTCTAACTGTTGCTTCCTGACCTGCATATAGGTTTCTCAAGAGGCAGCTCAGGTGGTCTGGTATGCCCATCTCTTTCAGAATTTCCCACAGTTTACTGTGATCCACACAGTCAAACGCTTTGGCATAGTCAATAAAGCAGAAATAGATGCTTTATGAATAGATGTTTCTGGAACTCTCTTGCTTTTTTGATGATCCAGCGGATGTTGGCAATTTGATCTCTGGTTCCTCTGCCTTTTCTAAAACCAGCTTGAACATCTGGAAATTCACGGTTCACATATTGCTGAAGTCTGGCTTGGAGAATTTTGAGCATTACTTTACTAGCGTGTGAGATGAGTGCAATTGTGCAGTAGTTTGAGCATTCTTTGGCATTTCCTTTCTTTGGGATTGGATTGAAATTTGACCTTTTCCAGTCCTGTGGACACTGCTGAGTTTTCCAAATTGGCTGGCATATTGAGTGCAGCACTTTCACAGCATCATCTTTCAGGATTTGAAATAGCTCAACTGGAATTCCATCACCTCCACTAGCTTTGTTCGTAGTGATGCTTTCTAAGGCCCATTTGACTTCACATTCCAGGATGTCTGGCTCTAGATGAGTGATCATACCATCGTGATTATCTGAGTCATGAAGATCTTTTTTATACAGTTCTTCTGTGTATTCTTGCCACCTCTTCTTAATATCTTCTGCTTCTGTTAGGACCCTACCATTTCTGTCCTTTATCGAGCCCATTTTTGCATGAAATGTTCCCTTGGTGTCTCTAATTTTCTTGAAGAGATCTCTAGTCTTTCCCATTCTATTGTTTTCCTTTATTTCTTTGCATTGATCGCTGAGGAAGGCTTTCTTACCTCTCCTTGCTATTCTTTGGAACTCTGTGTTCAAATGGGTATATCTTTCCTTTTCTCCTTTGCTTTTCGCTTCCTATCTTTTCACAGCTATTTGTAAGTCCTCCTCAGACAGCCATTTTGCTTTTTTGCGTTTCTTTTCCATGGGGATAGTCTTGATCCCTATCTCCTGTACAATGTCATGAACCTCCATCCATAGTTCATCAGGTACTGTCTATCAGATCTAGGCCCTTAAGTCTATTTCTCACTTCCACTGTATAATCATAAAGGATTTGATTTAGGTCATACCTGAATGGTCTAGCGGGTTTCCCTACTTTCTTCAATTTAAGCCTGAATTTGGCAATAAGGAGTTCATGATCTGAGCCACAGTCAGCTCCTGGTCTTTTTTTTGTTGACTGTATAGAGCTTCTCCATCTTTGGCTGCAAAGAATATAATCAATCTGATTTCAGTGTTGACCATCTGGTGATGTCCATGTGTAGAGTCTTCTCTTGTGTTGTTGGAAGAGGGTGTTTGCTATGACCAGTGCATTTTCTTGGCAAAACTCTATTAGTCTTTGCCCTGCTTCATTCTGTATTCCAAGGCCAAATTTGCCTGTTACTCCAGGTGTTTCTTGACTTCCTACTTTTGCATTTCAGTACCCTATAATGAAAAGGACATCTTTTTGGGGTATTAGTTCTAAAAGGTCTTGTAGGTCTTCATAGAGCCGTTCAACTTCAGCTTCTTCAGTGTTACTGGCTGGGGCATAGACTTGGATTACTGTGATATTGAATGGTTTGCCTTGGAAACGAACATAGATCATTCTGTTGTTTTTGAGATTGCATCTAAGTACTGCATTTCAGACTCTCTTGTTGACCATGATGGCTACTCCATTTCTTCTAAGGGATTCCTGCCCACAGTAGTAGATATAATGATCACCTAAGTTAAATTCACCCATTCCAGTCCATTTTAGTGCACTGATTCCTAGAATGTCGACGTGCACTCTTGCCATCTCCTGTTTGACCACTTCCCCCATCCAAGGTAAGGAGCAGCGGCTGCACTTTGCTGGAGCAGCTGTGAAGAGATACTCCATGTCCAAGGTAAGAGAAACCCAACTAAGATGGTAGGTGTTGCAAGAGGGCATCAGAGGGCAAACACACTGAAACCATAATCACAGAAAACTAGTCAATCTAATCACACTAGGACCACAGCCTTGTCTAACTCAATGAAACTAAGCCATGCCCATGGGGCCACCCAAGACAGGTGGGTCATAGTGGAGAGGTCTGACAGAATGTGGTTCACTGGAGAAGGGAATGGCAAACTACTTCCGTATTCTTGCCTTAAGAACCCCATGAACAATATGAGAAGGCAAAATGATAGGATACTGAAAGAGGAACTCCCCAGGTCGGTAGGTGCCCAATATGCTACTGGAGATCAGTGGACAAATAACTCCTGAAAGAATGAAAGGATGGAGCCAAAGCAAAAACAATACCCAGCTGTGGATTTGGCTGTTGACAGAAGCAAGGTCTGATGCTGTAACATACACATACTACTATATATAAGATAGACTACCAACAAGGAACTAATATATAGCACAGGGAAATCTACTCAATATTCAATGATAACCTAAATGACGATGAATCTGAAAATACAGGAACACTTGTATTAACATAACTAAAACTGTACTGTACACCTGAAACTAACACAACACTGTGAACCAACTATACTCCAGTAAAGAAAGAAAGAAAAGAAGGAAATGGCATCATCTCTTCAAAGAGTTAAGCACAATGATAAGCTAATTGGTTATCTGAGGTCAAAAGATTCAAATGCATTAAGAATGTCCCCTTTTTTGTTGAAATACAATAGCCTCTATTACCTAATAACAAGTGAATTAGTACTTAGTGATAACTAAATACAGATAGTTGCCTCATAATCACATCCCACCTGAAAGCTGAATGAATATTTCTTAAAATCTTGTAATATAAACAGATTTAAGACCAAGAATTTCTTTTATGTGTATTACAGCTGTAAACTTTTCTAGGGAAATTAACTGATGAAAGTTTGGATTCATTAACATTTAACATTCATTTGGGCTTCCCCCGGTGGTTCAGTGGTAAAGAATCCACGTGCACTGTAAGAGATGCAGGTTTGATCCCTGGGTTGGGAAAATCCACTGGAGGAGGATTGGCAACCCACTCCAGCATTCCTTTCAGGAAAATCCCACAGGTGGGGAAGCCTCGTGGGCTACACTCCATAGGGTCATAAAGAGTCAGCCATAACCAAGCCAGGAACACTCATTTATTCAATCTAAAAACATTTACTGAGCACCATTCACATGGTAGGACTATCCTGCTCTTAACACATGTTAAGAGAGATTCAGTAGGTCTCCAAGTTTTAGTGAGAAGAAACATCAGCAATAAAGGATTCTGTATGATAGCAAATCTATATGAAAACACTTAGGGATACCTTAATTATGAAGAAAGAACACAATTAAAAAAAGCAAAACATTTTTAAAAACCAAGGGTGAACAAATTTGCCACAATTTACTGTGTATATCATATATATAAATATCCAGATCAATATCTAGTTTGACAGGAGCAATAAAGAACACTCATCCATGGAACAACTATTTAACGAATGCCTACTATGGCACACTCTGTATCAAGTGCAATTACAAGCACCTGGGATATAAGTGGTGGACAAATTAACTGTCACATTGTGAGGTGTTCCCCAATATCTATTCCAGTCTTCTTTCCTAGACATATGACTCCCAAATTACACCTGAATATATATCCACCTAAAGTAGAGATTGCCTCCAGTATCTCTTGTAAGTAGATATGGCCATGTGACTATGCTCTGGCCAATGACATGCCAGCAGAAATGTCCCTAGCAGCAGCTTCTTCAGATCCTTCCACCATCCTAAAGCCTGGAACTACCTGCTTAGACTGTTAAAAGTGAGTAAAATACTATCTTGTTTAAGCCATTCTTATTTTGAAAATTCCTGTCATTCGCAGCTGAGTCTCAATAATACCCTGTCCAGAATATTTTAATTTTTATTTTTTTAAACTTTTTATTTTGTATTGGGGTATAGCTGATTAACAATGTTGTGAAAGTTTCACATGAACAGCACAGGGACTCAGCCATACATACACATGTATCCATTCTTCCAAAAACCCCCCTCCCAGCCAGGCTGCAACATAACATTGACCAGAGTTCCATATGCTACACAATAGGTCCTTGTTAGTTATCCATTTTAAATTTAGCAGTGTGTACAGGTCCATCCCAAACTCCCTAAGTCCCCCTTCCTCTCAGCAATCATAAACTCCTCTGTAAGTCTCTTTCTGTTTTGTAAGTTCATTTGTAAAATGTCCACTGACAGAGGAAAGGATAAAGAAGTGGTATGTATCTACAATGGAATATTACTTGTCCATTAAAAAGAATGAAATAATGCCATTTGCAGCAACATGGATGGACCTAGAGACTATCATACTGAGTGAAGTCAGTCACAGGAGAAATATTATATGGCATTCCTTATGTGTGGAACTAAAACAGAATAATATGCAAAATGTTTTAACTTTTCAAATTTCCAATTTTGCTGAACTGCCATCTGTGAACTAATGGAAATAAACTATAATTTATAGCTCATATAATTTCTTGGATTAAAGGAGTCTACAAAGTTATCACTCAGTGGTCTTTTGTTTTTCCCAAACTCTAGCCTAATTATGCAAAATACTCTCTAAAGTGACTGAAACATATAGACTTACCCCATCTATCCTTTTATTTTTTTTTTAACTTATTTACTTTTATTTTGTAATAGAGTAAGCGTCTGCCTACAATGCAGGAGACTAGGGTTCGATCCCTGGGTCGGGAAGATCCCCTGGAGAAGGAAATGGCAACCCACTCCAGTTCTCTTGCCTGGAAAATCCCATGGACGGAGGAGCCTGGTAGGCTATAGTCCATGGGGTCACAAAGAGTCGGACGTGACTGAGCGACTTCACTTTCACCATATAATTATCTATAATTCATTATATTATTGTAATAGAGTATTGTTATTGTTTGGGGCTTCCCTGGTGGCTCAGATGGTAAAGAATCTTCCTGCAGTGCAGGAGACCCAGGTTCAAGTCCTGGGTCAGGAAGATCCCCTGGAGAAGGGAATGGCAACCCACCTCAGCATTCCCGCCTGGAGAACTCCCTGGACAAAGGAAGATGGGCTACAATCCATGGAGTCACAAAGTCACTAAGTTGTGTCTGACTCTTTGAGACCCTGTGGACTGTAGCCCATCAGGCTCCCCTGTCCATGGGACTTCCCAGGCAAGACCACTGGAATGGGCTGCCATTTCCCTCTCCGGGGATTGAACCTGAGTCTCCTGATTGGCAGGCAGACTCCTTTTTAAAAAAATTTTTTTTAATTAATTTTACTTTACAATATTGCACTGGTTTTGCCATACATTGACTTGAATCCACCATGAGTGTACATGTGTTCCCCATCCTGAACACCCCTCCCACCTCCCTCCCCATCCCATCCCTCTGGGTCATCTCAGTGCACCAGCCCCTGTATCATGCATCAAACCCGGACTGATGATTCATTTCACATATGATATTTTACATGTTTCAGTGCCATTCTCCCATATCATCCCGCCCTTGCCCTCTCCCACAGAGTCCAAAAGACTGTTCAATACATCTGTGTCTCTTTTGCTGTCTTGCATACAGGGTTATTGTTACCATCTTTCTAAATTACATATATATGTGTTAGTATACTGTACTGGTGTTTTTCTTTCTGGCTTACTTCACTCTGTATAATAGGTTCCAGTTTCATCCACCTCATTAGAAGTGATTCAAATGTTTTCTTTTTAATGGCTGAGTAATACTCCATTGTGTATATGTACCACAGCTTTCTTATCCATTCATCTGCTGATGGACATCTAGGTTGCTTCCATGTCCTGGCTATTATAAACAGTGCTGCGATGAACATTGATTGGGGTACACGTGTCTCTTTCAATTCTGGTTTTCTCAGTGTGTATGCCCAGCAGTGGGATTGCTGGGTCATATGGCAGTTCTATTTCATTTTTTAAGGAATCTCCATGCTGTTCTCCATAGTGGCTGAACTAGTTTGCATTCCCACCAACAATGTAAGAGGGTTCCCTTTTCTCCACACCCTCTCCAGCATGTATTGCTTGTAGACTTTTGGATCACAGCCATTCTGACTGGCGTGAAATGGTACCTCATTGTGGTTTTGATTTGCATTTCTCTGATAATGAGTGATGCTGAGCATCTTTTCATGTGTTTGTTAGTCATCTGTATGTCTTTTTTGGAGAAATGTCTGTTTAGTTCTTTGGCACACTTTTTGACTGGGTCTTTTATTTTCTGGAATTGAGCTGCAGGAGTTACTTGAATATTTTTGATATTAGTTGTTTGTCAGTTATTTCATTTGCTATTATTTTCTCCCATTCTGAAGGCTGTCTTTTCATCTTGCTTATAGTTTTCTTTGTTGTGTAGAAGCTTTTAATTTTAATTAGGTCCCATTTGCTTATTTTTGCTTTTATTTACAATATTCTGGGAGGTGGGTCATAGAGGATCCTGCTGTGGTTTATGTCGGAGTGTTTTGCCTATGTTATCCTCTAGGAGTTTAATATTTTCTGGTCTTACATTTAGATCTTTAATCCATTTTGAGTTTATTTTTGTGTATGGTGTTAGAAAGTGTTCTAGCTTCATTCTTTTATAAGTGGTTGACCAGTTTTCTCAGCACCACTTGTTAAGGAGATTGCCTTTTCTCCATTGTATATTCTTGCCTCCTTTGTCAAAGATAAGGCGTCCATAGGTGTGTGAATTTATCTCTGGGCTTTCTGTTTTGTTCCATTGATCTATATTTCTGTCTTTGTGCTAGTACCATACTGTCTTGATGACTGTGGCTTTGTAGTAGAGACTGAAGTCAGGGAGGTTGATTCCTCCAGTTCCATTCTTCTCTCTCAAGATTGCATTGGCTATTCAAGGTTTTTTGGTTTTCCATACAAATTGTGAAATTATTTGTTCTAGTTCTCTGAAAAATACCATTGGTAGCTTGATAGGGATTACACTGAATCTATAGATTGCTTTGGGTAATATAATCATTTTCACTATATTGATTCTTCTGATCCATGAACACAGTATATTTCTCCATCTATTTGTGTCCTCTTTGATTTCTTTCAGCAGTATTTTATAGTTTTTTATATATAGGTCTTTTGTTTCTTTAGGTAGATATATTCCTAAGTATTTTATTCTTTTTGTTGCAATGGTGAATAGAATTGTTTCCTTAATTTCTCTTTCTGTTTTCTCATTGTTAGTGTATAGGAATGCAAGGGATTTCTGTGTGTTAATTTTATATCCTGCAACTTTACTATATTCATTGATTAGCTCTACTAATTTTCTGGTGGAGTCTTTAGGGTTTTCTATGATCCTCTACATAGAAAACCCATCTATCCTTTCAGAATTTGATAAGGTGAACAGCTGTTATACAGAAGTGTGAAACTGTTTTATATTGTTCTGGGAGCATAACTGGGAATAATCAATACAAATTCTTTCAACTAACAGTCATCTGCTCCACGAAGCCCCTCTCATCTCCACCTTTCTCACCATTCAAGCCTACACTGAAAATTTCCTTTTTAATATTACTGTACCCTGAGCATACTTTTTTGACAGGATGTGTAACACTAACATCTACTGATTCTTCAGTTCATCTCTCAGTACTACAGGGGAAGAGATTGCGGCCAGGTCCCTTGTAGTGTTTTCCTATTACCAAGGCTGGAAATAAATGATAAACCAAGACAATGGGGCACAGAGCGGTTAAGAATTTGCCCACAGTCGTTCAACGATGAAGGAGAAGCATCAGGATTAAAACTCAGAAGCATGCAGCATTCGATATCCAAGCAAAGAAACCTCAGCCATTTGTCAAGACCATTCAGTTCAGTGCAGTTCAGTTCTGTCGCTCAGTCGTGTTTGACTCTTTGCGACCCCATGAATCACAGCATGCCAGGCCTCCCTGTCCATCACCAACTCCCGGAGTTCACCCAAACTCATGTGCATTGAGTCGGTGATGCCATCCAGCCATCTCATCCTCCATCGTCCCCTTCTCCTCCTGCCCCCAATCCCTCCCGGCATCAAGGTCTTTTCCAATGAGTCAACTCTCCGCATGAGGTGGCCAAACTACTGGAGTTTTAGTCTCAGCATCAGTCCTTCCAATGAATACCCAGGACTGGTCTCCTTTAGGATGGATGGGTTGGATCTCCTTGCAGTCCAGTGACTCTCAAGAGTCTTCTCCAACATCACAGTTCAAAAGCATCAATTCTTCGGCGCTCAGCTTTCTTCACAGTCCAACTCTCACATCCATACATGACCACGGAAAAACCATAGCCTTGACTAGATGGACCTTTGTTGACAAAGTATTATCTCTGCTTTTCAACATGCTATCTAGGTTGGTCATAACTTTTCTTCCAAGGAGTAAGCGTCTTTTAATTTCATGGCTGCAATCACCATCTGCAGTGATTTTGGAGACACCCCCCCCCAAATAAAATCTGACACTGTTTCCACTGTTTCCCATCTATTTCCCATGAAGTGAAGGGATTAAATGCCATGATCTTCATTTTCTGAATGTTGAGCTTTAAGCCAATTTTTTCTCTTTCATTTTCATCAAGAGGCTTTTTAGTTCCTCTTCACTTTCTGCCATAAGGGTATTGTGATATGTTAATTCATTTAAATACTCCATTCAATTTTAATATCACATAATTTAGAATATTAACATATCTAATGAAATAAAGAAATCTAAGATTTATTAAAATTTTACTAAAATTCTTATAGAAATCCTTTGTTAAAATCTAATAAAGGAACAATTAAAAAACTATTGCATATTTTAGGTCTAAATTACAATCTATTTGTCTTTGAGGCTCAAGCAAAGCAAAGAACTGTCAAAATGTCATTCTGCTGTAAAGGTTACAAACATACTATATAATATGTATTATTTTAATTATATTCTTATCATACAATATATACAATGTATAGTCTTAATGTAATACTATACAGCAATGCGAATAAATGAATTACAACTACATGTAATGACATACGTAAATCTCACAAACAATACCTCAAGTGAAATAAATGATACAAATATGCTTATAGTTCTATGAAGTTCAAAAATAGATAAAACTATAATCCATGGATAGTGGTGACCTTTGATGGGGGCAGAAGACAGAAACAGTAACTAAAATGGGACACAAAGTGGGGGGCTTGAGGGAAACTTGTCATTTTTTGTGCTTTTAAGTAGTAGTTATATGATTATGTTCAGTCTGTGAAAATTCACTGAGGATTTATGTAAGAAATCATTTAGACTATATGTACTGCTTCACATATATGGTACAACTCAATTTAAAAAGTAAAGAAAGAATGTTTGGATGACACTATACCCTGCCTAGGCTTTACAAGCCAAGGGACACCACGTGCCAGCAAGCAGGGCAGTGAGGGGACATCAGCCACCCCTTACTCATGGTATCAAGAGTCTTCACTCTGGGAATCAAGACAGTCATCTGACTGCCCACATGTTCCGACCCCTACCATCACCAGACTTCTGCCAAAATATCACAAGCCTCCTTTCTTCACCTGTGGTAAGACAAACAGTCTCATTGCTCTCCAAATTTCCTTTCCCTGAAAGTCCTTTAAAATTCTATAAAGGACAGTTCTGAACAGGAGGCAAAATACTTCCTGTTTTGATATATCACTGATTAAGAAAGTACTATGAGCACATTATATACAAATCTTATTTATTCCCAAGAACTCTAGAAGTAAACATTACCCCAAGTTTACAGATGAAGAAACTAGAATTAAAGAACAATAAGGAACAAAATGGTTCATCTGCCTGCAACACACAAGCTCAAAACTCACATTACTTCACTTTCCAATAGCCAGGTTCTCTTTAATTATAACACATCAAGAGAGCTCACTTGCCTGTTTATCCTTTTACATCCAGCATTTCAGCTGAGAAATTCGGGCACCATGAAGGGATGGAGTAAGAAAAATTAAGGAAGAATTGATATGTTCAGGTAAAATGGAGGCTGGAGTAGGGTTGTGGCCTTTCCTATGGATCAGAATATATGAAAGTTGACTACCTAATTTCAAGAAAATAGAACATGGACTGAAATAATCCCATTATACAATATATGACATGCACTAAATTTTTACTGAGAGAACAAACTCATACATCTTTGAAGACCTTTTTCTCTTAATTATTTGTACTCCCTGTTGGCCTGAACATTCATTTGTTCATTCATTCAAGAAATATTTTCTGAGTGTCTAATGTGTGTTAACCACTGCTCCAAATGCTGAAAATGCAGGTATAAATGGAACTTGCATTCTGGAGGAGAATATAAATGATAAACATGATATAATGGTGATATAATGACAAAAAATGAAAATCATGCTGAGTACTGGGAATAACAAGAATGATTGGAGTTAAGGTGGGAAAATTAGTTTAAACAGATCAGGAAAGGCCTGAAGGTGTGATTTTTTTTTTTTAAAGCAAAGTGATCAATAATAAAGTGAAAGTTTATGCTCAGTCATGTCTGACTCTACAACCCCATGGACTATAGCCTGCTAGGCTCATCTGTCCGTGGAATTCTCCAGGCAGAATACTGGAGTAGGTAGCCTTTCCTTCTCCAGGGATCTTCCCAACCCAGGGACTGAACCCAGGTCTCCCACGTTGCAGGCAGATTCTTTACCATCTGAGCCACCAGGGAAGCCCCTTTTTAAGCAAAGATTGTTCTAAAGCAGGGTTTCCCAGGTGGCACTAGTGATAAAGAATCCACTTGCTGCATAAGACATTGAGATGAGGGTTCAGTCCCTGGATTAGGAAGATCCCCTGGAGGAGGAAATGGCAATCCACTCCAGGATTCTTGGCTGAATCCTGGACATGGACAGAGGAGCCTGGTAGACTGCAGTTCATAGGGTAGCAAAGAGTCGGACACAACTAGTGACTGAGCATGCACATGTTCTAAATCTACTTTCGAGAACTGATTACTGATAATGATATTCTGTATTTGGCTTCATTTTTAAAAAATACGTTGGCTTGGATTATAATTTTAAAGTAGTTCTTCAAAACTTAAGTCAATCAAGAATTTCACAGGAGAATCAACTTTTTATAGAGTCATTTAAGATGAATTATCTACACACAGCCAGGAAAAAATGTTTTCCAGTATAGAAGAGATTATTTAAAACTGATGGACGAAGTACCGGATTGGCTAAAAAGTTCATTTGTGTTTTTCCCTAAGACGTTGCGGGAAGACTCGAACTTTTTGGCCAATCAAGTATTAGTATTTAGGTCAGAGATAAAAGATTTGAAAAAATGTTCACGTGTGTAATCACTCCAGATGAAAAACGAAATCTTTCAGAAACATTCCCAAAGCTTCTTGAATCATCCGCTCTCTTATCTTTCGAACTCTTGTCCTTACGTGTCTACTCTCTTTCTGTGTGTCTTACTTTACATGCTTTGTCTCCCTCCTGTTCACTCCCCTTTCATTTCCTGCCTTCAGACATCTCCCCTTCAATGCCCCAGACTGAATAATTTCTGTTGTTGAATATATTTACTTAATATAATTTTATGTTCCAGAGACATCTTCTAGAGACATACTCTCTCAGTTTACCCTTACCTGAAAACATATTATGCCTTTATTTTTGAAGAATATTTTTGTTGAGTACAAAATTATAGGTTGGCAGTTTGTTTCACCTCTCTAAAGATATCACTCCTTTCATTGTTTTTGGTTAAAAAGTCAGCTTATTTTCATTCCTTGGAAAATAATATGCATTTTTTTATCCTCTGGCTACTTTTAAGATTTTCCCTTAACATTTTCCCCCATCTCTGCATACACAGATGAAGTTCACTCCAGTATAGGAAACTCTCAAGGGAAAACAAACAAACAATTTTAACCAGTTTTCCAATGATATACCTATGAATGATTTTCTTGTATTTCTTCTGTTTATGGTTCATACATCTTCTGAATCTGTGGCTTGATGTGTTCATCAGCTTTGAAAACTTTTCTATTATCTCTTCAAATATTGAGTACATAATTATAGGTTGAAGCTAAAACTCCAATACTTTGGCCACCTGATGCGAAGAGCTGACTTGTGTGAAAAGACCCCGATGCTGGGAGGGACTGAGGGCGGGAGGAGAGGGGACGGCAGGGGGTGCCCTGTCATCCTCCCTCTGCCCGCCTCCCTCTCCCTTCCTCTTCCAGAATGATCATCAGTAGTACTGGGTTCAAAATAACATTCAAACTCACAGGACACAACAGGTAGTCATCTTATCACCAATTTCACTTAGCTCTTTGGAAGGACTTAGCACTGGAAATATAGCATGTCAGTATGATACAAATCAAACACATCTTTATCCGGAATCCTTAAAATATCCAGTTGCTGCTTCCCAGACCCTTAATCAATCACACAGAGAGACTCAGAGCATTCGTGAATTTCAAATAGTAACCACATGAAATGACAGCCCATGCATCCAGCTTCTAACCCCTGCACAAAGGGTGCACTGAGTTAGAAGAGATGCCATAAAGAGGAGCTGGAGGTCTATTTCCCTATAAATTTTTTGCTAGTGAAACCATGAGCAGTAATGTATATCCTTAGAGATATATATGTGTTTCCTTAGTCCTCTCAGTCCGGATGTAACTAACCAATCACAGATAATTTTCACCATAAATACTGCTAGTTGGTAACAGAACTGAAATAGCACATTTATCTTGGTATATGTCCAAGAGAAATTGTATCAAAAGAAGGTAAACCTAAGCTCATCTTTCCACAGGAAATTTGGATGCCTTTTATTTCTCTGCCTTGCCTAATTGCTCTAGCTAGAATTCCAGTACTGATTCAGTCTTGGTCAGTCAGTCAGTTCAGTCGCTCAGCCGTGTCAGACTCTTTGCGACCCCATGGACTGCAGCACACCAGGCCTCCCTGTCCCTGTCACCAACTCTTGGAGGTTACTCAAACTCATGTCCATTGAGTCGGTGATGCCATCCAACCATCTCATCCTCTGTCATCCCCTTCTCCTCCGGCCTCCTATCTTTCCCAGCATCAGGGTCTTTTCAAATGAGTCAGCTCTTTGCATCAGGTGGCTGAAGTATTGAAGTTTCAGCTTCAACATCAGTCTTTCCAATGAATATTCAGGATTGATTTCCTTTAGGATGGACTGGTTGGATCTCCTTGCAGCCCAAGAGACTCTCAAGAGTCTACTCCAACACCCCAGTTCAAAAGCATCAATTCTTCAGTGCTCAGCTTTCTTTACAGTCCAACTCTCACATCCACACATGACGACTGGAAAAACCATAGCCTTGACTAGACGGACCTTTCCCATGAACAGTATGAAAAGGGAAAGATAAGACACTAAAAGATGAACTCCTGAGGTCAATAGGTGCCTAATATGCTACTGGAGATCAGTTGAGAAATAACTCCAGAAAGAATGAAGAGACGGAGCCAAAGGAAAAACCACACCCAGTTGTGGATGTGACTGGTGATGGAAGAAAGGTCCAATGCTATACAGAGCAATATTGCATAGGAACCTGGACTGTTAGGTCCATGAATCAAGGCAAATTGGAAGTGGTCAAACAGAAGATGGCAAGAGTGAACGTCAACATTTTAGGAATCAGCGAATGAAAATGGACTGAAATGGGTGAATTTAACTCAGATGGCCGTTATATCTACAACTGTGGGCAAGAATCCCTTAGAAGAAATGGAGTAGCCATCATAGTTAACAAAAGAGTCCAAAATGCAGTACTTGGATGCAGTCTCAAATATGACAGAATGATCTCTGCTCGTTTCCAATGCAAATCATTCAATATCATGGTAATCCAAGTCTATGCCCCGACCAGTAATGCTGAAGAAGCTGAAATTGAACAGTTTTGTGAAGATCTACAAGACCTCTTAGAACTAACAACCGCCCCCCCCCCCAAAAAAAAGATGTTCTTTTCAGTCTTGGTACATTCTGTGTTTTCAGAAATGCATCAGTTCCTTCTAGGTTATACAATCTGTTGGCATGTTATTCATAATAGTCTCTTATGAGTCTATATTTCTGTAGTCAGTTGCAATGTCTCCTCTTTCTTTCCTAATTTTACTTGAGTCTTTCTTTTTTTCCTTAGTTCAGCTAAAGGTTTGTCAATTTTGTGTTTTCTTTTTTTTTTCAAAGAACCACCTCTTAGTTCCATCGACCCTTTCTGTTGTCTTTCTGGTCACTATTTCATTGATTTGCATTCTGATTTTTATTATTTCCCTCCTTCTACTAACTTTCGGCTTAATTTGCTCTTCTGTTTTGAATTCCTTGAGGTATTAAGTTAGGTTGCTTATTTGAGATCTAATTTCTTAATATACGTGTTACTGTTGTTCAGTTGTGTCTGACTCTGTGACTCCATGAACTGCAGCACACCAGGTTTCCCTGTCCTTTACCACCTCTCAGAGCTTGCTCAAACTCATGCTCATTGAGTCAGTGATGTCATCCAACCATCTTATCCTCTGTCACCCCCTTCTCCTCCTGCTCTCAATCTTTCCCGGCATCAGGATCTTTTCCAGTGAGTTGGCTGTTCGCATCATGTGGCCAAAGTACTGGAGTTTCAGCTTTAGCATCGTTCTTTCCAAAGAACACCCAGGGCTGATCTCCTTCAGAATGGACTGGTTTGATCTCCTTGCAGTTCAAGGGACTCTCAAGAGTCTTCTCTAGCACCACAGTTCAAGTCAATTCTTTGGTGCTCAGCCTTCTTTATGGTCCAACTCTCACTTCCACACATGACTACTGGAAAAACCATAGCATTGACTAGATGGACCTTTGCTGGCAAAGTAATGTCTCTGCTTTTTAATACAGTGGCTAAGTTTGTCATAGTTCTTCTTCCAAGGAACAAGTGTCTTTTAATTTAATGGCTGCAGTCATTGTCTGCAGTGATTTTGGAGCCCAAGAAAATAAAGTCTCTCACCGTTTCCATTGTTTCCCCATCTACTTGCCATGAAGTGATGGGACCTGATGCTACGATCATAGTTTTCTGAATGTTAAGTTTTAAGCCAGCTTTTTCACTCTCCTCTTTAACCTTCATCAGGAGGCTCTTTAGTTCCTCTTCACTTTCTACCACTAGTGTGGTGTATTTCCTGCATATCTGACTTTATGTGTATATATTACTATAACCTTTCCTCTCAGATACACTTTTGTTGCCTCCCAGAATATCTAATATACTATATTTCCACTTTCATTTGTCTCAAGATAATTTATTTCCATTTTGATTTCTTTGACAATGGTTTCTTATAAGTGTGTTGTTTAGTTTTCACATGGTTTCAGATCTTCTTACTATCTTCTTGTTGTGGATTTCTAGTTTCATACCATTGTGATCAGAAAAGATGGTATGATTTCAATCTTAAATCTGCTAAGACTTGTTTTGTAGCCTATCATATGATCTATTCTAGACAATGTTCCATGTGTACTTGAGAATAATGTGTATTCTGTTGGACAGAATGTTACATATGTCCATTTGTTTTCAAGTGTGATTCAATTCCAGTGTTTCCTTGTTGAATTTGTTTCTATGTTCTATCCACTCCCGATAGTGGAATGCTGAAATATCCTACAATTACTGTACTGCTGTTTATTTCTCCTTTAAGATCTGTTACTATATGTTTAATGCATTTCGGTTCCTTTGTGTTGGGAGCATATATACTTATGATTGTAAGGAAATGGCAACCCACTCCAGTATTCTTGCCTAGAAAATGCCATGGACAGAGGAGCCTAGCAGCATACAGTTCATGGGATCACAAAGAGTCAGACATGACTGAGTAACTCAGCACATAACCTCTTGATATACTGATACCTTTATGATTATACAATGACCTTTTTTGTCTCATTACACTTTTTTCACTTGAAGTCTACTTTGTCTGATATAAGTGTGGTTATGCCTACCTTCTTTTGGTTTCCAATTACTTGAAATATTATCATCCATCCTTTCCTTTGAGCCATTTTGTGTCTTTAAAGCTAAAATGTGTTCTGTAGATCACATATAATTAGGTCTTGCTTTTTTTTTTTTTTAAATCCAGCCAGCCACTGTGTGCCTTTGGATTGGTGAATTCAATCCATTTACATTTAGAGTGACTATTTGACATGTAAAAACATACTACTGCCATACTGTCCTTTATCTTTTATTATTTTACTGCTCCACTATTTCTTCTTCTGTTTCTGTCTACCTTTGTAAGTTGGTGGTTTTCATAGTAATTTTCTCAGTCTCCCATGCAAAAAGATTATTTCATTCTCCACTAAATTCTTTCAGGGTTATCATGAAATTTATATAAAACTTTTCATAGATGAAACAGTTATTTTTCTGCTGATAGCAACTTATCTTCATTTGTCTATAAAAGTTCCATTCTTTAGCTCTTTCCTTTTTACATTTTTGACATCACAAATGACCTTTCTTATGATTTGATTACAACTTGTGGTAACTATACTTCATTTCCTTTAACTTCTGTGCTATAATTAGGACTTAAATATATTATTGCAAAAAGTTACTTTTCTATCATCATAATCAGAGTTGTGTACTTTCATCTTTTGTGCACTTTCAACTTGAAGAGCTCTTTTCAACGTTTCCTGTAAAGCGGGTCTAGTGGTGATTAACTCAGTTTTTGTCTGGGAAAGCCCATATTTCTCCTTCATATATGAAGACTAATTTTGCCAGATTGAGTATTCTGGGTTGGCAGCTTTTATCTTTCAACATTTTGAATATGTCATTCCACTGTCTCCTAGCCTACAGAGTTTCTCCTAATAAATCTGCTGATAGCCTAATGAGGGTAACTCTGTAGGTTACTATTTTTCCTTGCAGTCTTTAAAGTTATCATTGACTTTTGTCAGTTTGAATATGTCTTGGAGAATATCCTTTCGTGTTTAAATAAGTAAAAGTTCTCTTAGCTTTGTGGATGTATATATCCAGTTTCTTCTCCAGGTTTGGAAAGTTCTCAGCTATTATTTCTTTGACACACTCTCTGCTCTCTTTTACCTCTCTTCTTCCTTTGGCTCACCAGATTAAGTCAGATAGTTTTTGCAGTTTCTTCACTTTTTAAAAATCGTATTTCTCTTTCTCTCTCTGCCATCTGAATCATCTCTATATCCCTGCCCTTGAGCTTTCTAATTCTTCCACATGACCTGCTCTATTTCTATCACATTCTAATTATTAATCTCATTTATTGAGTTCTTTAGCTCCATAATTTGGTTTCTTTTTAGAATTTCAGTCACTTGGGTAAAGCACTCCTTCCATTTATTAATTTTTTTCCTGAGATCATTGTATTGCCTAAGTTTTCCTGCAGCTCATAGAATTTCCTCTTAATAGCTATTTTCAACTGTTGAGATCACAGTATTCCAGATCTTTGGGTTTGGTTGTGGGAAAACTGTCTTTTTCTCCTTGTGATAACAAGATTACAATGATATTTTCCCATGGTGTTTGATGAAATGAGACTTTGCTCTCACATTTGAAGTGGCAAAGATTTTTCTTTATTTAGGCAAGGCTTTGTTTACTTTACTCCTAACAATTCAGTAGGTTGGTAATTAGAAGTCTTCCTTTGGTTTTCCAGAAGGTGGTGCTATAACACAGGTTATTATTATTTTTAATTTTTTTCATTTCTCTTACCAGTACAAGGTTGGGAGTTAAGAATGTGCATCAACAACAAAAATAAGTTGGCAGAGAAAATAAAAGAGGAGAGGGTAGCTAGTGGCACATTGGAGGAGATGTATGCTAATCTTTGGGCTTTGGGTGTGCCCACAACCCAGTAGAGGGATCCCCAAGTTTGGGGTGAGGGTCCCACCAGCCCATGGGTAGTCCTATGGCCAGAATCATAGGACTAATGGACAGGAGATGCTTTCTTTCCATTCTCTTTGCCCTTTTCTTTCCTTTCCCTCTCTCCAGTCACTGAGTACTCTCCACAGAGAGAGCAACAGGTCCCTCTAGCTGCAGCATGGACAGCTGGGCAGACCCCTACTCACCACCATCACCCTCCACCTCCTTTGCCAAAAAAGGTCTGTGCTGACCCACTGCAGACCTACTGGCAACATTCCCTCACTTCACAGCCTTTTCTGCATTCCAATCCACCCACTTTCAGGTACAAAGATGGATGGATCTCGAGTGTCCCGGCATGCTAGGCAGAAGAGCTTTTTTTAAATTTTTTGGTTATGCATGTCCAATTAGATGTACATTGAAGGGGAGAGGAAAAAAAGAAATAACTCATACCATCATGATACTGACATCACTTCAATCGTAATTATTTTAAAGTCCATGTCTGATAGCTTAAATATCTGAATTCCTATGGGTTTTTTTTTATTGTCTTGCCCTTGTTTCCTAGAATGTTGAACACTGTGTGTGAAAAACTATAGAGGGTCCATATTATTTTATTCTCCTTCAGAGAATAAAGACAGGAGGCAGATCATCTTAATATGTCTAGTATTAAGCTGATTCTAAGGATTTCAGTCTTCAGGGGCTTGCAAACAAAAACCCAAGTGATTACCTGCAACTCTCCTCCTTGATAAGCTATGAACTCCAACTGCTGTCTCCCCAGGATTCAAACTATGCCTAGCTTTTCTGTCTTTTATCCACTGTTCTCTGTTTGGCTTCTTACATTTACCATCTTTACAAATTAGCAAATGACTCAAAGAGAAAAGGCAAACAAAATGTCAGACTCACTCCAATGCATTTTTCTTCTCACAGGGATACCAACCACACAAGTCCTGGCTGCCTTCAGATTTTCTCCAGATTTTCAATTCCACTTTAACTAGAAAGTTCATTTGATGCAAGTTAGAAATCATAGCCAGATAGGGAAGACAATCACATTAAAATATACAAGTGTGTGTGTGTCTCTGTGTGTGTGTGTGCGCATGTGTTTATCAATTCAGTTCAGTTGCTCAGTCATGTCCGACTCTTCAGGACCCCATGACCTGCAGCTCAGCAGTCTTCCCTGTTCATCACCAACTCCCGGAGCTTGCTCAAACTCATGTCCGTCGAGTCGGTGATGCCATCCAACCATCTCATCCTCCGTTGTCAGCTTCTCCTTTTGCCTTTGATCTTTTCCAGCATCAGGTTCTTTTCCAGATTAAATCTAGATAAATTCCAGATAAAATCTAGGAAAATATTATTTACCATACCTCACATGGCAAACTTTCTGAACTCCCGTAGTTATAATGATCATTCTCTGAAGGAAATATAAGTGGCTAAGATATTTTTTTTCCAAATTGTGGAACCAAGAACTAAAGTCAATATTCAACATTTAGCTTAATACAAAGTACAGAACTATACTATTAATACTTCTACAACTATCTACTAACATGGTTCATCAATATCAATCTATATGTCTATTTTCTACCCAAAACAATCTTTACACTTAAGTACTCATAATATATACTTCCAAAATTCATGGTCAGATAAAACGTCAATATCTTAGAACTGCTATCAACTGTTCTACTCTCTTATATACCTGCTTTTCATTTTCGTTTTTACCCTAGATTTGACACTTATCCCTATCAAATTCTACCTAGCAATTCAAAGGGTCAATGAAAATTTAAATTTTCATTCTGTGATCTATCAATTATCTCATCTAGCTTTGTTCTATCTCAAATAGAAAATCTTACTATATGTATTAAATGGAGTAAAAGACCAAGATTTCCCTTAGAATGACACGTAAGTTCTTTGGGAATAGTTGTTCAGCAGCAATAAGCCCTCCAAAGCACATTTCTTTATCTTAACCACCAAATTTCTTACTAAAAGCAAATTTATAGTATACAGTATAACCATTATACTACTTAATTGTGAATTACTAGAGCACTGAGAAGGCCTGGTATAAATCTGAGTAAAAGGTAGATTTATTATATCATATTTGACACAGAATTCAAACATGAGAGAAGAATCATTTAAGTAAATTCTGTTTTGAATTATTTCCCTCTTCCTTCTTTCCAGATACTCCCAATTTGTAGTATTATTGCCACATTTTTGACAATGACATAAATAGTTTGCTTAAAATCTTGTATGACTAAACATGGTAGGTGCTTAAGATATAATTGGTTCTATTATCTCATTATATGGAGCTACCCCACATCCTAGGTCAGGGGCGGTGGCTGAGTCGAGCCCCCCAACACCCGAGGTCAGGGGCGGCAGCCGAGAGGAGCAATCCCACGTCCAAGGAGCTGTGGCTGCACAGGCGCAGGAGGGCCGACAGGAGCTACTCCACGTCCAAGGTCAGGAGGGGCGACCGTGAGGAGATACCCTACGTCCAAGGTAAGAGAAACCCAACTAAGATGTTAAGTGTTGAAAGGGCATCAGAGAGCAGACACACTGAAACTTTAATCACAGAAAACTAGCCAATCTGATCACACGGACCACGGCCTGTCTAACTCAGTGAAACTAAGCAATGCCATGTGGGGCCACCCGAGATGGTGGGGTCATGGTGGGGAGGTCTGAACAGAATGTGGTCCACTGGAGAAGGGAATGGCAAACCACTTCAGTATTCTTGCCTTGAGAACCCCAGGAACAGTATGAAAAGGCAAAATGATAGGATACTGAAAGAGGAACTCCCCAGGTCGGTAGGTGCCCAATATGCTACTGGAGATCAGTGGAGAAATAACTCCAGAAAGAATGAAGGGATGGAACCAAAGCAAAAACACCACCCAGCTGTGGATGTGACTGGTGATAGAAGCAAGGTCCAATGCTGTAAACAGCAATATTGCATAGGAACCTGGAATGTCAGGTCCATGAATCAAGGCAAATTGGAAGTGGTCAAACAGGAGATGGCAAGAGTGAATGTTGATATTTTAGGAATCAGCGAACTAAAATGGACTGGATGGGTGAATTTAACTCAGATGGCCATTATATCTACTACTGTGGGCAGGAAACCCTTAGAAGAAATGGAGTAGCCATCATGGTCAACAAAAGAGTCTGAAATGTAGTATTAGAATGCAATCTCAAAAACCACAGAATGATCTCTGTTCATTTCCAAGGCAAACCACTCAATGTCACGGTAATCCAAGCCTATGCTCCAACCAGTAACACTGAAGAAATTAAGTTGCATGGTTCTGTGAAGACCTACAAGACCTTATAGAACTAACACCAAAAAAAAAAAAAAAAGATGTCCTTTTCATTATAGGGGACTGGAATGCAAAAGTAGGAAGTCAAGTAACACCTGGAATAACAAGCAAATGTGGACTGGAATGCAAAAGTAGGAAGTCAAGAAACACCTGGAATAACAAGCAAATTTGGCCTTGAAGTACGGAATGAAGCAGGGCAAAGGCTAATAGAGTTTTGCCAAGAGAATGCACTGGTCATCGCAAACATCCTCTTCCAACAACACAAGAGAAGACTCTACACATGGACATCACCAGATGGTCAACACTGAAATCAGATTGATTATATTCTTTGCAGCCAAAGATGGAGAAGCTCTATACAGTCAGCAAAAACAAGACCAGGAGCTGACTGTGGCTCAGATCATGAACTCCTTATTGCCAAATTCAAACTTCAATTGAAGAAAGTAGGGAAAACCACTAGACCATTCAGGTATGACCTAAATCATATCCCTTATGATTATACAGTGGAAGTGAGAAATAGACTTAAGGGCCTAGATCTGATAGACAGAGTGCCTGAGGAACTATGGATGGAGGTTCGTGACATTGTACAGGAGATAGGGATCAAGACCATCCCCATGGAAAAGTAATGCAAAAAAGCAAAATGGCTGTCTGAGGAGGACTTACAAATAGCTGTGAAAAGAAGAGAGGCGAAAAGCAAAGGAGAAAAGGAAAGATATTCCCATTTGAATGCAGACTTCCAAAGAATAGCAAAGAGAGATAAGAAAACCTTTCTCAGTGATCAATGCAAAGAAATAGAGGAAAACAACAGAATGAGAAAGACTAGACATCTCTTCAAGAAAATTAGAGATACCAAGGGAACATTTCATCCAAAGATGGACTCGATAAAGGACAGAAATGGTATGGACCTAACAGGAGCAGAAGATACTAAGAAGAGGTGGCAAGAACACACGGAAGAACTGTACAAAAAAGATCTTCATGACCCAGATAATCACAATGGTGTGATCACTCACCCAGAGCCAGACATCCTGGAATGTGAAGTCAAATGGGCCTTAGAAAGCATCACTACGAACAAAGCTAGTGGAGCTGATGGAATTCCAGTTGAGCTATTTCAAATCCTGAAAGATGATGCTGTGAAAGTGCTGCACTCAATATGCCAGCAAATTTGGAAAACTCAGCAGTGGCCACAGGACTGGAAAAGGTCAGTTTTCATTCCAATCCCAAAGGAAGGCAATGCCAAAGAATGCTCAAAGTAACGCATAATTGCATTCATTTCACACACTAGTAAAGTAATGCTTAAAATTCTCCAAGCCAGGCTTCAACAATAGGTGAAACGTGAACCTCCAGATGTTCAAGCTGGTTTTAGAAAAGGCAGAGGAACCAGAGATCAAATTGCCAACATCACTGAAAAAGCAAGAGAAAAAGCAAGAGAGTTCCAGAAAACATCTATTTCTGCTTTATTGACTATGACAAAGCCTTTGACTACGTGGATCACAATAAACTGTGGGAAATTCTGGAAGAGATGGGAATACCAGACCACCTGAGCTGCCTCTTGAGAAACCTATATGCAGGTCAGGAAGCAACAGTTAGAACTGGACATGGAACAACAGCCTGGTTCCAAATAGGAAAAGGAGTACTCCAAGGCTGTCACCCTGCTTATTTAACTTATATGCAGAGTACATCATGAGAAATGTTGGGCTGGAGGAAGCACAAGCTGGAATCAAGATTCCCAGGAGAAGTATCAACAACCTCAGATATGCAGATGACACCACCCTTATGGCAGAAAGGGAAGAGGAACTAAAAAGCCTCTTGATGAAAGTGAAAGAGGAGAGTGAAAAAGTTGGCTTAAAGTTCAGCATTCAGAAAATGAAGATCATGGCATCTGGTCCCATCACTTCATGGGAAATAGATGGGGAAACAGTAGAAACAGTGTCAGACTTTATTTTTTGGGGCTCTAAAATCACTGCAGATGATGACTGCAGCCATGAAATTAAAAGACGCTTACTCCTTGGAAGAAAAGTTATTTCCAACCTAGTAGCATATTAAAAAGCAGAAACATTACTTTGCCAACAAAGTTCTGTGTAGTCAAGGCTATGGTTTTTCCAGTGGTCATGTATGGTGTGAGTGTTGGACTGTGAAGAAAGCTGAGTGCTGAAGAATTGATGCTTTTGAACTGTGGTGTTGGAGAAGACTCTTGAGAGTCCCTTGGACTGCAAGGAGCTCCAACCCGTGCATCCTAAAGGAGACCAGTCCTGGTTGTTCATTGGAAGGACTGATGCTAAAGCTGAAACTCCAGTACTTTGGCCACCTCATGCGAAGAGTTGACTCATTGGAAAAGACTCTGATGCTGGGAGGGATTGGGGGCAGGAGGAGAAGGGGGCGACAGAGGATGAGATGGCTGGATGGCATCACCGACTTGATGGACATGAGTTTGAGTGAACTCTGGGAGATGGTGATGGACAGGGAGGCTGGCGTGCTGCAATTCATGGGGTCACAAGAAGTTGGACACGACTGAGCAACTGAACTGACTGACTGATTATCTCATTAACTAAGTCTGGCAGAACTCAAGTCAATTATGGAATACATATGGTACCACGTTATGCCCCAACACATTAAAAACAAAAATTAAATAATATTTATGGTAGTTATCAAGTAAGGTAAGACTTTAGAAAAAAATCTTATGGCAAAGTTAAAACTTTAATTCCATTATTTTCAATTATGATAGCTATATAACCATCTTATAACTAATTTATAATTAAGAAATTGAGAGATTAAATGAGAATATATTGCTCACTATGTTTTTAATAGTGCATAAAATGTAAATACAAAATAATATGAAGAATAAGATTCCAAAAAAAAGTATTTCAATAAATTAATACACTAACATTCAGGATAAAAGATGTTATAGCAAGATTTGATGATTCTATGACAGGCATTTAAAAAACCTTAGGGCAAATTTTTAAAAGGATTATTAACACTTAAAAACTAAAAGCACTACCAAAAGAAATACAGTAAAATTTATCAGAGGCAAACACTGTCAACCATAAGACACCACTTAAGCAAGAATACTGTTCCCTTGAAGGGGTGCAGGTTTCTATTATTAGCAGAGATAAGAGCTGCCTCAAATTCTTTCCTTAATAACACTATACTAAAAATAAAATGGTTGCCACATTTCAAAATAAACACATTGCTTTCAATATGCATTTCAATGGTCTAAATAATAGATAAAAATCTATTTAACCTGATTCAAAGTGTTTTCTCTTACATTTGCAACTAATAAACACACTAGGGAGACTGGCTCTCACTTTCATAACACATTCAATATTTTAGGGGTCTTCTGCCACCCACTTTCTCATTTGAGATTAGATCTTCTCTTAGATCCAATTAAATTATCTACCTAGCTTCAAAATATTAACTATTTGCTCTATACAGTACCTTCCCTCTCTTTAAGGAAATCACAAGAATATCAGAAGAGTAAATGCAACAGTATAATCACTAGAAAGCAGTACAAGCGCTTTAAGCAGAGCTAACATGGACTACAAGGTAAGTGACTGTTTCGGCATATTTAAAAAAAAAAAATCTAGATAAAGCAGTGCTGCGTCAGCACGGGAAAGGGAGAAAGTCCACAGAATTGAAGTAAGTTCCTCAGTATATGATCACCTACAAAAATCCTTTCTAACTCACAAAGTTATATGTGGAGAAAAATTGTAGAAAGCATCTTTAGCTCAGAGTCTGCATTTTCTGAAGTTTGAAAAAAATTAACTGTGTGTATTATTTTGGTTCTACTCCAAGTAGAACCTTGACAACAAACCACACATAAAAACTGCCAGCTGCTGCTCACATCCTCCTCCCTTTCCCAGCTTTACCTCCTTCATCCAAGAGTTCTATGATCACTATCATGAGACCTGGAATAGATAATCTGTTACATGTTTGCATATATTCATTGCATACATATACATGGTATACAGAAGAGGGTGGTAAGTGAGCAGTGTCTGGAGAAGTAGATTAATAAACATACACAAATGAAATATGAAAAAAGACCAGAGAAAAATAAAACAGAACATAGAAAACTCTTTCTTCTCAACATCAATTAAATCCTGGTCTCAGAACCAGATCACAGATTATTCTCAGAGTTCAGCATATTACAGGTTTACAAATACATAAAATAGGGCCCAAGTATACAAATACATAAAAGTTAAGTACTTGTATATTTTCACCTACATTTTCTCCTGTATTACTCTCAAAAGTATAAAAGACCATATAAGTCTTATTCCCTTTTTCAGAGATCAAGTGACTTTGGCTTATAACAGCAAACTTCCACACAGGAGGCCTTCTAAATCCAGTATTCTCTATACTGTATACCATCCTGCCTTTGTGAACTTCCTCTGAATCTATCCATCTATAACATTGTTTCCTATGGAAAAGTGTCTTTCAAGAATCAATCCATTACACAAAATGAACAAAATCCATTCAGCATTAAGGACAAAACACTAAAATCATAAAAATAAGATAAATCAGAGGGTAAGAACCCTAAATAGCACACTATTTACTTGATCATTTAAGAAAGATGATGAATTTATTTTCATTCCAACATTAACAGTCTAGTATTTCAGAAAATATATAGCTTCATTAGTTGGAAGTATTAGTTGTTAAGTATTGCTTAACAGCTGTTTAGAATTACATATTTTCAGAAGTAAAATCAGTTCAGCTAGCAATTTATATGAACATCAACAGGTATTTCCATGTCATTCTTATTTTATTCATTTTCCATCTTTGTGAAAAAACAAATTTCATGATTTAACCCAAAAAGATATTGGATTTTTAATATAAACACTAAAAACTAAATATAATATAGCACAAATGAGTTAATCATTAGGAACTTTCCAATGTAGGCAACCAAAAAAATTGGGGCAAATTATTAAAGTTAAGTCTCAGTGTTGCAATCAGAGTTGCAATCAGAATCGCAATCAGTAAACATTTATTATTAATAACACCTCACACAAGGTACAGGATTCACTCAAAATGGCCATGTATCATCTCCACAACAGCCATCTATCTGTAAAGTAGCTCATTTTCTCTTAAGCCATTTTATGTGCCTCAATTCATTTAATCCTTAAAAAGCTAGAACATAGGTAGCCAAGTATTGTTACTGTCATTCTACAAGCTCAAGGAAGTTTAATGGTTTCCCAAATTCATACAACTGGCAGTAGCATGAAATGAAAATCCCCAGCTAACGCCTTCCAAAACCAATGTTCCTTCATTCTAGGACATCGTTATTTTTTACAAATTCTCTTTAGTCTGGTTACTAAAGGCCACCGGCAATCTTTAGTCAAAGTTATTTTCATAATGGTGATGGGGCCACCCTGAAATACCTGGTATTTTAAAGAAATTTAAATACTTAGATTAGTTAATAGTGTCAGAATTCAGTAACCTTATCATATAAAAAAATGGAATGGATTGAGACACAATAGTAAAATTTATATGAAAATATAATTTTTAATCATCTATATGGAATTTATCTGCCTGCCAATTCAGGAGACTTATGAGACAGGGGTTCGGTCCCTGGATGCGGAAGATCCCCTGCAGGAGGGAACGGCAACCCACTCCAGTATTCTTGTCTGGAGAATCCCCATGGACAGAGGAGCCTAGCAGGCTAGAGTCACAAAGGGTCGCAAAGAGTGGGACAGACATACATCAGAGAACCATAAATTTACCACTTCTGCAACATCCTAGCACTGTAACATTAGGCAAATTAAAGTATCTAATTCTAAATATCTACATTTGCAAAATGGAGATAATACCAAATCCAGGGTTACTTTGGGGAATAAATAAAACCAAGTACATATATAGCAAACATAGTATCAACTTAATCAAGTCGTAGCTTTTATCAATAAATTGTTACAAATATGTTTCCCTTTTCTTTTGTTTTACATTATTTCGGCTATAGTCTTCATTAATTCAAACTTCCACTAAGCCAGAAGAACAATTAAATTTATCCATTTTTTGAAATTAAATCTTCAAAAATTCGGTTGCAAATAAATTTCACATTCCAGTGTCACTGCTAAGGAGAAGAAAACAAAGCCCAAAGAGGTTTCAAGTATTCTTTAGGGCCTTGACACTACAGTTCAGCTGCTCAGTCGTGTCGGACTCTTTGCAACCCCATGAACTGCAGCATGCCAGGCTTCCCTGTCCATCACCAACTCCTGGAGCTTGTTCAAACTCATGTCCATCAAGTCTGTGATGCCGTCCAACCATCTCCTCCTCTGTTGTCCTCTTCTCCTCCTGCCTTCAGTCTTTCCCATCATCAGGGTCTTTTCCAATGTCAGTTCTTCACATCAGGTGGCGAAAGTAATGGAGCTTCCGTTTCAGCATAACTCCTTCCAGTGAATATTCAGGACTGATTTTCTTTAGGATGAACTGGTTTGATCTCTTTGCAGTTCCAGGGACTTGACACTACATGAGGGTCAAAAACAATGCCAGTGTGGGCCGGAAATACCACAGGTATAACTCTGAGGTCTACCAACTGACCAGCTAGTTGTCTCAGATCTAGTTTATCACTTAGGACTGGTATTTATATTCTAGGGCTTCCCAGGAGGCACAGTAGTAAAGAATCTGCCTGCCAATGCAGGAGACACAAGAGACAGGAGTTCAGTCCCTGGGTTGGGAAGATCCCCTGGAACAGGAAATGGCAACCCACTTCAGTATTCTTGCCTGAAAATTTCCATAGACAGAAGAGTCTGGCAGGCTGCAGTCCATGGAGTCCATGGAGAGCCGGATACAACTGAACACAAGCTCTACCTTTGCTTATCTTTCCTGTTATCTTACACAGACGCGAAGATTTAATAAAATATTTACTTAATTTTGGGAAAGCCAAATCTGTGAGCCATTCACATAACTATTTGAAAAACAACAAAAAACAAAGCCTTGATGAGACCTTGCTGACTAGAAAAGGCTACTTTGACTGAAAGCATCCTATGAGATGGTTGGATGGCATCACTAACTTGATGGACATGAGTTTGAGCAAGCTCTGGGAGTTGGTGATAAATGGGAAGCCCGGTGTGCTGCAGTCCATGGGGTTGCAAAGAGTCAGACACGATTGAGCGACTGAACTGAACTGATCCTATGGTGTACAATTCTAATGAAGAATAATGATTTCATAAATCAAATCTGTCAGTTCTCACCCTGAAAATACAAGCTTCTTTTAAAAATATAATTACCATTATATTTAAAACACTTTTTTTCTTCAACTGGTCTTTGTAAAACACATATACAAGATCTGTTCTTCTAGAATTTCTGTGACCTTCATTATTTAGGTAAGAACTGAGCAAGTCTAATTACAAGAGCTCTTAAATAGCAGTTATACCTTACCTGGGAAAGAGTAAGAACCAAAACAATACATAGAAAAAATTTAAAGAACGCACTACATAGATAAAACACACTACTTCAAACTCTGACAGCCAACATAATCTGTTTCCATAAGCACTCCCCTAGTACTCTTACACTAGAACAACGGAGAAAAAAATCAACTCAATATTTTAAATAAGGTTTCAATTATTTATCAACAATTAGAAGGATTTACATATGTTTTTAAAAGCAACTTTAAACAAGTGCTATTAAATGAAAACTAGTTATTTCCATTTTTGTTCATTGTACCTAACTTTGATCTGTAAATTGATACATCAACAACTGAAGTTAAATTTTCAATATCTATAAATAACATAATAGTTAAAGAGAGAAGGGGCATAAAATATTTAGCACTTCTCCATTTCCATGTTTTTATAGCCATATAAAACTAAACCATCTACTACTGTTTAATAGAAGTTAAATTTATAAAGTCTAAATCAATAGCAAATAAAAATGTAAGTATTTTCAATAAATGGTCCTGGAACAATTGGATATCCATATTCAAAAAGCTGACCTTAGAATCTCAACTTATACCATACTCAAATGTTAACTCAAAATGGGTCCTAGATGTAACTATAAGAGCTAAAACAATAAACATCTATCTTTTTAAAAAATGTGAAGAAATTCTTGAAACCCAAAGCAAAGATTTCTTAAATATAACATCAAAAGCATCATCCATAAAAGGAAATAGTCAATAAGCAGGACCTCACAAAAATTCAAAACACTTACACATGTCAGACAACTGACGTGAAGAAAATATTTGCAATAAGGGACTTGTATCCAGAATTCATAAAAAAAAATTCTTATGAACTCAATCAATCCAACAAATGAACTAAAGATATGAAAAGACATTTCACTCAAGATACACAAATGGCTATTCAGCACATGAAAAGATGTTCAGTATCATCACTAGGAAAGCACAAATTGAAACCCCATGAGTTACCATTTCACACCTACTAGAAGAGTTATAAGAAGACAATAAATACATGTCAGTGAGGATTTGGAGAAATAGGAACCCTCATACATTATTGGTGGGACTGTAAAATGGTACAACCACTTTGGAACAGTGTGCAGTTTCTCCAACAAATAAAAATAAAATTATGATACAAGCCAACAATTCTACTCTTAGGTATACTACCCGATATATATGAGAACATATATCCGCAACAAAGACTTGCATACAACGTTTGTGGTGGCATTATCTGTAACAGTCCCAAACTGAAAACAGAGGTCATCAACAGGTGACTGCATAGGCAAAATGTGGCATTTTCATGAGGTGGAATATTATTAAGCAATGAAAAGGAACAATGCTATGTCACGCATGAACATCAAAAGCCTTGTTAAAGAAGTCAGACGTGAGACTTCATATTCAATGATCTCATTTATAAGAAATGTCCAGAGAAAGCATATTTATTCAGACAGAAAACAGATTAACAGTTTCCTAGGGCTAAGGGTTAACTATAAATGGCATGAGGAATTTTATTATGGTGATGAAAATGTTATAAATTGACCTACAAAATGGTTGCACCATTCAGTAAAGTCACTAAAAATCACTGACTTGTCCTACACATAATACATTTAGGATGGGTGACTTTTAGGATATCTTAAATATGCTTGAAAAAAAGTTGTGTTTAAAAATAAGCGTGCTTTTGTTTGTAGTCCCTTAAAGAATTACAGTGGACCCTTGAACAACACTGGAGTTAGAGGCACTGGACCCCAGGAAGTTGAAAACTTGTGTATAACCTTATATTCCTCCCGCAGTATTCATGGTTTCACATTTTAGGATTCAACCAACCTTGACTGTATAATACTGTAGTATTTATTTAGAGGAAAAAAATTATCTGTTGTAAAAGTAGATCTCTGCAGTTCAGACTCATGGTGTTCAAGGGTCCACTGTAAATGAGTAACTTTAGACTGCTGCACTTATATAATTTTTATTAAGCAACTGTACTAATCCTAACTTTGGATGGGAGAGCACTAACTTTGGAGAGGTGTTCATACAGTGTTAGGAAATCTCCCCAGTTAGCTGCTCACTGGGAAGGAGTCTTCCAGGAAAAGGATTTCTCATAAATCCAAGTACCTTCTGTTGGTTTATATTTTAGGTCAGTTCAAGGATATATACAAAAAGAGATTTAAGTTGTCCTGTGACAATGGACCAAATGATCTATCTGATGGGTATTTTAGCCAATATTCAGGTTACACAATAATTTTTTTAAAAACAACAATTTTTAATGCAATTTGAAAAGGAACAGTATACATTATATAACTTGGAAAGTGTACATGCCTAGATGGTGAAGACTTGAGTGCGTAACATCAAAACACAATAGTCCTTAGTAATGTCACAGCATTAATCCAGTTCCTGAATCTTCATATATTCACTCTAAATATATTCTCTCCACTTACCACTTTATGAGGTCTTGCAAACCTAAGCCAGGAAGGACTTCACAGCCCTCACAGGACTTGAAAGAATTTTACAAACCTGAGGTCTTTATATAAACATACACCCTATCTGTAAGGCCATGCCTGACAATCTTACTGAAAACTGTGAACTGCACAAAACTCCGATTCACTTGTCTTCACAGCACTAAAAATACTACACACACACACACACACACACACACACAAATATATACAGTGATTACTGTCTTCCCCTACTTGAATATAAGCACCACAAAAGGAAAGATTTTAATGATTTTGTTCCTAGGGTGTCCCCATTACCTAGAACAGTGCCTGGCACACTGTAGGCACTCAGTAAGTGTTTACTGAACAAAAGAAAGGGTATCAGATGTGTGCAAGTAAATAAAAGCTGATCCCTACCATATGAATGAACGAGTCTCTTCTATCCACTTACAGCCTGGATTCAAGGTTAAAATAGGATTTTTGGACGAAGTGGAAGAGTAGTATTGATCTCTACACTACCATGTGTAAAACAGCTAGCTAGTGGGAAGCTAAGGTATGGCACAGAGAACGGCTGAGCGTTCTGTGATGACCTAGCAGAGTGGGAGGGAGGCTCAAGAAGGAGGGAATACATGTATACTTACAGCTGATTCACAATGTCATAGAGAAGAAACTAACACAAAATTGTAATTTACTATAATTTTTAAAACTTAAAATTTTTTCATTATGATTTTTTAAGGAAATAGAGGCCTCAATAAAATCCTCAAGCTGCCTACCCAACATTTTCTCAGCAAAATGAAAAAAGAAAAAAGCAACAACCAAAAGAAGTATTTTTAATAAGTTGGTTCTAGTTCTGGAGAGAGGACAAGTTAATTAATCTCACATGACTCTTAAGAAAAACAGGAAAGTTCAATACTTAACTAGTAACCAGTAAAAAAAAAAAAAAAAAAAAATCAAAGCAGCCTGTTTTTCTACACCCAAAATGGGATCCCATCACTTAGGAACACAGAGCTCAGCAGAGTACGTCTTAGCAATTCTGGCCTCAGCCCTACATCCTCAAGATCCAACTCCAAAGTCCCTTTTTCCTTTCCCTCCATCCTGGAAGCCTTCCTAGAACCATTTTACACACACAAGCAACCTTCAGACCTCCCAGTTCTAAGCCCTGACCCAACCCAGGTACATCCCAGCGTTTCCCAAGGCCAGCAGAAAGACCCACCCACCTCGCGCCCCGGGGATCCCCCGTAAACTACCAGCCCTACTAATCCAGAGTCAGGGAGCACGAAAGAATCCAGACAGCAGGACTTCCCAGCCTGGCCAAAATTGGAGGACATTTTAGACCTTTATCCCAGTTCTGCCAATTTCAGTGTGACCTTGAACACGTCCCTGCTAGGGGGTCCCCGTTTTCTCACGTTACAGGCGAAGATAACACCTGCAGCTGCTGTAAGGATTACAGGAGATCACACGTGAAGCACCTAACGGGACACCTGGCACGAAATGGGAACTCCACCATCAGGACCGTGGGTCATTCCTCAGGGTCCTTGCAGCCTCCCAGCTGAAAGGCATCTCGCCCAACAACCCAATCTCCGGGTTTCAGAGGGGGGCACTAAGGTCGGGCAGTAGAAGCGTGCTGGACGCCAGTCCCAGGACCTCGCGACGCCCCCGCCCGAGCCCCCTCGCCGGGACGCCGCCGTTGCCGCGGGGCGAAGCGGTACCCACTGCCTTCCCTCGGTCCCCAGGTTCCGCGCGGCCCGGGCGCGGCCGCTCCACCTGCCGCCAGGCCCCGCCACCCGCTGCCCGCTCGCGGCCCGGCACACCCGGACTCCGGGGCTCGGCCTCCCGCGAGGCGCGGCGTACTCAACTCTTCACTTTGCCGAAGGTGCCGACGCCCAGCGTGTCGCCCAGCACGTAGTGGCCGATCTTCACCCGCCCGTCGTGCTTCTGCTTCTCAGCCATGTTCGGCGCGCGCAGCCTCGCTCCGCCGCCGCGGGATCCTCTGCGCGGCCACCGCCGCCGCCTACCCACAGTGCAGCGGGCCCGCGGGGGGCGGGGGCCCGAGACTTGGGGACCAGGCGAGACGGGGCGGGGCGGGGCGGGGCGGGGGGAGGGGGGACGCGAGCAGGTGGGGGGCAGGGGCGGGGGCGCGCCGAGGCCCCTGGGCGGGCGTGAGGCCGGCGTGGGCCCGGGGCCAGGGCCCTGGGGGCGCAGTGGAGGGAGCGTGGGCGCTCGGTGCGGGGGAGGTCGGAGGCCGACAGGTGTGCGCGGAGCGGGGAGGGGGAAGGATGTCGCCTCGCTACCTGGAGGAGGGGCCCTGGGGTGGGAGCCGGGTTAAGGGGCCCTCTAGCAGAACCTGACGGTGCGAATGAGAGGGTGAGATTTGGGCCGAATCTTGGCGAGTGGAAAGCAATGGAAGTATTAATAGAACCTGGGGAAGAGAAACAGGCCTGAAGTGTGGGGAGAGAGGGGCGTGAAAAGCAGTGTGTGGGTCCGAGGGAAGTCAGGGCTGGCGGCAGTGGGGAAGGGCCTTGATCGAAGGTCAGTCGGAGGAGAGTCACAAGGAAGCTTTTGGAGTCACGCACTGTTTTCATACAGGTCACCAGGGCACAAACAAAAAAAGCCAACTCTGCTGGCTTCACTGATTCTCCTCTACGTTCTGTCTAATTCTCAGTTATGGAGGAGATACCCTCTCTAGAGCTCTCCGTTCTAACTAATTTGCACAAAGTTCACCAATCAGTCCCAATATTTGCTCAACTGTATTTTAGACATATAAATATATGGGCTTTCTAGGAGGCTCAGTGGTAAAGAATCCGCCTAGGAGACAAGGGTTTGATCCCTGGGTTGAGAAGATCCCAGGGAAAAGGAAATGGCAATCCACTCCGATAGTGTTGCCTGGGAATTCCCATAGACAGAGAAGCCTGGCGGGCTGCAGTCCATGGGGTCGCAAAAGAGTTAGACACAACTAATCAAGTATATATAGCAAAGAAATTGTGATAGAGCTGCACAAGAGGGAAATAGTGGAAGAAACTGAAGCGGGAAACTGAACGTAGTGAGCTTGGGGAGTAAGCTACCTAAGGGACAAGGGCAATGTAAGGGCACAAATTAAAGGTAAAGATTGAAGGGGGAGTGAGGAAACGGCAAGAGGAAACTAGAAGCAGGCAGAGCCTTAAAAACTGCCAAGATACAGTAAGTACAGTGATTACTCCTCCCGCCCTCCCTTCTCCTCTCCTTTCTTCTTTCCTTCCTTCAGTCTCCTAGTTTCCAGTGTTGCCTGTCAGTGCTTAAAAATCATTTGCCTATTGGGAATAAATGTTTAAGGATTAGTTGAACATCTTTTACCTATGTGTATGACAGTAGAGTTTCAAGGTCACATTCTTCAAATTGTAAGTCTCATTGCATTATTTATTGGTAAAGAGAGAAATGTATTAAAAAGGATAAGATGCAACACAAGTTCCTTTTCTGAGAAGTGATGAATATGCAAATTGCAAACTTGCATCTATTCTGCACACCAAGCCAATCTGATGAGAGATGATCATGGCTTATAAATTATAGACATCACAGCTGTTGAACAGAGGCTATTTCTGTTCATTCTTGGGATCATCTTTCTTGCTGACAAGAAGTATCATTTAAGAATCACTCTACCTAGCTGGCAATTGGAGGAAAATAGCCAGTTATTTTGATACTGGTATTTTGTTAAGGATCACTCCTTCGGTATTTATTCAAGTAAGATAAAATATCTGTTCTGCTTTTGAGAAATAAGATGAATGTGTCACTTTTTTTAACATCCCAGTAAAAGATATTAAAGACTATTAGATTGCTTTCTTGAAACTTTATGAAGGCAGCCTATAAAGAAATTTTAAAGCATTCTGCACTGTATTAACTATTGGTGGATAATTACATTTATTTATTATATGCCACATAACTATGATCCTTACCTAGCAACTATGAACTACTTTGTAGTTTTATTATTATACCAAACAAGTGGGTGACACTTCATAGATTAAAAAGCTCATTTAAATGCAATTATCTCAGTTAGTTTTCATAATAGAAACATTATTATCCCCATTTTATGATGATAAAACCTAGATATTCCCTTTGTGATTTTCCCAACGCAAATCAACTAAGTGGCAGACTCAGAACTCATATCCAGTTCTGACCTGTCCTTTTGTGTTTCTACTATGAAACAGCTACCCATATAAAAAAGAGTATGTGATGCTCTAAAAACAAATTTTTTACAGTTATAGTTTCATTGTCAGGTTTTTATTATTTTTAGGGAATGGCAACAGTATGTACTTAATCTTGTATTTTTATCTGTTTTCATGACTTTCGTTTAGAGGATGGATGGAATGCTAAGTGGGTGATAACAATGGGAAAGGACAATTCTTGGTGGCATCACTCAGCCTTCTGTTGCCTGAATAATTTCAATTGTGATTCCATATTTGCCTCTCCTACCCAATAGTACAAAGTGAGAATTCATCAGATTGAATCTCCTTAAGGAGCCATGCCACTTGGGGAGGGTCTCACCACCCCCCAAGAAGTCCTAGTGAATACAACAGACCCCATTTTATTGTTTTCCAGTGATGTTTTTTTTAGTGTCCGCTTGTTGTTCAGTACCAGTCTCTGAGATTACTGTCCCCTGGGAAGCTGTTCAGTTCTTAACCAGGTCCAGCTATTACTGCTTCACCCTCTTACTATGGTAACTTTGGAGTTACTTGACTTCAAATCCTCTGTACTGGGGACCTGAGTGAGAGAATAATGGAGCACCACCTAAACAAATACACTTAACTAGATTCCATTGGTATTATCAATAACCACTTTCTTTGATTTTTTGCTTCTCCTTGAGGCTTACCTACTCTGACCACGCACCTGCGTTCTCTATTCTGCATTCTCCATTCCCCTAGCCCTTCTCTGCTTTTTCCATGGCACTAGCATCACTGACTCGATGGACGTGAATCTGAGTGAACTCCGGGAGTTGGTGATGGACAGGGAGGCCTGGCGTGCTGCGATTCATGGGGTCACAAAGAGTCAGACACGACTGAGCGACTGAGCTGAACCTTCTGACATACTGTTTAATTTACTTGTTTATTATATTTTTGTTTTGTCTATCTCTTGCGACTAGAAGGTAAGCTGCACAAAAGAGTTTCTTCCCCTCTCTTTTTATTCACTGATGGATGTATCCTCAGCACAGATGTACCCTAGTAAGTCACAGGCTGTTTCTTCAGTGGATTAAGCTTGTGTGGCACCTGAAGTTTATACAATGAGGCAGAACCTCCTTAATGAAAAAATACAAAGTTGGAGATATAAGTAAATATTTGAAATTAAGTCTACAAAATTTTTGAAGTTAACAAATAACACAAACTTACCAAATCCAGAAAAAATAACATTTTTATAAATTAATTATTCCACCTATCTCTATAATACATGCTTTCTACAAATTTTGGCTGTGTATTCTTTGATTGTCTCTTCATATTTTATATTTTTATAGAGAGAATAGAAAGATAATTCTGTCCTTCCTCTAACGTGATTGATCAAATTTTTGTTCACATCTTCCTATTTAGGATCTACATGGCACTTTTTTCATAGAATTGATATAGCATCTATCAATTCTATTATTATATATGTGAATATTTCATATACCTTTCACATTTCATATACAAACTAAATATTTCATATACATGTGAAAATAACATACCCTTTCTGCTGCTCCTGGGACTTGACAGAACCTAGTATATCATTCCCGAAATATTTATTGAATTAGATTAAAGGAAAAGATTACCAAAATGCAGAACCAAGTAGCAAGAATACAGGGAAGAGCATTTGAAAAATAAGTCAAACTTAATAGCATTTGATTTCACATGCACATGTATTGAATAGAAAGCAGAATTTTTGGTATAGCAGTCATTAGTGAGATTGGAGATGGGCAGAACCCAGAACATATAGGACCTTAGAGACTCATGATAAGGTATTCTTTCCTATTATTGTTCTCCAATTTAAAATAAAAAGAAAGTTGGACACTCACTGATTAATAAAGTGTGCTGATGGTGTCTTATAGGTAGTATTAGTTCAGTAATTGCTTCTTTTTTATTTTTATTATGAAAAATTTCAAACATACACCAAAGTAGGATAAATAACTCCCACCCTTAATGACTATCAGTATTATTTCATTTAGCAACCTATTTTTTCACTTTTTTTGTTTCATAGGGTATTTTATTGAAATTATTTGTTTGCTGTTTCACTGGTAAATACTTCAGTATACACTGCTAGTAGATAAGGACTTCTTTTTAGCATAGCAATGCTACTATTATCATATCTAACAAGATTAACAATAATTCCTTACTATTATAAACCACCCATTTTGTGTTCAATTTCTCTTGATTGTCTTAAGAATAACTGTACATTTGGTTTATTCTAATCAAGATTTTTGAATAGCATTTTATAGAGATGCATCTTATGTTTCTTTTAATCTGTGACTTTTTTCCTCCCTCTTTAATAAGTGTCATTTGTTGTTTAATAAGTAGGTCATTTTACCTGTTGAATATTCTAAACCCTGTTGGATTTAGTTTAACAATTATTCTTGATCATCAAAGTATGATGGTATGGTGTTGTAGGAAGCATAGTATTTAGAAACAAAAATCCTGAGTTCATGTCTCAGCTTAATCACTTAGTGTGTCCTTAAACAGATCGATTTACATCTCATTGGTAAAACTAGTAGTGTTAGGAAATTCAGTTCCCAAATCCACAGCTCATTTTAGAATGAAACAATCAGAGGAAAAAGGGAGATTACTATGAAGTACTATAAGCTATAGTACGAGGTATCTCAACAAACTGATCTTGGTACGTTACTTTCCCTACACATGTTTTACCTCTTGACATTTATTATTATTGGTGTGTAAGATTGAGAGGGTAATATTACCTGCCAACAGTCTTCCAAAAAATAAGTAGATACAATACATTTGACAACCATTAAAACACTTTAAAGGAAGTATAAAACTTTGTGATGTTATTTTTAGCAGGTATTCTAATAACAAATATTAAGTTTAATGTAACTCATTTTCATTTTCATCTGAGTATGTTTCTAAATTGCTTCACTATGAGTCAACATTTTTTTCGGTGTAGTTAAAAAAAATATAACATTTTGGATCAGATTTTCTCCATGGCCAGATGCATTAATTGGGATAATAAAGGTTGTTTGCTTTGCTGTATAAACATTATGGATCTAACAGCATTTTTAGAATCTTGGCTTTCATGTGTGTGTTGACAGCTTGTCTGAAAAAAAGAAAAAAAAAAAACTCAAACATACTTTTAGATCAATTAAATCAATTCTTTCCGCCCTGGCATGGCTTCAGTGCCTAGCTATACTGTGCTTTTGGACTAGTGAGGTTTGAATAAAGTGATACCAATGTCATCTTGACATGGTTATCATCTATGTTATAGCTGTGTGTTGGAAACTATAGAGTATACACATTATCTAAAGTCTTTTATAATACACTTTTAATGACCCCCAGTGGGTATTAATACTTTGGCTTTTTGGTTCCATCCTGTGAACATTAACTACAAAGCTTTAACATGATTAATTAGTGCAAACATTAAGACCAATTAGCTAATTCCAAAATTTCCTAATGCTCCTAATATATATTTAAGTAACTCTCCCTCCAAGATTAAAGACCTAAAAAAATAGCCCGAGATTTCTATTTCTTTTCTATGGGCAAGCACTAGGGGCGCCTCAAGGGCTCTTAATTCTGAGGTTCTGATTCTCTGAAATTAACTGTGTTGCATTCATTAAGGGGCTTCCCTGGTGGCTCAGTGCTAAAGAATCTGCCTGCAGTGCAGGAGACTTAGGAGATGTGTGTTCGATCCCTAGGTTGGGAAGATCCCCTGGAAGAGGGAAATGGCAAACCACTCAAGAATTCTTGCCTGGAGAATCACATGGACAGAGAAGCCTGGTGGGCTACAGTCCATGGGGTCCCATAGAGTTGGACACAACTGAAGTGACTGAGCATGCATGCATTCATTAATAAACTTTTCACCCTTTATTTTTTAAATGTTGAAATGTTTTTAAAGTGGTATAAAACTAGTGATCTTACCAAGTAAAGATTCCCAGATTCTTTGGGTATATTGCTCCTTGTTCTAAATATACACATTCATTGAAAAAAAGATGTACTAAGTGCCAGCTGTGTGCTAGATACTGTTTTAGGCACTGGGGATATAGTAGTGAACAAGACATCTGCTCCTTGTCTCATTTATCACTCATGATGTTAGCATTTGTTAAAGAAAAGCTATTCACAGCAGTTTTAAAGAAGCTAAGTTGACTATATCTGTAGGGACTACTGTAATGGGGTATTACAGAAGGTGAGAGAGATTGGCTTGGGCTCCACTCTGAATACAACAAAGAAAGGTGGGGATCTGTAGCCAAGGAGCTGTGTGGGAATATCGGTGAACAGAAAACTACTGGGAGGCTAGGGTAATTTTTTGTTCAACTAACCTAACAGGATCCTTGCTGAAAGAAGGCCAAGGTGATGGTGAGGATAAGGAATTTTATTGGATATTGAGGGTGATTATTCTGGCTGAACCAAACTCAACAGCTTGTATAGGTGTATATGCTTAGTCGATCAGTCCTGTCCAGATCTTTGCAGCCCCGTGGACTGTAGCCTGCCAGGCTCCTCTGTTCATGGGATTCTCCAGGCAAGAATACTGAAATGGGTAGCCATTTACTTATCCAGGGGATCTTCCGAACCCAGGTATTAAACTCTGGTCTCCTGCATTGCAGGTGGGTTCTTTATGACTAGTGCCACCAGCTTAACAGGATTCTTGCTAAACTTGAGCTCTCGAGGACATGTCCAAAAATTGGGCCTATTTGGGTTTAAAGGAGCATGACAAGACTTAGGTCAAAGAGAGCGTCTTTTTCACATTCTAGTGGGAGAGGCAGACAATAAGCAAACAGATGTGTCGTATAATATACTGTTAGTGGTAAGAGCTGTAGAGGAAAATAAGCAGAATAAATAGATACAAAGATGAAAGTGGGGAAGGGGGAAGGTTGAGTATGCATTTCATATAGATGGTCAGAGAAAGTCTTGCTGAGAATGTATAGAGCAGAAACCTGATAAAGAAGGAAGGAGTCATGGAAATATCTGGGACAAGAGCATTCCAGACAGAAGGAAAAGCAAGCCCAAAGGCCCTGAGACAGTACAAATAGCATATTGGAGGAATAGTGAGAAGGTCAGTGTGCCCAAAGTGGTAAGTACAAGAATGAGACTGGTGGGGTTTGCAGTTAGAGTGCCTGGAGCCAGGTCATCTGGGGTAGGCTATGTTAAAAAATTTGAATTTTCTTTCAAAGTGTAATCACATATTTTGGGAAGGTTTTTGAACAGAAGAGTGATGTGATATAAATGTGAAGGATCTCTTCAGATGGCTGTGTGGGAAAGAGTCTAAGGGGACAAAGTGGAAGAAAAGCAGCTAACTAAGAGGCCATTGTAGTAGAACAGATGAGTGCTGATAGCAGTTGACACAATGGTAGTTACAATGAAGATGGTGACAAGCATTCAGATTTGGCATATATTTTTATATTAGCACCAAGAGAATTTGCTAATAGTTGGATGAGAGATGTAAGAAAAATCACAAAAGAGGACCGAAGACTTAGGTTTGGGGGTCCACGCAACTAGACGAACAAGGGTGCCATAGACTGATGTGTGGAAGACTTCATGAGAAATTAGTTGGGAAGAAGGGAAGGATGGTGGACAAAATTCTGTTTTGATCATGGTGAACATGAGATGTTTAATAGAAATTCTAAAGAATATGTCAAGTAGGTGGCTGACACAAGACTGAACTTCCAGGGACAAGTCCAGTCTGAAAATATTTCAAAATAGTCAGCTGGAGATCACTTAGGAAATAAATATAAACAGCAAAAGGAAGAGGTTCTCAGACTGAGACATCCCAGGTTTAGAGATATGTAAAAGGAAGAGAAGTTAGCAAAAGATGCTGAAAAGAGGAAGGAAGGGACTTCCCAGGCAGTCTGGTGGTTAAGATTCTGTGCTTCCAATGCAGGAGGTGTGGATCTGATCCCTGGTCAGGGAACTAAGATCCCACGTGCCATGTGATCAAAAAATAAAGTGGGAGGACATTAAAAAAACTGTCATCAACCACTTCAACAAACTTATCAACTATGTCTGATGATTCCAAGAGATCAAGTGAAATGAGAATGAAGAGTTGCTGGTTGGATTTGATGACCTTGACAAATGACTTTGCAGCAGAATGCTGAAGATTAAAGAATGGAGTGAGCTTATGAAAAAGTTGAAGAAGTGGAGAAGGTGACTATATACAATTCTTTTATCTTTTGTCATGAAATTAAGCAGAGAAATTTTTGAGTTTTGCTATGAAGGGGCCATAGCAAAGGCGAATTTGGATACAAGGGTGGGTTTTTTTAGGGTGAAGAAAAATACAACATGCTTATATGTTGATAGGAATGATCATGTAGAAAAGGAAAAAATGATGGTGTATGATAGAGTGAATAACTATAGAAGGTTTATTAGTGGATCCCATGTTGACAGTCCTTAAGGAACTTCCATACTTCCTTTCAGGAACTTATACTCCACTGGAAAACATATAGACGTAAATTGCAAAATGTTAAATTAGTAAATTTCAAAATGGTGAAATCAGTTCAGTTCAGTCACTCAGTTGTCTCTGACTCTTTGCAACCCCATGAACTGCAGCGCGCCAGGCTTCCCTGTCCACCACCAGCTCCGGGAGCCTGCTCAAACTTATGTCCATCCAGTCGATGATGCCATCCAGCCATCTAATCCTCTGTTGCCCCCTTCTCCTCCTGCCTTCAATCTTTCCCATCACCAAAGTCTTTTCCAATGAGTCAGTTCTTCATATCAGGTGGCCAAAATATTGGAGTTTCAGCTTCAGCATCAGTCCTTCCAATAAATATTCAGGACTGATTTCCTTTAGGATTGACTTGTTTGATCTCCTTGCTGTCCAAAGGACTCTCGAGAATCCTCTCCAACACCCGCAGTTCAAAAGCATCAATTCTTTGGTGCTCAGGTTTCTTTATAGTCCAACTCTGACATCCATACATGACTACTGTAAAAACTGTAGCTCTGACTAGATGGACCTTTGTCAGCAAAGTAATGTCTCTGTTTTTAATCTGCTGTCTAGTTTGGTCATAGCTTTTCTTCCAAGGAGCAAGCATTTTTTAATTTTATGGCTACAAAAATGGTACAGTAAGTAATAAAAAGTTGTGGATAGGATTGACTGAAAAGTGTAGGACAGTTAGTTAAAGGTTTTTGTGTTTAACCAGAAGAAAACTGATGGCAGTGACAGTTCTAGTAGGAAAGGAGAGGAATGGATGAATTTTAGAGATACTCAAGAAAAAGAATGAATAGGATTTAGTATGGTTAATTATAGAGAAATGGGACAATTCTGGATGATGAAATTGTGATGGCTGAATCTTCTAAAAACTTTCTTAGTTTATCACTTCCTTCCTTCAAAATATTCACACACTTTGCATTGTCTAAAGATTAAATGTTTATACTAGAATCCATGGATCCCTAAAATCTGCCCTTTAGGGGAAGTACCTTCATCTTCCTGAGCTATGTCCTTGGAATTCAAGGACTTTGTGAAATCCAGTTTAAAAAGTGCTCGTCTGCAGCATCAAATTCCAAGTCTTTAAGTCTGCATTCAAGGCCCTCAATCTGATCCCTGACAACCGCATGTTCCTCATATCAGATTTCTTTCTGTTTTTTGTACACAGCAAGCTGTAGTTAGACTGTACCTGTGCTCCCTTTGTTCTCATTGTCTGGAACCTCTTTAGTCCTTGGTACTCTAAATCACAGTCTGCCTAACAGACAGTTTCAACATTTGTTGCAGAGAAGAAGCCAATTCTGACTCCATGTTGGAACTGTTTATATGACTTGCTTTTGGTTGCTTTTGTTATTGTAATCATACAGAATGGCCTGACCTCAGAGAATCCTGCCCCTCTGCCTAACTGTTTAAAGTGACTTTGTTCAGAACCCTGTCCACCAGTGGATGGCAGGAAGGAAGAAATTAATACATTCCCTGCCTGAGGCTTGCCATTCTGGGAGATGTTTGCAAAATTAATGGCCTTTTCGCTTTGCTTTCTCACCTGCCTCAATCTCTGATAGACTGAATCTGGCATTCAGCCCCCATAAGATGGTTATTTTGAGGGTCTATCCTGCCATTTTCTCAGTCAGCCAGCCTCCCAGTTAGTCTCTTCCTTACCTCAACCCCTCTTCTCTCGGGTTCATTGGCCTGTTGTGTGGCAAGCAGAGCAAGTGAGCTTGGACTCTGTATCAGTAACACATTCACTTCCTCTATTCAAAATTCATCTTCTCTTGGTAGGCTTTCCTCAACTTCCCAGATGCATTTGACCATCATGCGTCTATTAATAATAATGCTAAATTACACTTAATTAGATCCATCACTGTACTTATCCATATGTCTGGGCCACTATTTGACTATTAATTCCTTGAGAGCAAGCACTGTGAAAATCATAGGTGCTTCATGCATATTAATTGAACAAGTAATATCTGAATGACATCTTAGTTCCGGCATAACTTGGCCTCAGTTTACCTACTCCCTCCTGGAAGCACTGAAGGCTCCTTTTGGTTTATTCCTATAAGGCCCTCTGTCATTTCTCTTCTGGCACTGTCTGCTATAACATTGTGTTTGTTTTGTGGCACTGTTGGTTTTTTTCCTTCTGTTTCCAGGCAGAAAAACATTTCTCCCTGCCTGAAATAGTCAAGGGTGTGGGTTTTATCCTGTTTATCTTTGTATCCCAAGTACCTAGGTTCTCAATAAATGTTTTAAGAATGTGTTGCTCAATAATTAAAGAGTTATCTTACCTTTTAAAGTCTTATATCATGTAATCATGCCCATCTTTTTCCACCTTCACAAAGAATTCCCTAATCACTCTTGGCTAGAATTAATCTTTCACTCTGGCATTCTGTTACTAGGGCTATTAATATATCTCTTCTGTGTAATTATCACTTTTGGGGATGTTATTGATGTAGAGTATCAACAAAAGCCTAAGAACAAGAGAACTTCTGTTCTTCATTGTTTGCCCATGTGTTGTGAGTCTCCACTTTCCTGTGTACTGCTACACTTGGGTAGCACACACCACTACCAGTTCCTAGATCACTTGGCACAATTCTACCCTTTCCCACTGGCGAGAGCTGTCAAGCCACACTCTTCTGTTATGGTTTATTTTATTAAACAATCAATCTACTGCATTTGCACAATATTTGCATAAATTAGTAACTATTTATGATCATCTTTTGCTCCACTGAGTCTTATTCACTAGGTATTCTTTAAATATTTCATGAATGAATAAAAGAAGGAAAGAAGGAGCATTATTTCCACTACCAAGTCCAAAGGGAATTCAGACTTGGCCTTTTGTACAAAGTAAATCCACTCATTTAATCTATTACTGTTTAGAGCCAGAAATAATTATTTGTGTGAGATAGACGGATACAATAATGTCCTTCATAAACTAAACTCTAAAGAAAATAATAGTTTTATTTTTAAAATGATGCTTATTTCCTCAGGTCATGCTAGTCTTGGAAGCAAACAAAACTATTTCAGGAACCCCCTGAGGTTTTATTGAGTTCTGACCTCTATGGAGCCCTCTTGACCCACAAATGTTTCCATTTCCCAGTGATACTCAGCACTGCTTGCCCACCTGGCACCCTCTACTGCCATCCTGATCCTCAAAATTAAGGAGGAAGAGTTTTTTTTTTTTTCTCTTTCCAGCAACAGCTCTAATAATTGAGAAGGTGACTTTGTTCTCTTAGTCTATAGGCCCTTGTTACAATGCAGAACTTGCAGTGGATTTCTCAGGGAAAAGACTGCGCAACATACTGAGGACATCAGCCACACAGTCATAAGCAGTATCCCTGCTCCCTGCACACAGGAACTGAGCACATATGTGTGTGTGCTCAGTGGCTCAGCCGTGTCCAGCTCTTTGTGACCCCATAGACTGCAGCCCACTAGGCTGCATGTTCATGGCATTCTCCAGGCAAGAACGTTGTAAGTGGGTTGCCATTTCCTCCTCTAGGGTATCCTCCTGACCCAGGGACACCTTGCCTCTCCTGAGTCTCTTGTTTTGGCAGGCAGATTCTTTATCACTGAGCCTCTGGAATACCTCATAACTGAGTAGCTCAAGTCAATTGTATGTGTCTTTTCTACTTTCTTCTATCATTTGAGTTACCTTCACTGGGGACATCTTCCACTTTCCCAAAGACTGGAGGCAGCTTTAATTTCCTCCTCTGTAGGAAAAGAGCAAATTAGCCACGATGGCCTGTGTGGTCAGGCTCTCTCACCCCACAGCCTCTTGCTCTTTGGAAAAGTGGAAGATGTCCCTGGTGAAGGTAACCCAAATGGTTACGAGCTGGTCACGAGCTGCTTTGTGCGGTATGCCTGTAGGGGTTCCACCGTGAAAGCCCTGGCTGCTATGGCACTGGGGCTACACTGGAGTGGCATCTTGGTTATGTTATATGAGGTTATGTTATGGCTGCTGCTACGGCTGTTGCATCAGCCACGAGAGAGGCTGTATTATGGCTGCCATGCCAGCCAGGAGAGAATAAAAGTGTCTGCAGTTCCTACAGCTCCTCGAGTCTCCTTCGAGCCTCTTAGCTCACACCTTGCCCACCCTGGGTTCAGTGGACAGTGTGGACAGTGTAGACAGCACAGGTCAATTGTGTCACAAACAGGATCAGCGATACATCCACTTTGTGTTTTCTCTTTGTGTCTTCATTCTAGAAGGCTTCTCCTGTTCCTGGGATAAAGGGAGGAGGGAGAACAAGGCGTGCTCGGGGGGAGGACTGTCTGCAAATTGGACACTTTGGTGCCCTTGCCAGAATTCGAGAAGTGAGTGTGTGGTTGGCATCTCCACAATGATTCTGCTCCTTTACTCTCTCATTGCTTGATCTACCTGATCTCTCACATAGATTATGTAATAAGTTGTGTAGAATTTCAGGCATACTTATCTACAGACATAGGGAAATCCTAAAAGTTACGATGTATAATGGAAAACATCACAGCATCTCTCATGAATTTTTCCAGAAAAAAAAAAAAAAGAATTCAAAGCTATCTTTAACCATATTCTTAGAAATATGGCTTTGAGTTTATCCTCATAAGGAATTTTTAAAAAGCACTGTAAGTATTTTCCTGATAGCTCAGTTGATAAAGAATCTGCCTGCAGTGCAGGAGACCCCAGTTCGATTACTGGGTCGATAAGATCCCCTGGAGAAGAGAAAGGCTACCCACTCCATTATTCTGTCCTGGAGAATTCCATGGACTACAGTCCATGGTGTTGCAGAGTCAGACACGGCTGAGCAACTTTCACTTTCTCTTTTTAAAAAGTACATTTCAAGCCTTTTACAAACTATTTCAAAGGTTTGTTTGAGGAATAATGAAGTGTTTTTTTTTTAATTGGAGGGATTTTTTTAACTGATACAATTCACTTGTCTCAAATTTACAACTACTTTTAACATGACTTTTTTTTCCAGTTAATTGTTTTTTGGCGTATTATAAAATTGAATCATTAGAGGACCTTTTGGAGTAAGTTAAATGTTATTTTTCAGAATATAATTCAAGCCTCAAGGATTTTTGAATGCCTACCCTGCTAGATATAAAAGAACTATCTCATGAATAATGCCCTGAAGGCTCTTACCTTCTCAAGGAAATCTGTACTCTGGAAACAATTTAGAGAGCAGTAACTTGTTTTTTAACTCATGGATTAAAACTGCTCATGGATGAAACAGAAGCTTATTATATTTCTTTCACCAAACTCTCTTTAGTTACATAGGCGAGAAGTTACATGATTTTTGGTACCTACTTTTGTTAGGTCTAATATAAATACCCTCAGAAACATAGACTTGTAAAAAAAAAAAAAGAAAGAAAGAAAAGACTGTGATTATGCATTTTTTCCTGCCCTTTTCTTTACTTCTTCAGTTTAAAATCTTTATGATGCCCACAGAACAAAAGCTAACTGGTATGATGATTGCTTAGTGAAAACAAGCTGGAAGGCAAAGAAACTTTTTTTGAGACAGAATCAATCAAATCTGTCTGTAAGAAATCTGTTTCTGAGTCACAACATTGATTATGTTCCTTGAATACAAAATTCAGTTTCTACCCTGAGTTATTGCTGGAAGTGCTCTCTGTGTTACTCATAAATCCAAGCTCACCAGTGGTTCCTTACTTTCCCTCTTAGTTTGCCAGTAAATTCTACCTTTTTGATGTTTACCCCTGTTTTCCATTCCTGTTTAATCCAGAGTCTAAAGGTTTTAAGAACAGTTTCAAGAGTTTAAAGATTTCTGGCTTATCTTCACAGGTTCAAAATTCATTCTAAAAACATTGGGCACACCGTAGCAAACTCCAGGTTTTTACCTGAATAAAAGGTTGTCATAGCATTGAATATACCAAGAACATGCCAGTCTGGCAAGTTTCTTGTCACACTAAATGGCCCCCAACGTTGCCACTCACTAGAATCTCAGCTTTGAAAAGAGACGGCTTTTTCTGTCTTCTTCATGCAAGAAGATGCCAAAAACATTTATGTTTGAGCTTGGTTAAAGAGTCCAGCCTACTGAGAGGTATCAGATGAGAAAATGTTTGGACTGTTAGTAGAAGCAATGAACAGCTTTTATAAATTGGAGAAATGAAGTCTTAGTTTGGTTAAAAGTACATTGGATACCTTATTTCCTATTCAATAAATGGAGCATTTTCATGGGAATAAGCCAGAACTTTTGTGAATAGATCCTTACTTTTTCCCATCTGTTAGAAACATTTTTCAAATATAAATTAAAAAATAAATCCCTTCAGGAATTTGTATGTTCTCACTCCTTTACTGTTGGAAGTTCTACGTCATGAGTTTATGTCATGAATCTTAGCTGGGTTTATATTTGATAACATCCTTAGAACAGAGTCAATCATCAAATAAAAACAAATCTTTCTTGTTTTCAGTCTTACTGTATTGCAAATATTTCTCAACACCCAGCAAAGAATTTTGAGATTTCAAATGTTAACTATTTTTAATCACTTTACTATTGCTGACATGATATGTCCAAGCTCCAAAGTTAAAGTCTTCTTCTGAATGTTCATGACAAATCTGATATTTCATGGGGCAAGCTGGCTTTGCTGTGTGATTTTGGATAATTCATTTAGTCTCTAAACTGTTATCACATTTTAACTTATGAGGGAAAAAGAACAAGGTCACTTGACCTGAGAAATCACATCCCTTTGAGTCCTCAAAAGTTTTGTCATGAGCAATTAAGTTTTCTGTAGATAACATTTGTAAAAATCATGAGGAAATTCTGTTTCCTTTTGTATAGCTACATTAAAATAATATTTTACACTCTCATCACATATATAGTCTATCTAAAACTAGCTATAGAATTGGAATGTTGTAGTTTGGGGAAACTATAGAAATTATATCTATATTATTTCTGGATTACTTGCAAAGATGGGAATTTTATGAACTTCACTTGAAAATACTTTCATGTGAAGTTGAATCATGAAAAGTACACAGTTTAGCCAAGTGAATTTAGCAGTACTTTTAAAGATATTTAAAGGTTTATTATTTGTGTTGAATGGTAATAGAAACCAATTGGCATTCTGCTATTTCCATTTTTGCTTTTTTTTTTGAATTATCATCAGCTTTCTCATTTCTTTATGTTGTCTGCTATTTACTGTGAAGGCACTGCATTATACAACCTGTTTGAAATCTTTTTATCTATTCTAGTATGGTAATCGTCCACCTGACAGGCTCATAACTACATAATGTGAAGGTTATGAGGTTTTCCCAATAAGCAAATCACACAAGAAATAAATGTGTCAAGAACTTGGTTCAAGAGTTGATTTTCACCGATAGGATAGTGAATACTCTAAAGGTATATCCTGATTGTGTAAAAACTTCACAGATCTCTCTCTCCCTCACACACAAACACACACACTCACACACAGCCAGGTGCACATGTGTGTCTGCACAATGTTTTTGTCAGCAAGGAAACACTTGAGCTCTATCAAACCAAGCATGTTCAACTTATTTTACTTAAAATAACCCCCTTGAGAGAAGGAAAGATAAAAAGTCCCAGGTAGGAAGAGAAAACGGGGAGCAGAAAAAAATGTATGTTAGTTCTACAGTGTTATAAGATATAAATAATTTCACATTAAAACACTAGAGCAACATAGTCTGGGTTATGTATGCATGAATTCATTTAGTCATTCAGCAGTCATTGAGTGCTTACTCTATGCCAGGGAATTTAGTAGGTATACAAAGATAATCAATAATGCTCTGTCTTAGAAATGAACAGTCAGAAAGCAGAGTGATAAGCGACATGATAGAGGGACGCACAGGTACTAAGGAAGCCCCAAAGAGGAAAGAATGCATTTCATTTTCTACTTTTATAGATTGAATTAGTTATTGCACTTTTCTCTCTCACCTTTCACTCTGGCTGCCAAACAGTAATGTCTCTGGTAAGTAGCTGTTCAAAGAGATATTAAACTTTTACTCAGATTTGTGATGATGTTTTAGTATTTACCTCTTTTTGTAGCTCAGGGATATGATTTAACTTTATAATCTGTAGTCTTGATAAAGTGTGTTAATATTATTATAACTCTCCTGTTCCCTTTCCCCCACAATGGGAGGAATGTACTTCCCCAGGAACTTGCTTTGGCCAATGGAATGTGGGCAAATGTGACCTACACCCCATCTTTGCAGAGGTATTAAATATACTTGCATTTTGGCAAGGCCTCTTCAATTTCTTACCTCTGCCAAAAGAAGAGTTGTCCTCAGATATCCCTAGACTGAAAAACTACAGAGCCCACCAAAGCTGTAGGCATTATGTAGTGTCTTTCCTTGTCTCTTGTAATGGTCTTTAAGGTCTATTTTATATGAGTCTTGCTATTCCTGCTTTCTTTTGACTTCTGTTTGCATGGAATATCTTTTCCAGCCCCTCACTTTCAGTCTGTATGTGTCCCTAGGTCTGAGGTGTGTCTCTTGAAAACAGCATATACAGGGATCTCATTTTGTATCCATTCAGCCAATCTGTGTCTTTTGGTTGGAGCAGCAACCCAGATGTCTGTTGACAGATGAATAAATAGAAAAGTTGTGGTACATGTGTACAATGGAATGTTATTACTCACCTCTAAGAAGGAATGAATTTAAGTCAGTTCCAAGGAAGTGGATGAATGTAGAGCCTATTTCTGAAATAAGTCAGAAAGATAAAAACAAATATTGTATATTAATTTATATACAGAGAATCTAGAAAGATGGTACTGATGAACCTATTTGCAGAGCAGCAATGGGTTCGCAATGTTGGTGGCTCAGATGGTAAAGAATCTGTCTGCAATGCAGAACACCTGGGTTTGATCCCTGGGTCCAAAAGATCCCCTGAAGAAGGGAATGGCTACCCCCTCCAGCATTTTTGCCTGGAGAATTCCATGGACAGAAGAGCCTAGTGGGCTACAGTCCATGGGGTTGCAAAGAGTTGGACACAACTGAGTGACTAACATTTTCACTTACTTTCAGTGGAGATGCAGACATAAAGAACAGACTTGTGGGCACATTGCAGAAAGGAGAGGGTGGGACGAACTGAGAGAGCAGCACTGAAACATATACATTACCATGTCTAAAGTAGATAGCCAGTGGGAATTTGCTGTGTGACGCAGAGAGCTCAAATCTGGTGACGACCTTGAGGGGTGGGAGGTGGGAGGGAAGTTCAAGAGGGAAGGAAAATATATATACCTGTGACTGATTCATGTTGATTTATGGCAGAACCAACACAATATTGTAAAGCCATTATCCTCCAATTAAAAATAAATTGTTTTAAAAAGCTGTAGGCGATTCATAGGCCTATGAGTATGAAATAAATATGTTGTTATGTGGTGGTGGTTCGGTGGTTTAGTCGCTAAGTTGTGTCCAACTCTTGCGACCCTGTGGACTGTAGCCTGCCAGCCTCCTCTGTCCATGGGGATTCTCTAAGCAAGAATACTGGAGTGGGTTGCCAGTTCCTTCTCCAGGGGCTTCCCAACCCAGGAACTGAACCCAGGTTTCCTGCATTGCAGGCAGATTCTTTACCAACTGAGCTATGAGGGAAGCTCATAGCTTTGTTATATAGCAAATAAGATTAATACAAGAATAAACTTTATAAGCACATATTCATGAAAAACTTTAAGCAATATAAACAAAAGGCAGACTATTTGAAGTGACATTCAATACAAGAAGTTAAAGTTGTACACTGATTGTGTAATGTGCTCCATTTGTTCACCGTTAATACAGTGTCTCCCTTTTAGTACCAAAGTGTATGTATGAGATGCAAATTTTAGGAGCCAAGAAATAATCTACAGGTATGTCTATGTATCCTTATGACTGTGTAAATAATTAATAGCTATGTTTTGGTCACAATTCACCTTAGATTATAACATTCTAAAGGACAGTGGTTCCTTTTTACAATGCAATTTATTGCCATTAATCTAATGCGATGCAGAAAATTAAGTGAGGTAGGGGAGCTTCAGGCTTCCCTGGTGGCTCGGATAGTGAAGGATCTGCCAACAATGTAGAAGACGCAGGTTCAGTCCCTGAGTCAGGAAGGTCCCCTGGAGAAGCAAATGGCAACCCACTCCAGTATTCCTGCCTGGAGAATTCCATGGACAAAGGAGCCTAGCAGGCTACAGTCCAGGGAGTCACAAAGAGTCAGACACGACTTAATGACTGAACAGCAACATCAAAGGGAGCGTCACCCTAGTAAAACAGAACTTTAAATTTATTAAATGCTCCCATTTCACTATCCACCCATAATCACAGGAAACAAAGAAACCATATTTATGAACATAATGTCATATACACTTGTATATGTGTGATAATAAAAACAAAAATAATAATCATACTAAACATTAGCAATTTTCTCATTTGGAATGAGGTTCCAGTTCTAACACTGAAAAAGAGTTCTTTAATGCTGTGCTTTAGAAAACTTGAAAATCATCTACTGCTCATTTATGACACTCATTTATATTTCTGCTGTTCTCACTACAAAGTATTTGTGTATCTCAGTTATGTGGCTATCTCAAAGCAATCTCCCTGTTCCAAAATTAATTATAAAGTTGACAATTTATATGCGTGAGTGGAGATAATGTAACCATATAAAACATAATGATATTATGCCATTTCCAGTATGACTATTTTATATCCTCTAAAATCATGAAAGAAAGCATATTTTTAAAAACTGAGAAATGTTTTATAAGCACCAGTGGGATACAAACTTCTTCACAAGGACACATATTGGCTCATTCCTGAGCTATCTGGTATTTTTCATCTAAATGAAGATTATTTTTACAGCTGATTTTTGCAGTAGTTTTTCATTGTACCCTGCAGATGTCTTAATGTGTTTTTATCATGTTGACATCTTATTATAAACAAATCCATTTTAAGTTAAGCTTATGGTGTTTCCCTTATGCTTATATTAAGAGGAAGTAGGGGACTAGTGTGAATCCAAGGAAGTATCTGATATGGTCCTTCCAGGAGTCCCTAGTCCCTGTAGACCCTTGCCAGCTTTAGGCTGAATTTTTTTTTTTTTTTTTTAGGGTGAGGGATGGGGAGAGTTGAACACAATTATGTAAAATACAAATAAATGGGTTTTCCCAAAGTTCCTTGAACCAGAAAGGAAAAGTATGTTTGGGATACACCACACAGATTTATTTGAATTCCTTTGCCCATTCCAAGTGGACCCATAGCCAAACAAATAAAGCTTCTGGTTGCACAGCTGGAGACATATTACCTTCTCATTTCATAAAATAAAATCAAAAGTGATTGTGTGCTATTGGTCTGAAATCGTACGTGTAGCAAATTGGTAATATATTACTTCCTCCACTTTCTCTAGGTACCGAATGGGAGCATTTATCATAAATATGTCACATAATGAATGTAGGAGACTGGATGGTAAGGCTGAAAACTACTTTTTGAGCAGTCATTTTGTCGATTCATTCCTTGATTTGTTCCTTTGTCCTTTTCTTCATTTATTTATTCATTCATTTAACGATAAATATTTATTGAGCTCTTCCTGTGAAGTAGTCACTGTGGGAAGTTCTGGGAGTACAGTGGTAAATAAACGAACGAGGAGGAGCTCGAAATACAACTCCAGATCCTTCTCAAATTCACTCATCCATTTATTCACATTTATTTCCAACACACAGTACAATGGAAAGAGTCAAACAAACATGGATTTAATTTACACTTAACAGCTGGGTGATCTCGAGCAAGTTATTTAAATTCTCAGAGCCTCAGTTTTCGTATCTGCTGTCTACCTCACAAGAAGATAGAGTGGGTTACAAGCATAACATATAAAACTGCTTGACATTTTATTGTCCCCCACACCCACACCAAATTGCACCAGTTGCAGACATGTTAGGTACTAGGGAAATAAACTGGATGGTTAAAAAAATGGGTGGATGAGTTTCCTATGTGCTTATCTGTAGCTAAGAATAAAGAGAAATATAAAATGTGACCCCTGCCTTTTAGAAAATTAAATTTGAAATAATAATGATTAACATTTATCAACAAAACAAAAAGATGAAAGGATTGGGAGAAAGTATTTGCAAACAGTGCAATCGACAAGGGCTTAGTTTCCAAAATATACAAACAACTCAATATAGGAAAAACAACAACCAAACAATCCAGCCAAACAAATGTGCAGAAGATCTAAACAGAATTCTCCAAAGAAGACTATTCTTTGTATTTCTCCACATAAGACATGCAGATAGCCAACAGTCACATGAAAAGATGCTCAACATATAATTATTGGGCTTCCCTGGTGGCTCAGACAGTAAAGCGTCTGCCTGTAATGCAGGAGACCCAGGTTTGATCCCTGGGTCAGGAAGATCCCCTGGAGAAGGAAATGGCAACCCACTCCAATATTCTTGCCTGGAGAATTCCGTGGATTAAGGAGCCTGGTAGGCTACAGGTCACGGGGTGGCAAAGAGTCGGACACGACTGAGAAATGCAAATCAAAACCACATTGAAGTATCAACCTCACACTGATCAGAATGACCATCATCAAAAAGTCTACAGGACTTCTCTGGCGATCCAGTGGTTAAGAATCTGGCTTGTAATGCAGGGGATGCTGGTTTGATCCCTGATCCTGGAAGATCCCACATGCCTCAGGGCAGCGTAACCCCTGTGCCACATCTGGAGTCCTCGAGCCACAACTACTACAGCCCTTGTGCCTAGAGCCTGTGCTTCTTAAAAAGAGAAGCCACTGCAAAGAGAAGTCCATGCATTGCATCTAGAGAGTAGCCCCCACTCTGTAGCTAGAGCAAGCCTCCATGCAGCAATGAAGACCCATGGCAGCCGAAAAATAAATAAAAAAAAAATTTAGGTCTATAAATGCTGGAGAGGGTGTAGAGAAAAGGGAACCCTCTTACACTGTTGGTGGGTATGTAAATTGGTGCAGCCACTATGCAAAACTGTGCGGAGGTTCCTGATAAAAACTCAAACTAGAACTACCGTGTGATGCAGCAATTCCAGTCGTGGGCATGTATCAGAAAGGACAGAGATGCTAACTTAAAAAGACACCCGCACTCCAGCGTTCATAGCAGCAGTACTTACAATAGTCGGGGTATGGAAGCAACCTAAGTGACCACTGACAGATGGATAAATACACAAGATGTGCAACACACACACGCGTGCAGTATTACTCAGCCATACAAAAGAATGGAATAATGCCACCTGTGGCAGCGTGATGGACCTTGAGATTATCACACTACCTCTCAAGGGGAGGCTACTGATACAAGAAAATAAATGATAAGCATCTTATGAGTGGTTTAAGCAATAAGCGAATGGGGGGAAAGAAGTCATGTGTATATGGGCCAGAATTGTAACACCTGATAACATATTAACAGAAGCATGAATAATGTTAAAGAGAGAATACAGGACATTTCAGGAGGGTTTATTTTATCTCTTGAAAAATGCTTCTTCTATACATCTAACACAAATATATTATGCTGGAGATTAAGCCATTGTAATTAGCTGTGATAAAAAACATTGAGAAAAATAACGTTTATTGTTTCTGATTTATAAAATATATGCTAATCATAGAAAAACTAATAAACATCGCAACGTATAAAGAAAAGCACTTTAAAAATTACTCCTAGATTCACCAACAAAAAAGATAGTCACTTTAATATTTAATAATATTTCCTCTGATTCTGTTTCCTATGTATATTTTGTAAATGTATTTTTTACATAAAATAGGCAATGTACTCATATGTGGTTTTCAGTCCTGCTCATTTCACCTAATATTTAGTAAGCAGCAAATATTATTTTTCTCTTTGATGCCCAACAGTGTCTACCTCCTTTCCTGCTTAACTAACTCAGTAACACAATGCTATTAAGACACCGCACTGTCTTTTACTTCTTTCTGTGTATCTATCTTCTCTTCCTCCTCTCCCCTGCCTCATATACACATGAAAAAGTAACCTCCATGAGGGTAAGAATATATTTATTTTGTTCTCTACTGTATCACCAGTGCCTGGAATGCTGCCTGGCACCTAGTGGGTGCTCTATTTGTTGAATACATAATGTCAAAGATGGACAGGGAGGCCTGGCATGCTGCGATTCATGGGGTCGCAAGGAGTTGGACACGGCTGAGCGACTGAACTGAACTGAACTGATTGTCAAAGAGGAACGTATAAGAACACCATCACAAAAGGTAATTCCTGATGTAGAAACTGATCAATGCTGTGACTATGAGAACAGATATTCATGTACAGTGCATAGTGAATCATTCTTACCTCTTATGTCAGGTGGCCATTTCTAGTTATTCAGACTAACAAATGTGGGTAACTGCATGGACAATGCTTCACAAATAATGAATTAGTAGTGATTTTGTTCCCAAGGAGTTCTCAAAACTCTTGTTTTCTTCAGGCTTTTCTCAAATACTGTCTCTTTTGTTCTGTCTTTGTGTATCTCATGCATTCTCTATAATCCTATGTCCCTAACTTCACTGTTGTCTGGTTTATTTTCACAGATTCTCTGCAATGTGTCGGGAATCTATACTCTATTTTTGAACTTGATTTCACTCTGATGGATGTTTTGGTTTTTTTGTTCAGCTAGCGAAGTCTTGCGATACATACCCCTGCCTTTGATTAATCAGTTCTCTACAGAGCCCAGATGTTAGGTGATCAGGTATGGGCCCACGTGAACGCCCATCTTCCTACCTAGTTAAAATTTGGTCACTGAATATGTTTGAATTCAGTGGCTCTCTTCCTCATTTTTATCAGAAATGTTTTTTTCTAGTCTTTTACGTATGTGTGTAGCAAAGTATATCTAACATTGACATTTTTACCTTGACTCAGTACTATAAAAATTATTAAAATGAGGTAACGTATATGAAAGTGCTTGGTAAGATTTCAAGTGCTGTACAAGTGATACTCCCATACAATCACCATGAACTCGTATTATCTCAGACTACATAGTCACATAAACACACCATTCTCTGTGTGAACACCCTTCACATGCTAGAAGGTGTTTCATCATCAAATCCTCATTCTGATTTTTAGGCTCAATAACTATGTTTGTTTAAAATTCCCTCCCACAAACTCTTTCTCAAATTTTCAGTGATCTTTGTATTTTGTCACTTTGATCTCTCAACTGTTCTATTTTGTTAACCTGATGATCTTACAATTGAACTTTACCGTATACAGCCATGTAAAAATAACTTTTTTAATAGATTGTGTCATTTTACAAATGCACTAAGAATGCTTCCCTGGTGGATCAGTCAGTAAAGATGCAGGAGACTTGGGTTTGATCCCTGGGTCAGAAAGATCCCCTGGAGAAGGAAAAGGCAATACACTACAGTATTCTTTCCTGGGAAATCCCATGGATAGAGGAGCCTGATGGGCTACAGTCTGTGGGGTTGCAAAGAGTCAGACACGACTGAGTGGCTAAACCACAAGAATGCTTCAGTTACCCTCTGCAAAGGGAAAGGCAGGAGCTAGGAAAGACTCGTGTGTACTGAGCACTTGCTTTTCTGTAATATGACCTTGTCACTTAGCATCTCTAAGCTCTGGTTGCCTCATCTGAAAAGTGGGGACTCACCATCAACACCTCCTGTAGTGATTCTCAATGGTTGAGGTCCTGGGGCACATTTGAAACTGTGGGGGAGTGCTTTTAGTCCTCACAGTAACTGGGGGTGGTCACTGCTATTAGTAAGGGGGTGAAGTGGAGAGCAGGGACATGGGTATTCCCAAATGTGGATGACGCCTCATAACTAGAAATTGTCCTGCCACAAATGTTAGTACTTCCTTTAAGAAACAGATAAAGCCACTCCTTACAAATCTGATAAACTAGTGAACACTAGATGGCAGAACAGAGTGTTTACGATTAAGGGGGCCTTCAGAATATGCAAGACTCTTCTGCTCTATTAAAATAATAAAGTTCTTTCCTGCATAAGCCTGCCCAACACAAATTTGAAATCCTCTTGCTGTGTCGAAAGCATCTTCAGTTCAGTCAGTTCAGTTGCTCAGTTGTGTCCGATTCTTTGTGACCCCATGAACTGCAGCACGCCAGACCTCCCTGTCCATCACCATCTCCCAGAGTTTACCCAAACCCGTGTCCATTGAGTCGATGATGCCATCCAACCATCTCATCCTCTGTTGTCCCCTTCTCCTCCTGCCCTCAATCCCTCCCAGCATCAGGGTCTTTTCCAATGAGTCGGCTCTTCGCATCAGGTGGCCAGAGTATTGGAGTTTCAGCTTCAACATCTGTCCTTCCTATGAACACCCAGGACTGATCTCCTTTAGGATGGACTGGTTGGATCTCCTTGCAGTCCAAGGGACTCTCAAGAGTCTTCTCCAACACCACAGTTCAAAAGCATCAATTCTTTGGCGCTCAGCTTTCTTTATAGTCCAACTCTCACATCCATACATGACCACTGGAAAAACCATAGCCTTGACTAGATGGACTTTTGTTGGCAAAGTAATGTCTCTGCTTTTGAATATGCTATCTAGGTTGGTCATAACTTTCCTTCCAAGGAGAAAGCATCTTTTAATGTCATGGCTGCAATCACCATCTGCAGTGATTTTGGAGCCCAGAAAAATAAAGTCAGCCACTGTTTCCACTGTTTCCCCATTTATCTGCCATGAAGTGATGGGACCGGATGCCATGATGTTAGTTTTCTGAATGTTGACCTTTAAGCCAACTTTTTCACTCTCCTCTTTCACTTTCATCAAGGCTCCTTAGTTCCTCTTCACTTTCTGCCATAAGGGTGGTGTCATCTGTATATCTGAGGTTATTGATATTTCTCCCATCAATCTTGATTCCAGCTTGTGCTTCCCCCACCCCAGCGTTTCTCATGATGTACTCTACATATAAGTTAAATAAGCAGGGTGACAATATACAGCCTTGACGTACTCCTTTTCCTATAAAAATCTCTAATTGGCTCACTATCCAGATTAGAGTATTTTAGTATGACATTAGAGACAGACTAGTTGATTTACATTTTTGTCTGTGATTCTAAAGTATTAGGCCAGTTTAGTCAAATCAAGGAAGCTATATTCTTAATTGTAAGTTGTATCATTCCCTCCTTTGGAGGTACTTGTGTCTCATTCTAGTTGCTGTGGGGTCAGCCAGCTCTGCATGGCGCTGACAAAGTTCAAAAAAGCCGAAGCGAAAAGCACTTTGCCTCCTGGACTTGCTGGGCACTTCTCTCTCCCCGTTCCAGGGTTTCCTTGTGTTACAGCCCCTTCTGGCCCCTACTGGGGCCTGACACCCAGACATATGCATGCGTATGTGCTCAGTCGCTCAGTCGTGTCCAGCTCTTCATGACCCCATGTACTGTAGCCTGCCAGGATCCTCTGTCCATGAAATTTTCCAGGCCAGAATACTGGAGCCGGTTGCCATTTTCTACTCCAGATAACTTGCTGACCCAAGGATTGAACCCAGGTCTCCTGTGTCTCCTGCATTGGCAGAAGGATTCTTTGCCACTGTGCCACCCAGGAAATCCCAAGGGCTGACAGACATATGCAACCTGGAAGCATAGTGGTGAACCAAGGATCTCACAGATTATAGTCAATGGCCAAAGTCTTTCTATCTTCTCCCAGATTCTCTCCTAAGTAGACAGTCCTGAGATACACTGTGTCCTGATTCTTAAGAGCACAGTCTTTTGAAACTAGCCATCAATCATACTGTGCAATAACTAACATACAGCCTCCTCACATTGGCTTTCTTATCTTCCTTGCTGGACTCTGCCTGCCTTCACTCTTCTTCCCTGGAATTGTACTCCTTAATAAAACGAGAGTACTTAAGCCCTCTGCTTCAGGCTCTGCTTCTGGAAGATCCCAGCTAGGACATTAATAAAGGGGAAAATTGAAACCATCATCTGGTTAATTCAGACCAAACTCTTACAGAGATCAATTTGGATTAATTTTGCAAGCTAGGAAATTAAATACAGAAGAACAGTAATGTTGCCAATTGATGAGTAAAATGATCTGTCAGCACTGTCCAACCATCAGACTCAGTTTCTCTCATAAGCTCTCTTTCATAATGTCTGAGATATCTGTTTCATAGACTATCTTAAAACTTCCCATCCCCATCGCTGTCATCTTCAACTGATGACCACTCTTCATTTTGAACTGGGAAAGTAGAAACCATCAGATGGGCACTCTTCATAAGCTTATCACTAGATCAACAAACCCATCTGTGTTTGCCCACCTCACCTCCTTCTCTCCTCTTTCATTTAATGAAGTCTCCCTTCTGTTGGTGGCTGTTTCCTCAGAGCACATCTGGACATCTCCAGGGTTTGGTTCCTTGTTATTTCTCCCTCCTCCTTGCAATGATCACCCGTTTCACTCAACTGCATTCAGAATGCGCTTCCACCTTTAAAGTGCTAGTCACTCAGTCATGTCAGACTCTTTGTGACTCCATGGACTGTAGCCAACCAGGCTCCTCTGTCCATGGAATTCTCCAGGGAAGAATACTGGATTGGGTAGCCATTCTCTTCTCCAGGGGATCTTCCCGACCCAGGAATCGAATCCTGTTCTCCTGAATTGCAGGCAGATTCTTTACCGTCTGAACCACCAGGGAAGCCCCTCCCCTCTTCAAAAGACCTTCCTTTACTGTACATTGTCATCAGCCAGTTCCACAGTTAACGTACTTCTTTTCCCAGTCTACAGAGAAAGCTGACTCCGTTTTTCACCTTCCATCCACTCCTCAACTCACTTTAATTGGTCTTCCACCTCCACCACATCACTGAAACTGCCCTTATAGAAGTTACTAAGGAATTCTCTGTTGCTCAGTGTAATGATTATTTTTTATGGCTTTACTTTAACTCAGCCTTTTAGGCAGCAATCAACACAATTCAGCCTTCTGTCCTTTAAACACTCTTTTTTCCTGGCCTCCTTTTAACCCCACTTACAGGCTGCTATTTTTCTGTTCAATTTGTGTGCTCCTCCTCCTCCTCGTTCTGGCTGTGAATGCTGTTAGTTCTCAAGATTTGGCCCAGGCCTCTTCCCTCCTCATTACATTCTTAGACATTCTCATATACACCCATGATGCAAATTATGTTATTTGCAGATGACTCATAAATGTGTCTCATCAACCAAGACCTTTCCTCTGACATTTATTTTGATTCTTGCTTACTATCTTGGAGTCTCAAATGCACTGCAGTCTCAGTATGTCCGAAAAACCAACTCACTATTTCTAACCCACCTTTCACTCTGCCCAACCTTGTTGTCTTTTGGTGTTCCCTGTTTCAATGATTGGTATCACTGACATCAAGTCTAAGCAGAAACACAGTTAAGGGGAAAGGACCCACTTAACCAGTTCATCACTAGACATGTCTATTTGTAGAGTTTTAAAATATGTTTTAATTTTTATTTTATATTGGAGTATAGCTTTGATGCTGGGAAGGATTGGGGGCAGGAGAAGAAGGGGATGACAGAGGATGAGATGGCTGGGTGGCATCACCGACTCAATGGACGTGAGTCTGAATGAACTCTGGGAGTTGGTGATGGACAGGGAGGCCTGGCGTGCTGCGATTCATGGGGTCGCGAAGAGTTGGACACGACTGAGCGACTGAACTGAACTGAACTGATTGTTGGTTTTACAAGGTTGTGTTAGTTTCAGATTTACAGCAGAGTGATTCAGCTGTATGCATACGTGTATCTGTTGCTGCTGTTTAGTCACTGAGTTGTGTCCAACTCTTTTGCCACCCCATGGACTGTAGTCTACAAGGCTCCTCTCTCCATGGGATTTCCCAGGCAGGACTACTGCAGTCTTCTCCAGGGGATTTTCTCAAACCAGGGACTGAAACTGCATCTCCTGCAATGGCAGGCTTATTCTTTCCTGCTCAGCCACCAGGGAAGCCCGTACATGTATCTGTTCTTTTCTTCAAATTCTTGTCCCAATTGTTTTTGTTGTTCAGTCACTCAGTCATGTCTGACTCTTTGGACCCGGTGGACTGCTGCCTGCCAGGCTTCCCTGTCTTTCACTGTCTCCCAGAGTTTGCTCAAACTCGTGTCCACTGAGTCGGTGATTCCATCCAACCATCTCATCTTCTTTTCCCCCTTCTCCTCCTGCCCAGTTTAGGTTATTACAGAGTATTGAGCAGAGTTCCCTGTGCTATACAGTAGGTCCTTGTTGGTTATCTGTTTTAAATATAGCAATGTGTACCTGTCAATCCCAAACTCCCAGTGTATCTTCCCCCAGTCTTCCCTCCCAGTAGCCATAAGTTTGTTCTCTAAGTGTAAATCTGTTTCTGCTTTGTAAATAATTTCATTTATATCATTTTTTTTTAGATTTCACATATAAGCGATATCACATGACATTTCTTTCTCTGTCTGACTTACTTCTTTAAATATGATAATCTCTAAGTCCATCCATATTGCTGTGAATGACATTATTTCATTAGTTTTAATGGCTGAGTAATGGTCTATTGTATATATGTATCACATTTTCTTTATCCATTAATCTGTTGATGTACATTTAGCTTGCTTCCATATTTTGCTGAATTTAATTTCCATTAATTCTATTTAAAAATGCTTCTTGAATCTGTCTACTTCAAGTTCTTTTCACCTAGCAGCCAGAATGATGTTTTAAATCTCCAAATCCAATTGACTCACTAAGTTGCTTAAAATCTTTAAATGGTTTCTGTATATTTTAGGAAGAAACAAGGAGTCCATAATCTAGTCTACAGATTCTGCATGTTCTGGCCTCTACCTACCTCTCCAGTTTATTTTCTTTTGCTTTTTGTGCTTCTAGTTCATTGGATTTCTTTTAGTTCCTCCCAATCTTCATGTACTCTTCTACCAAGTACCTTAGGATATGCCTTTCCCTCTGCGTGGAACTCCCTTTCTTGCTCTTCCTCTAGCTATTGCCTATTCAGTGAAAAGACCCTGATGCTGGGAAAGATTGAGGGGAGGAGGAGAAGGGGACGACAGAGGACGAGATGGTTGGATGGCATCACCGTCTCGATGGACATGGGTTTGGGTGGACTCTGGGAGTTGGTGATGGACAGGGAGGCCTGGCGTGCTGCAGGTCACGGGGTCGCAAAGAGTCGGACATGACTGAGCAACTGAACTGAACTGACTCAGTATTCAGGTATAGGAATCATCTTTTCAATGCAAGCATTCTTTGACTTTTCAATGAAGTCAAATTTCTATTGCACACCCTGTCCTAGGCACCAAGAAGCCAATAATATGATGTAAGAGACAGTGTGTCTAAATAATTCACAGAGTTTGGTGGAACAACCAACAGCCAGAAAACCCTTAATATACTGCAAAGACTGTATTAATGTCAAAAAGCAAAAGAGGTAATATAACCCTGGGGGAAAATTCTGAGTGTATCTAGTTGTCCATTCCATGTGAACTGATTCCAGTCCCTTTTCTGGACTGAGATAGAAAAGAATACATCCTTTAAGTTAATGATCATGTGCCGTATACTTAAAGCCATAATTCATCTGCTCTCGTAAATGGTCAGTATGCTAACTGAAATTGGGGTTATAACTTGGTTCAGCTTGCAGTGGTGTGCTATCATTCTCCAGAACCTAACTGGCTGGACACATGGAGGTCTGGTAGGGAGTACCACTCCTGCATCCTTGAGGTACTTCAGAGGGATACTAATCCACTCCATCTTCCCTGGGATACAGTGTTGGTTCCATCTAGATTGATGGATAGAAGTGGGGGAACTTTAGAGACCTCCACCTGGCCCTGCTTACTGTTGTATTCCTTACCCCACGTGCTCAGTGTTATTCCAAATGCCAAGTATGTCAATATCAATTATACATTCAGGAACTGGGGAAATAACTACAGGGTGAGTGCACAGACCTTGAATACAGATTTTAAGCCAGACTGTGGCCAAGAAGGTTTCCCTGGTGGTTCAGATGGTAAAGTGTCTGCCTGCAATTCAGGAGGCCTAGGTTCAATCCCTGGGTTGGGAAGACCCTCTGGAGAGGGAATGGCAACCCACTCCAGTATTTTTGCCTGGAGAATCCCATAGACAGAAGAGCCTGGTGGGTTACAGTCCATGTGATCACAGAGAGTCAGACACTAGTGACTAACACTTTCACTTGGCCAGTTCAGTTCAGTTCAGTTGCTCAGTTGTGTCCGACTCTGCGACCCCATGGACTGCAGCACACCAGGCTTCCCTGTCTTTGGGATGCCTGGCCAAGAATCCATTTATTGCTTGACTACCTTTTGCATCCACTCTATAGAAAGTTGTGATGATACTGGGTTTCTAGGTATCCATATTAGTCTGGATTTTCCAGAAATAAAAGCAATAGGGTATATGTATATATATATATATATATATATAGAAAAAGATTTGAAGGAATAGGCTCATGTGATTATGGGGACTGGCAAGTCTGAATTCTGCAAGGCAGGCTGGCATGCTGGAGACCTAGGCAAGGGTTGATATTGTAGCTCAAGCCCAAAGACAGTCTAGAGGCAAAATTTCTTTTTCCCACAGATGACCCCTCTTTTTATTCTTAAGGCCTACAACTGATTGGCTGAGGCCCACTCAGTAATCTGCTTTGCTCAAGGTCTTCTAATTTGAATGTTAGTCATATTCAAGAAAATGCTCTCACAGCAACATCTAGACTAATATTTGGCCAAATATCTGGGCACTGTAGTCTTGCCATGCTGACACATAAAATAAAACATTACAGTATTGATGCCAAAAGTCAGATCCTATTCCAATAGTTTTCAAAATGTATTGCTATTTCTCTTTCCTCACTGTACAGTCAAGTAAATGGCCAAAGATCCCTTTGGGAAAGGCCTGGGGAATTTCAGTAGGTATTTTGTGTGGTATTTCAGGTCCTTCTTCCTGAAGATAGCCACCTCTTTAGTCAATGGTGTACTAGTTATCAATTTATTACCTCTCAGCTCTAAATTTATACATTAGTACTTATTCTATGCAGCCTGGCATGTTGCAGTCCACTGGGTCACAAAAACTCAGATATGACTGAGCAACTGGACTGAACTGAACTTATTCTATGAAATTGGATAGAAAGCTTCCTTTTAAGCATTTATTCTTTCAGTTCAATTCAGTTCAGTTCAGTCGCTCAGTCGTGTCTGACTCTTTGTGACCCCATGAATCGCAGCACGCCAGGCCTCCCTGTCCATTAAAAACTCTGGGAGTTCACTCAGACTCACGTCCATCAAGTCAGTGATGCCATCCAGCCATCTCATCCTCTGTCGTCCCCTTCTCCTCCTGCCCTCAATCCCTCCCAGCATCAGAGTCTTTTCCAATGAGTCAACTCTTCGCATGAGGTGGCCAAAGTACTGGAGTTTCAGCTTTAGCATCGTTCCTTCCAAAGAACACCCAGGGCTGATCTCCTTCAGAATGGACTGGTGGGACCTCCTTGCAGTCCAAGGGACTCTCAAGAGTCTTCTCCAATACCACAGTTCAAAAGCATCCATTCTTCAGCGCTCAGCTTTCTTCACAGTCCAACTCTCATATCCATATATGACCACTGGAAAAACTATAGCCTTGACTAGACAGACTTTTGTTGGCAAAGTAATGTCTCTGCTTTCCAATATGCTATCTAGGTTGGTCATAACTTTTCTTCCAAGGAGTAAGCATCTTTTAATTTCATGGCTGCAGTCACCATCTGCAGTGATTTTGGAGCCCCCCAAAAATAAAGTCTGACACTGTTACCACTGTTTCCCCATCTATTTGCCATGAAGTGATGGGACCAGATGCCATGATCTTCGTTTTCTGAATGTTGAGCTTTAAGCCAACTTTTTCACTCTCCACTTTCACTTTCATCAAGAGACTTTTTCGTTCCTCTTCACTTTCTGCCATAAGGGTGGTGTCACCTGCATATCTGAGGTTACTGATACTTCTCCTGGCAATCTTGATTCCAGCTTGTGCTTCTTCCAGCCCTGCATTTCTCATGATGTACTCTGCATATAAGTTAAATAAGCAGGGTGACAATATACAGCCTTGATGTACTCCTTTTCCTATTTGGAACCAGTCTGTTGTTCCATGTCCAGTTCTAACTGTTGCTTCCTGACCTGCATATAGGTTTCTCAAGAGGCTGGTCAGGTGGTCTGGAATTCCCATCTCTTTCAGAATTTTCCACAGTTTCTTGTGATCCACACAATCAAAGGCTTTGGAATAGTCCATAAAGCAGAAATAGATGTTTTTCTGGAACTCTCTTGCTTTTTTAATGATCCAGTGGATGTTGGCAATTTGATCTCTGGTTCCTCTGCCTTTTCTAAAACCAGCTTGAACAGCTGGAAGTTCACAGTTCACGTATTGCTGAAGCCTGGCTTGGAGAATTTTGAGCATTACGTTATTAGCATGTGAGATGAGTGCAATTGTGCGGTAGTTTGAGCATTCCTTGGCATTTCCTTTCTTTGGGATTGGAGTGAAAACTGCCCTTTTCCAGTCCTGTGGCCACTGCTGAGTTTTCCCTATTTGCTGGCATATTGAGTGCAGCACTTTCACAGCAGCATCTTTTAGGATTTGAAATAGCTCAACCGGAATTCCATCACCTCCACTAGCTTTGTTCATAGTGATGCTTTGTAAGGCCCATTTGACTTCACATTCCCGGATATCTGGCTCTAAATGAGTGATCACACCATCGTGATTATCTCGGTCGTGAAGATCTTTTTTGTACAGTTCTTCTTGCCACCTGTTCTTAATATCTTCTGCTTCTGTTAGGTCCATACCATTTCTGTCCTTTATTGAGCCCATCTTTGCATGAAATGTTCCCTTGGTATCTCTAATTTTTTGAAGAGATCTCTAGTCTTTCCCATTCTGTTGTTTTACTCTATTTCTTTGCATTGATTGCTGAGGAAGGCTTTCTTATCTCTCCTTGCTATTCTTTTGGAACTCTGCATTCAGATGCTTATATCTTTCCTTTTCTTCTTTGTTTTTCACTTCTCTTCTTTTCACAGCTATTTGTAAAGCCTCCTCAGACAGCCATTTTGCTTTTTTGCATTTCTTTTCCATGGGATGGTCTTGATTCCTGTTTCCTGTACAATGTCAGGAACCTCAGTCCATAGTTCATCAGGCACTCTGTCTATCAGATCTAGTCCCTTAAATCTATTTCTCACTTCCACTGTATAATCATAAGGCAAGATTTAGGTCATACCTGAACGGTCTAGTGGTTTTCCCTCTTTTCTTCAATTTAAGTCTGAATTTGGCAATAAGTTCATGATCTGAACCACAGTCAGCTCCTGGTCTTGTTTTTGTTGACTGTATAGAGCTTCTTCATCTTTGGCTGCAAAAGAATATAATCAATCTGATTTCGGTGTTGACCATCTGGTGATGTCCATGTGTACAGGGAGCAAAATGCTAAGTTTTCTCAGTAGCGGGCATTAGAGTGACACTGCAGAAGAAAAAGACTTCTTTCACTTGTTCTAACTGCTGTACATGGGTCAGTGTCTTGCTTTGCCCCAGTCATTCTCCCAGAATGAATCACCCCAGCCGAGTCTGATGCTCTTCCTTTAACTCAACGCAGACACTGTGCCCTCCAAACATCTTACCTGAAGCAGCTCCTCAGTCCTGCTGGCTTCTACCCCTTCCCCAGAGGTTTGTCTCCTACATCCCTCAAAAAGTGTGACTTTCCTGATGTACTGTGGTCTCCAGACATCCCACCTCCACTGACTCCCTTAACAGGCCACTCTCACTCCCAAATGGTTGTGTCCCCATTTGCCCAGAAACTGGACAAGTTCTGGCCTGGGAAAATCAGCACATGTCTCTGCCATTGACTGTGTTGCCACTATACCTTTTCCAACAAGATCCAAGCCCAGTCTTCAGGAGAAGACTCCCTTTGTACAAGTTTGTCTTTTCTTGGGTCCCTTCCCTCAGCTCTAGGGTACTGACATCTTATACTTAGCCTTTTATCATAGCTTTGTTATTCTTAGTATTGAACCTGCCGTTTTCAAATCGGGGCCTGGTTTCTGTCTCTTAATTGGACTTAGACTGATACAGAATGGGAATGGTCCAAGAAATTCAGGATTTGGGGATTGGGTTGATCACTGGCTTGAGTGCTAGTGCTGAGCACACAGCTGATGGAAAATGGGATGTTAGTAATCCATGACATGCTGTGGCCATCACAATTAACCCAGCTGTGGTTGATTGTGATGAAAGGCCAGATAGAGCACATGCCTTGGAAACTTGAGTGTCTACTGTGCTTGACCATTGTGGCAGTCATGATGATTAGAAGGACTGTGGTATGGGATGGATTCTTTTGAGAGCACGTCAACATTTATAGAGGAAAAGTGACAAACTCAAGCTAATTCCCATCTCCCTTACTCAGGGAAGGAGCTTTCTCCTATACCCTGTGCATGCCAACTGGTTGTGTCTTGCCTATACCCCAGAGGGTTGCTTCCTGCTTTCCCAGTGACTATGGACCAGCTGGGTCTGGGAAATCAGAGAATTTTTCATCATTTATTGGACTGCTGCTACACACGCTCCAGTGAGGTATGACATCCTATACTTGTTTGTCCTTTCTTGGTTACTCTCCCTCAGCCCCAAGGTATATTTACGTCTTATACTTACTGTTTTATGATAGCTTGAAAATATTTTGTACTGAACTTTTCTTGTTTAAATCACACTGATTTAAGGACTCAGACTGAAAAATTGGACTCCAGGTTTGGTATCTGCCACAGGTCCAGAGACTGATCAAAGAATCACCCAGGTTTACTGAGGCCATGTTCTCAGCTCTCTGTTTATTCATTCTTGCTTTCTTTAGATTAGAGGCATAAAGAATTGTGACAGATTTTCTTTTCTTGGGTTCCAAAATTGCTGAGGATGGTGACTGCAGCAGTGAAATTAAAAGACGCTTGCTTCTTGGAAGAAAAGCTATGACAAACCTAGACAGTGTATTAAAAAACAGAGACATCACTTTGCCGACAAAGGTCTGTATAGTCAAAACTATGGTTTTTCCAGTAGTCATGTATGGATGTGAGAGTTGGACCATTGAAAAGACTGAGTGACAAAGAACTGATGCTTTCAAAATGTGGTCCTGGAGAAGACTCTTGAGAGTCCCTTGGAGAGCAAGGAGATCAAACCATTTGTTCCTAAAGAAAACCAACCCTGAATATTCATTGGAAGGGCTGATGCTGAAGCTGAAGTTCCAACACTTTGGCCACCTGATGCAAATAGCTGACTCATTGGAAAAGACCCTGATGCTGGGAAAGATTGAAGGATAAGAAGGGGGCAACGGAGGATGGGTTGGTTGGACAGCATCATTGATTCAATGGACGTAAGTTTGAGCAAACCCAGGGAGATAGTGAAGGATGGAGAAACTTGGCATGCTGCAGGCCATGGGGTCACAAAGTGTCAGACATGAATGAGTGAGTGAACAACAACAACAACAACAACAATAATAGATTTGAATGCTATAATTTCCTTTAAAAAATGATAGTTATGAGTGGAGTACCTATAATACATTAAGTGAAAAAAAACAGAATAGAAACTTACATTTATATGCATACTATTATAATTAATTTTTAAGACTCAAAAGCATAAGAATAATATTAGAAGGAAATACTATATACTAAAATGTGGAAAGTGATTGTACTTAGGTGGTGGGAATTAGGTAATGTTTTTTTCCCCCATTTAGTGTGAGTGCTTTCACTGCCTTAACCCAGCCCCAATCTCTGGCTGGGAACCCAAGTCCCATTCCAAGCCATTGCAGATTGAGGCCATCTGAGATCAAATGTTCCAGGTAATCTGTACTTTGATAGTATATAAAAGCCAAATGTAAATAACCTGCATACATATGGGTAGGTCTTCCCCTCAGTGCCTTGGTTTCCCATTGTGTAAAATGGAAATTTTGATAGTATCTGACATACTAATGTGGGCATCTCAAGTGGCATTAGAGGCAAAGAACATGCCTGCCAATGAAGGAGATATAAGAAACATGGGTTTGATCCCCTGCAGGAGGGGATAGCAACCCAATCTTACCATTCTTGCCTATAGAATCCCATGGATAGAAGAGCCTGGAAGGCTATAATCCATATAGTCGAAAAGAGTTGGACCAGACTGAAGCAACTTAGGATGCATGTATGCACATCATACGAATACACTGTGTGAATTAAATGGGATAAAGTGTATTTAACCATTTAGCAGTCTCATGCCTTGAACATAGTCAGTACTTTCCCCCTTCCCAACAGGACCACTGTTGCTCTTGTGCAGAACAATTTATTACACTATATTAAGCAACACTCCTGAGTACTACCCATTAAATATATATAACAACCTCTAGTTATAGTGACTACTAAAAAATATTATCCCATGTTTCTAATATCTCTAGTTAAAAACCACATGTATAAGAGTTATGGATCAGGAGGCCCAGGAATAGATATGAATGTAAAGGCTCTTTTTCCCTCTATTTCTTTGGTGAAAAAAATCCTTTACATTCAAAACCAAGCAGGAACAAAATCAATGTGGTTTAGTGAAAAATCATAGGACTAGAAATGAGAAGATCTGGGATTAAAAAAATAATAATAACTTATTTAAACTAAGTGAGTGAGTGTCGCTCAGTCATGTCCGACTCTTTGAGACCCCATGAACTGTGTAGCCCACCAGGCTCCTCCATCCATGGGATTTTCCAGGCAAGAATACTGGAGTGGGTTGTCATTTCCTTCTCCAGGAGATCTTCCCAACCCAGGGATTGAACCCAGGTCTCCTGCATTATAGGTAGACGCTTTACTGTCTGAGCCACCAGGGAAGTCCATTGAAACAAAAACAAACAAAAACCAGATCATCTCAAATCTTGGATCTTGGTCTTTCTTTATTTTAGGCAAGTTCCTTAGTGTCTCTAGAATAATTTGCTTCTTATAAAATGAGGTCCAAACTACAACTAAGAGTTCTAATGACTCCAAGATTTGATAATTTTTATGCATTAAAGGAATAATTCTGCTGAGATACCTTTTTTCTGTGGCAAAGGTAGACACTCAGACCAGTTTTGCAACTTGTAAATTACAGAGGGGAGGAGTGTAGATTTTATCACCCTTTCTCCTATTTGGACATAATCAAATAATCTAGAGGTCAGATGACAAAGCCTAGGAAGAATGTCAACAGCCTCCCCAGCTTTTTCAGATGAAGATTTTTATTGGTCTGCATGAACTCACAGTCTCGTGTTTTCGTCTTTAGCTCTCTTTCTGTTTGGATGACTCTGTTTTGCCTGCTTTAGGATACTAAGCTTCCTTTTTCATTTGCCTATGCATCTTAGAAATCTGAGCATTTAAGTTAGCTACTGAATGTGAAGCATTAATCCTTCACGACAGAATGTAGTTTCTAGGGAGTTCTCCCATTACGTTGCTGAAATGTAAAACACTTACTATGAATTGATTGTCTTATTTGGGACTTCATATACATTCTTTGGCGGAGAAGGCAATGGCACCCCACTCCAGTACTCTTGCCTGGAAAATCCCGTGGACGGAGGAGCCTGGTGGGCTGTAGTCCATGGGGTCGCTAAGAGTCAGACACGACTGAGTGACTTCACTTTCACTTTTCACTTTCATGCATTGGAGAAGGAAATGGCAACCCACTCCAGTTTTCTTGCTTGGAGAATCCCAGGGACGGGGAAGCCTGGTGGGTTGCCATCTACGGGGTTGCACAGAGTCAGACACAACTGAAGCAGCTTAGCAGCATACATTCTTTGGAGGGTTTCCCTGGTAGCTCAGATGGTAAAGAATCTGCCTGCAATGCCGGAGACCTGGGTTTGATCCCTGGTTTGGGAAGATCCCCTGGAGAAGGGAACGGCTACTCACTTCAGTATTCTTACCTGGAGAATTCCATGGACAGAGAAGCCTGGTGGGCTACAGTTCATTGAGTCGCAAAGAGTTGGACATGACTGAGTGACTAACACTTTTCCTTTCATGCATTCTTTACTTAATCTGCCCAGGAATAGAGCAAAGCAGAGCTAGTCTTATTCTATGGACCAGGAAACAGGGACAGGGAGATGAAATAACTTGCCCATGATGACACATGCTAGTAAACAGTTCAGTCTGTCTGACTCTGTACAATCCTAATATTGACAGTAATCAAATGAATCATTTAGGTAGTTCAAGGTAGACATCACTAATCCTCCAAATTTAAAAATAAAATAGAAATATGTCCTATTAAGGGTTAAGAAACTTTCTCAAACCTTAGTCTTAGTATTTTCTCCTGTGTCTCCTGCCCTATTATAAGAGAATCTGTATCAGATCTTAAAATGTAAATAACTACTGATTATCCCAGGGGAATGAACTAGAAAGAATACTCAAGAAAAGACACAAACTTTTATGTGTGATTACCTTGAGGCAGTGACTTTGTCTTTATGCCAGCTCACAGATTAAGGCAACAGACAAGACATTTTGCCCAGATTCAGCCATAAGATGAATTTTCTTTATGACTATATTGCAATCTGGATTAAAAAATGGTAAAATGACTTTAAATAATGCTGTTAAAAAAAGGGAAGACCTTAAAAATGAATAAATAGCCTTGTCTTTCTCATAAAAGATTGAGTGACTCTAAAGTGACTTTGTGTAAACCCTTCCTTCTTGTTACTATGGGACTACCATTAATATTGTTAAGCTTTCTCAGTGGGCTCACCAGGATCCCAAGTCCCCGCATTTGTCTGCCTTTCCCATGGGGATCCTTGATGAAGTTTTTTCCTGGTGCTACAGCTGCTCCAGGTGTCCCTGCTGTTTTAGCACTTGCTGGGCTCATTCTGAAATTCCTGCTGCTTCCCTTGCTGGTATCATTAGTCATGCCTGCGAATGGAAAAAGAGTCCTTTCCTTCCAGCATTTATGGGTTTGTATTTGGCTCACAAGGGGCTTTATCAGTTTTTCTTCATTGGCTGGAATGAAACACATTTGACAGTGATTCAATGTCCTTTTTTTCTTTTTATTTTGTTCAGTTGCTCAGTCATGTCCAACTTTGTGACCCTATGGACTGCAGCACGCCAGGCTTCCTTGTCCTTCACCATCTCCCTGAGCTTGCTCCAACTCATTCCATAGAGTCGGTGATGCCATCCAACCATCTCATCCTCTGTCGTCCCCTTCTCCTCCTGCCTTCAATCTTTCCCAGCATCAGGGTCTTTTCTAATGAGTTGACTCTTCCTGTCAGGTGGCCAAAGTATTGGAACTTCAGCTTCAGCATCAGTCCTTCCGATGAATATTCAGGATTGATTTTTAAAACTATTCCAAATTGAGCCCCAACCTGTCTTAGTTTTTTCTGACTTCAAGTTGATTTTACCCCATAGAAATTAGAGATGGTCTTTATCTCCCTTCGCTCCTTTTAGCTTGAGGTTTAAATGCCCTCATGATGGATTTCATGCAATCATGTTTAAAGTTTACTTCACACTTTCTCAAGAGCCCTAGGATCCACAGCAAATATCTGTGAGCACCTCGGGGACAATTTTTTTTTTTGTCCTAAAACCTACCAAGAGTCAATGTTCAACTGATGTTCATTTTAATGAATGGATGATTTGATGAAACATAGCTGTTAAGTAAGCATAGTAGTTATGCTACATAAGAAAAGTGTGGAGCACAGTCCATAGGTTCGATAAGTCATATACATGGCTTAGCAACTAAACAGCAGCAATAACAATTTGTCTTAATGATTGTTACTTCACGTTTTTAGTACTAGTAATGATAAAGATCAGAACCCAAGTGGCGCTAGTGGTAAAGCACCTGTCTGCCAGTTCAGGAGACATAAGAGATATGGGTTTAATCTCTGGGTTGGGAAGATCCCCAGGAGGAGGGCATGGCAGCCCACTCTAGTATACTTGCCTGAGAATTCCATGGACAGAGGAGCCTGGCGGGCTACAATCCTTGGGGTTGCAAAGAATCAGACATGACTGAAGCAACTTAGCACAGCACAATGGTAAAGAGTGACATATACAGTTTAATAATTATAAATATAATATCACTATAGATATGTTTCTGAAAATATTCTCAGAATTTATCCACTGTCCCATGCTAAGGCTCTCCATATTTTTAACCACATGGCTGCCTACTAGGACTGCTATGCTTTACAAGCCCAGGAGCCTTCATGTGTATCCATGTGGATGGAGACCCTGAGATTGTGTGGCCATGTGTGGTAGCCCTAAGGTTACATACATTTTCAGAATTTTTATGGACCTATTTCTCTGTCCCCTTATTTGAAAATTATACAACATACCTCTCTAGTCCAATCCCTATCAAATCTTAGCATTTACTAGAAATCAGCTCAATTATTCCATCAAAGCACTTGATCATTTTAACAGTAAAAATAATAATAGAATGTCTTATCAGAAATTAGGTTTTTTAAAAGATGATTTTTTAAAATATGATTATTTTAGTTTGCAAAGAATTTCCACATTCATTATTTCATTGTATTTCCACATCAACCCAGCATGTAGGATTGGTAATTCTCACTTGATCACACTGGGAACTAAGGCTTAAGAAGAGACAGCAACTTGTCCAAAACCACACAGCTACTTAGTGACTGTTTGGGATTCAAACTGCCATGATATTTGCTATGATATTTCTATTATTCTAGTTTTTTCAAATATCAGAAATACCTTATCTATGCCAGAGAGAATTCCAGTGTTCTCATTGGCATATATAAAATCAAAGGATGTAGAATGATAAAAACTCAAAAACAGCAGAAAAACTACTCACAAACATCAGAAGGGTCTTCCTGGGAAAATTCTATTTATTGTACATTAAACGTTTTAAAATTCATTTTGCTATAGATAGTTGATTGACTCATACATTAATTCAGTATAAACTTGGGGGATATCTGTTATCGACAAGGCAATGAACTGAACACTATGAAAACTGTAAAAATGTGTATGACAAGATCACTGACCTCATGAAAATGTACAATATTCTAGTGCACAGATAACTATAATAGCAGATAGAATGTTACAGATACTACCAGAGATGTGAGTACAGTATTGTAAGAAATTAGCAGAGGGAAAGGGGAGGCAGCATAATTTTAGATTTTAATGTTCATCTACATTGATATGTATTACTCTTTTAAGATCCACTTAAAAAATATTTTTTTTTTCACTGCACTGGGTCTTTGTTACTGTGTGTGGGCCTTTCCTAGTTGTTGCAAGTGGGTACTATTTGCTAGCTGTGGTGTGTGAGCTTCTCATTGTGGTGGCTTCTCTTGTTGAAGAGCACAGGCTCTGGGATGTGCAGGCTCAGCAGTTGGCACATAGGCTTAGTTGCCCTGTGGCATGTGAAATCTTCCCAGACTAGGGATTAAACCCATATCCCTGCAGTGGCAGGTGGATTCTGAGTCACTGGACCACCAGGGAAGTCCCATTTACTTGCTTTTTAAAGAAGAGATTATCACATTCATGGAAGAGAAACAAAAATATGAAAGTGACCATATAGTCCAGCTTCTCTTATTTTTTGCTCAGTGAATTAACAGAAGAAAAAGTAGCTTTCTTCCCCAGCAAACTTTCAGGGAAATGATGTAAACTGGGGAAAACTAGGTTTAAGTTAAGATAAGCAAATGGAAAGAGTTTTAGAGCTGGGAAAGGGATCTTGGTTATTATCTTGTACAACCCATCTCCCTCCCAATTTTAAAGATGAAGAAATTGATGAAGAAACCAATGAAGATACTAAAAATCACATAACCAATTGGAACTGAGATAGAACTAACATTCGTGTCTTCAGACCCCTTGCTGTTTTCACTGATTCATTGACAGTATGTAAAATACTGTCAGAGACATAAAGAGAGTTAGATTATCTTTATTGGATAGTCACAGGTACACCTTTATACATACTCAGTTCAGTTTAGTCGCTCAGTCACGTCTGGTTCTTTGCGACCCCATGAACTGCAGCACGCCAGGCCTCCCTGTCCATCACCAACTCCCGGAGTTCACCCAAACTCATGTCCATCGAGTCGGTGATGCCCTCCAGCCATCTTATCCTCTGTTGTCCCCTTCTCCTCCTGCCCCCAATCGCTCCCAGCATCAGGGTCTTTTCCAATGAGTCAACTCTTCGCATGAGGTGGCCAAAGTTATTGGAGTTTCAGCTTTAGCATCAGTCCTTCCAAAGAACACCCAGGACTAATCTCCTTTAGAGTGGATTGGTTGAATCTCCTTGCAGTCCAAAGGACTCTCAAGAGTCTTCTCCAACACCACAGTTCAAAAGCATCAATTCTTCAGCACTTAGCTTTCTTCACAGTCCAACTTTCACATCCATATATGACCACTGGGAAAACCATAGCCTTGACTAGATGGACCTTTGTTGGCAAAGTAACATCTCTGCTTTTGGATATGCTATCTAGGTTATACATACTAGGCATTCACTAATTGTTCACTGAATGAATAAAAAATTGGTAATATCTTATTTGATGTTATAAGGACAAACAAAATGATATCTACTATATACATCTGTCTACTTGACATCCTGAATAACTAATAGGTTATTAACTAATAAGTTAAGTCGCTCAGTTGTGTCCAACTCTTTGCGACCCCATGGACTGTGGCCCACCAGGCTCCTCTGTCCATGGGATTCTCCAGGCAAGAATACTGGAGTGGGTTGCCATTTCCTTCTCCAGGGGATCTTCCCAACCCAGGGATCGAACCCAGGTGTCCCGTATTAGAGGCAGATGCTTTAACCTCTGAGCCACCAGTTGTTGAGTCACTAAGTTGTGTTCAACTACTTGCGACCCTATAGATTGCAGCGTGCCAGGCTTCCCTGTCCTCTGTCTCCCACAGTTTGCTCAAGTCCTAATTGCTCAAGTTACTCTAGTCATCCTGAGTAACTAGAAGGAGAGGTCTGTCATCCGTAGGTAAGAAGAACTGAGAGGAAGCAGGTCTCAGGAGTGAAGATCAGGAGTTCAGTACTGGACATGGACCTATTAGTTAGTAGTTAATAACCTGTTAGAATTTGAACAAACGTTACTCAGGCTAAAAGTCCTGAGTCGTCTTTGATGTCTGTCTTTTTCTCCTCCTACACATCCATCTTGTCAACAAATTCTGATGGTTCTACCTTCAAAGTATCTCCAGAATTTGACCTCTGTCATCACCTTTTATTCAGTACTGCCTTAAATCAACCCACAACTGCTTTCTCTTGGATTACTGCAATAGTCTCTAAACTAGATTCCCTCCTTGTGCCTTTGCCCACATCCGGTCTACTTTCAAACAGCCAGAATGAGAAAGATCGTATGATATCCCTTATAGGTAGAATCTAAAAAAGAAATGATACAAATGAACTTCTTTATAAAATGGAAAGAGATTTACAGACTGAGAAAGTAAATGTATGGTTGCCAGGGGGAAAGATGAGGGGAAAGGATAGTTAGGAAGTTTGGAATGGACATGTACAAACAGCTATATTTAAAATGGATAATCAATAAGAACCTCCGTGGAGATAGCACATGGAACTCTGTTCAATGTTATGTGGCAGCCTGGATGGGAGGGGAGTTTGGGGGAGAATGGATACGTGTATATGTGTGGCCAAGTCCCTTTGCTGTTCACCTGAAACTATCACATCGTTAATTGGCTATACCCCAATACAAAATAAAAAGTAGAAACAAAACAAACAAAAAAACCCCAGCTAGAATGAATCTTTAAAAAATTAAGTTAGATCATCACTCCTCCAACTCCAGCTCTAAAATAGATTTTCATTTTACTCTGAAAAAAGGCTAATGTCCCTTTCATGAAACAAATGTTTACAGCAGCTTTAGTCATAATAACCAAGAAGTGGAAACAACTCAATGTCACTAAATAAAATGTGGTGTACCCCTAAGGTGGAGTAATAATTGGAAAGAAAAAAGTTAAAGATTAATACATGCTACAACTTGGATGAACCTTGAAAATATTGCCCAAGTGAAAGAAGTTAGTAAAAAAAGACCATATACTGTACAACTCCCTTTACATGAAATCTTCAGACTAAGCAAATCCATAGATTAGTGACTATTTAAGGCTGGATGGATTGGAGGAAATAGAGATGACAGCTAAAGTGTACAAGTTTCTTTTTTAAAAAAACTATTAAAGTATAGTTGATTTACAGTGTTCTGTTAATTTCTGCTGAACAGCAAAGTGATTCAGTTGTATATGTGTATATATTTTCAGGTTTCTTTTGAGGATGATAAAAATGTTCTAAAATTGTGGTTATGACTGCTCATCGCTGTGCATATATTAAAACCATTGAACTGTACACTTTAAATGAGTGTATTTTATGGTGTGTAAATTACATCTCTATAAAGCCATTAAAAATAGAAGTATTAAAGGGGAAAAGAACATAATAAAAGGGGCAGTGCATGTAAAGACCCCAAATTGGGAAAGGACTTAACGTCTATAAGGAACAGAGGGAAAGCCAATGTCCCCAGAATGTATGAACAAGGTGGGAAATAAGCTGAAGAGTTAGTTAGGGACCATATCAGGCAGGATTTTAAATTTTATCATAAGCCTCAAAGTTTAAAAAGCAGGTAAATGACATAATCAAATTTATGTTAAAAAAATCATTTTGGTTGTTGTGTGGAAAATTGTGTGTGTGTGTATGCTCATTCACTTAATCATGTCCAACTCATTGCAACCCCATGGACGGTAGCGTCAGGCTCCTCTGTCCATAGGATTTTCCAGGCAAGAATACTGGAATGAGCAGCCATTTCCTTCTCCATGGGATCTTCCTGACCCAGGGATAGAACCCATGTCTCTTGAGTCTCCTGCATTGGTAGGTGGATTCTTTACCAGTGAGCTGTCTGAGAAGCCCAAAGTGGGCAAATGTAGAAACAGAGCAATTAAAAGGTTATTGTAATAGATTAGAAAGAAAGGATGGCTGACATTGAGACAGGGATAAGAGACAGATTTTGTGATCTACTTTGGAGGGAGAATCAATGAAAGTAGGTGATTGATTGGATGTAGAGCATGAGGTAGCTGGAGATTCTGTTTACTCAGATGGAGACTCCTAAAGGTAGAGTGGTTTGGGATATTGTATTTCTGGACATTCTTAATTTGAGATGCATTTGAGAACAACCCAGTGTCTATGTACATGGGTAGTTTGATAGATGGTTTAGATTGGGTTCAAATATGGGCTCTGCCATTTACTAACTCTGTGACACTGAGAAAAATTACTTTTTTTCCTGATCCCTTCACCTGTTAATGGAAATAACAATAACCTCTAATAGCCAAATAATAGCATACTGGGTTATTAGAGCTTGTTGGTTAAGAGCACAGATGGTGGACCCCAACTCTCTGTTTTGGATCCTGGCTCCATCATGACTATTGTTGTGTGACCTTGGGCAAGTTATTTAACCTCTTTGAATCTCATTTTCCTAAACCCCAAATGGGGTTAATAAAAGCCCTTGTTTCTTAGGGCCTTTAATTAGTATATGCATTAGATAATGCCAAGCAAAGTGCTTTGGACTTGGCATATAAGCACAATGTAAGTGGTAGCTATTACTATTATTTCACAGGGTTAACATGAAGAGTTGAGCTAATACATATGGAAGATACTACTGTATTGTCTGAAGAATGGGACTAAAATTTCTTTATTTGTCCACCTGAATTTTGTCTTAATCAAAATTTTACTTTTATCCTGATTGGATCAACCCAAGATATTCTCTCCTAAGGGAAAGCACACTACACTGCCCAACAATCTAAGATGGGAGAGAAAGGCCAGTTAACATTGTTGAAGAGAGGACAAAAGATGGGGAAAAAACAATGTCTAAGGGGAGAAACAGTCTAGGCTGGGGAGACAGAATGCCAATAGCAAACTTGGAATTCATCTTAAACAGTAAAGCAGACTGTAGTTCCTAAGGAACTGTAGTTTGTGAAAAAAGGAGAGTTGGGCTGGCCTGGGACACTGATGCTAAGAGACGAAACCCTACAGCCATGTCTCGTATCTAACAAATATCAATAGAGCAGGCCTCCTACAGTGAGGACTCTGGCTTGACAATATTTAAAATTATCATTAACTCTTCCTGAAGTGTTCACGAGTGCCATCCCAGGTAGTCATTCATTCATTCACTTGCTTGTTTGATTATTCACTAATTCAATTATTTACTAAGTTGGTTATTTACTAATTCAAACAAGTATTTGTCAAGCGCCAATCACTAAGGAGACACAAGGCAAAAAAGAAAAAAGACATAAATTCTTTTCAGAATTTGAAATCTAGTGGAGAGAGATAGGAAAGAAACAGCATAAATTCTATGGGACAAAAGGTAATGGCATCAGGAGAGATGCAGATATGGTAAATAAAGTAAAGGGCTGAAGGAGGACAACATTTCAACAGAGAGAACACTCAGGGCAAAGGCCTCACATTATCTTGCCTCTACCATTCTGTATATTTCCCTACCCTCTAATGTTTAAAGAAAGAAAAGATTTTTTGGACTGAAGAAAGTAATGTACTTAGTAAATCAAGCTATTAGTTTCTTAGGGCTGCTTTGAGCAGCTTTTATTTTCAACGCTTTGTTTGAGAGATTCATCCATTCTCCTCTGTGTGGATGCAGATCATTCTTTTCGCCGCTGTATAGTATTCCACTGTATAATGTATGCTAATTCATTTAGTTATTCTATTTTTGATGGTCGCTTGGGTTGCTTCCATTTGTGAGCTATCATGAATAAAGCTGCTCTGAACTTTCTTGTGTAAGTCTTTTGATAGACATATGCCTTCGTCTTTGTTGGGTCATAGGAGATGTATATATATACATGTGAAAGTGAAAAGTGAAAGTGAAGTTGCTCAGTCATGTCCGACTGTTTGCATGGACTATAGCCTACCAGGCTCCTCTGTTCATGGAAATTTCCAGGCCAGAGTACTGGAGTGGGTTGTAATTTCCTTCTCCAGGGGATCTTCCGGACCCAGGGATCAAACCTGGGTCTCCTGCATTGCAGGCAGATGCTTTACCATCTGAGCCACCAGGGAAGCCCTATATATATATATGTATATATATATATATATGTATATGTATATGTATATGTATGTATATACATCAGTTCAGTTCAGTTCAGTCGCTCAGCCATGTCTGACTCTTTGCGACCCCATGAACCGCAGCACGCCAGGCCTCCCTGTCTATCACCAACTCCCGGAGTCCACCCAAACCCATGTCCATTGAGTCAATGATGCCATCAAACCATCTCATCCTCTGTCTTCCCCTTCTCTTCCTGCCCTCAATCCTTCTCAGCATCAGGATCTTTTCCAATGAGTTGGCTGTTTGCATCAGATAGCCAAAGTATTGGGAGTTTCAGCTTCAACATCTGTCCTTCCTATGAACACCCAGGACTGATCTCCTTTAGGATGGACTGGTTGGATCTCCTTGCAGTCCAAGGGACTCTCAAGAGTCTTCTCCAACACCATAGTTCAAAAGCATCAATTCTTTGGCGCTCAGCTTTCTTTATAGTCCAACTCTCACATCCATACATGACCACTGGAAAAACCATAGCCTTGACTAGATGGACCTTTGTTGGTAAAATAATGTCTCTGCTTTTGAATATGCTGTCTAGGTTGGTCATAACTTTCCTTCCAAGGAGTAAGCATCTTTTAATTTCATTGCTGCAATCACCATCTGCAGTGATTTTGGAGCCCAGAAAAATAAAGTCTGATACTGTTTCCACTGTTTCCCCATCTATTTCCCATGAAGTGATGGGACCAGACGCCATGATCTTTGTTTTCTGAATGTTGAGCTTTAAACCAACTTGTTCACTCTCCTCTTTCACTTTTATCAAGAGGCTCTTTAGTTTTCTTCCCTTTCTGCCATAAGGGTAGTGTCATCTGCATATCTAAGGTTATTGAGATTTCTCCCGCAATCTTGATTCCAGCTTGTGCTTCCTCCAGTCCAGCATTTCTCATGATGTACTCTGCATATAAGTTAAATAAGCAGGGTGACAATATACAGCCTTGACGTACTCCTTTTCCTATTTGGAACCAGTCTGTTGTTCCATGTCCAGTTCTAACTGTTGCTTCCTGACCTGCATATAGGTTTCTTAAGAGGCAGGTCAGGTGGTCTGTATTCCCATCTCTTTCAGAATTTTCCACAGTTTATTGTGATCCACACAGTCAAAGGCTTTGGCATAGTCAATAAAGCAGAAATAGATGTTTTTCTGGAACTCTCTTGCTTTTTCGATGATTGAGCAGACGTTGGCAATTTGATCTCTGGTTCCTCTGCCTTTTCTAAAACCAACTTTAACAGCTGGAAGTTCACGGTTCACGTATTGCTGAAGCCTGGCTTGGAGAATTTTGAGCATTACTTTACTAGCGTGTGAGATGAGCGCAATTGTGAGGTAGTTTGAGCATTCTTTGGAATTGCCTTTCTTTGGGATTGGAATGAAAACTGACCTTTTCCAATCCTGTGGCCACTGCTGAGTTTTCCCTATTTGCTGGCATATTGAGTGCAGCACTTTCACAGCATCATCTTTCAGGATTTGAAATAGCTTAGCTGGAATTCCATCACCTCCACTAAATGGTTGTCTGAGGAGGCCTTACAAATAGCTGTGAAAAGATGGGAAGTGAAAAGCAAAGGATAAAAGGAAAGATATACCCATTTGAACGCAGAGTTCCAAATAATAACAAGGAGAGGTGAGAAAGCCTTCCTCAGCGATCAATGCAAAGAAATAAAGGAAAACAACACAATGAGAAAGACTAGAGATCTCTTCAAGAAAATTAGAGATATCAAGGGAACATTTCATGCAAAAATGGGCTCCATAAAGGACAGTAATGGTAGGGTCCTAACAGAAGCAGAAGATATTAAGAACAGGTGGCAAGAATACACAGAAGAACTGTACAAGAAAGATCTTCATGACTCAGATAATCATGATGGTGTGATCACTCACCTAGAGCCAGACATCCTGCGATGTGAAGTCAAGTGGGCCTTAGGAAGCATCACTATGAACAATGTATATACATACATACATACATATATATATATATATATACACACACACACATATATATATATACACACACACACATATGTATATTCAACTTTAGTGGATATTGCCAAAGAGTTTTTCAAAGCAGCTATACCAATTTTTACTTGGTCCACATCTGCCAACACCCAGTACTGTCAGGATTTTTAATTGTAGCTATTCTGATAAATATATAGTAGTTGATTTGCATTTCCCTAATAACTAATTTTTCATACTGTTCATGGGGTTCTCAAGGCAAGAATACTGAAGTGGCTTGCCATTCCCTTCTCCAGTGGACCACATTCTGTCAGACTTCTCCACCATGACTCTCCCATCTTGGGTGGCCCCACGGGCATGGCTTAGTTTCATTGAGTTAGATAAGGCTGTGGTCCTAGTGTGATTAGATTGACTAGTTTTCTGTGATTATGGTTTCAGTGTGTCTTCCTTCTGATGCCCTCTTGCAACACCTACCATCTTACTTGGGGTTCTCTTACCTTGGACGGGGGTATCTCTTCACGTTGCTCAAGCAAAATGCAACCATTGCTTCTTACCTTGGAAGAGGGGTATCTCCTCACCACCGCCCCTCCTGACCTTGAACGTGGAGTAGTCCTCTAGGCCCTCCTGCGCCCCTGCAGCCACTGCTCCTTGGACATGGGGTTGCTCCTCTCAGCCGCCACCCCTGACCTCAGGCATGGTGTAGCTCCTCGCGGCCGCCGCCCCTGGCCTCAGGCGTGGGCTAGCTCCTCCCGGCCACCAGCCCTGATCTCAGACATGTGGTAGCTCCTCTTGGCCACCGCCCCTTGGGCATGGGGTCCTCCCGATTTCTGCCCTTGACATCGGAGGTGGTCAAGAAATAGAGGAAGACAACAGAATGGGAAAGACTAGAGATCTCTTCAAAAAAATTAGAGATACCAAGGGAACATTTCATGCAAAGATGGGCTCGATAAAGGACAGAAATGGTATGGACCTAACAGAAGCAGAAGATATTAAGAAGAGGTGGCAAGAATACACGGAAGAACTGTACAAAAGATCTTCATGACCCAGATAATTACAATGGTGTGATCACTCACCTAGAGCCAGACATCCTGGAATGTGAAGTCAAATGGGCCTTACAAAGCATCACTATGAACAAAGCTAGTGGAGGTGACGGAATTCCAGTTGAGCTACTTCAAATCCTGAAAGATGATGCTGTGAAAGTGCTGCACTCAATATGCCAGCAAATAGGGAAAACTCAGCAGTGGCCACAGGATTGGAAAAGGTCAGTCTTCATTCCAATCCCAAAGAAAGGCAATTCCAAAGAATGCTCAAACTACCTCACGATTGCACTCATCTCACACGCTAGTAAAGTAATGCTCAAAATTCTCCAAGCCAGGCTTCATGAACCGTGAACTTCCAGCTGTTAAAGTTGGTTTTAGAAAAGGCAGAGGAACCAGAGATCAAATTGCCAACATCCGCTCAATCATCGAAAAAGCAAGAGAGTTCCAGAAAAACATCTATTTCTGCTTTATTGACTATGCCAAAGCCTTTGTGGATCACAATAAACTGTGGAAAATTCTGAAAGAGATGGGCATACAGACCACCTGACCTGCCTCTTGAGAAACCTATATGCAGGTCAGGAAGCAACAGTTAGAACTGGACATGGAACAACAGACTGGTTCCAAATAGGAAAAGGAGTATGTCAAGGCTGTATATTGTCACCCTGCTTATTTAACTTATATGCAGAGTACATCATGAGAAATGCTGGGCTGGAGGAAGCACAAGCTGGAATCAAGATTGCGGGGAGAAATCTCAATAACCTTAGATATGCAGATGACACTACCCTTATGACAGAAAGTGAAGAGGAACTAAAAAGCCTCTTGATGAAAGGGAAAGAGGACAGTAAAAAAGTTGGCTTAAAGCTCAACATTCAGAAAACGAAGATCATGGCGTCTGGTCCCATCACTTCATGGGAAATAGATAGGAAACAGTGGAAACAGTATCAGACTTTATTTTTCTGGGCTCCCAAATCACTGCAGATCATGACTGTAGCCATGAAATTAAAAGACACTTACTCCTTAGAAGAAAAGTTGTTACCAACCTAGATAGCATATTGAAAAGCAGAGACATTACTTTGCCGACTAAAGTCCATCTAGTCAAGGCTATGGTTTTTCCAGTGGTCATGTATGGATGTGAGAGTTGGACTGTGAAGAAAGCTGAGTGCCAAGGAATTGATGCTTTTGAACTGTGGTGTTGGAGAAGACTCTTGAGAGTCCCTTGGACTGCAAGGAGATCCAACCAGTCCATTCTGAGGGAAATCAGCCCTGGGTGTTCTTTGGAAGGAACCATGCTAAAGCTGAAACTCCAGTACTTTGGCCACCTCATGCAAAGAGTTGACTCATTGGAAAAGACGCTGATGCTGGGAGGGATTGAGGGCAGGAGGAGAAGGGGACGACCAAGGATGAGACGGCTGGATGGCATCACCGACTCGATGGACATGAGTTTGAGTGAACTCTGGGAGTTGGTGATGGACAGGGAGGCCTGGCATGCTGGGATTCATGGGATCGCAGAGTCGGACATGACTGAGCAACTGAACTGAAATGAATGACTAATTACGTTGAGCACTTTGTCCTATATTTATTGTTCATTCAAGACTTTGTTGAAGACTTTTCCCTTCTTCCCTGACCCTTTAAAAGTTTTAAGTGGTGTCTATATTTTTGATTGATTTATAGTTACTTATACATTCTGAATATGTCCTGTTTGAGGGTATATGTATTTTCCTAATCTGTCCTAATTGCCTTTTTACTTTCTTACTTATATTTTTTAGCTGTCAGCAAACTTTTTCTGTAAAGTGCCAGATAGTAAATATTTTAGACTTTGTAAGCCATGTGACCTCTGTTGCAACTACCCAACTTCACCTTTGTAGCACAAAGCAGCTGTGGAAAGTCATACATTAAATGAATAAGCATAGTTGTTCCAATAAATCTTTACAGATACCAAAAATTTGGATTTCATGTACATTCCACATATCATGAAACATTATTGTTCTTTAAAGTTTTTTCAACCATGCAAAAATGTAAAAACTATTCTGAGCTCACAGACTGTACAAAGACATGTAGTGGGCTGAATTTTAGCCCATGGTTGGTGACCTCAGGTGTATTTTATAAATGTAAGTTCTTAATTTTAATGAAATCCAATTACATCTCTTCTTTTGTCATTATTACTTTTTATTCCCATATAAGAAATCTTTGCCCACCCAAGGTCATGAATAGATTCTTCTTTGTATTTTATCATTCATATTTATGTCAATTATCCATCTTCAGTTAGTTTTTGCAAATATTTTTTTCTCTTTTGTTTCTGTGTACTCAAGTTACATATCTTTTCCAGGTTTTTTTCATAGCCCTTCCTTATCTGCTTTGTGAAACTTTCCCTGATAGCCTGTGTGAAACTTATATCTCTTTCATTCAACGTCTACTTTTTGATGACTTATTATGTACCATGCTAAGCACAAAGATTTGGCTTATGTCTAAAGAATATAGATTTTTGAAGAAAGCAATTAAATCTTTACAATAAAATGTGATGTGTCAGGATAATACTGCAAGTATTTGTTTATTTTTTTTTTTCCTACTAAGAATGAGTCATTTGATGAAAGAGACCATAAACTTTCATTTGATTATCTCTAGCATCTAGCATGGAGAAGGCGATGGCACCCTACTTCAGTACTCTTGCCTGGAAAATCCCATGGGAGGAGCCTGGTAGGCTGCAGTCCATGGAGTCGCTAAGAGTCAGACACGACTGAGTGACTTCCCTTTCACTTTCCACTTTCATGCATTTGAGAAGGAAATGGTAACCCACTCCAGTGTTCTTGCCTGGAGAATCCCAGGGATCGGGGAGCCTGGTGAGCTGCTGTCTATGGGGTCGCACAGAGTCGGACACAACTGAAGCGACTTAGCAGCAGCAGCAGCAGCAGCAGCATCTAGCGTGAATTCTAGTATAGAATAGGTGCTCATGAAAATGTGTGATTAAATTAATAAATAACCATATATATATATATACAGTGAATAAATGCACATATATGTGTACAGTGAATACATATATGGGATATGTATACATTGAATTCAGTAAATAATGCAATAGATGTGTATGTATGTATATGTGTGTGCTAAGTTGCTTCAGTCGTGTCTGACTCTTTTGACCCCATGGAGTGTAGGTCGTCAGGCTCTTCTGTCCATGGGATTTTCCAGGCAAAAGTAATGGAGTGGGTTGCCATAGCCACCTCCAGGGGATCTTACTGACTCAGGGATCGAACCCACATTCCTTATGTCTCCTGACTGTTAGACGGATTCTTTACCACTAGCACCACCTGGGAAACCCATATGTATACACACACACACACACACACACACACACACAACACCTTCACACATTCTATTCTTTTTCCAGACACACACAGCTGAAGTGCCACTAGGGCAAAGCTCTAATTTCTCCCTTGTATACCTAGACAGAAGACAAATTTATTCAGATTGATGATGAGAGTCTCAATGACTCATGTATCAGATGGCCCTAGTTCAAATCCAGGGTCTACCACCTTGTAATCTCAGACCAGTTTCTTAAATTCTCTGGGCCCCAGTAACCTCATTTGTAAAGTGGGAACAGTTTCCTTATAGAGTTTTTACTGAGTTCATACGTATAAAATAACTAGAGGCCAACAGGCTCAAAAAGGATAGGAATTTTTATCTGCTTTGTTGATTACCATATCCCTTTTTCCTAAAAGAATGTTTGGTACATATCAGTTCAGTTCAGTCAGTCAGTCGTGTCTGACTCTTTGCAACCCCATGAACCACAGCATGCCAGGCCTCCCTGTCCATCACCAACTCCCGGAGTCCACCCAAACCCATGTCCATCGAGTCGGTGATGCCATCCAACCATCTCATCCTCTGTCATCCCCTTCTCCTCCTGTCCTCAATCCCTTCCAGCATCAGGGTCTTTTCAGATGAGCTGGCTCTTCACATCAGGTGGCCAAAGTATTGGAATTTCAGCTTCAACATCCGTCCTTCCAAAGAACACCCAGGGCTGATCTCCTTTAGGATGGACTGGTTGGATCTCCTTGCAGTCCAAGGGACTCTCAAGAGTCTTCTCCAACACCACAGTTCAAAAGCATCAGTTCTTCGGTGCTCAGCTTGCTTCACAGTCCAACTCTCACATCCATACACGACTACTAAAAAAACCATAGCCTTGACTAGACGGACCTTTATTGGCAAGGTAATGTCTCTGCCTTTTAATATGCTGTCTAGGTTGGTCATAACTTTCCTTCCAAGATGCTCAATAAATCCTTGTTGCATGAATAATAAATACTGGATCAGGAAAATATCAAAAATTATTGACTATTATCATTTAATGTACAATATAAAAATTCTGAATTATTCTTACAGTTATTCCACCAGCTACAATGTTCACTTTGAGAATCCTAGCATTTTTCTAAAATGACACAAGGTGGCAGCATCAGTCTCCTTTTGAGTTAGCAGCCATGCTCCAGTTTTACTTGGTCTAGAGACAAACTGCCACATCTTAAATTTGCAAGTTCCTTTGTCCATTCTGGATTTTTTTAAAAAATTAATGAACAGCATTGATTGTTTAAATTATTATGCAGTTAGTTCTTAACTGTGTAGTTTTAGCTAAAGAAAAGACTGTTGCTTGTAGAAAGGTAAAAATATTGACATGAATTGAGGCTGCTTTACAGTAATACTAGTGATTTGTGTTCTCAAACTTCCTTTTGGTAACAAATAACTGCTTGACAAACAGCGGATCCAAATCTTCCTTTTCAGTGACACACAGTGCAACAATATCATTCTTTTCCAAATCTATAAGAAAAGACAAAACAGTGTAAAACTTTTTCTAGTTCTTTTTAATAAAGATGTGAGACTAATTTTGCACTCCCTTTAACGTACTCTGAAACCATAGATGAGAAGCAGAAATTTCTGATCATCTTTGAGGATGTAAAGAAAAGAATCTTGATTTAGAAATTAAAGAGTGCTTCTGGAATTCTAGAGATTCCCTGGTGGCTCAGCTGGTAAAGAGTCTGCCTGCAATTCGGGAGACCTGAGTTTGATCCCAGGGTCGGGAAGATCCCCCACAGAAGGAAATGGCAACCCATTCCAGTATTTTTGCCTGGAGGCACCCCATGAACTGAGGCACCTGGGGTGCTACAGTCCACAGGGTTGCAAAAGAGTCGGACCTGACTAAGGGACTTCACTTTCACTTTTCACTTTCAGGAATTCCAGTGCTTCAGGAATCCCCTTAACTCCAACTTTAAGTAAATCTCTTATCTTTCAAAAATTCAGTGCCTTCACTTCCAAAATGAAGATAATGATCTCTGCCTTACCTACCTGAAATGAGATCAGTGAATGTAAATACCTTTATAAACTGTAAAGGGCTCTATTTTACACAGCATGAGCTAATGTTAGAATCATTTCCATTTTACCTTCGGGGAAAACCATTCCTAGCCAGTTAAATGGGCTTGCCTCAGTTTTCTCATCTATAAAATGGTCTAATGATATCAACCCCACCTACTCTGGTGAGCTGTAAGAATAAAATAACAGATGTGAAAGTGCTTTTAAAATGAAAGTACTCCACTTGTACAAGATCATTAGTTTAAGCAAATAGCTTTTCTTGAGTTTCACAAACAATCCTGAAGAAAACCATGTGTAACTAAATAGTGTAACCGAAATAAGCATGCTTGATTTAATACCTTCAGAATTCTCAAGAAACTGCACATTTAAAAAACATATAGATATAAAGATGCTGAAAGTGTTATTTCATCTAGAGGAAAAATCAATAAAATTAAATGATACATTCAGAGTTAGTACTGGATGGGTGTTAGTCACTCAGTTGTGTCCAGCTCTTTTTGACCCTATGGACTATAGCCCACCAGGCTCCCCTGTCTGTGGAATTCTCCAGGCAAAAATGCTGGAGTGGATTGCAAATCTCTCTGCCACATCTTTATTTGCATCCTAGGCAATCTGATACAAGAATCACAAAGACTTTAACCCTCGATCTATACTGGATAACTTTTAAAATCTGAATTTAGAATAGGTATACTGTAGAAATAAAGTGCTCATTTAGGATTGTAACATTTAATTAACATTTGTCAACTATCTGTTGTATGTATGTGGGTGCACATGCTCAGTCATGTCCCACTCTGTGACCCCATGGACTGTAGCCTGCCAGGATCCTCTATCCATGGAATTTTCCAGACAAGAATACTGGAGTGGGTTGCCATTTCCTACTCCAGGGAATCTTTCCAATCCAGGGACTGAACCTGGGTCTCTTGAGGCTCCTGCACTGGCAGGTGGATTCTTTTACCACTGTGCCACCTGGGAAGCCCATTTGCTGTGGTGTACTAGGTATTTTCAAATCTTATTTCATTACTAATGTTTTAGTCCCTGAAACCAGAGAAAAATGTCAGTTCCATTGAAAAGTTGAGGAAATTAAAGTTCAGAGAGGTTGTTGAGTGTTTCTCAAATCAAACAGCACTCCCAAGATATTCAGACCTTAAATCCTCTGCTCCTTCCTGCCTTTCCTCCAGAGTGTTGCTCTGGAGGTCTCTGCTTAGTTCAGTGGGAGCTCTTGTGCTATTGAATCCAACACTTAGGAGCAGCAAGCCAACAAGTTTTGTTTAGTGAAAACCAGAGATGGAATGTAACACTTTAAAAGAACCTGGATAAATGGGTACTTGTTAGCCAAAACTTAGGTCTCCTTAAGTGAATTTCAACGACTTGGGAAATTTGGGCTCTGACCTTTTGACTACACAATTTTATGTAAAGAAACCCAGTTACCTTTCCTTTAAATATTTCCAAAGCCAATTCATGCCTTTTCAAAAAATAAAGAAATGATTAATTATTAAATGTTAGGGGTTAAAAAGGGAGAGAAATAAAGTTATGAGGTAACGAGAGATCTTAGAAATGAAGGCCATTTAAATCTCTTGGGAGGTATTAGTTATTTAAGAATGATGTGCTGTTGTTGCCACACATAATAAGTTAATCTTAAGAAGGCATTTATCCCCGCTGATGTTATAGTCTTTATACAAACTAGTTTAGTGAACTGAATGTCATTTTCAGGTGTGCATTCCGGTAGGCTATGTTTACCAGGAATTTAAATTATGTAATTACTTTGAAATGACACCACTCTAAACTATCAAGTCAGTTCTGTTGCATTTTACTTGCTAGTTGGTTTGTCCAATTTTAGGATTTAAAGCAAAGAGGCCTTCAAATGTATGCATCTGGGGAGGCTGTTTTATATCCTATTATCTAAAGAATGATACTGACACTATGCTTATGGCTTGTTCAAGTCCATTTTAATGAGTATCTGTAGTGTTCTGCTCCTTTGAAGAGTTATCCAAATGTAATAGTTGTTTGCACCCAACAACATGCATCAATTAGCACTATGATCTTTTTGTTATGGAAAAAGTAGCCCACAGAGCCTTGTAAATGGAAATATAAAGCTCTTATTTAAACATTCATTTATTTTCCCCCTTTTTCCACTCCTGGAATAACAGATTTTTATCCTTCTTAATAAGTAGCTGAATTTAATCCAGGGAACCTTAAAGCCAAAAAGGTTCCTGGTATTCAGTGTAGTGCTGAAGTTTACCATCAATCTTACTCAGTAACTTTAAGGAGCCCAACAGCTATTGTTGAGTTATACCATTTAACTACAGTAAAAATCTAGCTTTTCAAAACGAGTATTCTTAAATTAATAAAAGTCATTCCATAGAGAGGGAAAAACAGACAGGAGATGTAAAGGGAGGTAACTTAAAATTCAGATAACAGAACAGAGGAGTCTACAGTGGATATAAGTGGCTGTCAGTGGCACTTAATGATCCTCAGAGGACTTTTGATGCTCGGAGGAGGGAAAAATCAGAGGGGGCTGCTGAAGTCTCAGGGGCTTGTTTTTACTTTTCATCTGGGATTCCAAAGACGTAGTTTGGTGACTTAGAACTTCAAGGACGATCGTCATAACAAGGAGCGTGGGGTGGGCAAGGGTAGACATCAGAATCCCAGAGTTCCTTTTAGAATGTCAGTAATGGTGAATTGGCCTTGTAATTGTTGTAATTGACCTTGTACTGTTTCTGCTATTTTAACATGTCAGGAAGAAGCATTTCTCACTGTAAAGGTGTCTAAGGGATTGGTTCTCTTAATTTCCCTGACTTTTCCTTGCTGCTATTTGAATGGAGAATGCTGGGTCTAATCTGCATCTAGATACCGCAGCTCCAAAACCGTCTTAGAGACAGAAGACAGTGATTTTGCCTCTCTGTGCCAACCCACTGGTTGCTATGCAGTCTAGACTTGAGCTTAATTTTGCAGGCACCAAACTCTGTGCAAGATACCTGGGAGATGCTTCAGAGCTGATAATCTACAGAGGGCACTAGTCTTTACTAACTATAGTACCAAATCAGATTGTGATAAATGCTACGAGAGTAAAGTGTTGAAGGGGAAATTAATTCTATTCAGCGGTCAAGGAAGGGCTCAGAGAAAAGGTGACATTTCAGACCCTAAAACAAGAGAAGCATTTTGGTAGTTAGAGAAGGGATAGATGTGTATTACAGGCAGAAGGAGAAGCAGGACAGAGTGTGGAGTGGGAAATGACTATTGGAGACAAGCCAAGTGGCTTGTGGTGGCTGGATATAAGGTTACTGAACCCCATAACAAGTCAGTATAAAAAAGAACATGATCAATATAATGCATAAAAAAGCTACAATATTTCTATTTCTGGATGTACAGAAAAAAGACATCTGGAAGGAATACCTATTTATGGTACTGTGTGCCCAGTTTTCTTATAGGCACTACAGAAGTTAAAAGGAAAGGCCCTTGCTTTGGAAATGTTTGTACTCTACTTGGAAGAAAAATTAAGAATTAAATACATTTTAAAATAAAATTAAAAATGAAATCAATTAAAAATAAAGTAATTTAAAAGCATATAACAATCTCTAAGGCAAAGCATTAGATCACCCCCAAACTACCCCACACCCACCTCCCTCACCCCCCGCATAGTGGTATAGGTGGGTTGGGGGCCAGTTGATCTAGTGGAGGGCTTGGAACTCCTTCACCCTGGAAACAGGAGTAAAAATCACAGTTAACACCTATACCTGGCACTGTTCTAGGCCCTGAGGTAGATTAGCTATTTAAGTCTTCACAGTTCCTCTGTTTTGGAGAAACACATTAACTCCAGTTTACATATCGGGAAATCCAAGCACAGAGCTGTGGCCAGGCCAGGATTTCAAACCACAGGTCTAGTTCCAGAGTCCTGCAGTTCTTTTCCTGCTCCTATCCTCGGAATCCTGGGCTTCCCCACCTGCGGTGCAGGAGATGCAGGAGACGAGGGTTTGATGCCTGGGTCAGGAAGATCCCTTGCAGAAGGAAACTGGCTACCCACTCCAGTATTCCTGCCTGGAAAATTCCATGGACCACGGTGCCTGGCGGGCTACAGTCCATGGGTCCATACAGTCACAAAGCGTCAGACACGATTGAGCACACATACACACACGCACCCTCAGATTTTACCCCAGTATCTGGTGCTGGGTGTTAAGATCTTAAAAACAATAAAAATAGATTTTTTTCTTTGAATATTTTTGGGATAATACGATTCAAATCAAAATAAAGACTTGAAAGCCCCAAACGTGTCATGGAGAAGAAACGCTTTTGAGCTGTACAGCTTAAACTTTTGCCTGACCCAAGGCCAGCAAGAAAATGTTTCTTTTTATACTGTTTTTTCCCCCTCCTTTTGTGACAGTTCAGTGTTTCTGAACGCTAGGGGCTCCCGGATTCTCTGGTTTGAGAGTAACTTTTCCTTTTAGGATTTTTTTTTTTTTTTTGGAAGGGGGTGGGGGAAATGTGGCCTTAATTATCCTACGTCTTAGGCTGCTTAAGGAAGGGGCTGTGCTTTCAGAATCCCTTCTGAGCCAAGTAAGGAGGTCCCTCTCTTTCCCTCTCTCTTTTTTAAAAGGACCTCGTGCAATAAAAGTGCTGAAAACAAACCCTGGTGATCACAGCGGCAGCCGCGGCGGCAGCAGCAGCAGCAGAAAGAGGAGGAGGAGGAGGAGGAAAGTTGGAGTCGCGGCAGCGCTGGAGGGTGGCTGGGCTCCGCTCAGCTCCGCTCCGCGCAGCTCCCATTCATTAAGCAACCAGGCGCGGAGGAAGGTGGCCGAGCGCCCGAGCTGCCCACTCGCAGCTTTGCGCACAGACACGCCAGCTCCGCGCGTTGCAAGCAATACAGCGCTGCAGAACTTTCCTCTCGAGAAGTTGGCTCTTTTCACCCTGGACTTTCGAACGATTCGCGGTTGAGACAGGAAAAGCAGAGGAGCTCCAGGGGGAGCAGAAAGCACCACCGCTTGCCTTTGGAAGCGGGCAGCGGGGCCGCACTCTCCCGCCGCGCCCCGAGCAGTCTTGGCCGGGAGGCGACCCGGGCGTCTGGGTGTGTGGTTGCTGTCGCCGGGCGTCTTGACCAGCGCCATGCAAAACTACAAGTACGACAAGGCGATCGTCGCGGAGAGCAAGAACGGCGGCAGTCCGGCGCTCAACAACAACCCGAGGAAAGGAGGCAGCAAGCGGGTGCTGCTCATCTGCCTGGACCTCTTCTGCCTCTTCATGGGTGAGCCCGGCCCCTCTGTCCCTCGGGCCCTCGGCGCCCGGCGCGCGTCCCAGCCCGAGTCGGGCTGCGCGCGGGGCGGCGTCTCCCGGCCGCGCCGCGCAGTCCGCCTCGGGGGCCCCTGCAGGCTTCTCGGGGAGCGTTCGCGCGGCTCTCGGCCCCCGGGTCCCCGCCCTCTCGGTTCCCGCCGCCTCCCCGGCCTGTAGAGAAGAGTTGGGAGCGCTGTAGGCTTTCGCGGGCCACTTGGCCACCGAATCCTAAAAGCCAAGCTGCAGTTGGAAACCCGGGCAGAATCCCACGGAAAGAGTGGGCTCGTCCCGCTAGGGAAGGGGAAGTCGATGGAACTGGGACCCGGAGCCGGCGTAGAGCTGGTTGGACATCCATCCAAGTAAGATGGATCTCCCGGAGCGCCGGGCTCCCGCCTGGAGAGCGCTACCTTCTCCCGGCTGAATGTAAACATCCAGCCCTTCCGCTGAGACTGCCCTGGCCTTTTCACTTGCTTTCACTCTCCTGAACGCCCCCCAGGGGTTGGGAGGGTGCTCTCTAGGGGCTTGATGCGTGGTGCCTACCCAGCAGTCACTTTTAAAGCGCCTACTGTGTACCAGGTGTTAGTTTTGACTGGCCCTCTCCGTGACTCGGTGCAGTATGAACGAGGAGGTCCATTTCACCAGTGAGGAAACTGAGGCACTGGGAAAACTAGCTACCGTCCTGCACTGGGACCAGCATTAATTGTACTCCCGAAAAGTTGAGGCAGTAGCTTGCTTCTGCTTTCCAAACTATTTGGAAGTCACAGCTAGAAGGAGTATAGGGCGTGGGGTGGGAGGGTCAGGAGGATTTGTGAACTGCCCCCGGGGCGCGGGGTGGCTATTGACACGAATATACAGGAGTTCCAAGGTTGAAGTCAGCTTAGGGTTGTTTTTTTTTTTTTTTTAAGCTAATTATGGTGAAATGGAAAGCGCGCAGGACTTGTCATCAGAACAGGGCCACTCTGCCACTTGCTGAGTGTACCACCTAACTGCCTCTTTGGCCTCAGTTTCCTTATCAATTGAGTGAGTGGGTTGAACTAGTTGCTCTCTGAGGCCCCTTCCTGCATTAAGAACTCGGATCTGGTCCAGGGGCTGTTCTGCCAACTCTGCTAACTGAAGAAACATCTGTGTTCCCAATTTCATTCCCTTAAAATAGAACTCCTGCACAGGAGGTTCAAGTCCCCTTTGAATTGGATTTGTGCACGCAGAGTGTGCAAACCAGAGGCTTCTTGGGCTGGAGTCCCGGGTCCCTGTGTTCATGACTCTGTAGCAGGGTCCTTACTGAGGTCCGTCTGTCCTTGGCTTGACTGTCCATAGTGAATTTTCAGAGTCAAAGGAAGAAGAGACTCTTGGAGTTTAAATGGAAGAATGGCCTCCTTTAGATACACAGAGACAGCTGAAGGTCAGTTGTGCTCTATGGAAGGGGAGAAAGGTGCCTGTAGAAAGGTGGCAAATCCCATTCTCACCTCTTCATACAAATTCAACATTAAGATGTTATGTAAAGGAATTGTCACTGGGGGGCCCACCTTCCTGAAGGCAACAGACTTATGCACAGTGGGGAGATTAGTGCTTAAAGTCTCCTTGCCAAGCTATTGAAGTTTTAAGAGATCCTCCCTGGTCCTGGGGGAGTACCAGGAACCCAGAAACACATTGAAGCTGTTTGCTGTAAACTTATCTGGGGCTTCCAGTCTTTACTGGTGTGTTTTGTTGGTGGAAGGGTGAACTCTTTCTAGACTGTCTGTTGCCATGTACCCTCCTATCTCCTACTTGGTGGTTAGGGAAGCAGAGCTCAGACAGTTTTGTTACCCTTCCCTCTGCTTTCCACTCTGATTTCAGAAGGCAATCCCAAGAGATGGTGTGTCTTATCAAAGGAAAAAGTGTGAAGGAATTTGCAGAAAGACACACCTATCAGCTATAGTTTAGCCAGGGACACACAAAACCAAAGATACTGTTGTGCGTTGAAGGTGTAAGTAAGGTGTACATTTGTGCATTTCAGCTCTTCATCTGTCCCGAATCTCCCTGTGTCCCTTCCAAAGCTAACATTCTATACCTAGCTGTTTGTTAAGTTTATTTACCCTTGGCCTGTTCCAGCAAATGGTTTTGTTTACTGTAAAAAATGTTTATAAGATAACAGAATCTTTTATTTTACCATAAGAATCACACAGCTCTCCATTTTAAGGGTATATGCCCTGCCATTAACATCATGTCAACCAAGTCATTTAAAATGTGTGCATATCCCCTGTGCATAGACTAAATCACAATATCACTAATTTGATGCGTCTTGACCTCCTATAATAGGAAACACTGCAAGGTAAACATTTACTTGGGAAATTTATGCAGGAGAACTCCCTTTGACTTCCAAAAGAAAATTATTAACACAACATGTGATTTTAATATTCCACACATCACAGTCCTAAAAAATTGTTTCTACTTGGTTCACTTTTTGCCTGGGACTGTCAGTCATGATTTAATTTTTATGTAGTCTATTGATCATGTGGTCAGGATTACAAAGCCCTAGTATATGACAAAAGGGAGACACAGTTTTTTGTTTATTCTCTCACAGGAATGAATATACACCAAGATTCCTCTCCTTGTGTCTGGAAAAAAATAAGAGGCAATGTGCAATATATGTGTTGTTACCTTTTTGGAATGTAAAATTCTTGGTGAAACAACAGAAGTCCACTCGCCTTTGAGAGTGAAAGGAATCTGGTGTCAAACAATCACCTGTGAGAGTTTATATCTCAGAAAATAGCTATCTTTGCCAATTATTGCTTATAAATATGGTTATGAATCTTTGCATAGTAGTTTTTCTGAAATCAATTTTGTTTTTCTTTTGGTTGCATAATATGGATGGCTTTCTGTTTTTTTTAATACAATGTTTTTGCTGTACCAGGTTACAAGAGAGCAGCAGAGACAATTCCCATACAAGGAGGAAGGAGCATCTTTTCTATCTAAGCTCTATTAGACTCTTTGTCAAGTAAATTAGTTTATGTACTTTTCACTGCAACTGATGAAGAGACTATCTCCGTTTTATAGATGAGAAAACTGAGATTAACACAAGTCAATTTGAGTTGATCCCAGCGGGCTTGACTGGAGTCCATCCCCCTTCCCTCATCAGAAGAATCCTAAAACTCAGATTATTAGAAAATTTTTAAAGCTCTGTTGGTAGAAAGCCAGGATTTCTCTGGTGGTTCAGTTGGTAAGGAATCTGCCTGCAATGCTGGAGACAGGGGTTCGATCCCTGGGTTGGGAAGATCCCCTGGAGAAGAAAATGTCAACCCACTCCAGTATTCTTGAGTGGGAAATCTCATGGACAGAAGGAGTCTGGTGAGCTACAGTCTATGGGGTTGCAAAAAGTTGAACACACTGAGCAACTAACACACACACACAGTGCCCCTCCACATTTTCCAGCTAATTATTCGCAATGAAACAGATGGATAAAGGTGGTTCAGCTCTTCTGGTCAATGATATGGTCTTGTTGCCCTAAGGCATTGCTTTGATTTGGGGCTGTTCTAACACTGAGTTATTCCCAAATTTTGAGGGTGCTTTTTTACCCTAGGAGACAGTGGTTCCAAAGAAAGCACAAACAGCAGTGCATAACTGTAGTGCAAATGTGCAAATTTGGTAAATCTATGTGGAGCTTCTCTGCTTCATCTCACCTCTTCCTCGTCTCTCTCCCCAGGTATTTACTGACTGCCTCCTCCCAGCCCGTGCATTTTGATAAGTGGGCAGAGTTAGACAGGTCTAGCTTTTTGTCAAGGGCTCTATTCAGGGGCCTTCATCCTCTGAGGTCAGTGAGCCCATCTGTGAGATGGTGATCAGAGTAGCCGCTGCATTACGTGGCCGTGAGCATCAGAGGAAATATTGGATGTGAAAATTATTCGTCGTCTCTCAATCCTTGGGCAAATGCAAAGGATTTATAACCCAGACCCCTATATGAAGCTTTTGTTGCTGTGTTTATATGCTGTGTCTCAGAATCATAGGTAGATGAGACCATGAAACAAAAACTCAATAACAATATTATAGCAAAGACCACAAAGCATCCACGTCCAAAAGGAGAAGTTCACACTGGCCTAGTAGGTTGAAGACAGATGATTTTCATTCATTGTTGATCTAAACTTTAGCTGAGAAGGCAACCCCTAAAATTTAGCAGTATTTTGAGCCATCACATCTTCACAGTATATTCTGATCATGCTTTAGAGAAGGTTCTTTGTTCAGAATTTTGAGCATTACTTTGCTAGCATGTGAAATGAGTGCAGTTATACGGTAGTTTGAAGACTGTTCCTCCTTTGACTTTTGATCCTAGAAGGTGGGGTAACTGAGTTTATGGTGGGGGTGGGAGATCTTTGAAGGAGCAGGTGCTCAGGCAGGTTTTGTTTGAAAGGCTTGGCTCCTGTGTCATTCCTAACCAGGAAACACAGTTAGTGAAGCAAAGAGAAAGAAACTCAAATGGGTAAAAATAGTGAATTTGGATAGTCAGCAACTATGCTAGTAACGTAGTGGTTCTAGAATGTTTTTGGACACTTCTTGATTTGCAGTTAAATGGCTGAAACAAAATTCTAGAACTGGTTCAGTCTATGGGATAAATAAAATTATCATGTATTATTATTAAACTCTTCTCTTTTACTAGTGAGAGGGAGGCAATGTGATGTAGTGAAGAAGATGGGAGACGTGGAGCCAGAAGTTCAGGTTCCAGGGCGGCCAGTGCCAGCAGCTAGTTGTGTGGTTGTGGCAAGTTAGTTTTTAATGGGTCTCAGTTTTTTTCCAACAGTGAAATGACTGGTTGGGCGGGATGATGTCTAATGTCAAAAGCTGCCTTGTGACATTCCAGGACTGATTTCTAGTAGAGAAGAATGGCACTTGGATTCATTGAATGTCTACCTGGTACCTGATACTTGTGCTCTGCTTAGCTCTTGGTTGTATATTAGCTCAGGAAGTCACAAGAATAAGGGCCTAGGAGTAGGAGCTCTGGTCTTGTATCGCTGTGTTGCTGTGTGACTTTGAGAACATTCCTTTGAATTTTGTGGGCCTGATTTCTTGATTATGATCACAAAGGAAAGGGATTAGATCATCTCTCAGACCCCTTCTAGCACTAACGATTTTATGAATCTGTGCTGATAGATAACTGGTGTAGAAACCCAGAAATTTCTTCTCCTCAATTATTTATCAACAGTTGAATTTTTATGTTTTTGTATCAGAGAAGTATTGCTGACAATTAGCTTGAATTGGGGTTCATTCCAGAGGGATAAAGAGCATTGTCTTTTCTTAGAGCTCATCCAGTATGCTGAGAAACTGGCTAGATTTTTTTCCCGGCCAGATGCGTCCTTTCACCTGCTTCCTAAAATTTATAGGAATTACAAACGAACAAGGAAGCAAGCCCAACAGGTTTTTCCCTTCTATTTTTTTTAAACTCTGCTATTATAGTCACTAAGTATGTGTTTTTGATAATGCAGCAGACTTTGATAACTTAATCTGCCACATGAACCAAAGAATTTAGAAATATATTTTCACTTAATAACTAGTGAACCTTCCAGCCAAGAAGCATCCTGCACTGATTGAAATGAGAAGGGAGCCTCCATTTCGTAGGTAAGCCCTGCTGACTCTTCCAGGACAGTTGAAAACGTTTGTTTCTTCATTGTCTGGATTGGCTAGTTTTTTCTTTCCTCTTAGCTCTTTCATCCCTTTCTCTTGTACTTGATATATACCGTAGTGGTATAGCTGCCTTTGTAGGAGACTGTTAAAGTCAGGGTTGGCAGCCTCTTCTACTTTTAACGCTATTGATCTCCTGTCAATTTGACATTCTTTCTTTTCTACTTCCTGTGCAGTTGTTTGGGCTGGCAAGCCCTGTTGTGCATAGCATGATATTAATAATGCCAACCCCCTGGGGCTACTTCCCAGCTTAAAAAGTTTTATTAATGGAGACTCACTACCCTGGGTGTCAGTTCAACATGGTACACATTATCTGGGGAGTGATAACTTTCAGGATTCCTGCTATTCAGGATTCAGTACTTCATAGCCTCAGCTAATAAGAACACCTGTTTGTGTGAAATACAGATTCTCAGGCTTCTTTCCAGAAGATTAAAATTCAGTATGCTCTGGACCACGGCCTAGGATTCTGTGTTTTGTAAAAGCTTCTAATGATTCTTATCAGGCTAAATTTGAGAATCACTGTGTTGTTTAATAGCTAGTGTCTTAATGGCGATTGAAAAAAAGCTATTGGTTTATAGAGAAGGATTAAATATTCTGGCACTTTTTAAATTGTTAGATGGTCTGTATTTTTTTTTTTCTTTTTATGTTTGTGGTCAGTATACCTGTCTTCTCCAATAAAAATGTTTAAGACACCTAGAGATGACCATCCTAAGTGAAGTGAGTCAGACAAAGACAAATAACATATGCTCTCTCTCATATGTGGAATCTAATTTTTTTAAAAAATAATACAAATGAACTTCTTGACAAAACAGAAACAGACTTGCAGATGTTGAAAACAAACTTATGGTTACCAAAGGGGAAATGTCCGGGCAGCAGAAGGTGGGACAAATCAGGAGCTTGGGATGAACCCATAGATACACTATAATATATAAGATAGATAACCAACAAGGACCTACTATACAGCACAGGAAACTCTACTCAATATTCTGTGATAACCTATATAAGAAAAGAATCTAAAAAATGAATATGTGTATATGTATAACTGAATCACTTTGCTGTACCCCTGAAACTAGCACAATATTGTAAACCAACTATACGCCAATAAAGTTAAGAAAAAGATATTCAAGACTTTTAGAACTCTTTCAAAAGGAAAAATTACCACTGGGTGCTTGCCTGAAAGTCTCCTGTGATTTTCAGTGTGAGGACTTGGTGAATGTGAAAGTGTCCAGCTCTATGCAACCCTATGGACTGTAGCGCACCAGGCTCCTCTGTCCATGGGATTCTCCAGCAAGAATACTGGAGTGTGTTGTTATTTCCTACTCCAGGGAATCTTTCCCATCCAGGGCTTGGTGGTATCTCCTAGTTGCTGAGAATCTGGGATTTTTATTTAAACTGAGCTCTCGGTAGTATACTTATTGAAGGCCAAGTAACCACTTTGGATAAATGAAGTGTAAACTCTATAAATATTTTCTTTTGAGATATTGAAGTTTGTTGTGTGTGAGTAAAAAGTAAAATGAATGAATTAGATTTCTAAAGAGAGCCTTTAAAAAACCAAAGTTAGCTTGGCAGAGTACTGGAGAAACAGTACAAGCTTTGGATTCACCCAGAGCTGGGTTCAAATCCTGACAGAATGTCCTCTACACATGTGACTTGGGCAAAGACTGTTTAATCTTTCAGGCCTCAGTTTCCTCATCTGTAAAATACAAAAGCAAACCTCATGACACTCATGTATGGTACAGCTTAGATGATATCATAAATCTGAAACTACTTGGAAAAGTTTTAAAAGCACTAAGTCATTATTGGGTAGTATGTGGCTATTATTATTCATAGTAACAGGATTTTCCTTTCCTTCCCACTGTTCTTACTCTTCAATGGTTCTATGAAATCTTTTTTAATGTTTTGGTTGCAAAGTTGCCTGAAATATATTAGGGGAAACAATTGTGAAGAGAATCTAAGAAAAAGCCAGACAGGGAATACAAATGTTTTCCATTAACCAGAGGAGAGCAGTGGCAGGTTTGGGGAAAGTCAGTGTGTGGGAACCTCACTTTCTTCTCCTCTGGAAGTGACATGGCCGTATCACTTTAAGGGAAAGACAGATACACCTTAGGAAGGCTGGGAGGAAGTTTGGACAAAGGGCCTGTTTCAGGGTCAACTGTTTTATGTGTCTTTTGAAAGCCCAGGGGGAAAAAAATCTAACTAAAAAGAGCAGCCATGTTTGAAAATAATTGAAATGCTTGTCATCCAGGGCATTCTCCATGTCTCTTGAGGAAGGGAATAACTGTGACAGTGATTATATTCATTGCTCATGCCAACCATGTGCTATAGATATTAGATCCCTTTAGAGAGGAGGAAACTGCAGTTCAGAGAAGTTAAGTAACTTGAACAAGAGCACCCAGCTAGTAAGGAGTCACTAAATTTTCCAGAACTCTTGTCGGCTTACCTTGCTGCCCACTTTTCAATGCAGTTTATGCCATGAAGGCTCCCTCTTTCTATTCCATTCCATTTCATTTATGTCCATTTTATTGGGTGCACATATGTACAAATGTGTTCTGTAGGCCCAATATCACTTCGTGTGTTATGTCTTAGTTCTTCGACCGGAAGGCATGTGGGATCTTGTCTCCCCAACCAAGGATTGAACCCTCTGCACTGGGAGGCAAAGTGTTAACCACTGGACCACTAGGGAAGTCCCAATATAGGGCGCAAATATGAGTCTTTTTTTTTTTTAATTTTTTATTTTTTTCAAATATGAGTCTTAATGCAAGGATCACATTGGGCAGTAAAGGGGACAGAGTTATATAGAGATAGCTGTGGAACAGCTTGGCCTGTGCTGACAAGCCTCTCTGTGGACATAAAGAAAATTCCATCAGAGCAATTTCAGTGCCTAGATTTGTGGACACTTGAGAATTTGAAAGTACCTTGAGGATTTCATTATCAACAATACTGAGATCATTTTTCTATCTCAGTCAGAAAAATAGGCCTCTTTGAACAGGGGACAGGTAGGAGATCTGAGGAGGAAGCACAGGCTTTGGAGACAGACAGGTGGGAGTTTGCTTGCGGTTATAAGCTGTACACCCTTGGGCAAGTTGTGGCTGTCTCTGAGGTCTCTGTTTTCTCACCTGTGAAATGGGATGGTATGCATTGTGGACCTGCGAGGTGATGCCTGGTAGAGTGCATGGCGCTGGGCATTCGCCAGCTGCGATTGTCACTGTCACCATGTCCTAGTTGGTGCTCCTCACATAGGAAGACGTGGAGGCTGGGACTGGTTAGTGGTTGTCCAGTGACAAAGGAGCAGGGCCTAGAACCAGTGCCTTTTTGCCACTTTGCTTTTCTGGTGTGTCCTTGTCAGTTTGAAACTTGATGTCATATATGAGGTGGTTCTCCAGAGAGCTCTATTCTCGTTTTTCTCTTGCCTGGGTCAATTAAAAGAGGAACAAGACAAACAGGTTTAACTTTTAATCCAAATCAGAGGATGATAGTTGAGTGAGGCTAGAGACACGTGGTGCAGATTTGGACTAGGCAGTTTTTTTTTCCTATATCGCGTTTCTTCAAACTGGCCCTTGTTCTAGAAAGTGCTTATTACCAAAGATCCCTGCTGACTGATTTGAACTTGAACAGGCACCGTCTTTTTCAAATGACCTGTCTCAGGAAAGGAGAAAGAGAAGCCAATGTTTTCAAAGTGTTTGCTTTTGGCTGAGGAGGAAACTGAGTCTCAGATGAAATAATTTCCTCAAGCTCATGCATGAGTTGGTGGTCCCCATATTCAAAAGAAGGCTAGGTCAGTTTGTCTGACATCCTTGTGAAACTATTCTTCCCTTAAGTCCAAGTTAAATTATAAATGATGATCTGCATTAAAATTCCCAAATTTAAAACAAACTGAACCAAACAACACACTTGAGATCCAACTGGCGACTTATGAAAGGAACTTGATGATTTCTGTGTGCTTTTAAACTATACATTGCAATCAGAGTATTGGTGGGAAGTGTGTTTTTGAGGTTTGTCACAAATTAACAAAATTATATGCCTAGAGAGTTTTGCAGAGAAATGCAAATCAGTGTAAGCGCCTTGTCATAATAAGCAGTATGCTTCGGTTCCTGTTTATGTGTCCTTAAAGCACATAAGACACATGATTATTGACATGAAGGAAGCTGTTCTCATTGATGGTTTCTTTATATCTGGCCTCCAAATTAGTTTGTGGCATCAATCTGTATAATTTCTAGAGAATCTATTTAATTTTTATGTTTATACCTATCTTTCAAGTATGTCTCCTCTTCTGCAGTTGTTTCCTGAGCATCCACTATGTGTAACCCTCTCAGTCCCTCTTCCCCTCGGTTTGGGTCGGGTGGTAGGGCTCCTTGCACTTCAAAAATTCCCAGATTGGAAATGGGTACAGACTTTTTAATAATTTCACACATTTAGTCCCAGTGACTTGGGAGTGGTAAGGGAGGGGCTATAGCTGCACAAGGAAAAGCAATGAATTTGCCTGAGGGTATGGAGCTGGATCTTGCTAGAGAAATGATAGCCCACATTATACAGAGTAGAGAAGGAAATGGCAACCCACTCCAGTGTTCTTGCCTGGAGAATCTCAGGGACAGGGGAGCCTGGTGGGCTGCCATCTGTGGGGTCGCACAGAGTTGGATACAACTGAAGCAATTTAGCAGCAGCAGCAGCAGCAGCAGCAGCAGCAGCAGCAGCAGCAGCAGCAGCAGCAGCAGCAATATTCCGTTATATGGACATACCACATTTGGTTTATACATCTATTGGTTGCTAGCGCATTAGGTTATTTACCCTTTTTGGCTCTTATGAATAGTGCTGTTATAAATGTTCATATACAGATTTTTGTATAGACACAGAATTTCAGTACTCATGGGTATATTTACCTGGGAATAGATATGCAGGATGATATAGTAACTCTGTGTTTAACTTTCTGAGGAACTGCCTAACTATTTTCCATAGTGGCTGTACCATTTTATCAATAGAGGTGTCTTAAAATTAATTAAGATATATATGGAAAAAATGCAAACGTTTTACTGAAGACTTTTGGAATTAACATATTTATGAAAACACTATAGTGTTGCTTTGTTTGTCAGAGAATTTTTCACAAAGAAAGTTTTCAACCAGTTTAGCAGTGTCACTGGGTTTAAGAAGAGTGAATGGAGAATAACAAAACTGCTTGAGGAATAGCTGGGTGGTCAGCTAGACCCACTCATCCACTGAGTAACATACTTCCAGAAACTCGAGTGTGACAAGCAGATTCCTGCTTCAGTAAAATGAAAAGCAGCCTTGGATCTTCAGAGTACCCTGAAAACAGTTAAAAGTAAAAATATTGGAATCTATATATTAGATTGGATTTGCTTTATGATATTTTTAAGACTGTGAAATAGAACTGTAGGTCCTGATAAGACTGATTTCTTTTTTCCCATCCTTTCACCACTGGAGATACAGCTGTATATGTGATCGCCTCTCAGAAACTAAAATTACTAAATCTAAAATTACATCTTTTAGATTTATGTGCTGGACACTGGGTGATATTAGAGTATAAGACACAAGGACAAATCTTTAGAAATTGGTTGGAACTGCAAATTACAGTGCAGATTAAGCTATAAGTTAATGAAAAATTAGACCACATACAATTCAAGAGGGTGAGGAAAAGGCACTCAACCTTGAATATTAGGAACTTTAGATGATATTTCAATTGATCTTTCCAATCACAGAATAGGGTAGATGTCAATAACTGGTTTTGCAACTCAGAGAGGGTAAATGATTTGCCCAAGTTCACACAACTATTAAGTGTTAGGTCTGGGGTTTGGACTTAAGCCTGACTAAATAATGACATTTGCTAACGTTTACTGAGCACAAGTATGTACCTCTCACTGGGCTACCCATGGTGCAGGCATTCTCTTATTTAATCCTCCCAATGTGCCTATGAAGTCTTTATTACTGTTATCTGCATTCACAGAATTGAGATTCAGAGATATTAGAAATAACGAAAGTTACGAGCAGGTGAGTTTAAGTTGGGGTCAGACCTGAGAAATCCGTCTCATGAGGCCATTCTTAAACAATAGGCTCTCCTGCTTGTGTTCTATTTCTGAAGCTCAAGTTTTCCCCACTGTTCCCTGCCAACTCTCACATCAGTAACACATGAAGACTTGTCCAAGATGAATTAGTCTTGTGATCTTTACCATGGGTTCTCTGGACCCATCAGTGTCTACTAGGGCAATCACAGGACATCTCGTGCACTTTTCAGAGCTTCAGAAATATCTAACATGTACTGTACATTGTTGAATGATTAACTTGCCTAGGTTAACTGAGAGCATCGGCCTCTGCCCAGACTGGTCAAAGCGCTGGCTTTCTATGCTTGTGATTTGAGGGTGGAATGACACCTGGCAGATCCCTCTGGTCTTGCTGGTTATTTCCACTCATTAGGAGATGTGATTGGCGCTTCCCATGCTTTGATTAACAGAAACAGACAAATGACTTACACGTAGTTTACCTGGTAAATAAAGATGTCATAGAGAGTCATGGAAGAAGGGCAAGGGATCTTTGGTGGTGAAAATGTTGAACATTCTAGAATGGACAGGCAGCTCTGTGGATAGTGGACACTAATTAAATGCTTGGAGTCTTCTTTTGAAGCAGCCGCTTGTATTGCTAGCAAAGGGAGGAACTGCTGGCAGGCTGAGATTTAAAAATATTTCCGAAGGTGTCACCAATTTATAGTAGTCCTCCTTTAATCTGCTGTTTCCTTTTCCATGTTTTCGGTTATCCTTGGTCTGAAAATATTAGGTGGAAAATTCCAGAAATAACTCAAAAGTTTCAACTTGCACACAGTGTGAGTGGGGTGATCAAATCTCTCACCAGGACCCCCAGCTGTCAACATGGGCTGCTACTGACCTCCAGCCATCCATGTTGTTATGTCTTGATGATCCACAGTCACCCGACGCAGATGGTCCTGCTCCTGACGTAAGATCAGAAGGTCAATAGTAGCTTAATGCTGTGTCGAACTTTATCTTATCATGTAGGTATTGTATCATCTTACATCATTGCAAAAAAAAGGGTGGCTACAGTACGAGCAGATATTTTGAAAGAGAGAGACCGCATTCACTTAACTTTTATTGTAGTATTATTATCATAATTGTTTTTAATTTCTTCCTGTGCAAAATTTGTAAATTAAACTTTCTCATAGCAAGGGTATGTACATACAGGAAAATTCTTAGTACTTATATTATTCAGTACTGTCCACAGTTTCAGGGACCCACTGAAAGTAAAAGTGAAGTCACTCAGTCGTGTCCGACTCTTTGCGACCCCGTGGACTGTAGCCTACCAGGCTCCTCCGTCCATGAGATTCTCAAGGCAAGAATGCTGGAGTGGGTTGCCATTTCCTTCTCCAGGAGATCTTCCCAACCCAGGGATAGAACCCAGGTCTCCTGCATTGGAGGCAGACGCTTTAACCTCTGAGCCACCAGGGAAGTCCTATATGCTAAGTCTCTTCAGTCGTGTCTGACTCTTTGTGACCCTATGGACTGTAGCCGGCCAGGCTCCTCTGTCCATGGGATTCTCCAGGCAAGAATACTGGAGTGGGTTGCTATGCCCTTCTCCAGGGGATCTTCCCAACCCAGGGATCGAACCCAGGCCTCCCGTCTCGCCAGCAGATTCTTTACCATCTGAGCCACCAGGGAAGCCCCAGAAGTCTCGGAAGTCTCCCCAAATAGGAAGGCTACTGTACTGGAATCTTGTGTTTAGCAGGCTTCTCATTTAACTGTTTAAAGAGAGTGGCTCCAGTGACACAGAAGGAGGGATGATGGTCCCACTCTTTGGATGGTCTGTACTGTAGGCCTGGTGTGAATGCAGACTTCTCTGGGGCTGGCTGGGAAATTAAAGTATACTTCTTGGGTCAAAGCATTCAAAATACAGAGCTTTCAATCTCAGGGGAAAATAAGCCCTCTTGATTTTAGGTTTAATTTTCAAAAGGCCAACTGATGAAGTTGAAGAACTTTAATTATAATTTTGCTTTAAATTGGTTGTTTGTAGCTGTGTTGGCCTCTGCTGTGAAATCCAAACACTAATTATTAATTAATAATACCTTTCACTGAATAGTGCTACCAAATGATAATGTGTGCATTAGATAATTTGAATGTAAATATTCTTTCTTGCCTCAGTTCATTTTTCTCATTCTAGCTCTTAAGCTTCCCAGCCCTGAAAAGCCCACAGAAAAATATACCCAAACCACCCTACTGAGGAGGTCATTTTCCAGATGTCAACATGAAAAAGGCTGGGAAAGGAACATTTTTGAACCCTTCCACTATAGTCGAGCACATTCCCATATCTCATCAAAGTCTACAACGGTGAAGGGAAGATATTACTGTAACTGATTTTACAGATGTGGCAGTCGCCCTTGGGAGAGGTTGAGGAGCTTTTGGGGATCCTGTATCTAGAAAATGGTGGAATGCCTGGGATAAGAACCAGCCAACACTTATGTGGACTCCTTCCTCCCATGGTGAGGACTGGCATTGAAATTTGCACTGGCTGCTATTTTCAATAATAAGCATATGAAGAGCCAGCAAACCAGCCAGAAAGTTTTAAAGTGAAATGACCAGGCCTTGTGAAGTAGTCAAGTGTTATTTGGGGGTTAAAGCATTTTGCCCATTTTTTACTATTGTTTGTTTCTTTCTAAATTCCTGGAAGATAGAGATTAGACTCAAAAACCTCTGGGGTGGAAGTGGGAAGGGCATCTATCTCCATTGCAGGCAATCATGCAAGGGGCTGGTTAACCTTGAATTTCACAGCAACCTATGGAGGAGGGTGCAGAGTTCATTTCAGTTTTCTCAGAACCTGGTTAGCCCTACCTGTCTCAACTTTTTTTGGTGGGTGGTATATTAATAATTTAGCTAGTTCATCACTAGCAGAGATTGTTTACTGAGATTCCAGGGGAACTGCTTTGCTAGAATCTACTTGGAGCTGGCAGCTTGGACCATGTATCCATTTTAACTGAAACTATGTCACAGAGCTTCCCAACTCCAGTTCTGCAGAACTTCAGATGAAAAGGGCAGAAGCCTTGGCAGGGGAATACTTTGCCGATTTTGTACAGGAAGGGAATGACCTCTCTTCATGCAGAGGGATAGCAACCTCAGATGATATTGTTAATTCTTCTTATTGGTCTTCTGCAAAGGAGTTTAAAAGGCCGAGAAATGCAACATTTTGAGTGCAGCAGCTTACACTTGGGTTAGAGGCTCTGTGTATTTCCCAGGCTATTGTAGGGCTCCTATTCAGCTGGGATTTGAATGGAGTGTGATTTGCATAAGAGCAAGTGTATAAAGTAGGTCTTTTTTTCCCCTTCCTCAAAGAAGTTTTGTGCCGTTTCTTATTCTGACAGAGTTGGCATGAAGCTTTGACAAACACAGAGCCATGGAAAAGCTAAACAGGACTGAGAGCAAGCCCATTTTGTACAGATCCTTCACACTTAGAATGCAGAGCAGCTGGCAGGAGGCAGCTCAGATCATAGGCGTCATGGCAGAGGCTGTTCGTCTGCTGTGAACTGGTGATGAATGGGAAGCGCTCACAGGACCAATGGGAAAATGGATCATTGCCTATTTACCATTCTTTGTGGTTGGGGGAAACTACAGATGAGAACATTCCTGGGACTCAGCTGGTTATCTTATCTATCCTTCAGTATTTATTGAGATAAATACAAAGAGATAGCAAAGAAATACTAAGAGGCCGATCTTTCCCTTAAGGAGTAGGTAAAAAGATGAGAAGGGAAACACACACTCATTCTTGGGGAAAACATGACCTGGTGTCTTGAGCTGATCATTAAATGAAAGTTTAAAAACAGGAGGTCTACAAGGCAGCTCCATGCTGATCCTGGGCTGTGTTCCCAGCTTTGCTGTATTAGTTGGGTGATAGAATGGAGATGATGATTCATTCCTTGCCTACTTCATGAAGCTCTTGAGACCAAGAGTATGGTATCATGTTTATATAAGGAAAATGCTTTGAAACTGTAAAGTCATATTTGTACAATGGATATAAATGTATGTGCATGTGGCTTCCCTGGTGGCTCAGACAGGGAGACCTAGGTTCAGTCCTTGGGTTGGGAAGATCACCTAGAGAAGGAAATGGCAACCCATAGTCTGAATCTGCTGTCCTCTGTTCTCCCTGTTTCTATCCCATTTTATCTTTAATTAAAAAAACATTTATTTATTTGGCTGTGCTGGATCTTACTTGCACCGTATGGGATTGAGTTTCTTGATCAGGGATCAAATCTGTGCCCTCTGTGTTGGGAGTGCAGTCTTAGCCACTGAAGCAGGGAAGTCCCTATTCCATTTTAAATTCATTTCTTCATATACCTAGATCTGAAAACATTCCTTTTATAGGTTTTATTTCTAGGGGGATAGGCTCTCTCATATATTATTTATGCATTAACCATATAGGAATAATTTCTCAAAACTGCAATTTTAATGACACAGGTCTTTCTCTTTGGGATTTTTTTGACCACCACCACCCCCTCTGCCCCCACCCTGCCACCCTGGTTGACTATACTAAGACTTAGTATATTTGAGGCCTTTTAGAATCTGGCCCCAACCAACCTGCTAGTCCCTTTCTTCCCATCCTCCCCAATCCCCACTTTGTGCCTTTGCCCAGATGTTTCCATTCTGTGACTATTCCAGGAACTTTCCTACCAAATCATTTCTGTTTGTTCCATACATGTTATTCACCTCTTATAATCAACTCAAATGCCACCCAGTCTGTGAAGCCCTTTCTAATTTCCTCTGGGCAGAATTAGTTTTTCTTTAGGCAATCATAGTACTTTGTGTTGACCTTTTTAATGTCAAAATTTTTGGCTTGTTTTATAGTTTGGTACAGGTCTGTCTTAATAGACTATGACTCCCTTGTATAGAACTAATGCTTGAAATTTTTTAATAAAGTCAATGCATTGAAGAAAGTGTCAATAAAAGGCTGTTTTGGTAAATATAAACAAGAAGCAAACAGAAAAATACAATTTTTGTTGCCTATACTGTACAATCTTAAAGCAGCTACTGGCACAATATCTCTTCTTTCTATAAATAGCTGAATTATTATTAAGTATAACTATAAAGCTAAGCACTGGGTGCTTAATACATACTTCCTGAAAATTAGTGTGATGGAATGGAAAAAACCTTCACTTGCTAGAGTTTGTAATAGCCTATAATAAAGTATTAATTAACCTGAGAGATTGGGAGTATGTACTTAACTAAAGGCAGCTAGATATTTTAAGTTCAAGTTTTACATTTATATAGTGTTTTGAACTTGGTCAACAGACTGAATTTGTACTAACCATGATAGCTTCCATTAAAAAAAAAAAAAAAAAAAAAAGCTGAAGTTACCCTAAAAGCTAGGGCTATATTTTAGGATGATTTTTTGTTTTTTTTTCATCCTAGTCCTGCCCTATGGAGAGGCTCTGTGAATGATCAGAGCAGAAGCCTCCCCTCAAAGATGCCCAAGCGGAGAGTTAAGAAATCTGGGTTTATGTCCTACCTTTCTTGTTAACTTACTGGATCACTTTAGCCAAGCACCTTTCCTTCTCTGTGACTCTGTTGCCTCATCTGTGAAATGGGGCATGGAGAATTCTCCGGACATTTCCTCTGAAATCTCTCTCTGTTCTGTAAAATACCATGAAGTTCACATTGAAGGAGAAAGAGAAGGCTTTTTCCTCCTTTCAGCTCTTTTCTATCATATCACTATTCTATTTCTGCTAGCACATCAACAGTATTTGATTCATTGCCTTTACCCACTGGAAAAACTTTTAAAAACAATCTCTTAATATCCTAAGACACCACAGTTTGTATGTTTACCTTTTTAGATATTTATCTGGGTTAATCTTCCTTCTCATAATTCTGAGAAGGCTGGGATTGAAGTACCAAAATGTCTGATTCAGAAGAGAAAGGAGTTCATAGAACAGAGCACATAATGTGTTTTAGTCAATCCTTATGATATCCTTGTGTAATGGATTATCACTTGAATTTTACAGATGATAAAACTGAGGCATGAAGAGGTTAGGTACTAGGAAGTAACCCCAGTGTCTACCTTCCTATAATTTTAACCCAGCATCGACTATGTTTGGTTGTCATGCTGGTAAGCCATTATTAATATTAATAATAGTATCAGTCAGTTTTATAGTTAGAAGCCCCTGACTGATTGGTGGTGATACATCACTTCAACACATCCATTGAACAGCTTTCATGTACCAAGTACTGTGCTTGGTGTTGGTGTCTAATGACTTGGATGTAGTCTTCTAGAGTCTTCTAGAATGGACACTGGGCAGTAGCAGTTCTAGAAATTCAACCTGGACACTGTATAGAGGTAGCAGAATTGAGCTGGGGGTCTGGGGGAAGTGACATCACCACTTGTTTGGATGGCCAATTCAGGAGAATGCTCTTGTGCACTGTTGTTGAAAACGGCATTGCACTGAAGAACTTCATTGAGCTGAGTGATTCCTCTGCCTGAGTTCTAACCGTTGGTACAGTCACCATCCTTTAGAATACTCTTAAAATGCAGGAGTGGAGGGGCCCAAGGATCAAGGGTTTCCCCTTGCCCACTCCCATCACATAGGTGGGGAAACTAGGCTCAGAGAAGTTTACTCTCTTGAGAAAATGAGTAGAATCCAGAGCAAATAAAACCCTTACCTTGTGCAGGTTCAGGTTTAAATCCAATAAATACCTTATTTTAAAGCATCCCTTTACACTGTGGATTTGGTTATTCTGTAAATCAGATAATGGTTCTGTGTGTCATAATCTACAAAGCCTTTTAAACCTTAACATAACATCCCAAAGCACAGTAATGCACTCTTATAGTAAAAATATTCCAAAAATATGATTATGTTAAAAGGGGATAACCCTCTCACCATCCCTCCAAATTCCATTCCCTGGAGGCATTGCTGTTAACAGTTTGTAGTTCCTGCCAACCTTATTTTGAATGCACAGGTATTCTCAGTGGCATCCACCTTCATCCACATTGGTCTTATTTTTTTTTCCCTTGACACACCCCCACAGACGTCTTCCTTCTGGCCTTGAATCATGTCTTTGCTCTTCAAAGCACCCTCCCCTTCTTCTCTGCCTATGGGAAACAGTATCCATCCCTAGGCTGGTTTCTGCACATCTCATGCCCTTACTAGTCCAACCTTAGGGAACTTTCACCTCTCATTTAAGTGCTTCCAGCTGAAACGCTAGGTAGTGACCTTCAATCATTTGTGTTCTGTTGGTCTTTTCCTTCCTAAATAATGGGACAGGTGAGTGAGATGATCTTTAAGCTTTGCTGAGTTCATCAAATATAAAGGACTCCACATTTAGTCAGTGCTTCCTGGTTGGATATCTTGATCCATGTTGAATTGCTGAATCCTATCAGAGGGTTGCGACATAAGAGAAGAGATGAAGAGAGTCACCCTAAGAAGTTCCCACAGTTTAAACTCAAGTCAGAAAGTTTTAAACTTTCAAAGGCCACATGACATAATGGAAAGAGAATGTGTCCTTGGGGACAGTTCTGAACTCAACTCTTGGCTCCACCATTTGCTAGCTTATAAGTGGAGGCCAGGGTTGTAACCTCTCTGAACTTCAGTTTCATCATCTGTAAAATGGGAAGAACAGTTCCTGTCTGACAGAGCATCCCAAGATCGGGAGATACAGACAGTAGGCACTTCCACATTAATCTCTACCCTCCTTCCTAAAATCTTTTTGTTTGGAAACTCTTTTATCTGTCAGAGATGGCAAGCTTCACAAGGAATACAAGATAGCATTACCTGGATGTATAGCAGATGTAGTATACAGAGAATGGATGAGATGCAGTTTACCTGATCTGTGAAAAGGAAAACTTTGGAGTCCTTCCAGGGAATCACCAAGCAGCTGCACAGAGGTAGTTACTACCTTTCCATCCGCGCTTGCTGAAGGAAGGTATTTTCCCATTTGGAGAGAACCTGTTGGAAATGTGTCTTTAATGCATTCCAGTGTTCTGAGGCAAAACTTCCCAAGAGATTGAGCAGAGCCTATGAACCAATATCATTGAAAGTTGATTAAAACTATCATCTTAATTAAATACAAGGGAACAAGAAGTTCTCAGTATTCTGGTAGCAATTAAAGACTAAAAAGTCAATTTGAAGTTGTTTTCGCAACTCTTAAAATAATACTCCCTCTCCCCCACCCCTCATGAAAAGAGTTTTTAGCTATAGACATGCCCTCACATTGAGGTTTTTGAAAGCTGTGAGGACCACAAACCTGCTGGCAAAGCCTTCTGCTGCCAAGACATCGAAGTTCTCAAAAGCAAGAGGGTTCAAGCTCAGGATACGCTGATTTGGAAAGAGAGTCCAAACAAAGGGCCTTTTGAGGCAGGAAACTGGGCTTTGGCTTCAGCACAGAGCAATGTGGGATTGGAAAAGCGCCCTGGGACTTGCTGAGGAGGAGAGGGACTATGAGATCGATGGAGGAAGTATAAAGTTTCTCTATACAGTGAGAGTTTCTTTCCAAATCCTCGAAAGTTGGTTTCAGAAGCTGTTATCTTTCCTCTGTCAGCTTCATCCGCATGCCTTTTCAATGTGGACTTCACAACATGGTATGTCTTTGAACAGAAAAGGGGAAATGAGTCTCAAAGGCACTTGTGGATGTTCCCCTTTTAGCATGACGCCTGACCTGAAGGCCAGTGGTTTTCTTTGAAAACCAAAGCAACCACATGCATGAATTCATTCATTCACTCGCTTAATTGCAGTATTTTCTGATCACCTGCTACATGCTAGGTTGATGGGGCTGTAAAGTTAAACGGCACAATTCCTACTCACGGAGCTCAACATCCAATTAACCAGAACTTGAAGTATGTCCCACTGTGTTCTGTACACATGACTCTCCTCCCCTCCATCACCCTAACAGGGTTTTACATGTGACCTTTCCCGAGGTGAAACTTGTCATACTCACCTTTACAAGTATTCCAAATAGCAGCACACGCACCAACAGGAGTCCAGCAGGGCCAGTCCTGGCAGAGGAGCGCTATAAGCACAGGGGAAGGCTCAATGATGGAGATGAGGGAAGAGAAAATAAATTCTGATGGATTCTAGTCTTCAAGGTTTTTTCTGTTTTTCATATTTCATTTGTATATATAAATTCACTGTCTACTGCTTGGTAAGATAGAGGGAGGGGAGTGGAAATAGAACAGCAGGAGGAACAACAGAAGGGAAAAAGGGTGGATTTGGCAGAACCGCTGGCACGAGAACTTAATCTGGAGGGGCTGAGTCAGTGGAGTCTGTCCATCACTGTAGAAGAGGAACAGTGGCTTTCGGTTATACATTTGGAAAACTGAGTTTCCTGGAACACAGAGGACTCAAAGATTTAAGGCAAAAAGGGATGAACTTTCGTGTATTAGCGATCTTAAATGTTTACTCTATGCCCCAAATGTGTATTGATAACGTAGCCCATGCTTATGTGTCTTCCAAGAATCAAGACTCCAAGCTTACCCAGTCTCTGCCTCGTAATGTTATGTGCCAGGTTACCATTAATTGCTCCTAAACAGTAGTTTTACCAACATATGCTCAATCAACAAATGCAAACATGCTTGAATTCAGAGGTGTAAGGGCTTTGAATTTGAGTAGAGGTTACCCTAATATTAGATGTTGTCCTGTGACATAGGGATGTCTTGATTCCTACTACAAGTGGTGTTTTTGATGACTGGACTTAATCAGAGAAGTTACAATGGCTGGTTGGTAGATTGAACAAGATTTAGAAGAAAACTTTCTGGTGTGTTTGTCAGCACTGGACCACACACATGGCTTTTCTCTTGCTCTTTGAATTGGAGCATTTGTATGGTAGATTAAAATTTTGGGAAAATACTGTGTTCCCTATGTATATGGAGAGATATAAAGAATAAGTGAGGGTTTATGTAGAACCTTGACAGTGAAATCTGAGGTGGGGACCTTCTTTTTCTTACTTTTCTATTTCTAGTGCTTAACTCGGGCCAGTACATATAAGTTGTTCAGTAAAAATTGAACAAAATAGAAAAACCCAAGTCAGTTTTGACACTCACATAAGTTTTATAGCCTTTTTTCTAAAGGTAAATTTGTCTTTCAACATTGATATGTTAAACTACATCACCTAAAATATAGGGAAAAGAGGGAGGATCATGTATAATTCACCAACTTGCACAAACATTATTACTATTGGGCATATTCCCTTTTAATCATTTTTTATTTAATATTCTTTCAGTTACTTAGATTATTTCTGTGTTGCTAATAGTCACCATAATGAAAGTTACTTTGTCTTTGCTTGATTGTATGACCCTTTACAATCATTCAGAATCAAGCATCATCCTTTAATCACACAAATTTCTCTTTCACCCTCTTTCTTTTCCTTCATCCTGCTCCCCTAGACCAAAATTCTGTTGGGGGAGGCACTGTTGCCCCCCGTTTGCTTGGATGCCTGTAACAGCAGAAATGTGTTGTCTAAGAGAGATGGAGACGGAAGTCTGAACTCAGAGTGGTGCAGGGGACTCTTCCTGAGGGCCACGCAGCAGGGGTCTGCTCCCTACCTCTCTCTGGCCTGTGGATGGCTGTCTTCATGTTCACATGGCATTCTCCCTGTGCACCCTGCATGCACCTCTGGATCCAAATATCCCTTTTCCGCAGGTTACCAGTCATATTGGATTAGGACCCACCCTACTGTTGTCACTGTAACTTGATTTACCTCTCCAAAGACCCCCTTTCCAAGTAAGACCACACTTGGAGGCCCTGGGAGGTTAGGACTCCAATATATGAAACTTAGGGGAAGGCACAATTCAATCTCTAACACCTCCCATTCATATGTGAGAAAATTGAGGCCCAAGCCAAGTAGCTAGAGATTTGATTTTCGGCCTAAATGACTCTGAGGTCATGTGCTATCATCACATCCTGTTTTCTCTGCATGAACTGAGAATATCATGAAGAAAAGGGGAAAAAAATCTTCCTTTATCTGAGTTTATTTATTTATCATGAGATAAGTTTGATGGTTATTAACTGATAAATTTAACTGAATTTGAACAGCTGAAACCTGTATAGATCATGTTATTTAAAAATAAATTCAAGTATAGCACATTATGCTTAGTTAAAATGTTTTATTGCTCTGAAGCATCTGCTAAGCCTGTTACACAGATTCTTCTGTTCTTATTTGAAAGTACCAGGGAATACAATGACTGGTAGGCTTTATAGCATCCCAGTAATTGTCTGGCAATTGGACCACACTTTATAGCAAAATCAATCAATATTAGATATGGATCACCAGTTTTTATCTTGTCTGTCTTTTCGGTAGATTCCTTTTAGGTTTTTCATTTTCCTTCTCCTGGGTTAGTGACTATGGCAAGCTGCCCCAGGGAAGGCTGGGGCCAGCACAACAATAGTCAGCTGGTGTAGCCCATCGTGGTGCAGTTGGTCAGTGTATGGGCACCTATGTCCTTTTGTCATTGAGTGCACTTAGGCAAGACACTACTACTCTTAATTTCCTCCCATGAATTAAACAAACAAACAAACAAACACTTTGACTTAATGATCACTGCATCACCCCAGTTGCTCTTTTCTGTGCTTTGTTCATTGCAGGTGCATAAAAATATTTACTGGGCAAAAGTGATTGAAGAGAAAGTGAACACATAGTCTCAACAGATGTGAACCAAGGAAGATCCAAGTGACATTCCATACAAACCAACATGAAGTGCTGAGAAAATCCCGTTATTTTCTGTTAGCTGGAAATAATCAAACATTGAAAAGATGTTGGTGTTTTAGAAAACTCTGCATATACTGATGGCCTTGCCTGCTTTAAAGGAAAGGAAAGCTCCCACATAGAGACATAGGGCTACCCCCATCATCTTTCTTCATTCTAATGTATTTTGTGGGGAGACCATGGGAATAACCATAGCTTCATGAATTGAGTGCACTCTGAGATGGTACTGTACCTCCAAGCTTCACAGTAACCCCTCTACTGACCCCAGTTTGCAGATTTCCTGAGGAGGTTAGCAGCTTACCCAGTATCACAGGACTAAACAGAGAAAGAGCTGAGCTTCAAATCTATTTGACCACAAACGCTGTGCTTTTCTTAATCATCTGTATTGTCAGTTACCCACTCCCATTTCATAAAGAAACCAGAGGCTTGGTGATTTTAAGATACATGTTCAGTAACTATATGTGAAGTACATCATGCAGTTTAAAAATATATTTATTTATTAATTTAGCTAAGCTGGGTCTTAGTTGCAGCACATGGAATCTTCAGTCTTTGTTGTGGCGCACAGGATCTTTAGTTGCAGCTTGTGGGATCTAGCTCCCTGACCAGGGATTGAACCGGGTCCCCTGCACTGGGAGGGTAGAGCCTTAGGCACTGGACCACCAGACAGGTCCTCATAATGGATTTCTTAATGGACCAAAGTAACACTTGTCTCGCTCCGTCTTAGAGAAGACACACCATCCCATATTCATGATACCAGTAATATTAATTGAGCATTTCAGTGTGCCTGGCATTATATGAAGCATCTTTGCATATCATATCTTTTTCATGTCATATCCCTATGGAGAGTTAACTGATGTGTTTAAGGTGGAGGCAGGACTCAGGTGTGTCTGACTCTGAAATCCACACCGTGCTACTCTTTGCCATGTTCTTCAGTAGCCAACAGATAGATTGCCACTCCCTTTAGCTGCATACTTCTTGTCTATACCTAGTTATGCTCCTGAATAGTGCTGTGTGTTAAGATAACCTGAGAGAGTCTGAAACTAGCAGTGAGTTTCATAGAGGTGCAGGAAACAAAGAGGGGAACAGCCCTGGCCACTCCTGGAGAGAAGGCAGTGATTGTTAGGGTTGCGCTCTCCAGGACCTAGCATGGTGTCAAGGCTTTCGTATCTCTTTTTAAGGGCTAATGGAGATGTGTCTAGAAAATACAGATTTTTTCCTTGGGAAGATGCTTGGTCATGCATCATAAGCAGGGAGCTTTAGATATGAAGTCCTATGCTCCAACCCCTTTTCCCTGTGGCCACCAGGGTGCTCTTTCTCAAACACAGCCTGGCCATGCTGTCTACCCCACACATATCCCCTTATTCTGAGTCTCTGCAGTGCACCCAGCACTATATGACTGAATGGCATTACCAACTAATAGGATAGGATTAAAAAAAAAAAAGATAAATAAAAAAAACAGACTGATGGCTAGGAAATCAGTCTCATTTGAAAGCCATATCCTCAAAACATAATTTTGGAACTGGTTAGAGATCATTCAGGCTAGGTTTTCTTAGGGAGGGCTCTGGAGAACTCTAGTTCTTCTAGGTTGTACATTTCCCTGTTGAAACTCAAAAGTGAACTCTGATGTAAGCTCCAAGGAAAACAGTTTGTGCCAAATATGCTTTGAGATATAACTGAGTAGTGCAGCCTCCTCTCCTTAATAGAAAAGGAGGCTTGGTGAAGAAAAGGGACTTTCTGAAGACATGGAAGTATCCAGTGTTGGGCTCCAAGACCCAGCCGTGGGCTGCTTCTGCTGCACAAAACCTCCCTAACATTACTCTCCACTCTGTTTCTGTCTTTAGACCAGGCAGTCCTAAAGTATGTATTTTCTCCTGTATCTTGAAACCATATGTTTTTTAAGGTTTTTTCCTCCCCTCCCCTCCTAAGATAAGCCTCTGATGTTTTGTGTCTGAAATCATTCTGGGTTTTTTTCAGAGCCATTTCAGCAAAAACATTAGAAAGCTAGGTTTATGATGTGGCAGAAGAGAATGTGAGAGGAGGATTGCAGGTGTGGATTCTCCCAGGAGCTCTAGTAGGAAAGACAGGGTTTCTATGGGAATGTTACTGGCCCCCTAAATAGAGAGCTGATTGAGGGCAGGAACCCTGCTTTACTCGTTGTGATATTTCCCAGCTCCAACACACAACAGGTGCTCAGTAAACCTTTGATATTCAATATGATTTAAAATTTTGTTTATGCTTTTTAGAGTAGTGATTCCCAGATTGCCTTGGGATAGAATCATTTTGAGGTCCTATTAAAAATGGGAACTTTCAGGCCTTTGCCCCAGAAAGTCTCATTGAGTTATCAAGTGGGTTCTAGGCCATGCCCAGAATGTGTTTTTTAATAAGTGTCCCTGATGGTTTGGATGACTGACCAAATCTGAGAGTCACTATCCAGAAGATAATCTTGTTTGATCCTCCATGTCACTCTTAAAGACAGACATGAAAATAAGCACTGATCTTCAGGCCTGGAACCTTCACACAAACACACCCACAAAGAGGTGTGTGCAGAGGAATACGGAAAGGATGTATGCAGAACAATTGGCCAGTATAGCCTGGGTCAGATGGAGAGGGGCGATGGGCAGAAATGATTTGCAAGCCTAATTAGACCTGCTCCCCAGTTCTCAAACCTGCAGCTCTAAGCCTCCTGCTAATTGGCAGTCCCTTAATAGATTAGGACTTGGCATCAGGTCTGCATGTTATTATAAACCACACACAGAAAAACCCAGTGGCTGAGGAACTCCTGCCAAACTCAGGCCTGGGTTTTTGTGAGGCTTTTGAAGTGCGCTGGCCTTTCAGTATTTTGTATAGTCCGTGTACTAAAAGGCATCCAACCATTCCTTTGGATGGGATTTGTGAAGGGTGAGTCTGTTGAATAATTAATTCCCCAAGACCCATTCTGTCATCTTGATGGACAGGCCAGAGCCCACATACACAGCTCTGCTCTCAGAGGTCCTTGGAGCACGACGGGAGAGATGATTTCTCACAGGTCCTGTCCTGTTCTTAGGAATCTGTCCCCCTCCCCTTTGTGCGCTTGTGGGATGGGGAAGAAGAAACGTTAAGAGCCCATCTGCTGGAACCGGGCTGTGTGATTCACCATCTCAGGAAATGCTCACAGCAGCCCTTCCAAACTGCCTGATCTGTTTTGCCAGGGAGGACGCAGATGTCCTGAGAGCTCACGAGTCCAGGGTTACTCTGCCACATGTGTCAGAGAGGGGTGGGACTCCTACCTGAGTCTGCTCCCTCCAAACTGCCACCAGACCACACCAAAGCCCAAAGACCCTTTTTATTTTTCTTGGTGTTCAGCTGGTTAATCTGGGCAGTGAAGGAAAGTTTTCTGTGATTTACAGCACCTGCAGACATACCTGTTTGCATACCTGGATAATATATGTCTTGTAAGTCCTCCCCTCCCCACTCATGTTAGATAATAGGGTCCCTGCCCAGAGGCGTGGTACCTTTACAGGGTGCCATGTTGTGCAGAGGGGCACAGTGGACAGAGTGGGGCTGCAGAGAGGGGCTTTGCTGGAGTGCGAAGGCCTTCTAAGGGCTGCCAAAGGCACACTCAAGTATTCCTGGAGCCTTTCAACCATTCCATGGGCCTTGCCCTCTGCTCTTGTCTGCCCAATTAGGTTTCTGTGGGGGCTCCTTCCATTTTTTTGCAAGTCCATTTCCACAAAGGGTGAGCTGTAGTGGAGCCTGAGATTTCCATGAAAACCTTCCATTTTTCAGGCAAACATACCAGGCAGCTCTCGTGGCAATACCATGGTGAAGGAGAATAATGTTATTTGGCATTTCGCCCTTTTAAGAAAGTATATGTGTGTGTGGGGGGGGGGGGGGGGGGGGGAGGGGGCGTGGGGGTGTGTGAGGGGGACAGGTTCGGGGGAGGATGGGTAGAGAGAACAGTGGGGGCTTTGTAATTTACTGCAATAGAGAGGTCAGTGGGCAGGGTCATGCGGAAAAGAGGGGAGCAGAGAAGGCCTGAACGCCCCCCCAACCCTTGGGCTTTCAATATCCTCTACTCCCCGTTTTCCTGATTCATACATTTTGAGAGGTTGTAAAGGGGACATTGACAAGTTCTTTTTATGTTTTTATTTGGAAGAAGGACTCTAGACATTCTGTCCCTCTGAGAGAAGCTGGCTCCTTGCTGCTTTGCAAGGATTAAGGGCCTGGCTTCCAGAACCGTTGAAGAAACATCCCAGGAGCTACCCCTTTCTCTTCACAGCTGAAAAATGCATCATGGAGCAGTGGCTTCCTGCAGAGTTTTGGCACAAGAGCTTCCCTCTGGAACAATAGGGTTCCTATAGCAAGCCACCTAGGAGTTCTTTACTGCTGCTGGCTCTCCCACGTGTATCTGAATGCCCACATTTTGTTTCCCTGATCCTGGTGGGGATGGGGCGGGGCCAGAGCAGCAGAGGGTGGCCCCAGCGCACAAGGATTTCTAGCTAAGGAGGGCTGACCAGTTTATGAGAAGTACCCCTTTGGAGGTCCAGTCAAAGTCGCCTACACATAGGAAATGTGATGGCTGCGGGGCACTGTGCAAAGCCAGCCTGACCTGGCAGCATTCCTGCACTGCTGCTCTGTGGACTTATTTCTCATCTTCAGTTCTGGCCTTTGCAAAATCAAGCGGGTACTGTTTACTGGAAAGGATTACTGGGTGGTTTAGATGGCTCAGACAGTAAAGAATCTGCCTGCAATGCTGGGGACTCAGGTTCGATCCCTGGGTTGGGAAGATCCCCTGGAGAAGGAAATGGTAACCCACTCTGGTATTCTTGCTTGGAGAATCCCATGGACAGAGGAGCCTGGCGGGCTACAGTCCATGAAGCTACAGACAGCTGGACACAACTGAGCAACTAACACTTTCACAAATGAGAGGCAGCTCAAACTGCCCAGAATGGTATCCAGTTTGCAGGAGTAACTGATGCTAATTCCCCCCGCCTCTAATCCACACTGAAATGTTGTTGATATCTACTTCTTTGACTGAGCCAAGAGCTGCCCATCTTGAATTTGGTTTGTATCTGAAGATCGGCAGATTTGGGGATGTTTTCTGAGGCTCTTTATTTTTATAAATGAGCATCTTTGAAATTTCACATACTTAAAATAGCCTGGTCCCCAGTGGCCCCAGCTGGGATAATGGACAGGAGGTGATGCCCATCTGTTCTGTGAGGATGCCATGGAAACAAAGCCTTTGGTTTGTTCAAAAATTGCCTTGCACTCCTTGGATAAAGGTGACAGCTCCAGAAGGTCCATTAGATACCTGGTAGGACCACCTCTTTCATTTTGCACTAGGGGTTGCATACCTATTGGCTGCCAGGTCATGTGCTATCTTCCATGCTCCCTGAATATTTTAGAAATGCCTCTGTCGAAGTTTCCATGAAGAAATAGAACCCAAGTGAGCTGAAGTGTGATGATATAGTTAGCAGCAGAGTTAGTACTGATGAATAAACATTTTTATTATTACTTACCAGGAGAAGGCAATGGCGACCCACTCCAGTACTCTTGCCTGGAGAATCCCATGGATGGAGGACCCTGGTAGGCTGCAGTCCATGGGGTAGCGAAGAGTCGGACATGACTGAGCACCTTCACTTTCACTTTTCACTTTCATGCATTGGAGAAGGAAGTGGCGGCCCACTCCAGTGTTCTTGCCTGGAGAATCCCAGGGACGGGGGCGCCTGGTGGGCTGCCATCTATGGGGTTGCACAGAGTCGGACATGACTGAAGCGACTTAGCAGCAGCATTATTAGTTATCATTTGTTAGTATTTGTTTTTAAGGTGGCCTTAGCTGTGGCTCAAACGGTAAAGAATCCACCTGCGATACTGGAGACCCAGTTTTGATCTCTCGGTTGGGAATATTCCCGGGAGATGGAAATGGCTACCCACTGCAGTATTCTTGCCTAGAGAATTCCATGGACAGAGGAACCTGGAGGGCTACAGTCCATGGGGTTGCAGAGAGTGGCTATGACTAAGTGACTAACTCTTTAGCTAGAGAAACTTAAATTCCCCAAACTCACTTGTGCTGTCTTTTTACTACCAGGCCTTACTCCACTGAATTAAAAACTAGTGTGGAGATCATTTTCCTTCCAGGATATTGGTCGAGCTGAGCCAGCTCAGACTACTCAAGACTCCTCCTTGCTCAGTAGGTGAAATTTACTCAGTAGGCTAATTTACTAGAATAGAAACAAAGCTGAATGACTCTAATATACTGATCTACCTTCAACTTACTACAACTTACAGTGATCCTAGTGATGAGAAGGAGGGGAAGGGGATGACAGAGGATGAGATGGTTGGATGGCATCACTGACTCGATGGACATGAGTTTGAGTAAGCTCCAGGAATTGGTGATAGACAGGGAAGTCTGGCATGCTGCAGTCCATGGGGTCGCAGAGTCGGATGTGACTGAACAACTGAACTGAACTGAATTGAGTGATGATTAAGTTAGAAACTTTTTTCCTGCAAGGAAGAGATTTTTTCTGGAATGAGTAACATTTTAAATTCTGTTTTTTCTCTTTTTGCATCTTTTCAGTATCTGAGTTTCAGGAATTAGGTGGGTTCCCTCACACTACTTTTCTCTGTTTTTCTCAAGGGTAAAAGGTAGGTAGGAGATGTGGGTGAAACACTGAAGCAGTTTGTGGGGGGTGGGAAAGGCTTTCCTGTTCTGGATTTTTCTTTTCTTTTTTGTATTGCCTTAAGTACAAAATTGGCATTGGAATGACAGCAAGGAATCTTTGAAATGCATTTACTGGGCTAGTCAATAAACCGGTATTGCATGCCTATTGGCTGCCAAGTCATGTGCTAAAGGGCGTCTTCCATGCACCCTGAATATTTTAGAAATGCCTCCGTGGAAGTTCCCGTCACGTGGCATCATGGGTAGTTGTCCCCAGAGTATGGCTTCTTAGAGGGCAGAGACCACTTCTTATTAATTTCTGTAGCTCATAATTCTCTCAGTGAGGAGTTTCCTCCTTCAAAGCAGGCTTTTTCTTCTTCACTTTCTTGCCACCCAGTCCAGTTTGGAGAACTCAGTGAGGCGTGCATCAAGCCTCAGATGTCTGGGAGAGAAGTTTGACTTGTACTTTAATCAGGTGTTCTGTAATGCCATTCACTCCCTGGATACGTCTAAAACGAAAATATGGCCTAGAAGGACAGCACAGAGAGAGGAAATAAACTACAAATTAAAAAGTGATTAGTGAGTGTTTAGGCAGAAGGTCAAAGGGATTATTTTGGACTTCAAACTTTTCAGCTTTCAGGGCTTGTATTCAGTTACAAAATTACATCCTTGAATTATTTGTGCAGGTGGCAGCTGTCAGATTTGAAGAAGGTTTCTGTGTTTTACAAAAGGAACATTGACAGGGCCAGGAGTGGGGAGGGTGCTCCTGGGGTGAGGGCTGTCTTCTCAGCCGCGCACTGGAATTGCTGTCATCTTGGGCAACCTGCGTGACAGTCCTTGTCTGAGCTGACACAGCCCTGTCCAGGTTAGTCCAGCCACCTTCTGGAGGAAACCAGTCAAGCTGGTTAATTGGTATCGTGGAAACGGCCAGAGAGTAGATTTTTAGGACTGTGTTAAATGCAAAGGTACATTTAATAAATACCTTGATTAAATGTGGTATTTCATTCTCACGGCTCTTCAAAGTGGCTCTTGGCGTCCTTTTTTTTGTAACTGGGCCACAGTGAAGTTAAGCAATTTGCTGAAGATTGCTTAGATGATAAGTAGCAAAACTGGTTTTCAAATCCAGGTCTGTTGCTTTCTTGAAATCTGTGCTCTTCCTCTTACTGGGAACTTTCTTCAGGGCAGAAATTCCCAACAAGATCAGAGCAACTGGATTAGGTCGAGTTGTGCTGAAATCGATCCTTAGCCCTTAGCCGGTAGGAGAGGGTGGACCAGGTGCTGAATCACCGCAGCAGCCTCCTCACTTTACCCCTTCCTAGTATTTTCTGATAGTTCCAAGGCATGAAACACCTGGGAAACTCTGAAGATTAACTGTCTTAAAGATTATCCAGTCTAACCACCCGTTTGGTACTTGAAGCTGGTTAGGTTCTCCATAATTTATTCCGGTACAGTCATCTGTGCTTTATGAGGGTACTGTGTTGCTTTGGGAGACTGTGTTCAAAAAACAGGATTTAGGGATATGAAAGAGATTAGATTAAGTTCAGAAGGAAGGGAGTATGGCGGGGAGGATTCACAGATCATAAAGTGTGTTAGGGGTGGAGCCTTTTCTTCTGAATTTTAGTCTGTTTCCTATATATCGGGCTTCCCTTGTGGCTCAGCTGGTAAAGAGTCTGCCTGCAATGCGGGAGACCTGGGTTCGATCCCTGGGTTGGGAAGATCCCCTGGAGAAGGGAAAGGCTACCCACTCCAGTATTCTGGCCTAGAGAATTCCATGGACTAGTCCATGGGGTCACAAAGAGTCGGACACGACTGAGTGACTTTCGCTCGCTTTCGCTTTCCTATACATCTATTCAGTACATGTTTGTTGAGCACCACTAAGTGCCAGGGATTATTCTTTGTGCTGAGGATACAGAGATAAATAAAGTAAGGACCCTTTTCTGAAGAGATTTCCCAGAAAGGAGTAATCACGATGCTAGGGTGTGATGGATCTCAGTATTCCCATCTAGTAAATGGAATATACTATAAAGAAAGCTGAGCGCTGAAGAATTGATGCTTTTGAACTGCAGTGTTGGAAAAGATTCTTGAGAGTCCCTTGGACTGCAAGCAGATCCAACCAGTCCATCTTAAAGGAAATGAGTCCTGAATATTCATTGGAAGGACTGATACTGAAGCTGAAATTCCAATACTTTGGCCACCTGATGCAAATAACTGACTCATTTGAAAAGGCCCTGATGCTGGGAAAGATTGAGGGTGGGAGGAGAAGGGGATGACAGAGGATGAGATGCTTGGCATGGCATCACCAACTCAATGGACATGAGTTTGAGTAAACTCCGGGGGTTGGTGATGGACAGGGAGGCCTGACATGCTGCAATCCATGGGGTCACAAAGAGCTGGACATGACTGAGTGACTGAACTGAACTGAAATGGAATAACTGATGCCTCGGATCTCTTGTAGTTTCAGAACTCTACCAGCATATTACTATAATGTTCCTGACTCCGCTAGAGTAAGATTTGTAATTACCAGCAACTATTTGGTGGATTTTTATTTATAAATTCCTTCTCACTTGGCTTTTACTTTTTAGCATGAATGAGCTTCTAATCAGAAAGAGGCTTTTTCTTTTTTTAACACTATTGCCTTGAAAAATAGAACTCTCTGATAACTTCACCTAGTATATTACATAGACATGTGTAAGTTGTGTTTACTTCCTTCTCCTGAAGCATAACCATGTAATTTATTAACACGTACACCTTCCTTAACTTGCCAGTAAGGCAGATTCGTTCTGGCCCCACTGCCACCCTCATTGAATAAACTTGCAAAGAACTTTGTTGTTCAACAAGCCTTGGCTTCCTACCTCATTCTTTTTGCTAACCGTGAAATCTTTGGCAAATCACTTAGCTTCTGAACTTCAGTTTCCTCATGTCTAATATGCAGCTATTATTAACTGCCTTGCAATGGTGACTTGACACCATGTTTGGCTTTGAAAACATTGATAGAAGGCACAGTCTTTGGTTAAGTCTTTGACATACCTATGTACATACCCATCCACTTGGGTCTAATATGGCCATCACTTACCACGGAGGAGATGATAAGTTGAATCAAATGTTCATTGTTTCTGTTTTTCTGGGTTCACCTAAAGACTTTATATTCTTCAGAGCAGGGGTGGAAAAACCAAACATCTCCAGGGATCAGATATTACTATTAACATAAATGACTGAAGTGCACCAGTTACAGGAAGATTGACAGTACAAACTCAATGGGAATGAAACCAAGATGTAGCCTTGGTATCAGGGGGACAGAAGGGCATGGTAGTGCATGGAGAATCTGTGTAGCTAGTTATCACTACCTACATTGATTGCCACTGGACAGTAGAGCTGGCTTAAGATGCTGAAATCTGGGACTTCCTGGTGGTCCAGTGGTTGGGAGTCTGCTGCCAAAGCAGGGGACACAGGTTCAGTTCCTGGTCGGGGAAGATTCCACATGCTGTGGAGCTACTAAGCCCATGAGCCACAACTACTGAGCCCTCGCACCCCTAGATCCCATGCTCCTCAACAAGAGAAGCCAAGGCAATGAGAAGCCTGAGCACCACAACTGGAGAAAACCCTTGTGCAGAATGAAGACCCAGTGAGACCAAAAATAAATAAATAAAAGAGGCTGAAATCTGAATGTTATGTAAGACCTCCTGTTATTAAATATTAATAATGAATTTTAAAATATCTTAAAGACTGGGGGCGGGGGGAAACAGAAGATCTCTGAAGGCTAGATTTGGCCTTGGGCTGCCAGTGTGTCAACTTTGACCTAGAACTTGGTAGGGCTGTGTATGAGTTGGCTTAAAGTGCCCTGATGGCCTTGGATTACCTGCCAGCTTGTTTTTATTCTTGCAAGCATCCACCTCAGTTCTTCATTTTTGGCGCTGCATCTGGCTCCAGCCTTGCTTTTTGACTATCTCTAAAGTGTCTGATGTCCTGCCAGTCCCCGTGTTGTTTATTGTACCACCACGTGAACTTGGTGTTTGTGTACACCTGGATAGCATGACTCTGATGAGAGCACACTGCTGACGAATGTATGTTTAACTGTTGGAAAAATAAGATGTGCTTTTCACCCTTATTACACCTCCCCTTCAGCCTCCTGTGATCTTCAAGAATGCGGGGCAGGGTGCCTGCTGTGATATTTCTTCTCTGTGTCAGGGTGCCAGGTCCTGCTAACCCCTTCTGTTTACACAATCCCAAGAAGTCCCTGGAATTAAAGGATTTTATGAGCATGCTTTTCCCGTGGGATCAGATTGCATTGGGAAAGGGGCTGGTGGGGCTGTGGCTTTTGACAGAACTCTCATCATGTCTTGTCCCTGCTTAAAAGCTTTCTGTGGCTTCCTATCACATACAGAAGCAAGAAGTAACATTTACAGAGCCAAGTGACTACTGGATGCTTTATAAGTTGTCTCAGTTAGTCCTCCCAATCCATTCTGTATGTTGAGAACTATTGCACGATGATGGAAATGGAGTTCAAAGAGGTCAAGTGACATGCCCAAGGTCATACAGTAAGCATAACAGGTGATAGAAGTAGAATCCTGTCTGCCTGATTCCAAAATTTCTGGTTAAATTGGAAAAAAGTAACTCTGCCAGAGTGGGTTACGTGGCTAAGTGGCTCCTTTGTAGAAAAGATATTCAGGTCTTGAATCAGAGTTTGCCAGTGATAGTTTAATCCAGATGTTAAAAACATTACTTTCCAGAACTGTCAGGCAGATCAGAGGTGATCATTTACCTAAGAACTGTGAAACCACACATGTGATTCTTACCATGTCCTAGTTCTGGGCAGTATGTTGCAAATGAACATCTCTGGCTCATAAGAGAGACTGAGAGTAGCTGGATCTGTACAAATGCATCTCAATGTCTCAGGCTTTACTTTTTAGTCCTTGTTTAAGGTCAACCTCCTTGCAAACCATCTGCATAGACAGAGTTCATGTGTGCTTAAGAAGGGCAGGCTCACTGGCCCCATCTCTGAATGAACTTTAGAGTCAGAGTATTTGATCACATACTCTGGTTACACCTCTTGTTAGCACAGTGGACACTGAGGCAAATTATAATCTCTGACCTTCTGTGCTTTGGTAATTAACTGATAATTTAGAGGATTGGAGAATTAAATTAGTTGATATATCCAAACCTCTTGGCACACAATAAATGCCCAATGAGTGTACATGGACTGCCACCCTTATTTAAAGAGGCATCAAAAGAGAGAAAGGAGGTCTTGACCTATTTTTACCTGGAGGAGAGGAATCATAAGTCCTTTCTGTAGTAATAAAAATAAAGTATCCCATTTGTGAAATATATAATGGCAACAAAAGAGGTCTGGAATTCTCAGTGAAAGGTATAAATCACTGACTGTTGGTTGACCTGTTTTTTACTTCTTGGTGGATATGGCAGCCCTTTAAAATTCCAACTGCAAAAGCCAAAACTGCCAGAGCTGAGACTTTTAAGGTGGCTCTTATTTATTCTGAAGGATAAAATGCTTTTATAATACTTTCAGTTCAGTTCAGTTGCTCAGTTGTGTCCAACTCTTTGCGATCCCATGAATCGCAGCACGCCAGGCCTCCCTGTCCATCACCATCTCCCAGAGTTCACTCAGACCCACGTCCATCGAGTCAGTGATGCCATCCAGACATCTCATCCTCGGTTGTCCCCTTCTCCTCCTGCCCCCAATCCCTCCCAGCATCAGAGTCTTTTCCAATGAGTCAACCCTTTGAATGAGGTGGCCAAAGTACTGGAGTTTCAGCTTTAGCATCATTCCTTCCAAAGAAATCCCAGGGCTGATCTCCTTCAGAATGGACTGGTTGGATCTCCTTGAGAGTCCAAGGGACTCTAAAGAGTCTTCTCCAACACCACAGTTCAAAAGCATCAATTCTTCAGCGCTCAACTTTCTTCACAGTCCAACTCTCACATCCATACATGACCACTGGAAAAATCACCTCACCCAGAGCCCAGTGCTCAGGAACTGTCCATATGTGCTTGTGGAATCCAATTAAAGACCTAGGATTTAGACTCAAGAAACCCAGGAGCCAGGGCTGGACCTGCCATTCCTTTCTTCATTTCTACCATGTGCTTGCTTTGGGTTCTGACAATCTTCTTTCTGTGAAAAAAAAAAAAAAAAAAAAAAAAAAGGCCTGAGCTTTCCAGGACCAAAGAATTGAGCATTTGTCAAAGAGAACCTCTAGACCAGAATACTGAATGTTCACACCAGCCAACAGCAAGTGTTTTTCATGGCACCCTCTTTCAAAGGTGGGAAACGCCTTCATAGTAAACTTAGTTTTGTCTCATCTGGATTGTGTCCAGTCTAAAAATCTGGACAAATATCGTAAACCAAAGAAAGTTTGCACACTTCTAAGACCAGTAGCAATTAATTACTTTAAATAGAAACCCTGTCACTTACAAGCAACATAAATATTTGTATTTTGAACCTCTAAGTAGTAGTTGGGTTGACCATTCTGGCCTTAAGTGATTAAAAAAAAATCAGTTGGTCATATTTTAACAGGGAAGACATTTATAAAGAAAGGGAGGGTCAGGTCATGGAGTAAGAAAACATAAGCCAAAAGAAAGACAGACCTGAGTTCAAATCCCAGTGACCAGTTGACTCACTTGGGAACCTTGGCCACATTATACAAGTTCTGGCTTCAATTTTCTGTTGGGTAAAAATGAAAATAAGAGCCTGTAACTTTTCAGAGCTGTTGTGGAGATTAAAATACATTAATTCCTAATTAGATTCTAAATTCTTTGGAATCAGAAGCCCAGTGTGGTCCATCTGTATTTTTCTCTCTTTTTCTTAATATTGATTCATTTTTGGCTGCATTGGTCTTAGCTGTAGCAGCAGGATCTTTCACTGCGGTGTGGGGGCTTCTCTCTTGTTGAGGCATGCAGGCTCCAGAGCACATGGGCTCAGTAGTTGGGACACACAGTTTTTGTTGCCCCGTGGCATGTGGGATCTTATTTCCAGAATCAAGGATCCATCCTGTGTCCCCTGTGTTGGCAGGTGGATTCTTTACCACTGGAAGTCCGCTGTCGAGCTCTACTTCTGTACTGGTCTGAATTGGTGCCATTTGCTCACTTTGACTTCAGATGGACTTCTTAACCTTTCTGAGCCTTAATTTTCCATTTGCTAAGGGAGTAAAACAGTAAAATTTATAGAACTCTATACCCTAGCTAAGATGTGTAAATTCCTGTTTCAGAATCATTAAACAACTAGACTGTACATGGGCTCTTTATCCAATATTATTTTGTGAGTAAATATGTAGGCTTTCTGCAGGTATTAGTTGAATGCTAGACTTGGCTCACTTTAGGGCAACTACAGTTTGGGTGAAGTGGAAAGTTGGACAGTTCTGGAAAAGGTCTACAGGAATGATGGGAAAATCTCTCCCCGATGCTCTGATTTCAGCCACGCAAAAGTGCAAAAATTTCTCATTCACTCTCCCACCCCACTCTTCTCCTACCCTCACAAATGCTTTCTAAAAATCACTTTGAGAACAGGAGGCTGTGTTTAATTTTGCACAAACTTGAAGCTGTGGCTGGAGGGAGCAGGGCTCTGGGGTTGGGTCACTTTGGTAACACTTCCCACATGACTTTATCAATGGGTGGGCCACGAAAACTTATCCCATGTTTTTTTACACCCCACCCCCAAACCACCCAACCAGCCCAAGTGTTAGTTTTTCAAAGCCCAAGAACTTTCAAAGGCTGAACCCAACACAGGGGCTTTTCTTCATGCTTTGATTTTCTGCCCATTAAGTGTTTGTCAGTGAGTTCGTATTTCACCTCCCCTGCAGCCTACACATCCCAAGAGGTCCCTGGAGGTTTAGGAAGTTAATTGATCCTTGATTAAAAGAAGGAGAAATGCTTGAGTCCGAGGTCTTAGAATCACCAGATGGGGTGTGTCTGTGTGTGTGTGTATGTGTGTGTATTCACTTACATTTTTGTTTTGCTTTGCAAAAAGCTTATAATGTATCTTTCAGTATAGATAAATTTAATTCCAGGATATTGGCCTCAAAGTTTTAATAATATTAGACACTAACTTGTGTAGTACACAGTAAATGTTCAGGGAACAGGAGCCAGTGCTGTTGCCTTGACTGTTCCAAACAAAGCACTTTCTTTCTTCAAAGACCATGAGATTTGCTGAGCTTCAATTAATTATTAATACTCATAGGTGCTTCTATTTTAAGTGACTCATTTACTTTAGAATGTGCCCAGGAGTCAGAGCATTTGAGCCCATCCACCTCCACAGCTTTTCTGACCCAGTGACTCTGGTAAGTCACTTTAATCCCTTTGAACCTTAGGGTGACTTAATGTGTTAACTTTTATGACTGCTTCTCCTATTGGCCTTTGGGCCACTGGAAGGCTGGGACTCCAACTCAGTAGTTCCATCAGTGCTGAGAACAGAACAGGCAGCAGCTTTGTCTGACTTGCCAGTTTATGTGGGGATCCTCTGCACCTTGGGTATCTCTCCCACCTCTGTGGCCAGATTTCAAATTGTATTTTCATCATAGCAGTGACCCTCATTTTGTTGATAGCTTATTGCAGTCCTTGTACTCTGTGCTCAGTTGTTTAGTTGTATCTGACTCTTTATGACCCCACAGACTGTAGCCCTCCCAGGCCCCTCTGCCCATGGGATTCTCCAGGCAAGAATACTGGCTGGGGTCACCATTTCCTCCTCCAGAGGATTTTTCCTGACCCAGGGAAGGAGCCTGTGTCTCTTGAGTCTCCTGCATTGGTAGACAGATTCTTTACCGCTAGTGCCGCCTAGGAAGCCCTATTGCATCCCTAAGCTACACTGTTTTTATGAGTGTATTTAGGACCCCAGGCAGAAGGAAATGGCATCCCACTCCAGTATTCTTGCCTAGAGAATTCCATGGATAGAGGAGCCTGGTGGGCTGCTGTCCATGGGGTTGCACAGAGTTGGACATGACTGAAGCAGCTTAGCATGCAAGCCTGCATTAGGACCCCAGAAACCTACTCACAGGTTTAACCTCCTCTCTGGACCATCTGTAGTGTCCCCTGTAGAGTGCTCTTTTGTGTGTCATTGTACTTTCTACATCGGTCAGTCCTTACACTATAAAAATACTTTAGTGCACTTGTTTTTGTGACTTTTTTACACCACCATGAGCTTCTTGAGGCCAGGTACTTTGATGTACTGTCACCTCAATTTCCAGTGCCTATCACTAGGAATTTTCTTGAAATGAAACGGTCAGGAAATATAGTGATTGGTCATAAAGATAGTGCCAACATTGGAAATGGAGATCCTGCTTTGGATTAGAATGGCCTCATCTCTGTGTCCTGTGTTATGTCACTTGAGGACTGGCTGCCCCATTGAGGGAGACATATTTACGCTTTTCCCATCAACCGAAGGGAATCTGAGGTTATTCTTTTCCTGGAGCCAAATCAAGACTCGACTGGCATCACCCCCAATCATGCCACAAGTCTGCAGGGGAGACAGAAAAGGCCACTGGGTTTTCTCAATGCTGTCTCCATGCCTTTCAAGAAAATAAAACGAACCATATTCAGATCCAACTTCTTGTCTGCTTGTGGTCATCATCCATATTATTGGAACCGGAAACTCTCCCCAAGCCTTGGACTAGGAAGGAAGGAAGAGGGTTTGGATGGCTCCCAGGTTGAGTGCAAAAGAACTGACTAGACAGATTTTCTTTCCTAACCTTCTCTGTGGGACTTTCCCTTCCTTCTTCCTTACGGAATTTTTGAGTGTCCACAGTGTGCACCAGACTCTGTGCTGACCCTTCCCCATGCTCTTGCCTGGTTTTTTCCAACTAAAACAACTCCCTGTACTGATTTCATTCCATGATCTTTATCTTCCCCTACTAGACTCGAAGCTTCCTGAGGGCAGGACTTATGTCATCCCTGTATTCCTTGTACTTTACAGGCATATTTGAGACTCAATAAATACTTGTTGAAGAGTGAGTGAATACATTAATGTATTATACCATCCCATCCATCTCAAAGCAAGTCTTCATTTTTCCCATTGAGCAGATGAGAAGGGGGTCGTGAGATGGGGAGTAACTCGCTCAAGCAGTGGCGAGCAGAGTTGAAATCATTAACCGAGTTCAATCTGACTCCACAGCTCTCTTATATGTGTTTTATTGTCCTTAGAAACATATGCTTTACAGGCCTATCATGTGAACACTATTAAAAATAGAAGTTGGAGGCCTAAGAGCGGAGCACAAATGTAAGGAACTGGGGGTCTGTTCCTTCCTGAGTTTATTAGCAACGCTTTGGCTCCTTGGCACCACAGAGGCTGTGGCTGGGCTCAGATGCGAAGCTAACAGTGTTGATCACGACGGGTGGAACTTTAAAAGCGGACTATTAATATCATACTGCTGGCTTCACAGCTCCTTTTCATAGCCAACTTGGCCACATTTCAAAGTGTTCAGGCAGTGGAATGAAGATGGCTCAGGCCCACAGGATATCTTCTCTCTCTAGCCCCCAACCCAAGAGGACCAGCTAACTGCACTTGCCGCCACTAAGCCAGAACATGCATTCACTGTCTGCCTTCCTCCACCTTTTCTCCGTCCTTGCAGAGACAGAATTTCAAGAGCTGCTGGTGATTGCCTTCCAGGGCCCCTCTGTGTTTACTTTCTGAAGGTCAGGCACAATGCTGTGGTGTGTGGCTGGGCTTTCTTTTCAAAGCACCAGTATGAATTTGATAAAGTAAATTGTTGTTCTAGCAGGAAGCAGTTAGGGGTCACAAAATAAATAGCCGTAGAATTCAAATAAATCCAAAGAATAAAACCAAATAAATCCATGTGTGTATGCACAATGATACATAAATACACTTTTTAGAAAGTGAGCATTTTTATCACTGCTGGCCTGGACTAAAGTCATTGAAAAACTGTGGAGTTCATGGTACATTTCTTTTTTTTTTTTTAAAGGCAGTCTGGGCCTTTGAGTAATATGATGTGAGCTTAATTCTTTTGGAGAAACATGAAAATGGAATCTTATCTTTTAAATGGCTGCTTATCACATTTTTTCCCCCCACTAATGAAATTCCTATATGGATGAAACCAATTTGTAAAGTTAAATTGGGGATTCAGGCACTTTGGAGGTGGACTAAGAGACTCTGAGTGAGCTAAACAGTCATTCTGAGCTTCTGTTTTCTCTACTGGGAGATGAGTGATAGTAGTGCTTATATGATTTTAAAATGACGGCTCAGGGTTGTTAGAGGGTTCAATGCAAAAATGGATGCAAAGTGTCTTATACATTGTTGGCGGATATCAGCAGTGGCTATTATCATTGACCAGATATTTCTCATGGTCTTCCTCAGTCTTGACATTCAGTGGCTCACCTTTCACTTTTATTTTACCTTTTCGTCATCTTGGTGAGGTGGCATTGGGGCTTGGTGTTGAACTTGGAGATAAGGGAGGAAGTGTCTTTCAAGCTAGAGCATGAACCAAGACAGAGGTCCCGTGTCGTTTTGTTGGAGGGTGTGTCAAGGAGGTTCGGGTTGTGGGAACTCCAGAGGTTGGACTTAGGGACGTCATCTTGTCCTGTGTGGTGGGGAACCATTGACAGACCTTGAGCATAGCCGTGACATGCTCATGCCCAGGAAGTAAATGGGTGGATATGTGTGAGAGGCACAGAAGGCCAGGAGACCAATTTGGAGGCTGCTGCCTGGTCCAAGCAAAAGAGATTGTGGGCCTTCACTTTTTGCTTCAGGCTTATAAGGGCCTTTCCTGGCAGGTGATAAAATCTATTTTCCATGACCTTTAAGAAAATGGCATCTGAACTGGATGCTGATAAACTAGCAGCAGCTGCGAGAGTGCCTCGCGGTGTTCCTGATGCCCTTGGGCTCTGTTCCAGGTCTGCAGGCAGCAGGGCCCAGCTCAGCTCTGTTCAGTCTTGTCAATGACCTGTTGAACAGTGAAAGGAAAGACTTGGAAATGCTGTTTATTGAGTAGCTTCTGTGTGCCAGCACTCTGCTAGGAGTTTTGAATGCTTTGATCCCCTTTAGGCATCAGTACAGCTCATTTGTGAGGGAACTGGGGCTCAGGAAAATGGAGAAAGAAGCAGAAGTCCCATTGCTAGGAAGTGGTGGATCTGGGGGTTCAAATTTAGGTTATCTTACTTCAGGGTTTTCAGAATTCCATGTCTGAGTGCCTTGAGGTGAGCTTTTCAAAGGGGAAGTAGTTGGCTTAAGAGAGGAAGGCACTTGGAGGCATTGTGAGACCTCATTAGATTTGGAACTTTGTTAGTGATAATTACAAATCGTGCTTTGACTTTAGCAGGATGACGTAGAGTAGTGGGAAAGCTCCTGCCCTGGTGCTTGCACTGTCTCCCTCTGTGCTCTTGGTCAAGACAAGAGGATCATGCGACATCTCTTAGTCATGAGTAAAGGCAGAAAGAGGGTGCATGTAGAGAAGGCTTTGTTGTTGTTTGGTCACTTAGTCAGTCTTATCCGACTCTTTTGTGACCCATGGACTGTAGCCCGCAAAGCTTCTCTATCTATGGGATTTCCCATGCAAGAATCCTGAAGTGGGTTGCCATTTCCTTCTCCAGGGGATCGTTCCAACCCAGGGATGGAACTCTGTCTTTCCTGCACTATAGTCGGATTCTTTCCTTGGAAGCCCCAGAGAAGGCTGTAGGTCACTACAAAGGCAAGGAACTGACATCACTATCGATGCTGTTATCTGGGGTGGTGTTTGCTGTAGGCCTTTCTTCTTCGGCCTCTTTGCACTGATGTTTTCCCTCTGTTTTGTTTTCTCCCCTGTATATGGTGATGATGGTTCCATCTTGACCAGCGGGCCTGCCTTTCATCATCATCGAGACAAGCACCATCAAGCCTTACCACCGGGGGTTTTACTGCAATGACGAGAGCATCAAGTATCCGCAGAAAACCGGGGAGACAATCAACGACGCTGTGCTCTGCGCTGTGGGGATTGTTATTGCCATCCTCGCGGTAAGCGCCCAGACTGCGGTGGGCAACCTGTCTGATTCCCTGGCAACACATCATGGTCTATCTGATATAGCAGAGGTTTAGAAGATCAAGGGTCAATCACTTGATTAACACTATTTCATGCAGTTATTACTATTATTAAAAGTATTGGGTTGGGCAAAAAGTTCATTTGGGATATTCAAAACCCAAAAGAGCTTTTTGTCCAACTCAATATTTTAAAATAGAAAAATACATATACACTGTAAGTATTATAAAAGTATGCTAAGCAACCTTCTAAAATACTTTGCATACATTATTTCTGCAATAGTCAAAGTGTAGATATTGTCCTTATCTTTCTCTACAAATTAAGAAATGGAGGTCTGCAGAGTAAAAATAATTTGCCTAAGGTCACTTGGTTCATGAGTGATAGAGCTGGGGTTTAAACCTAGTTGTCTTCCTTATCCCAGGCTTCCCAGGTGGTGCTAGTGGTAAAGAACCCAGCTGCCAATGCAGGAGCTGTAAGAGATGAAGGTTTGATCCTTGAGTTGGGAGGATCTGCTGGAGGAGGTCACAACAACCCACTCCAGTATTCTTGCCTGGAGAATCTCATGGACCAAGAAGCCTGGCAAGGCTACAGTCCGTGAGCTCACGAAGAGTTGGACACGACTGAGTGAGCACGCATGCACGTCCCTTACCCCAGAGTCTGAGCTCTGAGCCACCATGCTGTAAATCTGAGCCCCGGAGGACAGGAGAAATGCCTTACTGAATATCTTGGGCATTTTCTGTATTTTTTTCCACACTATTGTGCTGCTGCGCTGACAGTGATAATGCCGCTGGCGTGATCTGGCATATTGTTTAATTCTCTCGCCTGGTAAATGAGACTCGCAGTCCAGAGACCTGGGTTCTAGTCCTGGCCCTCCACTGCCAAGTGGTACATCTTTAAAGCCAAGGGTGACCATCTTGCTTCAAAGCTTTGCAGTGAGAAATAAAAGGGATCATAAATATTGAAGTACTTGATAAACTCTTAATTGCTGACCAGGTCGCTCATACCCAGGGGAAAAGTCTAGACTTATATCCAGATCTTCCCTTAGAGGGTGAAGCCCTCACTGCAGGTGCAAAAATGTGCTACCAGCTTGACAAGGTCCAGAATTATTTTAAGCAATGGTAGCCATGTGGGAATTGGGGTATCGTCTATCTGGGCTGTACTTAGATCACAGCTTTGTTTTAGATGTGTTCATTTAGAGCAGAGGAGGGGAAGAGTGAGGGGATCCAGTCTTATAATTTGTAGTTCGTATGTTTTCACAGACATCCATTCCACATCTCCACTATTTTCATTTTTTTCTTTGTCCTTGAACCCCAGCAACGTGGGCAAAGGGCTAGGCATCATGTCCACCAAGATCAAAAATTCTCTCTTCTAGATTCTGAGTCATCTTTGTGTTAATCCAATCATGGAAGCTTATCTTTGGCCTGTATTAGCAAGCCAAGAAGGGAGAAAGTTAATGGACTTCTCCAGGCCAGAATACCGGAGTGGGTAGCCTTTCCTTTCTCTAAGGGATCTTCCCAACCCAGGTCTCTCACCTTGCAGGTGGATTCTTTACCAGCTGAGTCACCAGGGAAGCCCAAGAATGTTGGAGTGGGTAGCATATCTCTTCTCCGGCAGATCTTCCTGACCCAGGAATTGAACCGGGGTCTTCTGCATTGCAGGTGGATTCTTTACCCTCTGAGCCACCAGGGAAGCCCAATATTAAGAACACTGCATGTAAAATAGGGGCTTAGTATTCCCATCATTCAGATGGAAAATCTGAAGCTCAGAGGAGTTCAGTGATATCTCAAAGTCAAAAGCAAGTAAAAACTGGGGTTCAAGCCTAAACCTGGTTTATTCCAAAGCCCTCTGTCCATGTTGCTGACTTGATTGTGGACAGGCTGTTGGCTGTCCTATTCAAGTGCTCGGTGGGATAGGCAGTTAGCTACTCTTGCCTTCTCTGCATCAAATATAAACAGCTGATGGTCCACGGAGTGCACTCCATGAAGTTTTTCTTTTGAATTCCCCACTCTGGGGGTGGGTTATAAACTTTGAGACCCCTCTTTGTTTTTTAATAACATCGTAAACCAGGCACACAATCAACAGTTTGACATTGGGGAGGGGGCAGGGAGGCAAGTAGAATTCTTTCCAACCTTTAAAAGAAAAACAGTCCATTTGGCAACTGTAGTAAAGGTGGGCTAAGGATCTTTGTGTTCAGAAACTGAGAAATACAAAATCTCATTTTACTCTTTGCTCCAAAGTTACAGTTGGGGTTGAGTTCTTTAGGAAGAATGGCTTTGCCTGGAAAAAATGTTTGTAATGGAAGGTGAATACTTAACACGGTATCTGGTGCTCAGGTTTGAACAGGTGTTTTTGACACTTGGAAGCTCAGTTAAATTGAATCCTTTTAGAAGTTGGCTCTAACTCGGGAGCTGTTGAGATAAGAATATCACATTCACAGGGATGGTCTGTGGCCTCTGCTCTCTTTACGTGCAGTTATTAGTGGCGTGCCTAGTGGGCTGCTCCTGGGCACGGCACCAGGGAGAGAGACTTGGGGCCCCTCGACTACGTGAATTAGGTAAATCCCTGGGCTGCCCTGGTGGCTCACTCAGTAAAGAATCCGCCTGCAATGCCGGAGGCCCCGGTTCCATCCCTGCTTCGGGAAGATCCCCAGAGAAGGAAATGGCTACCCACTCCAGTATTCTTGCTTGAGAAATTCCCATGGACAGAGAAGCCTGATGAACTACACACAGTCCATGGGGTCACAAGAGTCAGACGTGATTTAGCAACTGAACTGCCGCCATCTGGGTTTTCTAGGCCTCATTTTCCTCATCTGTAAAATGAGAGTCCTGTTTGATTTCACACCTGGGGGCACATCCTTGGCTGCAGTGGGCTAGGACACAGGGCACTCATGTCTCTTCTGGATCCTTGCTTCTTCCTCCCTCACTAAGAGAAACCTGCTTTGAAGAGCTTAGTTGTGACTGGCTTCCCTCCTCGTGTCATGTGGAAGTTTTAATTAAAATGCTCCCTGACCTCCCAGATTCCCCTGAAAGAGTCATGCACTGTGCCTCGGTTATGGGATGGGATGTTATGGGATGGGCATCGAGGACGTTTCCCCCAGCAGCACAGTGCCAGCAGAATAGGTCTGGAGGTGCCTCCCTTTGGTTCTGAGAAAGCCATCCTTTGCCAGGTGCTACTGTTGCATCATGGAAACCTGGGGCTGTGTTCAAGCCTTTTGCACCCTCCCAATACACACACACACACACACACACACACACACACACACACACACAGTTTTTTGGTGTCTCAGTTTCACATGGGGTTAAAAGTGTGGGCTCTGGTTCACCCCCAAGCTCCTCTGCTATGGAACGTGTAGAAAATTAGTAAGCCTCCTTGCTTTCATCTATGAAATGGAGATACTATGAAGGTTTTCAGAAATAAATGAGCTAATATGTGGAAAGTAATTCAGTGCCTGATACAGGCAGTATATTCAGCAAATGTTCACTGTTTTTATTGTGAGTAAACAGCATCAAAAAGTGATGAAGTAAAAAAAATATTGATGAAGTGACTTAGTCAAGACCTTTTACTTGACAGAAGTACAGTTAGGAAAGGCCCTCCAGCCTATGGATTCATCACATCTCCCGCTCTTCCCTTGTAGTTTATTCATGAGAACTCAGGTCTCTCGACTCTCATGCCAATACTCTTTGCAAGAAAACTTTAGCCTCCTGATCCAGCTGCCCCTGCATTTCAGCTGGAGGCGTGTGTGAGTTGTGGGCTCCTAATGAGGTATGCTCACCCGCTTACCTGTCATTAAGGACCAGAGTAATCATGAACAAGAGGAAAAGCAAAGACCTCGGAGGAAAAGTGAATAATTCCCATTAATGCATATGGTCAATTCTGGAAAATCTATACAACTTGAATTCAACAACAACAACCTTCTCTCCCGTTGTGACTGGCCAGAGAGCCTGGCTAGCTCCATGCCGAATCTGCTTCTGATCAGAGGGCGTGAATGACAGTCAGGGAGGGTGAAGGGAGACCCAGAGCTGGAAATCTAATCAGCCTGCTACTTGCTGCCCTGGCCTCCTCCTGCCAAATGTCAGGTTTGTTTAAAACAACAAGAGAAGCCTTGACTGATCTGGGTGCCCCTGCTCCAGTCTGAATAGTCCCCACAACAAAGGAATGGCACACCAGTGGGGTTTCAAGATGCAAATTTCAGAAGTTATAGAGAAAGCAGACACCTTTCTATGGCAGGAGACGTGGAAAAATCGGGTCATTTTGACCTCTTTTTCAGATGTATCTTAGATTTTGAAATTATAGCATAATAGGAATTCCTTCCAAATCCACAAGGCAATGGTTCCTATCCCTGCCTCCTAAGGGTTTAATGACTCTAGCAGCAGTGAGATTAGGAGCAAAAACAGTAAATATCATCTTTTATCTAGCCTTCTCTCCAATTGCCTTGCACCATGCTGTGCAAAGAATTATGCACAAAGATTTTAATATGGAAAAAATGCTTAGTATTCCTTTTAAATAAACAGGGGCTCAAGTGCTTGCTTTGGTCAGACCCTGAAAGGGGTTTAATAAAGATTCTTAATATCTAGGAGTTGAAGTATGATGAGTCATGAGTGAATCCACTTCTCCCTCTGGCCATAAAAATGCTCCTTTTCCTCACATCCCATCCATTTTGAACCTCTGTTATGACATTCCTAACTAGAGAAAAAGCTCAGATTTTGGCTTTGATTGAGGTTCGTGGCCTAAAACTTCTGAGCTTCTTCATTCTGTGACTTATCCTTCAACTTCTGTCAAGGCATTGACCCCTTTGGAAAAGAACTATACCTACGTTTACTGTAAATTGGTGAAATAGTTCACCAACTCCATAGGCTAGTTCTGGGAGTCCAATCAACTGACATTACATGTGTCGTGAGTGAGGATCGGCCTTTTCGTCTCTATAGTGGTGTACAGTTTACAAAGTGCCCTTCATGTGCGCATTCTCTTATCTGCACCTGGTAGTGACTCTGTGAGTCTCAGGGCTGGATTGGTGTGGCTAAGGGAACTGGAGATCAAGAAATGAAGTGACTTTCCCGTAATTAATGAGTGGCAGGGCCAGACCAGGAGTCCTCTGATTCTAAGGCAAGGCTTTTTAAAATGAGACCATTGCTGCCTTCTAAAGCCTGCTTCCCTTCCACAATTACTTATTAAGCCCACAGGGCATGGCAGGTGCTGGTGATCCAGAACTGAACCCTCGCCTAACAAGCTGTGTGTTATCTCTTGTCACTAAACTACCTGGAAGCTGCCCCATCTCCAGCAGACAGACAGCACCTTCGATATATATCACCTTGTAATGTGATTTGTGTCCACTTTTCATCTCCCCAGCTAGATAATGGGTTCTTGCAAGGCAGAGATCAGATCTTTCCCTCTTGCACATGGTAGGTACTAACTAAACACTAACTAAACACCAAGCCAATGTCACCTTCTCCAGGAAGCATTCCTTGACTGCCTCCTCCCCCACCTTCCAAAGGTCCCAGAGGTCCCTGGGCCCACCTCTGTCTTTGCAGTTATTGTATCAAACTGTCATGTCTGTTTACCTGACTATTTCCTGGTAATTCTGCTAGAGTAGGCATCCTCTGATTTTGATTTTATTGCTAGCATAAGGCAGAAACTTGGGTACTCAATATATGTGATTGTAAAAATCATAGAGGAGACCGTATATTTCGAGCAGAAACTGACAAGCATTAGGTCAAAAGATGTTAGAGGACCTAGACGAGCAGGGATACGTGTCCTGTTTGTCTCCCTAAAATCTGGATGATGGCCTCTGATGCACACGGGAGCCTGCTCTGTACCACATGCACATTTCTGGCTGGAGAGACAAGAAGAAGAACTTATACCTCCAAAACTTGTTTATTCAGGATCAGGCTTCGGTTTGCCCACATCTGGACTTCATTACTTCCTCCCCACCCCCCATCTCCCTTTATCTGAGAGAGCACTGCCAAGAAAACAAGGTTCCCCAAGACTGCCTCCTCATTAAAGGTTAGTCGAGTCTTCAACTCTGAAAAAAAATGTGAAGTCAGGCTGGCCCAGCGGTGCCTTGGTGGGAGACCCAGTTCCCCCAGTTTATAATCCACTATATCTGTGCAATTACCAAGACCACCAACAGAGAATGATCACGTTACCCCTTCAACTGTGTCATCCCTGATCAGAGGGCTACAGAGTTCTTCAGACCTCCCTACTGCCTGAGGAGGGGGCGGGGGGAGGGGCCCTATTTGCAATGTAACAAACACAGGCACTGAGATTAGGATTTAGGTCCGCGCGCCCCCCTCCCCACCCCCAGCAACCACACACACACTGTAGCAATTCTTCCTTAGTTACTGTCATTCTTAGGGGTTCAGGACTATTTGGAAAATCTATCTAATATGAGGGTGATGATACTCTCCACTTTAAGTGACAATTCTTAGGAGGCTGGGCAATCTATTCATGTGAGTCAGTGTTAGGGGATGGGATAGAGGATTAGATACCATTGACCCACTATCTAGTGGGCTGGAAACTAATATGCCTTATCTTAAATCCTCTTCAGCATCTGCGGGGGTAGGTATTATTGACCCTATTTTACTAATGAGGGAGGGTCCTAAGGTTTACAAGGGGAGTGTGGCCAGTGTGAAGTTATTCTGCTTGGTGAATAGGGAGCAGGAATTGATACCCAGGTCTGTCTGTCTTCAAAACCCAGCACACGGAGCTGACATTGAAGATCCACTGTGTGCTTGGGGCTATGCAGAGTGCTCTGCAATTAGTGAGCTAGAAAATCTGTAGTTCCTGGTTGTAAAGAGCTCTTTGTATGCAGGAGGACAAAACATCTAGGCCCCTGGGCAGATGATTGCCCAAGACTGACAGTGTAGGATAGTGGGTTTTCCTTTTTTAAAAAAATAATTTTTTTGTTTGTTTTAAAATAGATTTTAATTTATTTCTTACTCTCTTTTTATTTTAATTATTATTTGTTTTTTGGCCTTGCTGTGCAGCATGTGGGATTTTAGTTCCCCGACTAGGGATTGAACCTGCAGTCCCTGCATTGGAAATACAAAGTCTTAACCACTGGACCACAGGGGAAGTCCCTGGGATAATGTTGTGTAGGAAGTGGTTTGTCAGAAAGTGAAAGCCTCTCTGAGTGAGACCTTCCTTAGAACATACAGGCAGCTTCTAGGCTTCCCCTTAGCCTAGAAGCTGAGATACAAGACACAGATACTGTCCTTGGAGCTTATGGAACAGGCCAAGTGCATGATTGACTGTACCATTAGACCCTCAAGGAGACTAAAGAACTGGTCGGGGAGCTAGAAGATAGTCAGGGCAGTGAAGGATAGTAAGACCCAGAGAGGTGAGAGCTTCAGGGACAAAACAAGAGAGATGCTGTAAACTAGCAGTCCTCAACCTTTCTGGCACCAGGGACTGGTTCTGTGGAAGACAATTTTTCCACCCACCAGGGTGAGGTGTTGGGGTTGGGGGGCAGTGGTGCTCGGATAGTTTTGGGATGACTTAAGCACAATACATTTATTGTGCACTTTATTCCTATTATTACATCAGCTCTACCTCAGATCATCAGGCATTAGATCCTAGAGGTTGGGGACTTCTGCTGTAGATGGTCTAAGGCAGAAATAAAGTACTATGGGAGTTGATCGGAAGATCACTCAAGGTCGTTTTCACTGGTGAAGGCTTCACCATCATCATCATCACTATTCATGGAGCACTCCATTTAATTATCACAACAGCCCTTGGGCTCTTGCTACTGCCACCATATTATCTCCCTTTGTACACATAAGGAGACTGAGAGTCATAGAGCTCAGTTGCCCAAGACTCTTGAGTAAAGGCGCCCTCTAACCTGGTGCTCTAGCTGGCATCCAGCTCTACTTTGAAGCAGAGGTGAGACTTTCATCAGAGATCCTGGCGTTCCAGACAGAGGGGATGGCTTCACCAAGATTGAAACAATAGGGCCTTTTCAGGAAGTGTCAAGCAGACAGACCTGCTCAGCTAGAGAAACAGAGTATAAGGGAGAAGACAAGAGATAAGGTAGGAAGAGATGACTGCAAGATTGTGAAACTCCTTGAGTGCTGAGGAGTTTTTACTCTCATTAATAGGCTACAGATTGATGAAAGTATTTTCAGCTCACGTGGCCAACTTTTCAACCAACGTCAAGGATGAGGTCTGAACTGCCGTGGTGGTAATGCAAAGAGAAGAGAGAGAATAGGATGGATATGACATCCCACCTTGCAGACATGGGATAATCAGAATTGGGTTACAATGAGGGTAAAGGAGAGGGTGCAGTCTAAGATTTCCTGTCTTTGCAGTTCTGTGTTTGGTGGCATCTTGAGTAGGAATGGAGGGAAGAGAAGTGAGGTTTGGGGCAGAAGTTGGAATAAGTGTGACTTGGTCAGGTGGACATGCTGATAATACTGGTTTGATAACTAGTTGGAAGCTTTGGCAGAAGATTGGAATAAGACTGATGGGGTAAAGAGTGAGCTGAAACTAGAGAGTGAAAGAAATGCCCTTTTGACGGTCATTTTCACAGGTGAAGTCACAGAGAAAAGTCAAGGATACAACCCTAGGAAGACTGACATTTATCTAACAGCACCCAGAAGTGGAGCCATTGGAAAGAGAAAGGTGTTTGAGAAACAGGAAGAAAGCACAGTGGTGATATTAAGGATGGTAGGAAATTCAAGGTCAAAGGAGAGAGAAATGGGCAGCAGGCTATGCTACAGAGAGAACTCTTGCATGGAGAGGCAGAGCTGATCATCTAGGAGACTCATGCCTTTGAGTCCCTGACTTTGGAAAATAGACTGCTTCATCTTTCAAGATGCCTCCTTTGTAAAGCTAGAGGGCTTAGGGCGGCCACTGTTGATTTCAACCATAAATAGCTTCTGTGACCTCTCTCTGGCTTCTTTGCTGTCCATGTTCTAGACCTACCCATAAAGCCTAGAAACTCCACTGGTGGCCTTGGACAGATTTGGGTCCCCATTGCCTTTCCTGATCTGTGAGGCACTGATCTCCTACCAAGAGGTTACAGACAACTGAGTGGGAGAAGAATGGGAGACTGAATTTCTCATCAGTTATTTCTAGTCGCTGAAGATACTGCATTTCATTGCAGTAGATGGAGCAAAGCTCAAAGAAGATAGAGCAACACTTCTGTCTCCATCCTTAGAAGCAGGACTTGGGTATGTTACATTTCCCTTTCCCTTACTGAGAAATCAAGTGAGAAAAATGATTCTTCCTTCATTAATCTCCATCATTCAGTGCCTGTTGAATGAAGGAATCTCTTCTGGATTGGAAAAGGTTCATTAATCCACAGAGCTGAGATGTGAAGGGGGATCTTGGTGCTCTGTGGCTGATGGGGATCTGGATGTGCAGGTGCCTGACAGGGTGACATGATCTTCGTAGGTGTTCAGGGAATGCCTGTCTCACTGGAGACTTCCAACCTGCCACCTGCTAGGGCTTCTAAGAGAAAAACCAGCTAGATGCCACCGGGCAGAGCATGGAAGGCCCAGGCTGCAGCAAGCGCCCTGCCACTGTCCACTACCTTATCCCCAAGGGTGATGCAGTGGCCTCTCTGGCCTTCATCACACTCATTTATAAAGTGTGGAGAATAAGTTAGCAAATCTTAGGGTGTTGTGAGAAGCAGGTAATGCAGTGGATAGGGAAAAGTTTTGTGTTGTTACAGACTATGCAGATGTTATCACTGAAGCCGATCAGAATATTAGGGAAGTTTGTCCTTCGAATTTGGCAGCAGACGATGAGTTCTCAGACTCTGTAAGAGGAATTGTTAGGATTCTGTGCAAAAGTCTTACTTTTTTGGGGATAATCTGTATGGTGGACTGTTACAAATAACACGAACAATGCAGTAGGGTAGCCCTTGCTGCCTGGGATTTAGACTTTCTCCCTGCTTTGTTCCCCTGAAAAAGACATCCTAGATGAAATGGTCAAAAACCAACATCTCCATACTCATATTTTTCTGGTTCTACCCTGGAGAGGTAGTGCTCCCAAATTCTTTAGTGTGATATGTTCTTTTCCAGGGATCTCTTAGAACTATTTTGGAAAAGATGTTTTATACAAGTACAGACATTTCCTGGAGCTATTGCACGTTCAGTTTCAGATCATTGCAATAAAGCGAATATTACAATAAAGTGAGTCATGGGTGTTTGGTTTCCCAGGGCATGTAAAAGTTAGGTTTACACTAAACTGTAATCTGTTACGTGTGCAATTGCGTTATGTCTAAGAAACAATGTTTACGCCTGAATTAGAAAATACTTTATTGCTAAAAAATGACCACTGATCATTGATTGTAACAAATATAATAACAATGAAAAATTAGAAATATTGAAAGTATTACAAATTTCAAAACATATACACATAGACGTGAAGTGAGCAAATGCTGTTGGGGAAGAAAAAAAGCCGATAGACTTGCTTGATACAGGGTGGTCACAAACCTTCAATTTGTAAAAAAACAGCAACCACAACAGTATCTGCAAAGTGCAGTAAAATGGTATGCCTGTGTTAATTTTTTGTTTCTTTTTTCCCAAGGGAAGGAACAAAAAATAAAACATTATTGTTTGCAGAGCTCTTCTGCTAGGTGCCACATAGTTGATATATCATCTTGATTCCCCTGGCAATCTTGCCAGGTAGATTTTAGTCCTTTTAAAATTTTTAATTTCTTTTTTTCCCCTTAAAATTTTTGTTTTATATTGGAGTATAGTTGATTAACAGTGTTGCGTTAGTTTCAGAGGTACTGAAAAGTGATTCAGTTATACATATACACATTTATCAATTCTTTTTCAAACTCTTTTCTCATTTAGGTTATTACAGAATATTGAGCAGAATTCCTGCTGCTATACAGTAGGTGCTTGTTGGTTGTTTTAAATATAGCAGTGTGTACTTGTCAACATATTACTCTTATTTCATAGACAAGGAGACCTAAGCCCAGAGAGGTGAAGTCACTTCTCTAGGTTTATGGTAAGAGATGGGATATACAGATCAAGATTTTTCTGGCTCCAAAAGTCAGTGCTTCTTTCACCACTGTGTAATCTCTCCTTTCCAAAATGTCTCTCCTAATGTGTTTTCAAATTTCCTCTCCAGAGCAGCTCAATATTTGTGAATATGTGGGCAGTTGAGCCCTTGTATACCAGAAAAGACAGGAAGAGGAGCTGTCTTAAGAGTTGGAGCCAACTTCCCTCAAACTCAGCCGTTCTCTGGCGAGGACTGATTGATCCCGTTCTGTCCCCTCATAGCTTAATTGCAATGCTTTCCCACTTTATTAGTTTCCAGATTTTGTGCCAAATGCTTTAAAAGGCAGGTAGGGGAGAATTCTCCTCTGCTCGCCTGGCAGCCTGCCATCACCCCCAGAATCTGTTGCTGTTTCAGAAAGGGATCGACATTGAAGGCATTTTTCTCAGCCGTGAAATTTACATATCACAACTTTGCTGACTGAAGCAGAAACCAGGGCTCCCGGGGCCAGAGTGTGCGAGTGGGGACAGGGCCTTTGTAGGGGGAGGGGGGGAGGGAAGAGCTTATTTTATTACCCGGGAATAAAAACATTGCAAGTAATGAATAAAGTCCGAAAGCAGTAAATCTGGAACTCCAGAGTTAGGTGTGTAACGTGTCGGAGAACAATTTAAGCCTTCGTCTCTTCTGCAGAAGTGAGGTATTTGGGCAGCCCGAACTTCATTAAATGGTCTTTTAAGGGTTAGGATTACAAGAAGCCAAACCTGGCCCGTTCATAACGATGATTTATGGCTGTATTGTCGACTCCCCGACCCTTCTGTACAAGGGGATGGAGAAAATACATAATTTGTTGCTCATTAGCTCCAAGATCTGTCAGGGCTGCCCCAGAAGCCATGTGGTCCTGGAGTCATATGTCTGCTAAATGGCTTCAGCCTGATCCTGTCCTTGAAAATACACAGTTGCTATTCTATAGTGGAAATTGTTTTTAATAATAGAAATAATAAAATGATCTTAATGTAGTCTTCTTTGGGTCTTTGAACTTGAGAGTTGGAATATCTGGGCTCTACTTTTAACTGTCAGCTTTCTAGCCTCAAATCCTTCAGATCAGTCCCTATTTCTCAGTGCCTTAGTATTCCCACCAGTAAACTGGATATATTGTCCTCACAGGTTGCAGATTAAATGAAACTGTAAGTTGCAAAAGAAATTTAAAAGATTGCTAGTATTATTAGAGTTATTATTGGGAATTTGAGGGGCCACCAGATGTTCTCTTTATATCATTATCTTCCCATGAGAGGAGGAAGCATTTTACTTAGCAGCTTGCTATTTGCAAAACTGTGGCATTGAAAACTGAAGTTTCAGAATGAAGGATGTGAGAGCTAAAGATTGTCCTTGCGGTGTAACCAAACCCTTTCTCCCTGAGATGACTGAAGCAGAGAGGTGACTCCCCTGGGATTAATCAACCATAAAATGATGTAAGAGATGCTGATCTGCAGTGGAAACCCATGTGTTCTTTTTCTGCATCAAACTGGAAATCATGCCCGAGACATGCCCATTTAGAAACAGTTTCTTAATCTGTTTCAGTGGATGGTTCAAGGAACTCAGGAGCCATCCTAGGGCAGGAATTATGCATGGGGTCTTGATTCTGTTCTTGGCTTGTGTCATCTCACAAGTACGTTTCCTTTCCTGCTGCTTATTATCTTTGCTTTGATGAGAGGCTACTGGTGAAGGTAGCACAGGAGAGCTGGGAATAAATGTCACTGCAGTTATGAAGGAATTAATCATGGAGTCTAGTGCCTTCATTTTGCAAATGGAGAAGCTGACTTGTCCCAGATCACTCAGTGAGTAGGGACTTGAACTCTGGCCCCTTGACTCCTAGCTTAGTGCTTCTCCCCCATGTCTAAAGTCAAGTGAGCATGATTTATAAAAAAAAGAAGAAGGAAGAGCGAACATGATGGTGGTTATAAACATCTGGAACATGTTAGCCCATAAGGTTACACAGGGTAAAAGTATAAACAGGTTCAAAAGGGGAATTAGACCATGAATGGTAGGAAAGAATGCTGGGTGGAGAATTAGAACACCTGGGTCTAATCTTTAGATGTGAGTTAATTTGAACTTCAGTTTCTTCCATATATAATGGACCCTTTCATTTATGACTGGCTAGGCTTCTCAGATTTTAATCTCTGCAGCATGTTGTCAAAGGACTCTTGGTAATGTTTAGAGGACATTTCCAATTTTCCAATAAAAACAACCTTGTGGACCACCATCTTGCCCCCTTTCATTCATTGATTCATTCAGCTGATGGTCCTGCTGCTCTCCCAGAGAACGGCTAAGCCAGGATGCCAGACGGGGCTGGCCTTTGACCATCTCTCTAATGGAATCATATGATCTCGGAAATTCAATATGATCCAGGAAACCAAAGGGTAGCACTGAGAAATCGCCAGCATTTATAAACACAGAATCACTGTATAAATGTTAGCAGCACTAGGAGGTGTTCTCACGACTGCACCTGCTTGCCCCTGGGCCCAGCTGGCATTTCACGGCCATCCTCCCCTCCAGACTTGGGAGCCCTGGACTGGGATCAGACACCCAGCCTGGATGCCTTCCCCAGCTAGAAAAGAATGAGGGAAGCCCATGAGAAGAGTGCCCGGATGTGTCAGTCTATTGCTTCCCTTGTGGTTGTGAACACGCTGTCTGTTCCCTGAAAGGGCAAGTGTGGCTCATCAGCCTTCCCTGTGAGGAAGTGTGAAAGGGACTTTGTGGTGAGTGATGAGTTGAACATCACTGTCCCGGCACTGTGGTTGTGACCAGGAAGTGGCCAGAACTGTGCTGTGGAGTTAAGTCAAGGGCAGCAGGCTGAGCGGTGGTGTATCACCAGCGCAGAACTTATCCTCAGCTGTGTAGGCATTTAAGGTGTTTACCTTACAGAGAGTCAGCTGACCCCTTTCCCTGCCCTAAGCCCCCACCATTCTTAATGTAAAAGCAGGCAGTTTTGGTTAGAGAGCTTTTCCTCTCTCAGTCTCAATCTATCTCCTGGTAGTTGTGGGGGTGTCATAAAGTATATAAAAAATAAATGCTGACATGCTATTCATAATCGATGGTTGCTGGCTCTTTTTTTCTTCTTTTTAAAGAAGTGATGAATCTCCCTCCCCTTAACATTAAAGAGTAGACGCAGTGGGATGGAGGAAGGATATGAAAACCCAGACTTGCTCACTGTCTTTCAGGATGGAGGAGACAATGCAGGCACCCTTGGGAATTCACAAACTCTGAAGGGCCTTGTATAAAAGTTTCTTGGTTTGAAGGCCAGTGCTCTTTTCATCATGTCCTACTTAAGAGTAAAATGAAAGAATCCCTCTCTGTGACCCAGGGCATTTCCACCACTTGCCACATTTCTGACTACCTCTGTAGAGGTTCAAGTTATTTTAGAAGGACACCAGGTAGGTGACAGAGCCTGGATTCAAACCCCAAACCGAGTCAGGGAGCATTCACCCTTTCGCAAAGAAACCTCAGCCAGGGCTCAGTGTGGCACAGGCGAAGGCCCTGTGTAGGGTTTGATCGTGGTTGGTGATTCGTGACCCCCAATCCTAGAATCTGGAGATTTGCTCAGACCCTCTGACATCTTGCCATGCTGTGCTAAGTCACTTCAGTTGTGTGTGACTCTGTGCAACCCTATGGACTATAGCCCTGGCTCCTCTGTCCATAGGATTCTCCAGGCAAGGATACTGGAGTGGGCTGCCATTTCCTTCTCCAGGGGATCTTCCCGACTCAGGGATTGAACCCACGCCTCTTATGTCTCCTGCATTGGCAGGCAGGTTCTTTACCACTAGCACCACCCTGGCCACCCTTAATCATGATTTTGGTTCCTCAATAGCTAAGTCCTTATTTGTCTCTCTCTTTGGTAATGTGTGTGTGTGTGTGTGTGTGTGTGTGTGTGTGTGTGTGTATCGGGTTGGCCAAAAAGTTCATTCAGGTTTTCCCTTAATGGAAATACCCTTACCAACTGTTTGGCCAACCTGATACACACACGGATATCTATATCTTAATATATATCTTAATATATATATTAATATATATTTTATATATTTGCGTATGACTGTATTTGATTACATATGCTTCTTCCTAAGGAATAAATGACTGTGTTAGTATTTCAGTCTTTTCTCCCATGCACATTGGTGTCTCTTATACTTCTTGAATAGAAAATCGGGATTTTTCTAGATTCTAACCTATAGCTATGTACTGAATATCTTTTTATGTCACTGAATATCCTTTCAGCCTCACTTTTGTTGATGGGTCCTGATGCCACCTCACTCCCCTCTTCGTTGTCTTTCAGATCATCACAGGGGAATTCTACCGCATCTATTACCTGAAGGAGAAGTCCCGCTCGACGATTCAGAATCCCTACGTGGCAGCCCTCTACAAGCAGGTGGGCTGCTTCCTCTTCGGCTGCGCCATCAGCCAGTCCTTCACAGACATTGCCAAGGTCTCCATAGGGCGCCTGCGTCCTCACTTCTTGAACGTCTGCAACCCCGATTTCAGTCAAATCAACTGCTCTGTGGGCTATATTCAAAACTACAAATGCAGAGGCGAAGACAGCAAAGTCCAGGAAGCCAGGTGAGAGTCCACCTCCCGTGGCACTAGGTTCATGCCTTTGCTGCAGGCAGTTCAGTGAGTACTTACTGAGTACCAAGCTCAGTGCTGGGGCCCTGATTCAGTTGGATGAATAAGGCAAAGTCCCCATTCTTAAGGAACTCATAGTCAAATAACTGAGATCATAAAAGCGATTACAGTGGAGCTGTGGTAAGTCCATTCATTCATTTGTTTTTTCCCTTATTTATTTGTTCATTCATGGGTGCTTGCTACGTCCCGGCAAGGAGTCCAAAGCACTACCATGGGTGCAGCAATGAGCGAGGGCTACTCTTGGGGTCACAGTCCCGGGAGGGAGCAGACAGACCAGCAGGTAGTGGGGATGTGAACATGGCCCTCACACGCCCATCTCTTGCCCTTGCAGGAAGTCCTTCTTCTCTGGCCACGCCTCCTTCTCCATGTACACTATGCTGTATTTGGTGGTAAGTACTCTGTCTCTGATTCCAATGAAGTCCAACCCCAACTTAAATCTCATCTGTACCTAGAGCCCTTGTAATGGTTAGGGGCAGACTTCACTGAGGAATCTTTGAAAAAGAGGTTGGCTAGAAGAATTAGTTTCTATTCTGAGCCCTGCCACTGCATTAGCAGAAGTCATTTCACTTTCCAGACTTTTCCCGTTTTTCAAATAAAAATAATATTTACCATGGCTGCTTGATAAGGATTGAGCACCCATTTTGGAATGATTAAGTGATAAAGACACTTGTATAACATTTCGTGGTAACAAGCCCCATTTTCTGAAAATCCATTAACTCAGTTGATCCTTCCAGGAAATTTGTTATAAGTAATATTATCTCTACTGTGGGAAAGGATCACTAAGTAAGGTTCAGACAATTCAAGCAAACTGCCAAAATTCACATAGACACCAGAACTATCGCTCAAATCCATGCCTTCTGATCAAATTCCTCATAATGTTCTCCATGCCATGTCCTCCTCCATTATCTTCTGATGGAAAGGCTTTAAATGTCACTATCTGTCTACAGAGTGATTTTGAGTTTTGCAGAATCCTTCTGCATCCATGAACACAGGTGGCCTCATAATAACACAGTGAAGTAGGAAATCCTCAGCCCCAGAGCTCAGATCTAGAGACCAAGGCCCAGAGAGGATCACAGTGTGTTGGGGGGCCTTCAGCTAGTGGTGGACCCGTCTGAGGCCCCATGTTGGCCTCGCCATGGCCATGCTTCCTGGAAATGCTGGGGCGGTTGGTGCAGGTGGAGCACCCTACTTCCCTCTGGCCGCCACACAGCCAGACAGCTGCTGGTCTGTTTCTGTTTGTCAGTTAAATATGGTCCCCCTGCCTTTCCTCTCCCCTTGAAATGAGGTTCCTATGCCAAGGCACTTCCTGCTTTTGGCTGCTTTGATGGAGTTCAGAGCAAGAAGGTGCTGAGAGGTCAGACATAGCTCAGAGGAGCATAAAGTTGTTTGGAAAAAGAGCATTTTGCTTTTGTATTTAAAAAACATAATTAAGAGTTGGAAAAAACAGCAGAGAGGTTTCTTTGTTTTGTTTTGTTTTTTTCCCCGAGTCCTTTCCAAGTCTGGAGGTGTCCGGGCTTCGCATTACCTAGGATAGAGAGCTACAAGGTGGGCCCTAACCTCTAAAAGCATTAAATGTAGATTTTTAAAATTCATGGATAGCACTTCCCACCATACTTTATTTTTCTGTTGTTTTTGTTTTCTCTTTGCTCTGAGTCAGGACAGTTTAACAATGATATTTCATTTCCTGCTGCATTTGTATTTTACCCAGGTCTGGAAGCAATTTTACAAAATATAATTTCACTCTTTTGTAAAGTAACAGTGCTGACAGGTTTCTGGTGCCATCTATGTGCCAGGCACTGTGTCGTGCTCATGCTATGACTTTGAGATCCTCTCAGTAACCCAACGAGATGTGTTTTGATTACACTATTTTCAGTTTCAGACACAGAAACAAACAAATCTGAATTTAAGAGGCAGGAAAGGTATTTGAAGGCTGGTCTTCATGACCCGAGCCTCGTTGTATGTTCTTCTCATGGTGCTGTGTGATAAAAAAATCAAACAAACCTCTGCAGGATAAACTTACAGATACAAGCTCCAACCCTAATTCCAATGTCACTTGAAGGCGACCTGCTTTTCTTCAGATCTGCTCTAATGGGTGAGATGCCGCCTTACCCCCACTGCCCATCACCTCCTGGCAGCTATGATTATAGCAAGAGCTCTCTACGAGGGTGTTGGGTAAGGCCTGGATTGTGACTGAGTGTTTATTTACATCTTCGAGGGAGGAAAAAAACTACAGTGGCTTTATATTCCAAGAAGGAAGGAAAGAAAGAGAGGAAGAAAGAAAAGAACCTCCTTAATCCTTCATCTCTGCAGCATATTTTCACACACTCTTTGGAGCGCCTGCACACACACATTCGCAATTCACAGGCACCCACACATACAATGTGCAAACTCAGGGCTCTCTTTTTAGCTCTAAGTTTATCTTGTCTTAAAATAACTCTGAAAGTAAGAGCTGAGAAGTAGGGAGGACAGTGTCCTTCACCATGGCTCCTTTTTATGTGATGTTGCACAGAAATCTCAACCCTTTGAAAGTCCAATTTGCAAAGCTTTCCAAGGAAGTTTGAAGAACTCTGTTGCCGCCTGTCTGGGGAAGTCGAAGATACTGCAGTCCCTCAGAGAAGCTCCTCCCGCAGCTTTTATGTTGAGCTGCAGGAAGTGCCTGAGTTGGACACATGAGATTCTGGCAGCCCCCAGAGCCCTGTGGGATTTTGTTCAGGCAACCTGGGCCCCAGCTTCCTTGGAGCCTTGGGAATACTCCCATTTGGACTGGCCGAGTATGGCATTGCCAGTGTTTGCCTTTAGAGTCAGACAGACCTGGGAGATTCTGGCCATGCAATTACTAGCCACGGAACTGTGAGTTGGCTTCTTAGGTTTTGAACCTCAGTGTCCTCTTCTGTCAAGTGGAGACAGTTGTGTCTGTTTTTGGAAGTTGGGGCCACTTTTCTTCTCCAGGCTCTGCTTTCACCAGCTGTCAAATGTCAGAGTGGAATTAGATGGTGTCTACCGTCTAATTGATTTCTCAATCCCTCGTGGTTGTTTTTAAAAGAAGTTTGGATTAGGTGTTGAAAGGGAAGATGGGAAGCAGGCAGAGACAATTTTGTCCTGATTTCCATGGAGTTCAGAGAGTGGCGGACCAGAACACCAGCCATCCCTTTGCCAGGCTGCCATCTAGAGCCTCCCATGGCTTTGGAGGGCGCTCCGTATTAGGTTTTGATTTGTAAAATGGATAGCTTGGAAAAACCATAGCTCGAAACACCAAATTATCTCTGGGTACAGAAGCTTAAGGATGAGGTTAAGGCTTGTCGGAGATTAATGCAGATACAAATCAGAGAAATCCCACAGCATATATAAACCTAAACGGCGCTCCCTACCCTTGAGCCCTGGTCTAAACTCCAGAGGACCACATCTGGATTGGCCCTGGACCTCCATGTTCAGGGACTGAGGATGACCTGGCTGTCTGGATAAAACGCCAACATGGTTGAGGGAGGGAGGGGGGCACCAATTCACATAGCATGTCTGGAGTTCCCTCTGTTGTACCAGGCACGCTGCTGCCTTCTGGGGCTACTAGATTAATCAGCCCTGGTCCCTGCCCTCAAGGAACTCACCTATGCTTTCAACATTCATCATTCAGCACTAGTTTAGTGAGGAATTACTTCCCAGGTGGAGCTAGTGGTAAAGAACCAGCCTGCCAATATAGGAGACATAAGAGATGCAGGTTTGATCCCTGGGTTGGAAAAGTTCCCTAGAGGAGGAAATGGCTACCTATTCCAGTATTCTTGCCTGGAGAATCCACTGGACAGAGAAGCATGGTGGGGCTACAGTTCATGGGGTCACAAAGAATCGGACATGACTGAAGCAACGCAGCATACACATGTGCAAGCCCCATGCTAGAGGTGGGAACATAGTGATGGGCAGGGCAGGGCCATGGTCCTCAGGGAGTTCAGTCTAGAGGAGCAGATGGACAATGAGGATAGGCTGGTCCATGGTGCAGGAGGGACAGGGGTCTATAGGTTATTATGGAAACTCTTGCTAAATTGCAGAGGGGGGTAGAAGCCAAAGAGGGTGTCCTGTAGGGTAGTCTCTTGATGGTAGGAGGTTGGAAGGACATGAGGACAGTGGTATGGGGTCTGCACATGTTCAGTTGAGCATGGCTTTGATGGCTGATAGGAAGCAGACCATGGAGGGTACACTGAGAGCTGAGAAGACCCCGTGCACATCAGCCCTGGCTCCTCCTCCTGTTGCTCAGATCAGGCAGCAGCAAGTTCAAGGGAGGCCTTTCCTGGACTGCTGAGTTCCTCTCCCAGGAATCTGCACCTTGCCCCTCCACCTCCTCGGGACACTGTCAGAGAAGCCTTCCCTGGCTGCCCCACCTTATGCTCCCTAGCTTCCTTTGCAGCCTTGTTTTCCCCCCAGTTTCTCACCATCTGAAACAGCCTTTGTGTATCTCCACTAGATATATTACCAGCTTCGCGTAGTAGAGGTTTTTGTCTCTTGATTTATTGCAGTCTCTCACTTCCCCAAACACTGTCTGACAATTAAGAATGCAACGAATGCTTGATGAATGAATGAATGAATGGACCCAAGTAGTGTCTGACAGTTAAGTATGCAGTGAATGTTAGATGAATGGATGGATGGATGAATCCTGTATCTTCTGACACTTCCAGGCCACACTGCTTTCCATTCCAATCAAAATTTTGTTCACCTCCTCATCACTGACTTATAGACCATGAAGGGCCCATGTGATGTAGGGAAGGACTTTGCTGCCTCTGAAGTATTTACCTGTGGGCTCTTCACCGTGGTGCCCGTGAGAACTGGTGTCAGAGGGTTTGTCGGGTACCAAGGAAACAGGGAAGTGGCTATGCTCTGACAGCCATGTTCTCCATCCTGTGGCTGTTAGTCATTGAGGTTTTGTTCAACATGTTTAGAATCCCAGAGCAGTGGGGTCTGGTATGTCCACGAGACATGCCCACAGATCCTGGGAGTGTCTGGTGAAACGCCTGCCAGGAACAAAATTGTTGTTTCCACAGGGGAATAAAGAAACCACTGGACCAGATGTTTTTCCTCTTCTTCCTCTCTGCTTCATCCATCCATCCTGCATTTTCTGAGTACATATTCTGTGCCAACACCTGGGGACATGAAGAGAGCTCACATTTTGTGAGGAAAGCTTGAAAAGTAAATAGTTGCAAAGCAGCTGGGTGAGTTCTCTGATTGGGGTGGACTGAGGGTTTGGAGGTCAGAGGAGAGGGCTCTGAGGCATGTTGAGCCAGTTCACAGGCTCTGCTGAACTTAAGATCAGGTCAGAGACTCCTCTGCTCTAACTCTTACGAAAGCTATAAATCTGTTTTCAGACATGCACACTTAAAAGGTCTAACAGGTGAATTAGAGGAGCCTGAAGTTCTAAATGTCCCATTCAGGTTGTCCTCTAGTCCACAACACCTGTGTAATCTCCTCAGATTGCTTCTCCAGAGACAGAAATCCAATACAAAAGACCAGTACCTGGCTTGCAGAGCACTCATTCCCTAAGGAAAGCCAGGTAGTTCTGTGGTTAGAGCATGGACCTAAAAGATAAAGAGGCAGATCTTACTCAGTGTCAATCATGATCCATTGTTACCTTGAGCAGGTGGCATGGCCTCTTTTGACCTTTATCTCTTCAACTGTAAAGTGGGCACAATGGCGTCTGCCTACCAGGATGGTTGTAACAATTGTAGGGAATGTAATTTAAGGCCCCTTGCTCAGTGTCTCAATGCTGAGCAAACTGATAGTTTCTTTTTCTTCCCCTGATGGTGACAGAAAGCAAGACCTCTTTCCTTCTCAACGAAGAGAAAAAACTAAAAACTCCTCTTTGTCCTGAATGTAGTTGAATAACTTCCCAGTTCTATACCGTGTAGACTCACCAGCTCTGTTAACCAGAGTCAAGTATGAGCTATGGAGGAGATGGGAGAAGGGAGAAAGTTTCTCCCTGTGGATGTCAGCAATCTAGACAGACTTCCAGGAAGAGAGTGGGCAGGGACAGAGGAAGGACAAAAGCCTCCTTCTCACTCTTAGCAGAGAGCTCCCAAGAGCAATGGAAATGAAGCCAGAGGACTGTACAGACCTGTTTCACCCGTATGCAAATCATGTAATGAAACACAAATGACTTAGCAAGAACCAGTGAGACTCACCCAGGTCTGACTTGCTGGTTCAGCCCCAAGCCAGCCTGAACTCAGCCAGACTTTTCTAAGGAGGTTTTGTTGGAATTCCACAGGACCACAGTTTGGAAGCTCAGACCAGAAAGAAGAGAGCTCCATTTCTGGAGTGAGTTCTGTGTGCTGGGGACTTTCTTGTACATTGGGGTTGGGGGCAGATGTATACTTTTCTACTGTAGTTTCCATATCTACGATCAGCAGTTTTGTTTTAGAAATTGGAAGAACAATCTTAGCCCCAGAAAAAGACGGAAAGATTATATTCTTTTTGTGTGTGTGTGAAGGAATTTGTTTTATTCATGTCTGTGTCTCACAGAGGTTTGGACAGAATTGATACTTACAACATTTTTTTAAATGAAAAAAAAAAAAATCTACTTATGTTACATATGGGAAAGCAGAAATTCAGAGAAGCGAGTGCTTTGTCCAGGTCAGACAGCTGGTATGTAGGAAAAAAAAAGATTCAAATCCGGTTGTTCTGTTTGCAAGTTAGGCACTTTTCTGTGGCATCACACTGATGCCCAGGAAGTGGGTTCTCTGAGCCCAGAGGCCTTCACACCGTTGGGGAAATAAAGACAGAGAACTAAGGACCTTGGCGTTGCTGACCCCCAGGAGAGGTCAGGCTGATTTAGGTTTTCTGGTGTTGTCCAGTTCTGCTCACTTCTTTCTAAATCACCCTTTTCAGGGAGCCTGAGACTTTGCTGAAGCCCCTGCAAGAGTTTTGAGTCTCGGAAAGTCTCCATGCTCTTTGGCCCATAACAGGGCATTACATCCTTGTGGCTGGTATGTTTGACTCCGTCTTCTGGATAAGGGCTACCTGCCCCTATGGAGTATGGAGCCTCCTGACCCAAGTAGCATTCCCAGGTTGGATTTCCAAAGGAGCAGGGCGCTCCAGAATGTACTCACGGATTCTGAGGGGGCCCGAGCCTCTGCCCTGGTGTGAGTGGCTCGTATGAACTGGGCTCTGAACTGGCAAAATCCAATCCATTCAGCGCTTAGACTGGGGTTGGGTAGAGGGTGTTATCAGATTCTTTGATCAACCTCAAAGCCTACTGCCCTCAGCTGACTTCTCATTTATGAAGTAGTCACTGGGCTAAAGGTCATTGCACAATCTTCTTCTTTAGTGATTCACTTATTTTGGTGAAATCAACTGCAGTCATTTGAGTCAGTCTCATCTATCAAGGCGAATGGGTGGTGTTGATTTCTAAAGAATGCCTTCAGTCCCTGTCTTCTGCCAGACAGGGTCCTGTAAATGTCTCATTGGATGCTGGCAACCCTGAGAGGAAGATCCTGTCCTTCCTGTTTCACGGAGAAGGAGACTGAGGCTTAGAGAAGTTAGTAAGGGACTGAAATAGGGGCCTGTTTAGGTGCTAAGTCATGTCTGACTCTTTTGTGACCCCATGGACTGTAGCCCACCAGGCTTCTTTGTCCTTAGCATTTCATTTTCCACAAGAAAACTGGAGTGAGTTGCCATTTCCTTCTCCAGGAATCAGGGTAATCTCACCCCAGAATTCACTTGATTATTGCTGTGCCCCAGCTGCGGACACCAGGCTTGATCCTGAGATCTTGAGACATTTCTCAATAAAGGTACTAGTTACCAGTGGATGTAGGGGAACAAGCTTCCATCTGCCCACTAATTCCATGTCTGTGTGTGTGTGTGTGTGTGTATGCTCAGTCATGTCAGACTCTTTGCAATCTTAGGGACTGTAGCCCACCAGGTTCCTCTGTTCATGGAATTTTCCAGGCAATAATACTGGAATGGGCTGCCATTTCCTTCCCAAGAAGATCTTCCCAACACAGGGATCGAACCAATGTCTCCTGCATTGACAGGCAGATTCTTTATCGACTGCCCCACCTGGGACTGCCTCCCAAAGGGATTCTAGCCCCAAAGTGGCCCCCTCCTCCTTTCTAAGCACTCCCTTCCTGAAGCTATTCTGATGACACGTCTCTTCCTTCCTCCTCAAGCTCCTCTCACATATTTATTCTTTTCTTGTATTAAGCTCTAGCCTTCAGTATCTGAGTCGGTGGATGGGGAGATGTATGCCTCGTCCAGTTGCGAAACCTGCCCTTCCTCTGCTCCCCCTACATCTCCAGGGCCGATGATTTAAAGGCTACATGGAGGGGGCCAGGGAGACTTGGAGGATTTTGAACAGTCATTTTCTGAGGACCTGTAGATTTTTAAGTTGAGAGAAATAAGAAAATCTTGAGGTTATCAGCTCCAAATTAAGGAAAAGAAAAGTGGTTAGAGAGTAAAATCATCTGTTTCTTTGAGCAGTGCCAGGCGTTTATCACCAATCTGTGCTACAGCCTATAAGGTAGTTGTTACATTTATTTTACATAGGAGAAAAGGGAGGCTCAGTGAGGTTTATCTGATGAAAACCTGTGCCATTTCAGCTACTCCCTTCATCCCTGTTCCTTGCCAAGACTGGCTGGAGGAAGGCTGGACCATGGCAGTCACACTGCTTATGGACTAGTCCTCCTTCCCTGAACTTGCTGTTGTCTTAAGGACCAGGTTGAGTTGGTGCTACCAACATCATTCCCATTCTCACTCTCAAAAGGAAGAGATTCCTTTGACTCATGATTGCAGAATCTGCTGTTTGTTGGGTTATTTCACTAGAAATAAGGGAGCAGCCTTTGACCTGAACATTATTTTTGGGGGGGTACTGAGTCTCTTACTTAAAAATAACTTGATTTTTTCACCATGGCTAACAGTAATATTTCCCAGTTGGGATTCAATAGGTTGATACTCTATAAAAGTAAGTCTTATAAGTGATAAAAATAAGGATTTCATATTTATCAAATTTTTTCTTTTATTTTCTTTTTAAAACATAAATTTACTTATTTTAATTGGAGGCTAATTACTTTACAATATTTTATTGGTTTTCAACCTTTTTTTAAAAAGACCTTTGGAATGTTCTATGAAGTATGGTTTGGGAAAGAAAGACTGACCTAAATAGAGGCCACATTCCTTTGACATGCAACCCCCTTCATGAATTGACCCTGCTTGCCTCTGTAGCCCTGTGTCTCACACCCTGCCACCCCACACCCCCGCTGGTTGCATATACACTTTTCTGTTATTACTGAACTTCCAGAAGTTCTTTGCAGCTCTGACTGTTGGCTTCTAGGCCACGTCGCTGCCTGGAACACACACTTCTCAATACATCCCCTTAACTGCTAGCAAATACTTAGGTATCTTTAGGATTCAAATCAAGTATGCCTACCCCTTAGTAATTGACCCTGGTTCCCCAGCTTCTTTCACAGTTTCTATAAAATCCATAAGTGCACTTAAACCTGTTTTCGTATATTCATCTATATTTAATATATTTCATATATTGCCCCTCGTAGGGGAGGAATGATAACTTCTCATTTCTGTGTGCTTCAGTTCAGTTCAGTCGCTCAGCCGTGTCTGACTCTTTGCGACCCCATGAATTGCAGCACGCCAGGCCTCCCTGTCCATCACCATCTCCCAGAGTTCACTCAGACTCACATCCATCGAGTCCATGATGCCATCCAGCCATCTCATCCTGGGTTGTCCCCTTTTCCTCCTGTCCCCAATCCCTCCCAGCATCAGAGTCTTTTCCAATGAGTCAACTCTTTTCATGAGGTGGCCAAAGTACTGGAGCTTCAGCTTTAGCATCATTCCTTCCAAAGAAATCCCAGGGCTGATCTCCTTCAGAATGGACTGGTTGGATCTCCTTGCAGTCCAAGGGACTCTCAAGAGTCTTCTCCAACACCACAGTTCAAACGCATCAATTCTTCGGTGCTCAGCCTTCTTCACAGTCCAACTCTCACATCCATACATGACCACAAGAAAAACCATAGCCTTGACTAGGCAGACCTTAGTCGGCAAAGTAATGTCTCTGCTTTTGAATATACTATCTAGGTTGGTCATAACTTTTCTTCCAAGGACTAAGCGTCTTTTAATTTCATGGCTGCAGTCATCATCTGCAGTGATTTTGGAGCCCCCCAAAATAAAGTCTGACACTGTTTCCACTGTTTCCCCATCTATTTGCCATGAAGTGATGGGACCAGATGCCATGATCTTCGTTTTCTGAATGTTGAGCTTTAAGCCAACTTTTTCACTCTCCTCTTTCACTTTCCTCAAGAGGCTTTTTAGCTCCTCTTCACTTTCTGCCATTAGCACTTAGCATAGTGCCTGGGCTTATGTTTTGATCTATTTGTTTGTGTATGTGTGTATGTATGTATTTATTTGATCTTTTAGGTTAATTTTATAATAATTTTTAAAAGTTTTTTCTCTAAACCTTTTTAGGATGTTCATAGGAGTCTGATTAAATTTACATATTTACATATTATCTTTTGAGCTTATAAGTTGAGGGTTCTTATAAATGAGTGTTCTTAAAATTAAAATTCTGTCTATTCAAATTGTCCTTCATGTCCTTTGTTTCATCTTGGGTCTATGCAGTTCTTGGTGAGCTAATTTCTACTTATATCATCATCTGGGCTATTATGATGATTTTACCTCTTCTTTGAGATTTAAAAAATTTTTTTAAATTAGCAGATAATTGCTTTACTTCTTTTTGATATTTAATGGGGTATTTTTAATATTTGAAAAATAACTAGTTTTTATCACTTGCTTAGCAGCCAACAACATCAGCACATTGTCTTTTTAAATTTTTATCTGTTCTTAGATTTCTCCAAAATATATTTATGTGATTTCATAATGATTATAAAATTCCCTGCTGTTTTCCAGGTCTGGGTGTTTTGAAATTGTCTCCCAAGCAGTTGAGGAGTCAATATTAGGCACTCTTTCTACATGGGCAAGAATGATTCTGGAACCTTCCAGTCTTCCATCTCTCAGATTTGCTGCTGGCTTGTCTTTCCTGACCACCCAGAGGACGGTGTCCATTTGTCTCAGGAAGGGCAGAATCACTCCCTTGCCGCTGCCCCAGGTCTATCTTTAGGCCGCCGCCCCACTCCTCCGCTCTTTTCCCCTTTCCCTGGTCTCCAAGCGCCTCGCTTTGATTTGTGTCGAAAGTTGCTCTTCGTCCTCTTGCCTCTTCCCCTTCATTTCCCAAGTTCCCACAGGAACCTGAGAAGTAGGCTGTGCCCAGAGGTTAGGACGGAAACTGCAGCAAGATAACTTCAAGGGACAATACCCAGCTGACGTCACTGCAACTTCTTTGCCTCGGCCAGAGTGGCTTTTTTTCCTTCCATTTTCCTTCAGGTCACTCTTCTACCCCACCCAGCGCAGTCTCTGTCAACCTCTGTTTGAAAGATCTCTTGCATTGTTTGGTTGGTTTATGTGTTTCCTCATGTTGTGATGCAAAATCCATAGTTCCAGGTGGAGACTTGGAAATTTGTTCTTTGTTAGAGTTGCTTTCTTTTGAATCGGAAGCATTGCCTTGTGACTGACATAATAACCTCCCCTGCGCAGCATGCATGAGTTTCCAGGATGCTTCTGAGAGGTGGAAAGTGAAGGAATTGTATAGCCATAATGTCTAGGAAAATACACAAATGCATTGAATGAATTGTCACTGAATATAAAAAAGAAGCTGTTATGAACCCTGGTTAGTATTCTTTAATTGGTTTCAGTCAAAAAATGAGAAAAGGAAACTCCCATTTATGGAATGTCAGGCAGCGTGCTAAGGCCATTCTCTTGAATTTTTTTCTTCAATTCTCTCTAGCTTAGCTCCCTAGAAAAGCTCCATTTTATAGTTTTTAGTAGAGGAACTAAGGCTTAAGTTAAAAAAAAAATGGGCTTGAGGTCAAGTCCAATTTGAATGCTCTTTCTTGCAGATGATTCCATGCATGGGAATTAAATGCAGGTGAGCGGCCAGTCACTCAGTGTCTGTTCTTTCTGTCTCCTCCCTCCAGCTGTACCTGCAGGCCCGCTTCACTTGGCGAGGGGCCCGCCTGCTCCGGCCCCTTCTGCAGTTCACCCTGATCATGATGGCCTTTTACACAGGACTGTCCCGCGTGTCTGACCACAAGCACCATCCCAGCGATGTCCTGGCGGGATTTGCTCAAGGAGCCCTGGTGGCCTGCTGCATAGTAAGTAGCCTCTGGTCCTCAGCACATGAGCAGGGCCCTGAACAACCTGCTCATTAAATGTTTTTGGTTCAGTGACCAGAGCCAGGGCACTCTTAATCCTCTTCTCTGCCACCCTGCCCCAGGACCTCTCCAATGAACTGAGGATAATTCCTGCTTCTTTCCAACATGGAAGTTTTATTTTATTTTTAAATTTTTATTGAGTTATAACTTACCTACTATACAATTCACTTGCTTTGCTTGCATAATTCAATGATTTTTGGTATATTTACAGAGTTGTATAACTATTGCCACGGGCATAGGATTTTTTCACCGCAAGGCATGTGGAATCTTATCTCCCCAACATAAGGGGGATCTTATGCTTCCTACATTGGAAACACGGTGTCTTAACCTGTGGAGTTCCAAGGAAGTCCCCATGGAAGTTTTAATCCAGCAGGACTTTATAAATCCTCTTCTCCAGAAGGGTTAGGCTCATAGTTGCAATAGAAAGGTATCTTAGATAGTATCCTACTCACTTACTCTATTCATGAGGGCATTTAGGGTTCAAGAGGGGAAGAAACTTGTCCCAAGTCACATGTCAAGAGTCTAAGTCTCTGACTCATCTGTTGCTCACATGCTGCTTTGGTGATCACTTGCTATTCAGAGGCACTTTCCAGTTTCTTGAAAACTTTTACCCTTCCTACTGTGACCTTGGGCTTCCCTTGGAGCTCAGTCAGTAAAGAATCTGCAGTGCAGGAGACCTGGATTTGATTCCTGGGTCTGGAAGATCCCCTGGAGAAGGAAATGGCAACCCACTCCAGTATTCTTGCCTGGAGGGTCCCATGGACAGAGGAGCCTGGCGGGCTACAGTCCATGGGGTCTTAAGTGTTTTGGCATGACTTAGCAACTAAACCACCACCACCACCACCATGACCTTTACTGGACTTAGTCAGACCCTTGACTCAGTGTTGGCTGGGTAAGAGAGAGCTTGGTGAAGGCTCAGCTCTCTCCTAGCCTGAGGGCTTTGTACATCAAACCACAGAGCTTCCTGGAGAATGGTCTTGAATGGATCACATTCTGATTTGCCCCACATGGCAGAGTTACCCCTTCACATACCTCCTTCCTGACTCCTGGTAAAGGTGGGGTGAGGCATTCTACCTCTGAGCCTCTGTGTCTTCAGGTATCTCTGCTTTTCTTGCCTGCAACAAATTGTTTTTAAGAGTCAAAAAGAGAAACTTGAAAAAAAAAATCTGTACAACATTAAATTTTGTGCTGGAACCTTTGAGAGCCTTATTCAGCCAACATAACTGAGCACCTCCTCTGACACCATGCTTTCCTGTACTAAGGGGCACTTACCCCGGTCCAGCAGGAGTTCTAGAACAGAGTACTGGCTGGGTGTTCTAGTACTACACGTGCAGGTCATATTGTTAGTTTTAACCCTTGTTTGTTCCCAGTAAGAATCATGAGGTAGAGAGATCTAGACCAGCCCCTGGTCCTTTCCTGGGTACTCAGCCTGGCAGAAGCCTGGTGTCTCCCTGCACTAACCACCTTGTCGCCTATATTCATCACTCTGTGTTGAAACTGTGAACGTGTGTCTCCCTGTAGACTGTTTCTCCTGGACAGGGACCCTAGTCAATATATGTGTTATTCTGCTTATGTCACCAACACCTCTCAGGGATGATAGTTCAGACTAAGTGAGTGGGTGTGTAATCAACAAAGCTAGGATCCATGAGTTGATCCACTTTTTCTTGAGAACATTCTCTTGAAGGCAGGTGGATGGATAAGGCACAGTTGTTGCTTTCAAGGCAATCCCAGTTCAGTTGCTCATAGCCAGGCCAGGCACAGGAACTGCAGTAGGACGAGGGGCCATCATGCGGACTGGCCAGGACACTTTAGCAGGCATACAAGGTGAGAAAAGGGGCATGGAGTTGGGGCAATCAGAGTGGGCACCATGGAGAAAGTAGCATCTGAGCTGCCAGCCAGTCTTGGCTTGGGAGCCCTAGCCTAGGGACTGGCTGTTTGGCGGGCTTTATTCTTTACTTTCTTAAGTATTTTTTTGTTTGTTTGTTTCCAGTCAAGGCCAGAAGGGAGAGAAATTGGGGGAGCACACCCTTAATGAGAGCAGCTTTCACCGGGCAGCTTGTTCTCTGCAGCCTGGCCCTTTAATGTGAAGTGACAGCGGGGGATGGGTGTTTGCATGACAGGGTAACCCTCTGCTGACCGTGCTGTCTGAGCTTCACTCTAGGCAGGAGGTCAGCCCACGGGGGCCTGCTGTGGCGTTTCCTTTTCGGCGCCACTGCCCTAATTAAAATCTCCTGCACCCCCAATTAAAAAAATTGAAAGATTGGGGGTGGGGGTCCCTGATAGCCTTCCTGTCTTTTATAGAGCACGTTGTACTACGTACAATGGGACAAAGTGTATGGGAGGACCAAGGTTTATTTTCGAGAAGGGAAATGAGGGGTCTGACTTTTATCCTGTTTGGCTCTGGCAGGCTGGAGCACTGGATAGGAATTTGGTGCGAGCATTTGTCAAGCACCTACTCTGTGTTGCTCTGTTCTAGATTCTTTACTCATCGGCTCCTGTTAAGGTACATGAAGCCATTGGAGACTATAGTCATTTTACAGATGAGGTAACTGAGACTCAGAGAGATGACTCAGGTCATCCAAGATAAGAGTTCCTGGGGATGCTCAAAGCTGTGCCCTCTGGGATTGGCAAGGAGGCGTGGTCACCTGAGCCAAAGTAGCCAGCTGCTTCCAGAGCAGAATTTAAGGGTGTCAGGGGCCTTCCCAAGCCTTTAGGCTGCTCTAGTTGCTGCTTTCAGTTTGTTAGCCTGTTTTATAGTGTAAAGATGGCTTAGAAAAGGGTTGTAAGCATTTTTCCCTGTCCCACTTAGCTCTGAGCACATGAGGGTAGGGACTCAATATTTATCATTTTTCTCCCAGTGCCTGACTCCCAGCTTAGTCCTCAGGAGCCTGTGGTCCTAACTGGTTCAGGATTCCAGCACCAAGTGAGCCATTTCATATAAGCTACTCAAAGAGGCCAGAGCAAGGTGTGGGATCAGCCTAGGAGCTTGAGAATGCTCAACTGGGGATAAAGAAGGCAGTGTGTTATTTTCCATCATAAGAAGTATGAGGAAGACAGAAACAAAACTCAGGATGCCAGGATGAGCTAGAGATGGGTCTGGGGAACTAAGAAGAGGGGACAGGAAGGTGGATGAAAGGCATCTGCCTTACAGGTTTTGCCACACCTCTTATCAGGTGCTTTCTTGGAGTTGTACCAGGTAGCTTGCAGCCTAGGCAGGAGCCTGTGGTCTCTGCCCTGCTGTGTCTCATAGCAGAACTTGGTCCCAAGAAACAAAGCTGCCCAGGCACATCCCAGGCAAAGCCATATTCTCTTCTCACCCATAAATGTGGCTGATTTGAATGGATCTTGACACAGAGGCATCACTTGAGACTGGTTAGGAGGACCAAGAAGAGGCAGCCCAATAAGGTACAAGGCCACTTCCCAGGGGGCCAAGGAATGTATAAGCCATTTCCCACCCTTGCCAATAGTCTCCTGAGCCAAGCTTCAATGCGCCCCCAGTGACAAGGGCATCACATTTGCTAACATGCAGCTACTATGTTAAGCACTTTACACTGATCAACTCCAGTGCCCAGAAAACCCTACACCCTTCACTGTCCTCACTAAAGAGATGAGGAAACGGACTAAGAAGGATGAAGTAACACAGAGAAAGGGTAGAAGGGTACAGAGTTGACTCCAGGCAGTTCAGCAGGGCCAGCTCTGAAGATCCCAGCCTCTTGTAAGACCTCATCTCCCACTCCTGTCACACCCCCTCCCCTCCAGGCACAGCACTTGAAACAGATTTTTCGGAACCCTGAGGTCCTGTCTTAGACAGACAGCTGTCCCCTTTTGATGGAGCACAGTTTCAGTTTCACTCCATCATTGAAGAAACCTGTGTTACTTTTCCGTGTCGCTGCTCTAACAAATTGTCACAAACTTAGTAGCTTAGAACAACACAGATTAATTTTCTTAGAGTTCTTGAGTTCTGAATTCCAGAATGTATCTCACTGGGCTAAAATTGACATGTTGCAGAGTTGCATTCCTTCTGGAAGATCTGGGGAGAGTCTCAAATACCAATGATTGCTTGACATTTCTAGCTTCCAGAGGCTGCTTGCATTCTTTGGCTTGTGGTCACTTCTCCATCCTCGTAACCAGCAGCGTAGCATCTTCATCTCTCTTTCAGACTCTCTGGCCTCTGATCCCATCAGCACATCTTCTGTGTTTCTGACTCTCCTGCCTTCCTCTTTTGAGGGCCCCTGTGATTACATTGGACCCACCTGGATAATATAGGATCACCTTCCCATCTTGATATTCTTAACTTAGTCACATCTGCGAAGTCCATTTTGCCATGTAGCATAACGTATTCACAGGTCCTGGGGATTAGGGACCTGGGCATCGTTGGGGGTGGCATTGTTTAGTTTACCACATTTTCTCTTCTGCCTTTTCTGAAGACAGTTGCTTAACTTTCTTCTAATGGTGCCATGGCCCCTTGAATGTTTTCCACTATGACATTCAGCCTGGTTCTGTCATAATTATTCAAATGTCTGTCTCCCCAAGTAGCCTTATGGGTACCTTGATGGCTTAACCCTTGGTTGTTCATTCTCAGTGCCTAGTGCTGTAGCTGACACACAATAGCTGCTTGATAAGCATTGGTTAAAGAATGAGTGATGTTAAATTGGGACTTTCAGCAAGATACTTCTCCCTGAGCCTGGTTTCCTCATCTATGAATTGATCTTGGAAGCCCTTTAGCTCCATGACCTTCTCCCACAGAGATTCCGAGGCTCAGTCAACTTTGGGCTTTGTTGTAACTGAGCTGGATTTGCCTTCTTGGGACTTTCAGGTGGCTCAGTGGTAAACAACCCACTTGCCAATGCAGGAGACACAGGAGATGCGAGTTCTATCCCTGGGTCTGGAAGATCCCCTGGAAAGTGGCCATGGCAACCCACTGCAATATTTGTGCCTAGAAAAGTTCATGCACAGAGGATCCTTAGGGGCTGCAGTCCATGGGGTCGCAGAGTTGGACACAGCTGAGCGCATATGCAGAGAGAGACCTGCCTTCTCAGACAGAACCGTCTCTGCAGTGTCCATGGAGATGGCCTGTACTGGGGACCACAGCATATCTTTAATGTCCCAAGGGTTACAACACATCACTCCAGAATGTGGGCTCAGCCACTGCAGAGCCTTGAGCAATAGGCTATGACAGCCAAGCACTTGACCTGGGTCTTGAGAGTAAGTCCTGTCTATCTTACAAAGACAGGACTTTGCTGTCTTACACAGCGAAAAGACATGTCTAGACAAAAGTCACATGCCAAACAGGAGAGGGTTCGGTTTCCTCCCCCACTGCTTGGTAGTTGAACTCTTTCCAGAGGAGGGCGGCAATGGTGCCCATCACAGACAAAAAACCTACACGGCATCGTGGACTAAACACGGAGACACAGACATATGGGATCCGAAGGGCAGGCACACTGATGTACACCTTCACACGTGTGGATGCAGGTGCGTGGCACAGAGGCACATGATCAGACCCAGTTGTACATAGACAGTCATCCATCCTCTTCCTGTCACCAGCTCTCAGAACCACGGATACACAGATAGGCCAAGGCAAACACAGGCACATGCTCACCGTCCCCTCTCTCTCATACACGCAGACACACACACAGTCACCCCTCCCAAGATTTGAACTCTACAGCTGGGCTCAGCATTCCCACCCTTGGAGTAAACCAGGGACCCGGATGAAGCGACAGACAGTGGGTTCATTTCCTGTCTGGTGACAAGTTGCCTATCTGGCCACCTCCTCCCTGACCCTCCAACAGATGGCAAATTACGGGGCCCTGGGAGGGGTCAGGGCAGGGCCAGGCCGCCGTTGCTGTGGTGCAGCAGAGGAAGCAGCTGCTCGTGAATTTCATAAACACGCGGCAGAGTCTTTCCTGGTTTTCCTCTCGTGGGGGGTGTGGCTCAGCCCGCCATCGCTCTTTTGTGTGCTGCTGTCTTCCTCCAGGATGTAGGCAAGGGCAGGGGTGTTCTTTGTCTCTGCCTCAGAGAGCTGACCTTGAGGGAGGAGGCAAACGAGGATGTGAATGGAAGAATTCAGCGATGACAGCCTCCCCAGAAGAAACCGGGGTGCAGAGAGAGGGCGACACACCTGAGGACACATGGTGGCAGAGTAGGAACCAGATCTTGGCTCTCCTGGTCTTATCTTAAAAGATTAAACTAGGAAACCCCAACCATGTGCAGTCTATGCCATGAAGTTGTGGGATGATCGCCTTCTGTACCGGGAGATTTCCGTCTGTTTCCACTGGATTTGTTCCCTGCTGCCCAGGCACAGGGAATGCATGAAATAACCTCCTGAATCTCTGACCTTGCAAAAGCCTTGCTGTTTGTCCAGAAGCTCTGGGATGATCTCGCCACTCTGGGCCCCCATTCTCAGATGGGCAGGGGTGGCATAGGTGTGAGAGAGAGAAGAAAGCAGAGGCAAAGGTAAGCTCTGCCCCTCAGTAGAGAATGACAGTTTGCAGAGTCATTCTATTGGGTTGGCTGACATGTTCATTCAGGTTCTTCCGTAAGATAAAATCTCCTTTCTTATTCCCCTGCTGAGATCAATGGGGTGGATGCAAGGCCGACTCGGAAGGGGGGAGTTGTATTCTCACCACTTAGTTAGATATATTGGCCAAGTTACTTCCTCTCAGCTGCCTCTTCCCATCCCACCAGGTAGGGATGGTACGTCTTAACACACAACCTCATCTTTGGATTGAGGAGTCAGTGAATTAAAGATGCGTCATGCTGGCACATGCAGCGCATTGATTGAATGTGTATTCCGTGTTAAGTATGATGCTTCGTTTTAAATATTCACAAGCTGAAAAGAGTTGGTCCTTAAAGAGCTTATGGTTCAGTGGTTTCCCAACCACAGTCCGTAATAAGAAATACACTGTGCATCACAACCCATGAGAGTCAACTGTGCATGCGTGCTCAGCTGTGTGTCCAACTGTTTGTGACCCCATAGACTGTAGCCCACCAGCCTCCTCTGTCCATGGAATTTTCCGGACAAGAATACTGGAGTGGGTAGCCATTCCCTCCTTCAGGGGATCTTCCTGACCCAGGGATTGAACCCATGTCTGTCTCCTGCATTGGCAGGCAGATTATTTATCGCTGAGCCACCTGGAAAGCCTAATAGAGGCACTGACACATAACTAAAATATTTTACAAAATAAGACACTTACTGTAGGTGATACAGTCTAATGTTTTAAATCTAACCTTTAAAATGCTGGTTCCTGGGATTCTCCAGGCAAGAAGACTGGAGTGGGTTGCCATTTCCTTCTCTAATGCATGAAAGTGAAAAGTGAAAGTGAAGTTGCTCAGTCGTGCCTGACTCTTAGCGACCCCATGGACTGCAGCCTACCAGGCTCCTCCATCCATGGGATTTTCCAGGCAAGAGTACTGGAGTGGGTTGCCATTGCCTTCTCCGAAAATGCTGGTAGTGACCACCTAATAAATTAATGTCATAATTTATCAATGACTTGCACTGTGCAGTTTAAAAAACGCTGCTCTAGTGGGAAGGACATAAAACACTCAGTGCAGTAGACGGGCAGAGCCATTAGGATGGGCTCGTCTCCTGGGGACAGTGGGGCCACAAGAAGGGGAGTGCTCCTTTTTCTTGAAGGTGATGGAAGTCTGGAAAGAACTCCTAGAGTAGGAGAATATTGAGCAGTGTATAGGTATTTTCTCTGAGATACGAAAGATAAGGAAGGACATTTCATGTAGGAGGAATAACACAAAGACATGGGGATGGATGTGTATATGGCGTGACCTGTGACCCTAAAAATTTCAGAATGATGGAACATGTGGGATGCTTGGGAGAAGTCAGTTATAGTAGCCTCCTTTGCCCTTTCCACTTCAAGGGGTGGCATTTCTGGAAGTGGCCTCCTGCTTCCTCCAGTCTCTACAATTCTTGGGTACTATGTTCTTAAACTCTGGCTGATGCTGGATCTAGCATGCTAGTGACCAAGCGTCAGCTCTCTGGGTCCCCCTTACCAGCTACCCTCCTCTGTATTAACTGAGAAGTGCCCTCCTGTGAGGCTCTTTACAGGGTTCAGATGCCTGTCTCCTTCAGAACTGCCTATGACTTTCCTCCGCTGCTCCAAACCCTCTTTCTTTTCATGGGACTAATTTCCTTCATGACCCTCAGTCTTGATGATGGTCATGAAAGACAATGACTGAGGATTTGAAGACCCTTTCATAGGTATGAAGTGTTTTTACATGAATCCTTCCATTTAAGCCTTACAGAAACTGTAGGAAGGTAGATTTTTAAATAGCCATAGCACACAAGTGAAGGGCAGACCCATCATCTGAAATCACAAACCTCTTCATCTTGCACAAGTGCAAGCCTAGACAAGAGTGTGCATTGGCCTGGGTCACACAGCAGCAGCAATTTGGGGACTAGATCCCGTAGCCTGATGTCTTGTGTGACACTCTTTCTACCTCATCAAATTTCCACTCACATACACAAGGAAATTACTCAGTATGGACACTGGTAAGTTCCCAGGGCCCAAAAGTCACTGACACTGGCCTTGTTAACATCAGAAAGTAATTACCGTAATAAAGTAACTCCTATTTAGTCAAAAGACGGGGCTGCCAAAGATGGCTTTTCTTTGCGTGTGTGCTCACTCACTCAGTCGTGTCAGATTCTTTTGCGACCCCATGGACTGTAGCTCGTTAGACTCCTCTGTCCATGGGATTTTCCAAACAAGAATACTGGAACGGGTTGCCATTTCCTCCTCCAGGGGAACTTCTGGACCGAGGGATCAAACCGTGTCCTACATTGGCAGGTGGACTTCAGGTGTGAGGGTGAGCCAAGACCCAAGGCAAAGGACAATTATTCTGTAATCAGTGTGATTGTTTATTATGGTAGAGCAGGATGCTCGAAGGATATCCCAAGACCAAGGCATAGAGGGGTATGCAACAGGGACAGCCCATGGTTTCTAGCCTCACGAGGGGAGTGAGTGGACTAGATTTACTGAGGGTTACACATGCTGGGCTCTGAGCACAGCTCATTCCCTTGAGTAGCTTGTTGTCTGAAATCATGACATCACATTTAAAGCACTGCATCTGCACTGAAGTCTAGGCCTCATACTAAGATAGAAGGTCATTAAAAGTTCACTATGGGTACCGAAGAGAGCAGGTAAGAGCAGCTCAAGGAAGGGTTCATGGAGCCCCAGTGTACAGATAGGGGAGCTGCTCTCAAAGAGATTACAAGATGTCTAAGACACACAAGCCAGTGAATGGCAGGTGTAGCAGCCCATCTGATCGTCTGGAGCTTGGTGAGCTCTAGGCAGGAAGCCCCTCAACTGGGCTGGGCTGTGTCCTCTGGGGAGTGGCATATCAGAGCTGGTGAATGCCGGCAACACGGCACTGGAAGCGTCTTTCTTTTTGATTGGCTGACTCATTCCCTCCAAAAGCCCCAGAAATTATTAGACTTAGAGAGCAGATCCTATGTGTACTATGGAAAACTCCCATTTCACATGGTCTTCGTGTCTGACTTGAATTGATACAGGCTTTCACCTATTCATTCGTATTCTCGATCATTTCTATTTCCCCCTGATTTTTCTTGTTTCTACATCCTTCTCTTGTTTCTTTTCTTTCTACCCAAGAGGCTGGGGAAGAGAGGTGACTGGACGTGGGCAGGCACTGAACGCACAAGCCAGTGATCTCAGCTGTTTGCTATCAAGCCCCACTTGCACCTTTTGTGACACCACGTATTCCTTAAATAAGCCTGAGGTATTGTATCCCTCATTTAGGTATTTTGCTGAAAGTGGCAGAACTTGGATTTGAAGACAAATCTGCCCTACTCCCAAGAGCAAAGCCTGTTACCGGTGCTGCATGTATAGGATGAGGAGTGGGAGATGGTGACCCATTGGCACAGTAATAAGAGTCACCGTTTATATAAGGAGACCCCTGTATATTTCTCATCTCATCACCTCCAGTGGGATTCCTCCAGCCTGGAGTTGTCATGTTTGTGTGTAGCCTTGCTCTGGATGGAAGGACTACATTGTCCTGAGTGCTTGCCTGAATCAGATCACCATACCCTCAGATTAAGATCCTCTCTGACTCAGGAGGTCAGAACCATATCTGTAAGCCAATGTCAGAGGGAGCCAGACTATTAGAAGACAGAGGAAAGCAGAACTACAATTTTTCCCCCCCTAGGATAGTCACCCAAAGAGAGTTTTGATGGGAACAAGTGCAAGATTTCTAGAGTTGAAAACAAGACTAAGAAGAGAAACATAGGTCCTCCTGCACACGCATCCACCTACATAAATGCACACCTCTCTTAACCGCAGTTCTGGCCTCAGCCTTTCAAAAACCTGTCTTGCCTTCTTTGTCTTCACTGCGTGATGGTTGCACAGGACTCATCGTCTCCTTTTCTGCAACAGTGTCCTGACCAGTATCCCTGCTTTCAGGCGCCCAGCTCCCTTCCTGATGCCTTCTTCTTAGATAATCGTGATCTTAATGCAGGTCTCCCCACTGCGCTGCTTTCCTGCTTCAGCCTTGACTGTGGCTCCTCAGGCTGTGTCCTACTCCTTCTCAAGATCTGGCGCCCCCTCCAGCCCCCCTCACCGCTCGGCCCTCCCTATGCTGAGCTTCCCACAGCTCCCGGACTCGCTGGGCTCCCTCACCCCCTCTGCATGTGCTACTCCCTTTGCCTAGAACATTCCTGGCGTTCACCACCTGGCTCCCTCCTACTTATCCTTCAAAGCGAAGCTCAAATAGACCACCTTTGGGGGAAGCTTTCTCAGCCCCTCTTCCCTCCCCTTCATCCTGGGTTAGATGGCGTGTTCTCTGTACTACTGCTTTAACACCCTGGCTTCCCTCTATCATAATCCTAAACCACGCTATTGTATTGCTCTATTTACCTGGATCTCTCCCTCATTGACCTGTGAGCTCTTAAAGGGCAAAGAATTCTGTCTTCTGTATAATTATCTTTATCATCTCAGGGCTTGGAACAGAGCAGATGTTCAATAAGTGTTTACTGATGGTGCTTTTCAAAAAGGCAATTTATGAAATGCAGAGAAGAGGAGACTAGGAATTGAAAGCATATGCTCAGGGCGAGAGATCTTAGAACTCTTAGTGGTGCTTGGCACATCGATTTTGTTTGCTGAGACTGATGTCTGCTGGTACTTTCCCATGGCAGAGAAGTTCTGTGCGGTGGGCTATGGGCTGGGAGGGGGTTTGTCCCACACACCTGGGGTAGTCACCTAATTTGTACAGACACTTCACAGCCTGGGCTTCTGGGTTTTCTTTCTGGGTGGAAATCATCTTCTGTGGAAAATAGAACTGCTCCAGGACAAAAAGTTTTCAGTTTTTCTAGTCCTTTTTGTGTTCTGCTGCTCAAGCATGAAGAAGGCAGAGCCCTGTTTGAGTCTCAACAGGATCATGTTTCATGATCCCCAAAAAAGTGTTTGTTGTAACTTCAAGCCACGCGGAAGGTGAAATATAGCTTACAGGGGGATCCTGCTGGACCAGAGTCTACTTTTCATCCTGCTGTGGGGCTGTGTGCAGTTGGTGTGGAAGGATTCGATCCCCCTGAGGTCTGTAAGAGTTCTACATGGTGAGAAGATCCAAGGCCAGAGTGCCAGCTTCCAGTAGGGAGAAATGTAGAATTTCGACACCAAACATTTTATAAGCTCCTACTATATGCAAGGTTCAATGCAGTGTGCAGGGGATGCAGGATGATCGGGATTGGACTCCATCCTTAAGAAGCCTCCTATCAGAAGAAAGGCTGATGAGCAAAGTTTTGCAGACACAAGAGCACATGGCTTACTCTAGGCCCAGACATGACTCTGGTTCCCAGACAAGGTACACCTTTTATTGAACTATGTGCCAAACACAGGTTTAGAATTCTTATCAAGTACTTTCTCGCCTTTAACCTTCATTTCATTCTTATCTCGCAGTTAGGAAACGGAAACTTTTAATATGTATTGGGTGTGAGCTCAGGAAATTAAATTGGGAAATCAGCCAGTAGACAGAGGTGGTGTCAGGATCTTGAAGGGAGGGATGTTTGTTTGACGGTGTCCTCTGCTCTCTTTGCCCTCAGTAGATGGCATGCAGGCTGGAAGAAAGATCTCTAAGAAATGAGATCAGTAAGAGCCTTTATTTGGTGAGGCTCGCTGCTGGGCTAGAGGAAGTGGAGTTGAGAGCCAGCAATGGAGGGACTGACTGAAACCTCTTTCTTGGGTACAGAGAGAAGGAGGAAAGAGAAGGTAATTTCCAGGTAGCCATGAGGACATAGGTTATACACCTGTCAGAGAACAGTTGAAAAGTTTTATTGATCTCTACATTTAACTGTGTTTGTTCAGATTTCCTTATACTGAGGCATCTGAAAGCCCCCTTCCCCACTTTTTGGTAGAATTCCCAGGCAGGGCAGCCTCAGGCCTCCTGGCAGGACTGAACAGACCTTTTCTCTCCTGAGTCTCAACTTGTCCCTGGCTACGAGACACACCTTCCTGTGTCACGGCTCTCACTGTTCACACCTCCTTAGAAAATGAGACAAAATGTTTAATTTTTTCCTTTGCAAAGGGTCCATTCAATTGCACTCAGAATGTAAATGTTTTCAAATGTTCCATTTCTTGACTAATATTTCACTTTCTTTTTTCTTTTTTTTTCACTTTCTTATAACTTAAGAAATTGTCTGGCCCTTCTTATTTTTTTTCAACAAAGGAATGATAAAATGCTTGAGTAGGTCATCTATGAAATGGGTACAAAAACTCAAAATGTACAAAGGATTTTGTGGTGGCTAGTAAGCCACTGTTTCCTTTTTGGTCTTCTAGTCACTGAGTTCTCCCAAGGTAACCAGTGTCCAGTGATAACCAGCATCCCCAGTGATTTTGGTTGCATTTTGCTGATGACTGTATCACTAGAGAGAACACTGTGGAAATTGGTTCAACAAAGGATACAAGTCCCTTCTGTGGCCAGGCTCTGGCTGTTACAGCCTTGGTGTTGGTGCAGTCTTACTAAGAACTTCATTTTTTTTTTTTTTTTTTTGCCTGTAATGTGTCCAGAATGAAGTCACAGGGCTGTCCTTATTAGTGAGTGCATTACCATCTTCAGGACAAAGACGCTTCCATCCAGAAAGCTGTTAGATGTAGGAACTTTGAAGTGTTTTAGTCCCCATTTCGAAACCCAGCCATATGTTTCCTATTAAATTACATGACTGACAGCTGCCTCTTACAGTTACTTAGTACAAACTCCTGTTGCTAAGTTGCTCAAATGGGGATCTGGGTATTTATTTTCTCACCTAATACAAAGCATAAATTTCTCTTACTTGGGTAACTGAGCAAGTTCTTGAATCTTTCATCATAAGCTAATTGAGGCAGAAACTCTGCCTAAGCCATCCTTATACACTAGTGAGTAAGCACTCAGTAAACGTTTCTCAGTGATTCTAAGACGACTTAGTGAGGTCATATGCTCAGAAGGAGGAAGGAGGTTGGGAATGAGTGATAGGAGAGTTTTCATTGACCTTTCCTCCGGGTTAGTTGCTGACTCCTTCAGCCAAGAGACCCTGGCTTCTTGACCTCCATCAGCTTGTTGACATCACTGGGCTTTCAGGAAAAAGTGATCATGACTACTTCCTTGCTCCAGTGCCTGCTGATAGGAATTCATATTGGCTGATCTCTTTGGGTTACACCCTAGATTCCTTTGTGAGGAAAGGGAAAGTATTGAGGACTAATGACGGTGACTAATGCTTCCTTTGTTTGAGAACTTATCTTTCACTGCTATTCATTTACCTTGAGAAATAAGGAAGTGGGGCATGTAGATAGGGAGCACTGGACTGAGAGCCCATGGATATGAGGTCTGCTCCTACCCTGGCTGTGCAACTTTGGGCCTGTCACTACCCTTCTCTGGACCTCAGTTTCCCTCTCTGTGCAATAAGAATTGGACTCTGTGGTCTCCATGTTGTTGTGTGTTTAGTTGCTCAGTCGTGTCCGACTCTTTGCAACCCTTTGGCCTGTAGCCGCCTAGACTGCTCTGTCCATAGGATTTTTCAGGCAAGAATACTGGAATGAGTTGCCATTTCCTCCTCCAGGGAATCGTCTTGACTCAGGGATCCAACCCACGTCTCCTGTGTCTCCTGCATTGCAGGCAGATTCTTTACCTGCTGAGCCTTTGGGGAAGCCCGTAGTCTTTGTGGTCCTTCCCTATTTAAAGTTTGGGGGCCCCTTTTCCTAAAGTCCACACTCCTAGGATCTTCCCTTTGCCTGTCCCCAAGGCCCAAATATTAATGACTGATTGGGATCTCTGATTTTATGCTTCTAGGTTTTCTTCGTGTCTGACCTCTTCAAGACCAAGGCAACACTCTCCCTGCCTCCCTCTGCCATCAGGAAGGACATGCTTTCACCTGTGGACATTATCGACAGGAGCAATCACCACAACATGGTGTAGGTGCCACCCACCTCCTGAGCTGTTTTTGGAAATGACTGCTGACAGCAAGTTTTGCTGCTCTCCAATCTCATCAGACAGTAGAATGTAGGGAAAAACTTTTTGCCCGACTGATTTTTAAAAAGGAAAAAAAAAAAAAAAAAGTCTTACCTTGTGGCCTTCCAAAATAGGTAGCGTTCACCTATATGGAAACAACAGCAAACTAACAGCAAGTGCGGGGATCCTGGATATGCAGTTGGTTTAAGTGTTCATGTTCTAGTGAACACGGGCTTGTTCTGGAACAAACACTAAGACGATTTGAGTAGAGTCTGCTGGTCACCTTTGTGACCTGAGGAATTCCAGGCCTGTTGGGAAAGCTCACATTCACCTTGTAGCACATGACGCCAGAAATAGCACTGAATCAGCAAACTAGCCATTGGGGGCTCCCGTCTTGTGTCCACACCACTCGATTCTCCACTGTGATTCTGGTTCAGGAACCTTACTGGTCTGTTTGTTTTTGCTTTTAAATATAAGAAAAGAGCAGGTCTGCTCAGTCCAGAGATCAAATCCTGAATCCAGATTCCCAGTCATGAGGGCTCATCACTCACTTCCTCAGCCCATAGGCCAGCAACCACAGTCCCTCACTTACAGTGATTAGGTGACTCTTTGTGGATGAGTGAATTTCACAAATAGCACAATTTTGGAAGAGCTGGAGGGTTCAGGCCCTCCTGTGTCTTCTCTTGACGCACCATCCTGTGATGCTGAAGTGTCAGTTACAGGATGCTGATGTTGTGTACAGCAATCACCCGGGCACTGGCACACTCAAGTAGTGATGATTAGCTTCGGCTACTGCTTTCTCCCTGGAAACCCTTGCTGGGTGCCCACCGGGATGGCCTCTGAGGGCCTGGAGACGAGCACAGATGTGGTCTGCCATCAGCTGATGGAAAGCAGCCTTCCATGCAAGAGATGGAGGAACGAAGAGGGCAGAATGAAAAATGAAGCAACCCTTTGGCTACTCACAGTCTGAATGAGCCAGAGTAGCAGATAGTCTCCTATACTAGAGGCAGCCCTTCCAGATAACGGAGCTGACAGGGGCAGGGTCTCTGGGGGAGCCACTCTTGCTAAGCTGTGTAAAGCACTATTGTCTTGGGGTCGATCTCTAGGGCAGTGTTTGGTAGGTTCTGCTGGGCAGAACACGTGGGTTAAATCTCCGTAGAGTTTCCTCATCCTCTCTCCATAAGTGTCCTTCCAAGCAAGGTCCCATTTGAGGCAGCAGTCAGGGACCGCTTCTACTGAACCTTTGAGGAAAGGAGGAAGGAAGAAATGCTTTCAGATCTCGGATGCACACCTTTCAAAGGGCTAAATGTAACCACATGGGTCAACCACATGCACAGCCTTACTACAGAAGCCGTCCTTTCATTTCAACTTATAGCAAGCTATGATTTTTATATATAAATATTATATAAATAATGTATAAAACATTAAAAGTTAACTATGTAAAATATTATTTCTGAAACAATTTTAGCTATATCCACTATGATTATAAACTGTGTCTCGACCTGTGTTATTTACATTAGCTGCTTAAAAAAGCATGGAATTTAATTTTTTTTAATATCAACTAAAATACCGTAGTTCTGTGGTAGATGTTTTTACAATGAAAGAAATAACTGCAACTAGATAAAACTGTATAAAAACATTAAATTGCCAGTATTTTTGTAAGGTTCCATTTTGTAAAGAGAATAATATTCAAAGACTTTTGTAGAATACAAAGTGAAAACTTGTATCTGCGAAACTATACGTGTATTAAATGTGCTTTTTAAATAAAAGCTCATAACAACTAAGGAGGGAGCTGGAGACTTGGAATAGTTGAGGGGGGTTGGTCTCAGTGGTAGGGGGCTGGGAGGAGGCCATACTCCTTCATGGGCTCCCCTCCCCCGCCAGGCACCACCGTGGGATTCTCTCCCTGGAAAATACAGTAGCTGCGGTGTAGATACTGATGCCCTGAGCTCTTTCATCTCCAAGAGCCTGTTTGCAGAGTGACGCTCTGGTCCTGCTCTCCTCTCAGAAAGCCCTCAGCTTCTAAAGAGCTTTTGTATTCTAAAGGGGGGTTTCCCCAGGGAGGGGGGAGTTGTGGGTCCCCCAAAGGCAGATAAGGAGCAGGCTGTCAATCAGTTGTGCTTGGGGAGTTCACTGAGGCAATCCTTTACACACCCAGCGACATCAAAGGCAGGAGGGTGCACTGCTAAGAATGACATTTGGCTCCTGCTTTTCCTCTCTGATCCCCTGAAGAAGGGAACAGCTACCCACTCCAGTATTTTTTGCCTGGAGAATTCCACAGACAGAGGAGCCTGGTGGGCTACAGTCCATGGGGTCGCAAAGAGTTGGACACAACTGAGCGACTTTCCCTCACTCACTTTCTTCTGTGTTTCCTCAGCCTGGAAGAGGAGGGGAAGCTGGACACTAACATCGTTTAAGCACTAGTGTGCCAGGCACTGCAGCCTGTTTATTGCTTTTGATTCTTTCAGGAGTTCTGATTTTGAGAAATAAGGAATACGAAGGAATGCAAAGATGATGTTTAAGATTGTGGAGGAGTGAACCATAGGCCAGAACTCGGATTCCTTTCCTATTGCTGCTGTAAAAAAATTACCCACTAACTTGTGGCTTAAAACAGCACAAGTGTATCACCTCCAAGTTCTGGAGGTGCTAGAGGCAGTTTCCTGGTCTTTTCCAACTTACTGTGGTCATCCACTTTCTTTGGTTTGTTTCCTCTCTTCAAAGCCAGCAATGTTGGGCTGAGTCCTCCTTATTCTGTCATCTCTCTGATTCTCTTCTGCCGCCCCTTCCACATTTAGGGCCCTGAAGATGACATTGGATCCACTCAGATAGTCCAGGATAATCTACCCAAGTTACAGTCAGCTGATTAGCAACCTTAATTCCATCTCCTACTTTAATTGCTTAATTCCCCCTTTGTCATGTTATACAACATATTCACAGGTCCCAGGGATTAGGACGTGGACATCTTTGAGGGGACCATTATTCTGCCTACCTCTGGCTCCCGAAGATTTACATCCATCCCATATTCAAAGTACATTCACCCTATCCCAACATTCCCCAAAGTCTCAACACATTATAACATCAATTCAAAATCTCAAATCTCATCATCCAAACTACATCATCTAAGTAAGGTAAGAATGAGGTTCTGGGTTTAGTCTATCCTGAGGCACAATTGCTCTCCATCTATAAATCTATGAATTTGTGAAACTGAAGAGATAAGTTATCTGCTCCCAAAATTCTACAATGGGACAGGCATGGAATAACAGTTATAGATAGTCCTATTTAAACGAGAAAATGGAAGGAAAAAAGGAGTCACTGGTCTCAAGCAATTTTAAAATCCAGCCAGGCAAACTCCATTTGATATCCCCGCTCAGATCCCTGTCCTAATTCAGCATTTTTTCGGCATTTTCCTGTGAGTAGACATAACTTTGGATCCCAGAATGCAGAGAGGGAGATTCTTAAGGCCAGAGTCTGAAGTTTTCCCTTCAAATCTAGGGGAACAAAGGTCCAGATAGATAAAATAACTTGCTAGCAGGAGGAGGGGGATACATAGCAAGTTAGTGGAGGAGCTGTGGAGATCAAGTCACTGCATACTACTAGTCTCCCTGTCTTCCCATTATACTTATCCAATAGTACTTGATGAATTAAACTAGTCTCAGTAAGAAGTAGCACCACTTCATGGGTACTTAAGGGAAAGATGGGCTTCCCTTATGGCTCAGTGGGTAAAGAATCTGCCTGCAATGGAGGAGACATGGGTTCGATCTCTGAGTCGGGAAGATCCCCTGGAGAAGGGAATGGCTACCCTACCCAGTATTCTTGCCTGGAGAATTTCATGGGGTTGCAAAGACATGACTAAGTGAATAACACTTTCACTTAAGCAAAGATGGAACCATGCCATAATATAGTGCAGCTCTGGGATTCAGATTCAAATTATTTCAGTTATTTGTTGATTAATAATTATTAAGTACTCTGTACCACGCACTGGTAAATCCATGAAGGACAGTGGGTAAAAGGGACGAGATCGCAACTTCAAGGGACTTGTGAGTTAGAGAAGGATGCAAAGAGTCAAATAATCATTTAGGTAATTAAGAACTAAGACGAGAGTTACAAAGAAAGAACAAGTTAAGAGAGATAACAGCTGGAGGACCTATCCTGTCTGATGGTGGCTTTCCTGAGATCTATCTACCAATGGCCAAAGCCTGTTTACACTATCTGCACCAACGACATGAATGGAAAGGGCTCTGCAAGATGTAGGTCTAGGAGAAGAGACAAGTGAGTGAGTAAGTGATTATCAGTTCAGTTCAGTTCAGTTGCTCAGTCGTGTCCGACTCTTTGCGACCCCATGAATCACAGCACGCCAGGCCTCCCTGTCCATTACCAACTCCTGGAGTTCAACCAAATTCATGTCCATCGAGTCAGTGATGCCATCCAGCCATCTCATCCTCTGTCGTCCCCTTCTCCTCCTGCCCCCAGTCCCTCCCAGCATCAGAGTCTTTTCCAATGAGTCAACTCTTGGCGTGAGGTGGCCAAAGTATTGGAGTTTCAGCTTTAGCATCAGTCCTTCCAATGAAGTGATTATGGTAGTATGATAATGGGCGGAGGAGCCTATGTGAAGTGTTGCAGGAGCGTAATGAGTAGAATGAGTTAATTAGACATTGATGTCCTCCATGTGGACCCTCTCCCCATCTCTGGTAAGCATCCCTTCTAGAACATCCAACCCTGAAAAAAATTCCAGCTTCTGGATGAACCCTTCCAATGATGCTAACTTTGCCTTCAACAGCCCACTGCAGTCTTTGGAAAACTTGAATGCACACATCACATTTGGATTCTCTTCACCTCCTTCGAAGAGAAGACAAGGCATGAATGGCCCCAGATATCAGAGGGGAATGTTAGAATCAGCGAAGCTTTGGTAGTATTCTTTTGATATCAGAATGGTTTGTGAATAATGATGACTAAGAAGAAGAGAGACGATCCATTTTTAGAACTTTCTAACAGAGGGTATCTCCTCAAAGTTGCTCCAGTGCTGCACAGCCACCGCTCCAGTGCCTGCCGTCTTGGTGGGGCTTCTCTGACCTTGGACATGTGGTGTCTCCTCAAAGTCACTCTAGTGCGGCGCAGCCCCCACTCCAGGGCCGTATATTGACACCGTACTTATTTAACTCTCTATGCAGAGTACATCGTGAGAAATGCTGGGCTGGATGAAGCACAAGCTGGAATCAAGATTGCTGGAAGAAATATCAATAACCTCAGATATGCAGATGACAACACCCTTATGGCAGAAAGTGAAGAAGACCTAAAGAGCCTCTTGATGAAAGTGAAAGAGGAGAGTGAAAGAGCTGGCTTAAAACTCAACATTCAGAAAACTAACATCATGGCATCTGGTCCCATCACTTCATGGCAAATAGATGGGGAAACAGTGTCAGACTTTATTTTGGGGGGGCTCCAAATTCACTGCAGATGGTGACAGCAGCCATGAAATTAAAAGACTCTTACTCCTTGGAAGGAAAGTTATGACCCAACCTAGGCAGCATATTAAAAAGCAGAGACATTACTTTGCCAACAAAGGTCCATCTAGTCAAAGTTTTGGTTTTTCCAGTGGTCATGTATGGATGTGAGAGTTGGACTATAAAGAAAGCCGAGTGCCAAAGAATTGATGCTTTTGAACTGTGGTGTTGGAGAAGATTCTTGAGAGTCCTTTGGACTGCAAGGAGATACAACCAGTCCATCCTAAAGAAAATCAGTCCTGAATATTCACTAGATGGACTGATGCTGAAGCTGAAACTCCAATACTTTGGCCACCTGATGTGAAGAACTGACTCATTTGAAAAGACCCTGATGCTGGGAAAGATTGAAGGTGGGAGGAGAAGGGCATGACAGAGGATGAGGTAGTTGAATAGCATTACTGACTCAATGGATATGAGTCTGAGTAAACTCCAGGAGTTGGTGATGGACAGGGAGGCCTGGCATGCTGCACTCCATGAGGCTGCAAAGAGTTAGATGCTACTGAGCACCTGAACTGAACTGAAATGAGGGTATACAAATGGTAGACAAACATAGAAGTGTGCTCAGCTTCATTAGTCATAGGGAAATCCAAATTAAAATCACAGTGAGATATTGCTTCATACTTGTGACACCCTTGTCTAATTAAAAAAAAAAAAAACTGGTAGTACGAAATGTTGTTGAAGAGGTAAAACAGCTGAATTCTCATTCACTGCAGCAGGGATGCAAATTGGAAAATGTTGGGAGTATCTACTAAAGTCAATAATGCACATACCCCATCCTCCTTAAATTCCACTCCTCCCTAAATATACACCCAACAGAGGGATGTATATATTCTCACCAAAACTGGAAACAACTCAAATCCACATCAATGACTGAGCAGATCATTAAATAATGAAATTAAACATTCACACGAGGATACCATTTAGCAATGAAAATGAACAAACCCCTTCAATGCACAACAATACGAATAAATTTCACAGAAAGAATATTGAGTGAATGGAAACAAGCACAACAGAATACATACAGTATGTTTTTATGAAGTTCAAAATAAGCAAACTCACATTAAAAGAAACAATCAACAAAAAGTCTACTGAAAGGGAAGATAAATATCTGCAGACTTTATACCCTATAAGGCGTTAATACCCCCCAAATATAAATAAATCATATAACTTAATAGCAAAAAACATATAATCCAATTTAAAAATGGATAATGGTCCTAGGTAGACATTTTTCCAAAGTATATGGATGACCAACAGGTACACGAAAAGATGCTCTACTTTACTAATCACTATGGAAATGCTAATCAAAACCATAATGAGATATTACCTCATGCCTGTTAGAATGACTAATATCAAAAAACAAGGTATAAAAAAAATAATTGCTGGTGAAAATGTGAAACACAAAAAACAAAACCCAAACTCTTATGTGCCAAGAGGGAAAATGATGTAAGATAAGCGGTTAGTGATTAATGGAATTGGTAGAGTCAAAATAACTAAATTTAGGTTGTTTGTGCTCAGTTGCTCAGTTGTGTCTGACTCTTTGTGACCCTGCGGTTGTGGCCCACCAGGCTTCTCTGTCCATGAGATTCTCCAGGCAGGAATTTTGGAGTGGGTTGCCATTACCTTCTCCAGAGGATCTTCTCAACCCAGGGATCAAACGCATTTCTCTTTCATCTCCTGCATTGGCAGGCCAGTACTTTACCACTCTGCCACCTGGGAAGCCCAACTAAATCTAGGTTACTAAATCGCAAAATAACAGACACGTCATGAGTGACACCAAAAGGGATTGTTATAAGCTTTCTCCAGTTCTTTTCATCACCTACTAGAAGAGCCCTCCAAATTGGGGCTCTAATCCCTCTTCTTTACATTTTATATCCTCTAAGTCTGGGTTATCTAGGAATTAGTATAATTATGAAAATGGTAAAATATATGAAAAGTCAGAGTTTCTTTCACTGGGGGTTTCAGGTCTAGACTCCTCCATTGGTCACTGATAAATGCATTTTCAAGAGTGGCTATTTGCTTGTTTTGATTTCTTTTATGTCCCAATAAACCAATTTATTTTTAAGATATACATCTTTTATAAATGAAAGAACATATGACAAACGGAGTTATAAATTACCAAAACAATGCGGGTTTAGGGATGCTAAGAGGTAGTTTAGTTAAATTGACATTTTCATTTTTAGAACTAAGTTATTTTGGCAAGAACTAACATGACCCTTTCAACATGATAGTCACATTTTAAGGCAAATTTAAGAATGATTATCGCTACTTTATCAGAAAAGATAATCTTTAGAGAAATGTTAATGTTTGTCCATTCTTTGCTGATATTTATTATATCCTGGGAATTTTTAATTTTATAGCATAAGCCAGGAACAAGGATTTTAATATATGTAATTTAATATACATAACCATTCAATATCACAGTTATCCAAGTCTATGCCCCAACCAGTAATGCTGAAGAAACTGAAGTGGAACGGTTTTATGAAGACCTACAAGATCTTTTAGAACTAACACCCAAAAAAGATGTCCTTTTCATTATAGGGGACTGGAATGCAAAAGTAGGAAGTCAAGAAACACCTGGAGTAACAGGCAAATTTGTCCTTGGAATACGGAATGAAGCAGGGCAAAGACTAACAGAGCTTTGCCAAGAAAATGCACTGGTCATAGGAAACACCCTCTTCCAACAACACTAGAGAAGACTCTACACATGGATGTCACCAGATGGTCAACACTGAAATCAGATTGATTATATTCGTTGCAGCCAAAGATGGAGAAGCTCTATACAGTCAGCAAAAACAAGACCAGGAACTAACTGTGGCTCAGATCATGAACTCCTTATTGCCAAATTCAGACTCAAATTAAAGAAAGTAGGGAAAACCTCTAGACCATTCAGGTATGACCTAAATCAAATCCCTTATGATTATACAGTGGAAGTGAGAAATAGATTTAAGGGTCTAGATCTGATAGATAGAGTGCTTGATGAACTATGGACAGAGGTTCGTGACATTGTACAGGAGATAGGGATCAAGACCATCCCCATGGAAAAGAAATGCAAAAAAGCAAAATGGCTGTCTGGGGAGGTCTTACAAATAGCTGTGAAAAGAAGAGAAATGAAAAGCAAAGGAGAAAAGGAAAGATATAAGCATCTGCAGAGTTCCAAAGAATAGCAAGAAGAGATAAGAAAGCCTTCTTCAACAATCAATGCAAAGAAATAGAGGAAAAGAACAGAATGGAAAAGACTAGAGATCTCTTCAAGAAAATTAGAGATACCAAGGGAACATTTCATGCAAAGATGGGCTCGATAAAGGACAGAAATGGTCTGGACCTAACAGAAGCAGAAGATATTAAGAAGAGGTGGCAAGAATACACGGAAGAACTGTACAAAAAAGAATTTCATGACCCAGATAATCATGATGATGTGATCACGGATCTAGAGCCAGACATCTTGGAATGTGAAGTCAAGTGGGCCTTAGAAAGCATCACTACGAACAAAGCTAGTGGAGGTGATGGAATTCCAGTTGAGCTCTTTCAAATCCTGAAAGATGATGCTGTGAAAGTGCTGCACTCAATATGCCAGCTAATTTGGAAAACTCAGCAGTGGCCACAGGACTGGAAAAGGTCAGTCTTCATTCCAATCCCAAAGAAAGCCAATGCCAAAGAATGCTCAAACTACCGCACAATTGCACTCATCTCACATACTAGTAAAGTCATGCTCAAAATTCTCCAAGCCAGGCTTCAGCAATACGTGAACCGTGAACTTCCTGACATTCAAGCTGGTTTTAGAAAAGGCAGAGGAACCAGAGATCAAATTGCCAACATCTGCTGGATCATCAGAAAGCAAGAGAGTTCCAGAAAAACATCTATTTCTGCTTTATTGACTATGCCAAAGCCTTTGACTGTGTGGATCACAATAAACTGTGGAAAATTCTGAAAGAGATGGGAATACCAGACCACCTGACCTGCCTCTTGAGAAATCTGTATGCAGGTCAGGAAGCAACAGTTAGGACTGTACATGGAACAACAGACTGGTTCCAAAGAGGAAAAGGAGTACGTCAAGGCTGTATATTGTCACCCTGCTTATTTAACTTCTATGCAGAGTACATCATGAGAAACGCTGGACTGGAAGAAACACAAGCTGGAATCAAGCTTGGCGGGAGAAATATCAATCACCTCAGATATGCAGATGACACCGCCCTTATGGCAGAAAGTGAAGAGGAACTAAAAGCCTCTTGATGAAAGTGAAAGAGGAGAGTGGAAAAGTTGGCTTAAAGCTCAACATTCAGAAAATGAAGATCATGGCATCTGGTACCATCAATTCATGGGAAATAGATGGGAAACAGTAGAAACAGTGTCAGACTTTATCTTTTTGGGCTACAAAATCACTGCAGATGGTGACTGCAGCCATGAAATTAAAAGACGCTTACTCCTTGGGAGAAAAGTTATGACCAACATAGATAACATATTGAAAAGCAGAGACACTACTTTGCTGACTAAGGTCCGTCTAGTCAAGGCTATGGTTTTTCCTGTGGTCATGTATGGATGTGAGAGTTGGACTGTGAAGAAGGCTGAGTGCCGAAGAATTGATGCTTTAGAATGTGGTGTTGGAGAAGACTCTTGAGAGTCCCTTGGACTGCAAGGAGAGTCCCTTGGACTGCAAGGAGAGCCCATTCTGAAGGAGATTAGCCCTGGAATTTCTTTGGAAGGAATGATGCTAAAGCTGAAGCTCCAGTACTTTGGCCACCTCATGCGAAGAGTTGACTCATTGGAAAAGACTCTGATGCTGGGAGGGATTGGGGGCAGGAGGAGAAGGGGACGACCCAGGATGAGATGGCTGGATGGCATCACGGACTCGATGGACGTGAGTCTGAGTGAACTCTGGGAGTTGGTGATGGACAGGGAGGCCCAGCGTGCTGCGATTCATGGGGTTGCAGAGTTGGACACGACTGAGCGGCTGAACTGAACTGAATTTTGGTTTAAGGATAATTTCCCTCTCAAATATGTTGGCTGGAAAATGTATATAAAATTTTAAATTTAACTGTCACCCTTATTTTATTATATACTCCAACGCCATAGGCACTGTAAGTTCATTGTTTAAAACAGCTCGTGATTTTATCTTAGAAAAAAAAAGAAAGGAAACCAAACTCAAAGAAAAAGAGATCAGATTTGTGGTGGTTACTGGAGTCAGGGGCTGAAGGGAGGTGGAAGTGGAGGAAGGTGGTCAAAAGGTACAGACTTCCAGTTACAAGATGAGAACTAGGATGTGATGCACAGCATGATGATGTGATTAATGCTGCTCTATGGTATACATGGAAGTGGTCAAGAGAGTAAATAAATCCTAAGAGTTCTCATCACAAGGGAAAAATACTTTTCTTAATCTTTTTTTTGTGTGAGTGTGTTACAAGAGATGATGAATATTGACTAAACTCATTGTGGTAAACATTTCACAATATATGTAAGTCAAACATTATACTGTACACCTTAAATGTATACAGTGCTGTATGCCAACTGTATCTCAATAAAACTGAATAAAAAGAAAGAAAACAAACAAAACAAGCAAGCAAAAACAAGGAGTTAGGTAAGAACAGAAAATTCCAAAGCAATGATGACACATTAGTCAGAAAACATTTACACTTGAACCAAAAATAAATATCTGTACCACTTGATTCCTAGTATTGGCTGCTCCTGGTAGGAAACCAAGGACATTATATGACTGTCATAATGATACCCAATCTTGTTTTTTCTACTCATCTCCCATCACAGATTCTCAAAACAGGGATCACTGACTTTCCCAGCCTCCGGGAAGCTGCTCATGTTCTATGTATTTGAGAAAACAGGAAAGCGCTTGAGATGTCTCAGTAGCCTGGTTATTGCTGCCTCCTTCCTTCAAAGTTTTGCTGTGAGGTGTGATGTTTGGGGCTGTGGCAGCCATCTTGCCAGCCATAAAGGAAAAGTCAGAACCTCACAGAGTCACTGACCCAGTGCCCTGGGTGAATCAGCTCTGGAACCGACTGGCATCTGGACGACTCATTCTGTGTGATAACTACTGTGTGTGTGTGAGGTCTGCTGTGTCCAGCTCTTTGTGAACCCATGGACTGTAGCCTGCCAGGTTCCTCTGTTCATGGGATTCTCCAGGTAAGAATACTGGAGTGGGTTGCCATTTTCTCCTCCAGGGGATCTTCCCAATCCAGGGATCGAACCTGCGTCTCCTGTGTCTCCTGCTTTGGCAGGTGGATTCTTTACCACCCTGCCACCTGGGAAGCTGTGATAACTAAATGCCTCGGTTATTTCAATAAATTCAAATCAATATTTTAAACAGAATATTTATCTATAATGATAAATGTCAGGTTTGTGATCATCTTTAGGTGCATATTGACTGGGAGAGGACTTAATATGGGTACTGGTCACTTAGTGAAAATTTATTAAGCAGTGTACTTGGATTCATGTATTTGCCTATTGCTATGTCATACTTCAACTGAAAGTGGGAAAAGAGCAAAGTTTACTAAGAAACAAAACAAAACAAACCTCAATACCAAAGGAAAAAGATTGACAATATATTGGCAATTTTTACTTCATAAATAGCTTTCAAACTCACCCCTTCCCTTTATTCCCTTTATTTGAGGCCTCATTAACTCTTCAAAATATCATTTATTTATTCATTTGGCTGTACCAGGTCTTCTCTCTAGCTGTGGTGTACAGGCTCCAGAGTGCTTGGGCTCAGTAGTTGTGGTCTGTGGGTTTAGTTGCTCTGTGGTACGTGGGATCTTAGTTCCCTGAACCTGTGCATCGCCTGCATTTCAAGGTGAATTTTAACCACTGGATCACCTGGGAAGTCCCTCATTAAGTCTCTCTTAACCAACTCCAAGAATCTCCAGTAATCAGGTTTTCCCTGCCTGAGTCTACATTCTGGTAAGAACTCTTCTGCACAGGGGCCAAAGGGAGCCTTCCAAACAGAAATCTGACCATGTCATTCACCTTCTCAGGGAATACAATCCTTCACATAGTATTTATTCTTCTTTTTAAATTTGAATTCATTTCAAAAATGTACAGAGAATAACACAAGAACCATGTGCCTACCACTCAACTACAAGAGATTAGCATATTGCCCTGTTTGTTCCAATCAAACATTGTTGCTAAGAAAGAATCAGTTAAGATACAATTTTAGCCCCATCCCTTAATTCCACAAGTCCCTCCCCATTATCCTGAATTTGATGTGTGTCTTTTCAAATCAGGTTTTCTTATTAACTCAACATAAGTATACACCCATGAACTCTATATAACTGTTTTGTGAGTTTAAAATATGTATATATGTAAATAGTATCAAAGTAGTTTTTTAAATAATCTGCTCTGATCACTTAACATTGTGTTTTTACAATTTATACGTGATGGCATACAGATCTACAATATTCGTGTAACATGCTATATAGCATCACTGTATGGGTAAACCATACCTTACTCATCTATTATAAAGTTGGTGAACATTTAGATTCTTTTCAGCTGTTTGCTGTTACAAACGATGCAGAAATGGACTCCTTTATGTATTTCTTCCTTTAGTTCCAGTATACGAAGAAATGGAATTGCTAAATGGTAGGAATATAATATACCGCCACTTAAACAGATAGTATTGCCTACATGCTCTCAGAAGTAGCTGTAAGAAATTTGTGCCATTACTATTAATAGCAGCATATGAAATTTTGCAACTGATTTCCATCCTCAACAACTGGTATTATTAGAATTTTAAATTTTAACAATCTGGTAAGTATGAATATGTATAATCCCTTTGAATTTTAATCTTCACTTTGCATACTAGATAGGTTAAGCTTGTGTGGTCTATAATTTTTTTATTGCGAGCTTATCTACAGCAGGGCTTATGTTTTCTGTGGGAATCCCATGCACCCTGGTCTTTAGAAAGCCATTTTGTCTTTGTGCTGCTAGGAAGGAATCCCAGGGGGTTCATAGGTCCTAGCCTATGCAAATCTAATTTTATTATCCTCTTTTTAAACTTTCTACAGGAAAATTTCAGAAAATAGTCCAGTTTCATTGAATGGATATATAAGACTGCTTGATTTGGCTTCTACACACTTTAACTTCAGCTAGAAGCTTATTACCTTGATTTTATACTTTCCTTTTATTTCTGATACATGGAATGTCTGATCCATGCATCAGAGTTCATTTGATCTGTATTCAGTGGAGGGAGCTATTATATTTTATTCAGTATTTCTGTGTGTGTGCTTTTTTTTTTTTTTTTTTTCCCTTGGGACAGCAGTTCTATGTTAATGAAGTCTGCCATGTTGCTAGATTTGGAATTTCAGCATGAAATTCCTTTCATGAATTCATATTTCCTTATCCCTTTACCCCTATTTTTTTTTTGTGATTCATCTACCTTTCCCCTTGTCCTCTAAAATCCAGTTATGCTGAACTGCTTGCAATTCTCCCAAACTCATATCACTTTGCTTTTGTAAATGTAGCTACCTTTTCCTAGTCATTGTCAAGGATCACATCTGCCTCTACCTCCCTGGAAAAACTCTGAGCTCAGAGGTTGGGCTGGATGGCTTTGTTGGACTTCCACTCTCATCTGGCTCTGCAATTGACTAGATGTCTATTTCATCTATTGACTGTGAACTCCTGCAGGCGATGACAGTGTCTTATCTTTCTTTTCTTTAGGATGGAGCATAGTGGCTAATACAGAGTAAATAATTAATTATTTTTTGACTAAATATATGCCCAGAGGGTGCCTTTTTTAGTATATGTGAAAACATGGTTATGTGTTAATTATATGCAAGGATGTACATATAATTGCAAACACATGGTTGTGTATCTCTGGACATGCATGCAAGTATTGTGTGTGAGTATATGCATGTATGCAGATATTTGCTCTGCTACTTCTGACTGGGTGACACGAACTCTTAGGTGGCATTTGTGGGGATGCTAAGATGTTTGCGGTGACAGTGGAAAGAGAAAATAAAGGATAATTGCCACTTGGGAGACCAAATGTGGAATATGTGGTCCAAGCAGCTCTCAGAAACTCACCCCATGGAGGGTGCCTTTTATGGGGCTGGGGGTGGAACTCAATGTACCTAAGTAAACATTACATTGCTGTTGAAATCAAGGGTTTGAGGGGAAGGATTGGAAGGAGTTTTGACATCAGTGGGACAGCCTCAGTGGACAACTCCTATGGACCTGATCTCTGATTTAAACTGAAGCTCTGTGCCAAATTTTCAATTTTCCTTTTCTTTTTAACCTTTTAGGGGCAGTTCCTGCCTCACACTGGAGCCTCTTTCCATCCCATTAAACCTCTGCTTTCTATTTCTATGTTTCCTTTCCTCTCATTACTCTGGCATGTGTGGGCAAACAAACTTTCTACCAGTACTCCCAACTGACATCTTTCTCTTTCTGCTGGATTCACAGGATGCTGTCTGGGGGTCCACCTTGATTGGCAGAGGAGTTCTATGACCATGATGTCACCTCTGCTCAGTTGGCGAACCCCAGCATGAATCAAGACATCAGAGGAAATGAGTGGTGATCCCCCAAGGAGACAAGCTCATAAAGTCATCATCGGTGACAGCAAAGGAAATTAAAGAAAATGGAAGTCAGAGTTATAAGAGTACAACCAGTGTTTGTTTATTCATTCCTCATTCATTCAGTGACTATTCACTTTGTTCCTACACTGTGAATTAGACATAGTTCCTGCCCTCAAGGAATTTCCAGTCTAACGAGGGAGGCTGATTGGATGGACAAACAGAAAGACAAAGGGAAGCCCAGGGTATTCTGAAAACCTATAAAAGAGGAATCTGAATGGCAGGATGGGGAAACAGTGGAAATAGTGACAGACTATTTTGGGGGGAGCCTCCAAAATCACTGCAGATGGTGACTGCAGCCATGAAATTAAAAGATGCTTACTCCTTGGAAGAAAAGTTATGACCATCCTAGACAGCATATTAAAAAGCAGAGACATTGCTTTGCCAACAAAGGTCCGTCTAGTCAAAGCTATGGTTTTTCCAGTAGTCATGTATAGATATGAGAGTTGGACTATAAAGAAAGCTGAGTGCCGAAGAATTGATGCTTTTGAACTGTGGTGCTGAGGAAGACTATTGAGACTCCTTTGGACTGCAAGGAGATCCAACCAGTCCATCTTAAAGGAAATCAGTCCTGAATATTCATTGGAAGGACTGATGCTGAAGGTGAAACTCCAATACTTTGGCCACCTGATGCGAAGAACTGACTCATTGGAAAAGACCCTGATGCTGGGAAAGATTGAAGGTGGGAGGAGAAGGGGATGAGTGAGGGTGGGATGGTTGGATGGCATCACCGACTCAGTGGACATGAGTTTGAGTAAACTCCGGGAGTTTGTGATGGACAGGGAGGCCTGGCATGCTGCAGTCCATGGGGTGGCAAAGAATCAGACATGACAGAGTGACTGAACTGAACTGAAATGGCAGGAAGATCAGAGAGGAGACAAATTTTACACACATTGGTAAAGGACACGGCTCAGAGTCAGATCGACTTGGGTTTAAATCTCCACTCTGCCACTTAACTACAGAAGCCTGTCATTCCTCGAGCCTGTTTCTTCAGTTGATGTTGGAAATAAATACTTAGATAAAATGGTTGTGATTATAAAATGAAAAGAATTTTTTTCTTTAGTTTAAAGCCTGACTCACAGCAAGCAATTAAATGGAAAATCTTTTCTATCTTATACAGATGATGCTTAAAGTTAAACTTTGAATCAACAAATAGGAGATGGCTAGATGAAGAAAAGGGAACATGATGTTCTGGGCAGAGAGCACAACCATCTCCAAAGGACAGACATATTTCATGAGCTGATATTAATATATAGTATGTTGTGGTTAAAATAAAGGGGTTACATGTGGGAGCAGTGGCAGATGAAGTCAGAGAGGTAAGTTGAGGATAAACCATGTAGTCTTATAAATCTACCCAAGAAGTTTGAACTAGTTTCTGAGTTCTGTCTTTAGAGATTTTCAAAAGGGAATAACATGATTAAATTCACATTTTTAAAAAGTTTCTCTGATGTAACTTGACAAAAGTCTTAGGAGCCTTAAGCATGGCCATATAATTTGCTCTAATAATTTTATTTCTAGGAATTTGTCATAAGGAAATAATCAGAAATAAAGACAAAAATTTATGTCCAAGAATGTGCACTGAAGACACATTAGTGAAACTGGAAAGAATCTAAATGGTGAATAATTAGAAAATGATTAAACAAATTATACTACATGCAACTGATGTGATATTTACAGCGTTTAAATCATTTGGCAATATTTCAAGGTATAGGGACACATGCATAATAAAATGCCAAGCCAAAAAGAGAATGCATGATTCAGGTTTTGATTTAAAATAGATAAATAAATATGTGCACAGCAAAACCAGGAGGAACGGTACCCAAACCACAAAATAACTATAGTTATCTCTGCATAGTGGAATTGTTGGTGATTTCTGTTCTCTTTTTCAAGTTTTTCTGTACTTTCCATATCTTTAGAATGAAAATGCAGCTTTTACAATTTATATACTTTTAAATGATCACTTATAGAACAGAGTCTTATATAGGAGAGACAGAAAGAAATGAGATAATTAGTTGACTACTACAATAATTCAGGAGAGACATGATAAGATTTTCAACCAAGGCAAACCCAGAAAGAATGTAGAAGTGGGGGGACAAATTCTAGAATTATAAAGAGTTAGGAATTGAGAAGACTTCATTGCCTGTTAGATATGGGTAAAAATGGAGAAAGGAAAGCTTCTGACTTGGGCACTGGAATGTGCACTGATCTTAGAGGGAGAGGAAACGTGGAAAGGGTAGTTGGGAGGAGAGAGTAGCAGAGATGAGGAATTCTGGGATACACTGAATTTCAGGTGTTTGTGAGATGTTGAGATGGATGTGTCCAGTTAATAGTTGGATAGACAGTTCATTAAGTTGCTCATTCACTCATTCAACAAATGTTTATTCAGTAACTACTGTGTGTAAGACAATGCTTTGGTTTTGGAGAGCTTGCATTCCAGTTGGCGACAAGGATCTGTAGCTCAGAATAGACATAACAGACATCTGGTCTGGAGGCAGACTTTTAGAAGTCAACAACCTGGACATGGTGGGTGGAGAAAGACACAAGAAGAGGATGAGATGGATGACCCAGTGGGAGAGTGTCAAATGAGAAGCGCGGCTTATTTTGGACCCAGTTCAGTCAGGATATTTCTTTTCTATGGCCTAGAGGATTGAACTGCTTTGGAAAATGCCTGCACACCCCTTCAATATGGTTACTTTCTGACTGTACCTAATTTCCAGTCTAGCTACCACTTCTGTGAGTGGTGGACAAGTGCCTGAATCTTAGATCTGATGGTCTTATCCCTAAATTAGAAATAATATAGCTTTAACCTGCATCAGTATAACTTTCTTGCTTTAGGACCTCTCTGGTCTCTGTTCTGTACAGAATGTTCTTCCCCATGACCTTTCCCTGCTGGGCTTCTACTTCTCATCAGATCTCTGACCCACTAACACTCCTGCAGAGAAGATGTCCCTGACCCTCCAGGAGAAAGCAGTGTAAACCCTGGCCCTTGCCTGCTATTTCTTTCACTGTGCTTCACTCACTGTTGATTCTCTCACTCGCTAACCAGAATGTGTTAGGAGAATGTGAATAAAGTTTGCCTTGTTCTTTGCCATAGTCCTATCTCCTAGAACAGACTCTGGCACATAGCAAGCAAGTAGTACTTTGTGAAGCAGTGCTATTTTTTTCCCCCCAGTAAAAATGGGTTTATATGGGATCAGCCAAGAATTGCACTCCAGAGTCTGCAACCATGGTGAGACTCAGGCAAGTCTCCTTGAATTATTTTGAATTTGAATTATTTGAATAATTTAGAACAAATAAAGGATTTTCCAGCTTTATCAGTACATTTTAAAAAACAACTATTGAACATTTCTATGTGCAAAGACTTCATTAAAGTCCTGGGGATACATAGCTAAACCTTCAGTTCAGTTTCTCAGTCATGTCCGATTCTTTGTGACCTTATGAATTGCAGCATACCAGGCCTCCCTGTCCATCACCAACTCCTGGAGTCCACCCAAACTCATGTGCATTGAGTCGGTGATGCCATCCAGCCATCTCATCCTCTGTCGTCCCCTTCTCTTTCTGCCCCCAATCCCTCCCAGCATCAGAGTCTTTTCCAATGAGTAAACTCTCTGCATGAGATGGCCAAAGCATTGGAGTTTCAACCTCAGCACAAGTCCTTCCAATGACCCAGGACTGGTCTCCTTTAGAATGGACTGGTTGGATCTCCTTGCTGTCCGAGGGACTCTCAAGAGTCTTCTCCAACACCACAGTTCAGAAGCATCAATTCTTTGGCCCTCAACTTTCTTCACAGTCCAACTCTCACATCCATACATGACCACTGGAAAAACCATATCCTTGACTAGACAGACCTTTGTTGGCAAAGTAATGTCTCTGCTTTTTAATATGCTATCTAGGTTGGTCATAACTTTCCTCCAAAGAGTAATCATACACACCGAGGAAACTAGAATTGAAAGAGACACATGTACCCCAATGTTCATTGCAGCACTGTTTATAATAGCCAGGACATGGAAACAACCTAGATGTCCATCAGCAGATGAACGGATAAGAAAGCTGTGGTACATATACACAATGGAGTATTATTCAGCCATTAAAAAGAATAAATTTGAATCAGTTCTAATGAGATGGATGAAACTGGAGCTGATTATGCAGAGTGAAGTAAGCCAGAAAGAAAAACACCAATACAGTATACTGACACATATATATGGAATTTAGAAAGATGGTAATGATGACCCTGTATGCGAGACAGCAAAAGAGACACAGATGTATAGAATGGACTTTTGGACTCTGAGGGAGAGGGAGAGGGTAGAGGGTAGGATGATTTGGGGGAATGGCATTGAAACATGTATACTATCATGTAAGAAACGAAGTGCCAGTCTATGTTTGATACAGGATACAGGATGCTTGGGGCTGGTGCATGGGGATGATCCAGAGAGATGATATGGGGTGGGAGGTGGGAGGGGGATTCAGGATTGGGAGCTCATATATACCCGTGGTGGATTCATGTCAATGTATGGCAAAACCGATACAGTATTGTAAAGTAAAATAAAGTAAAAATAAAATTAAAAAAAAAAAGAGTAAGCGTCTTTTAATTTCACGGCTGCAATCACCATCTGCTGTGATTTTGGAGCCCCCCCAAAATAAAGTCAGCCACTGTTTCCACTGTTTCCCCATCTATCTGCCATGAAGTGATGGGACCAGATGCCATGATCTTCGTTTTCTGAATGTTGAGCTTTAAGCCAACTTTTTCACTCTCCTCTTTCACTTTCATCAAGAGGCGTTTTAGTTCTTCTTCACTTTCTGCCATAAGGGTGGTGTCATCTGCATATCTGAGGTTATTGATATTTCTCCCAGCAATCTTGATTCCAGCTTGTATTTCTTCCAGCCCAGTGTTTCTCATGATGCACTCTGCATAGAAGTTAAATAAGCAGGGTGACAATATACAGCCTTGACATACTCCTTTTCCTATTTGGAACCAGTCTGTTGTTCCATGTCTAGTTCTAACTGTTGCTTCCTGACCTGCATATAGATTTCTCAAGAGGCATGTACTTGCTTCTTATTTGAAAACAGGTTTATAATCTCATCAGAGATACGGACGCTTACACAGCTATTATAAGGGAGTGAATAAAGATGGGGGCAGAGGTTTGGGTTGGTGTGAGGAAGGGTCTGGAGATGTGCTGTATGTGTGGAGGAAGGAACTAGGTGGTCTCAGGGCTCCAAACTGGCATACTGGCATCATGATGCCACCTTGATATTCTGACCCAAAAGCTTTATTTATGGATGAAAAGATAGGACAGGAGACGGAATCCACTTTCATCTACACTAGACTGTGAAAGTGTTAGTCACCTAGTCATAATACCTGTTTGACTCACATGTACAATACCTCCAGATGTATATAAACAAACATAGTAGGGGCTCAATAAATATTTTTGAATAAACAGAAGTCTCATTTCAATGTGGAATATAATTCACAGTTGGTGAATATGGAATGGAAAGTGGAATCTCGTTCAGCCTAGCAAGGAAGGAAATTCCAACACATGCGGCAGCATAGATGAATATTGAGGACATTTTGCTAAATGAAATAAGCCAGTCACAAAAAGACAAATACTGAATAACTTCACATATATGAGGTACCTGAAATAGTTAAAGAAATAAAAGTAGGAAGTAGAAGAGTGGCTGCCAGGGACTACAGGGAGCGGGGAATGAATAGTTGTTTAATGGGTATAGAATTTCAGTTTTGCAAGATGAAAAAGTTCTGGCAATTGGTTACACAAGAATGTGACTATACTTAATGCTACTGAACTGTACACTGGTAGAACTGGTTAAGATGGTAAATTTTATGTTTTCTGTCTTTTATTGCACTAAAAAAAAAGAAGAACAGATAAAAATCAGAGTGTGACTAGTGATTCAGTTGCATATGAATCTGTGTTATTCTCCTAAGTTAAAGAATTCATCGAATTCTTTAGGAACATCAAATGGGTTCCTAGCGAGAGTTCCTCCTGCTTTCAGAATCTGTGTACATGCATGAAAGGCACAATGGGAAACTGAAGCTCAGAAAGAGCTTATTTATCATTTGTCCCAGGTCACACTGTCAGCAGCGCTGGTCCCGTCATTAGAACCCAAGTCATTGACTCAAGTGCAGTGTTCTCCCCATTCTACTTGTCGGGGTCAGGGGCAGTCTCTGCAGCCACCTCTCACATCCTGATCCTTCCTGGGGCACCCCCATTCTTTCCCCAGGACATAGGTACCTTGACATTTCTGCATGAAAGTCTAATAGGCACCTTGCAAATAGCTATGTGGAGCTCCGATTTAGTAGTTATCAGACAGTATATTTTAAAAAATATTTAAAAAAATATCATTTATTTTTGGCTGTGCTGGCTCTTTATTGCTGTATGAGGGCTTTTCTTGAGGTACAGTGAGTGGGGGCTACTCATTAGTTGCAGTGCTCGGGCCTCTCTTCTGGTGGAGCACCAGCTCTTGGGCACACAGACTTCAGTAGCTGCAGTGCCTGGTGTCTAGAGGACAGGCTCAGTAGTGTGGCTCATGGGCTTAGTGGTTCGGCAGCATGTGGGATCTTCCTGAACCAGGGATCAGGCCTGCATTTTCTGCATTGGCAGGCAGATTCTTCACCACTGAGCCACCGGGGAAGCCCCCTTAAAAATAACTTTTGATGACAGTTCACTATGTGATTTTTGGCATATAACTTAGAAGGAGTTCAAAGAATGAAGTCACATTTCTATAAACAAAACTCTTTTCCAGTGAACTGATTTTTGACACTAATTGCTCTCAGTGCTAACATCTGTAAATAAGAAAAATAGGACTAGAATTGACGCTTAATCCTCTGTCACTGCAGCAATAAATATTATATACCAGTGGATGTTGTGTATTGTTTAGTCGCTAAGTCGTGTCTGACTCTTTTTCGACTCCATGAACTGCAGCCTGCCAGGCTCCTCTGTACTCGGGATTTCCCAGGTAAGAATATTGGAATGAGTTGCCATTTCCTTCTCTAGGGAATCTTCCCAACCCAGAGATCAAATTCATGTCTTTTTACCACTGAGCCACCAGGGAAGCCCATATCAATGGATACATAAACTAATTAAAGAAACATTTCAGATATCTCATGAGATAATTTCCTATAACACTTTATATGCTTAGGAATTATTTCTTAAAAACCATATTTGCTATTTTGATCAATTGTGTACTATTAATCATTATGATAACTCAATGCAGACGGAATTTTTTAATGTTTACAACCATATGGTTAGAGGAAAGAAAACATTTTACATTTCTATTTATATACATTTTTTAAGAGATATATGACATGATCAATTAGAGACTCTCAATCTTACAAATTGTGTTGGTTAAGATTTTAGAGGAGAGGTAAATAGAATGAAAACATGAGTTCAAGAAATAAAAGAAACTAAAATTTCTGATTGTTAAAAGGAGCTCTTTCATATACTAATACTTTTTAGGTAAATGTAAACATCAGAATGCTATGATATTCACATTCAACTAGATCTTTTAAAAGAGTGACTTAGGATCTTCATTTCAAATTTTCAGTATTTACAAATTGTCATAAATTACCTCTTTACAACGATTAAACTTACGATGAACAATTTTAGATGTCAGTTTGAAATATGGGTTAGAGTACATATTTTTCAAAATTCTTTTGTGGGTATGCAAACCAAACCAGTTTGAAAACCGCTGGTACAGACTGTCCTTGGTAAATTGTACTGTAAAGGATACTCAGAAATGGGTAGGTAGCCAGAGGAAAATATGGAACCTAAAGAGATGCTTGATTTGGGTTTACTCTTGTTTCTAAAGATGAGAGAAAATGCAGAATGTTTGTGCGCAGAGGAAAATGATTTCGACATGAAGGGAAAAGTGAGGGTGCCCGAAGGTGGTTTGGGGCAGTGAAAGACGTGGGCACGGAGTACCAAACGAGGTGAGTCCCTTGAAAGGGCACAGCAGAGGGACAAGGCAGCGCGAAGGGCAAGCGCGGATATCCATATGGGCTGGCGGGGAGCGGGTGGTGGCTGGAGGAAGCTTTGCTGGGATCGAGTCCATTTCCTCAATAAAACCAAAGCAAGATTAGCAGCTGTGGGGAAGGGTGGGGGAGGAGGTGTTGGGGATGACACGAGAGAGATGTCGAATGGTCGTTTAAAGAAGTGGGATGGAATCCACTCGGGAAGTGTATTAGGACTTCGGCTTGGTTTCTGGAATTTGTTGAGGAGTCAGCCAGGCGATGTCCGCCGGGTGGTCGCACGTGAAGACGGACTGGAAAATTGCATTTAACTGGCTTGGCAGGTGCTCACACTGATGCGTGAAAGTGCAAGGGAGCTGAGGCCGAGTCTTTAAAATGATGGAGTCTGGACTTGAAGTTGCGGAAGGAGAGAAGGGACGGCATAAGGATGGGTGATGCAATCCATGAATTATTAGTTCCCTGTGCGTGTGGGGGGGGGGCGGCGGTCAACTGCTGCGTTTGGAGTTAGGACTCTTTTTAACATGTCAGCCGTCTTATTTTCTTTTTCCTAAGTGCAATGACTCTCCGATTCTCCTCTTCCTTCCTCAATACTTTTGCCGCCGTTTTCACAGGTGGAATATCTTCTAACATCTTGAAAGAAGTCAGTTGCGGTTTCTTGCAGCGTTACTTCTGCTGTCCGATTGGCCCGCTTTGTGCATTATCTCGGAACTCACTGTTCAGTCTGTTTTAATCCGGGGCTTTCTTCCCGCCGCAGCCCATCGGGGCGGTCCCTTCAGGCTCTGGGAGAGAATGAAGCGCTGATTGGCTGCCCTGCGGACCGGGGCGGGGCTTGTCATCCGGGGCAGAGAGGGCGGCCTAGAGAAGAGGCCTCCCGGGTGCTTTTTGGGCCGCTGGTGTCTTGAGATCCCCAGGTCCCGTGTCAGCGAGACAGGCGCCAGGGACGGGACTACACGGGCTGCCTGGGACCTGATTCCTTGTTTTCTGCCCCGCTGGACGTTTTGGCATGCAATGCAGATACTTTGGTAGCTGGGCATTTATCTGGGAGAGAGTTTGCGATGACATCACAGTTAAAGGGTTTTGTTTGGCCGGCACGCTTCTCCTCCAGCTTCTTTGGATGGGCAGGCACGGGCCCAGTGGGGGCAGCCTAGGGCTTCCTGCCAGTACTCCTTTTGAAGGACACAGGGTCAGAAGGGCAGTTGAACATTAACTCTTTGTGGCAGCACTATATCTATCCGGAGAGGCCTGGCGGCTAGCCTATTTGGACTTCAAGCAGCTCTATCAATGGCAACCCACTCCAGCACTCTTGCCTGGAAAATCCCATGGACCGAGGAGCCTGGTGGGCTGCAGTCCATGGGGCCGCTAAGAGTCGGACACCACTGAGCGACTTCTCTTTCACTTTTTACGTTCATGCATTGGAGAAGGAAATGGCAACCCACTCCAGTGTTCTTGCCTGGAGAATCCTAGGGACAGAGGAGCCTGGTGAGCTGCCGTCTATGGGGTCGCACAGAGTCAGACACGACTGAAGCGACTTAGCAGTAGCAGCAGCATACACAGAGTGCCATCCACCAACACTTAATTTCCTGCTTCCTTTGTGCCACACCCTGGGGATGTTTCCAAAGAGAAAGGCAACTTCCAGCTCGTTCCAGTGACTCTTTCTCGTTCTCAAGTCCCAGCTCTTGGTGGTCCCTGCACTGAATTCTGACAGCCTGTAATGTCAACATTAGTCTCCCATTTTTCAGATGAGGCAGTTGGGTCTTAGAGAGTTGAAGTGACTTACCAATATCATTAGATAGGCGGTTGGGACAGAATTTGGTTTGGCCTGGATCTGTCTTTAAAGCCCAAGTAGTATCTATTATTCTGCTGGAGCCATGTCCTCCAGGGCTACTGGGTTTGCTGAGTGGGAGAAAAAAAGAGGAGTAAGTCGAAGTGCTGAATCCAGGGGACTGTTAAAAGCAGGAAAAAGAAGATGATTTTCATCTTCCCTTCAAACAACACTGGACAATACGACTTTCCCAATCCTTTCACACTAGAGAGTAATCTGGGATGTTGTCAGTATGACACAGTAGAAATATTAATAGTAGGGGTTAAGAGGGTTTGGGACTAGACCTGCCTTTACCATAACTAAATGTGTTATGAAGGGCAAGATACTTATTGCTATATCTCAGTGCCGCCATGTACAGCGGGGTGATAGGTTGTGGCACAGAATTAATGGAGATAATAATAAAGTCACTATATAAACATGAGAAAAAAATAAAAGCAGGGAAAGTACCGTGACTTACTTTGATTGTTTACTTTTTTCTGTGCCTGTCACGGAAGTATGCTCAGAGGAAGTCTGTTTAACCTGGCCCTACATGATGAGCAGGGAGTTCCACAGGCGGACAATGGACATTTCAGACCCCGAAGAGTTCAAAGGGGCAGAGATTCAGGTAACCACAGAATGTAATGAGGTAAAGCCCTTAGAGAGGCCCCGTCCCGTCATTTTACTGAGGGAATAAATGGAGGACCAGAGAGGGTATTTAATTATTTAAGATCAGGAAACAGGAATGCCCAAACTGGAGCTCCCAGGGTCATTGTTATTTAGTCGCTCAGTCGTGTCTGACTCTGTGACACTACAGACTGTAGCCCGCCAGGCTCCTCTATTCATGGCATTTCCCAGGCAAGAATGCTGGAGTGGGTTGCCATCTCCTCCAGGAAAATCTTCTCAACCCAGAGATCAAACCTACATGTTTTGCATTGGCAGGTGGATTCTTTACCACTGAACTAATCTATGGTCTGTTTTTATTAGTAACTTAGTAGTCTGACTTATTATAGTCAGACTATAACTCTTAGTACTAAGAGTTATTCATACTTGTTAGCTGCTGCTGCTGCTAGGTCGCTTCCGTCGTGTCCGACTCTGTGCGACCCCATAGACGGCAGCTCACCAGGCTCCCCCGTCCCTGGGATTCTCCAGGCAAGAATACTGGAGTGGGTTGCCATTTCCTTCTCCAATGCATGAATGTGAAAAGTGAAAGTGAAATCGCTCAGTCGTGTCTGACTCTTAGCGACCCCATGGACTACAGCCCACCAGGCTCCTCTGCTCATGGGATTTTTCCAGGCAAGAGTACTGGAGTGGGGTGCCGTTGCCCCGACACTTGTTTAGCAGTTACTAAATGAGTATATTATATGCATTCCTTTCTTTTAGCCCTTAGGACAACTCTGTGAGGTAGACAGTATTTTACAAGAAAGAAAACTGCGACTGAGAGAAGTAACTTGCCCAGGGTCACACTGCAAGTCTAAGCCGGGAGCCCAGGCTCTAGTAGTGATAAGCAGATAAAGAAAGAAGGGTGTGGCCCAAAAAACCCCTTTCAGTGTACATGTTTTTATCTTCCTTATTCAGATGAGGAAACCAAGGTTCAGAAACAGTCAATGACTTGCCCAAGGTCACAGAGCAATAAAGCGGTGGAGTAGGCAGTCGTCTGGATCACATTGTACCCAAAGACTGAAGTGTGAGACCATTCCTGGGTTCTCTACTCCTAGCACAGCCCCCTTCTTGCATAGAGAAGCAGTTAAAGCCCCTTGTCTCTTGCTCACCTTTCAAATCTTCCAGACAGCTCTGCCTTGGGAATGTTGTCCTCTGCAGGCAAAGTGGCTTTAGTCAAATCTCATTTTCCAGTGAGGAGTTATTAATATTATCCTAACAGGACAGTGACCAGTTCTCCCAGCTGCCAATGTGGTGATTTTCTGCATTCCTCCTCACTTTTTCTTGCACAGCTTTGTTATCAGGGGGTCTGGATCACATTATACCCCAAATACCAAAGTGTGAGATGCTTTTAGCTCCGTGACCCTTTGCAGAAGCCACTTGGTCAAGCCTCTTTGGTTTACGTTTGCAGGATAAGCATCAAGGGGCAAAGCTTGGTCAGGACAGTGGTGCTGGAGGCACAGGGCCTACTTGAAGTTCACTAGCACCTCTTAAATCTGGGTGAAGAGTGACGAGTAGACAGAATTATGAATTGGGGGTGGAAAAATGAGCCTTCTCAAATATTTCTGTTCATGAGTAACCCTCACTGACTGAGTGAACCAGCTGCATGCAAGGGTTCAAAATTAATTAGGCTCATCTGGCTCATCTTCACTGCTAAATAAGGTATCTCTGAGGGCTTGGCTTCCAGAAGCGGTGTTTGAAAGGAGGGTTTCTACTGTGGAAGGAAGCTCTAGACCAGACCCCAGGAGGTCTGGGGGTCTCGAGCCAGCTCTGCTAATGGCTGACCGTGTCACCCTGGAAAAGGCAATTCACCTCTCTAGGCCCATCATTATTCATTCCCATTTCTAGAAGTGCTCCTGTGGACCTGGTACTGTTGTAACAGTTGAGACAACTTCTAACAAGACAGCTGCTGCAGTGGAAGACCTCATGGCTTCTGTGGGGAAGTGAGCAAGGCCAGAGATTGTGGATTCCATGCTGCTCTGGGATATGGCCAAAGGAGCCCTGGAAGACCTGATATCAATAGGACTCTAGCCTTATGGAAGCTGTGTGATAATTTAAAAAGTTTCCCCTTTTACTGGGTAAATGCAGCCCTTAACCTGGTTGCACAGCTTGATAAGCAGAGCCCAGGCAGATCTTTGTGTCCCCAGTTGCCTCCTGGGCTGATCACTCTTTTATTTTTTTAATTTAATTTAATTTTTGTTTTATCTTGGAATGTAGTCACTTTATAATATTGTGTTAGTTTCCAGATCACACTTGCCTGATGAACAACTTGCTTATCTGAACACAGCAGCCCTGAATGTCGACTGAGATAGAAAGGTCCAGTAGAGGAAAAGTTGGCAGAGGCCATTTCAGGCTGAGGAAAGAGCATGCATAAACCCTGCAGGCTGGAGAGAGAGCTGCCTCAGCTTGGGGACCTGCCTTGGTTCACTGACTGGAAGGCTGAGTGGGTTGTGTCTTATTAGGGGGGTGTTGAAGAGAGATGAAGTTGGGAATATTGGCAGAGGCTGTTTCTTCACTTTTGAAGCAAATAGTGGGCATCAGTTCAAGTATAGTATTTAAACACTAGGGAAATAGTAGACAAAAATCAACCTAATCCCCTTCCCTGGGGGAATTCACATTCTAGTGAGACCCTGATGGGGCTCCAGTGTCTCTGACGGTATCAGGAAGCCATATTGATTTCTGACCCACTTCCCCTCTAGCACTGTAAGAACCGCCATCTGAGATAATGTATGTAAAAGGCCTTTGGGAGGTGGGAACTTCTGGATCATTCCAATGAATAATCACTTTTAATGTCGTTGTTGTTTTTGTGCTGCACACTGTATAGGATCTTAATTCTCTGATTCTCTGACCAGGAATTGAACCCAGGCCATGGCAGTGAAGGCGTCAAATCCTAACCACTGGACCACCAGGGAATTTCCAGTCACTTCTCCCCGGCGCTACCCCATGTTAAAAGTCTTTATTGAATTTGTTACAATATGGCTTCTATTTCATGTTTTGTGTGGGGTTTTTTTTAAGCCAAGATGCATGTGAGGTCTTAGCTGACACCAGGGATTGAATCTGCACCCCTGGATCACCAGAGAAGTCCCCCCAATCACTTTGAATATTAATCTGATTGACCAATACTGGTGCTCAGGGATTTGGGGACCTGTTCCTGGCACCCACCTGATCCTCCCTTCTGGGAAGAAGACATCTTTGGTCGAGGTCATGATGTTACAGGAAACGTGATGCCTTCCTTTGCTGTGCTCTCGAGACCCATTCTGACCAGGAGAGACCCTTCCTTCTCTGGGTCAGCTGAGCAGGCTGGACAGGATGTGACATCCTGCTGCCAGTATAGGAATTCACTGGCTCGTTCTCAGGCTGCAAGCACCTGCTGTGGTCAAAGTTTCTTTCCCTTCTGGCTGAAGGACCCATGCGAATGAGAGAGTCACTTAAAAATCACAAACAAAAGGGAAACTGTCTCTGTGGTAAGAGAGGGTTATCCCCGGGCCAGCAGTTGTGTCTATCCTGATTAATAAATAGGTCTGGTTCAGTGAAAGAGGCTGATTCCTAGGCCTGGGAACTTGTCCTCTCCCTCGCTGTGTGACTGTAGGCAAGTCAATTCCCCTTTCTGGGTGCTAGTTCTTTCCTCTATTAACCAGGAAGTTGGACTTACTCAGGCTTGACCGCAGAATCATTTGAACTTTTCTGGGGAACCTCGATATATAAAGCAGATAAGAGAAATGAAGGTGCCGTTGAGGCAGGTTCCTGGAGATCTGTTGACCTCACTTCATCCTGTCTCATCCTCCCTGGACAGACTTCTCCCACTATTACCCTGCAGTCATAGTGGAATTTGGTTTAAAAATAAATGGATTATATAATTTTCATTCTACCTGGGTCTTCTGGTAGGCTCAGGGTAGGGGGTGAGGATAATTCAAAAGTCTCTAACGTCTACAATTTTGTGTATACATGGAAATGGTTATCCAACCCTCTTTCTATTCGATATAAATATAATTTGGATTATCTAAGGGACTCTCTATTTCCATGCATAGACATGAAGTTTCATTGGCCCCATTTGACTTTGTATTTATGACTGTGACAATACCATGAACGTGTCTAAAATGTTTCCCATTTCACTTTCCATGCCGTATGTTTCCCAAATTGGACAATCTGTGATTTTTTTTTTTTCCATAAAAGGGATGTACTTGCTAGAGGCAAGCAGCATAAACAAGATAGGAATTTATTTCTCTCTCACATATGAAGCTCAGGTAGATTACTGAGGGATAGAATGATGGCTTCTTTTCTTCTCACTTTATTTATTTTTTAATTGAAGGATAATTGCTTTACAGAATGTTGTAGTTTTCCATCTGTCATACAGCAACAAGAATCAGCTGTAGGTACACCCATATCTCCTCCCTCCCAAACCTCCCTCCCATCTCCCACCCCATCCCACCCTTCTAGATTGTGACAGAGCCCCAGTTTGAGTTCCCTGAGTCATACGGCAAATTCCCATTGGCTCTCTATTCTGTATATGGTATTGTAAGCTTCCTTGTTACTCTCTCCATACACATACATCTCACCCTCTCCCTCCTCCCCTCCCCCATGCCCATGTCCATAGGTCTGTTCTCTATGTTTCTTCACTGCTGCCCTGCAAATTAATTCATCAGTACCGCTGTTCTAGATTCCATATAGAATGATCAAGAACTCGAGTTCTTCCCATCATGCTGCCTTATAGTCCTCATCAGGTGCCTTCCATCCTATGATCCAGGATGGCAGTTCCTGCCATCAAGTATGCGTTTCATCCAACAGGAAGAGGGAAAGAGGAATTGGGGAGAGCTTACCATTTCTTTTTCAGGGAAGAAGTTGTACATATCACTTTTTTTCATATTCCACTACCTATAATTTGATCATATGGCCACCCTTACCTTTAAGTAAGGCCAAGAAATCACTTTACCTGGGTAGTCTTGTGATTAGATAAAAATTCTATCATTATGCAAAAGAAGAGAACAGACAAATGGGCCAAGTGGAAATCTCTACCAAGAGTCTATCCATTTCTTGGGCGTGAATTTTTACTTTTTTTAGATGTGAAATTCTGTGATGTGAGTAGCATCTAAAACCTTCAGCCTGGACAGGTGCTCAAGATTTCAGCTAATCCAGTCTCTTTCATCAAATGATGATGAGGTTATGAACCCATTTTACAGATAAGGCAGCAGAGAGATTAGGTGACCAGGGTTAACTTTGTCAGTAGCCCAAGGAGAAATTCATGTTGTAGAGATAATCCCAGAAATGGTGGGATTCCATGAGCACCCGAAAGGGCCCATTTCTCTGTGCTTTTTATTCCTCTTCCCATGACATCCTAGCTCTTCAGACCGTACCTTACCACTGATGCTATAATTTTGGGGATAATGTGGACTCTGACCGGGGGACTGGGATGTCCTGAGGGAGCCCGAGCTTTGCAGTTACACATAGCTGGCTCTCAATAGTAGTTCTTCGTTTGATGACTGTGTTGCTGTGGGCAAGGCATTTCCTCTTGACTTTAGTTTCCTCTTGTTTAAAAAGAAGAGCCTATCCATCTCCAAGTTTTCTTCCCACCCTCCCTTCTTCCTTCCACCCTTCCTCGCTGCCCTTGTCCCCTTTCCTCCTTTCTTTTTTTCACTCATAGAATGAATATATAAAGGAATCTGGTCTGGGACTTAGTACTGATAAGTGAAAACTGGTGGTAGTTTCCTTCCTTTCTTCCTTCTTCTTTCCTCTTCTCCTTTCATTTTCTTTCTCTTGTTTCAGTTTCATGTAATTTTAAGATATTTTTTCCCACCAGGTTCATTAGTCACAGGACCCAGAGGACTTAGATTCTCTGGTGCCCAGAAATAGTTGCCCCGATGGGTGAACTTCTAGTTCCCTTTACCAGTTTTTTTTTTTTTTTTCTTTCTGAATCAGACAAAGAGAACTTCAGTACCTCTTGGGTTTCCCCCTCTGATACCTTATCACTGTACCCTAACTTGGTAATTTCTTCCCTTCTTCTATGTGTAAAATTTTTTGAATGCTTGGAAATATCTCGTGGTTCCTGTGGGGTTTTCTCTCCCTTATATGTAGCTCTGGTTTTCTATAAGCTCCTTGAGGACAGGGAATGACAGCTGTGTATTCCCACCTTTACGTGTCACAGAAGTGATAACAGAAGCCTGATTGGAGATGAACTTCCTCTGAGCAAGGACCCTGTGTTCTACTTCTTTGCATTCATCATTTGTTATGTAAAGAACAAAGGAAGAAAAGAGGGGTGAAGGGAAAGGGAAAGAAGGAGGGCTGGGGGAGAAAGGGAGAAGATTGGAAAGTGAAAATGTTAGTTGCTCAGTTAGTGTCCTACTCTGTGACCCCATGGACTGTAGCCCACCAGTCTCCTCTGACCATGGACTTCTCCAGGCAGGAATACTGGGTTGGGTAGCCTCTCCCTTCTCCAGGGAATCTTCCTGATCTAGGGATTGAACTCGAGTCTCCTGCATTGTAGGCAGATTCTTTACTGTCTGAACCACTAGGGAAGCAAGAAGGAGGAAGGGAGAAGGTGGGAAATCAGCATTTATTAAGCACAAAAAGTGCCAGCTTTTAAAACATGCAGTCTTACTTAATCTTGACAGCACATATGTGAGACAAATTACAAAGGATAAGATTGAGGCCCAGAAAGGTGCTGTCACTTGTCCAAGTTCCCATAGCACATAGGAAACAAAATGAGAAGCGGAAACAAGGTCTGTGAAGCTGAGGTCAGGCTCGTAAGAGCCTTGAACCTTGAACCACGAGTCAGTTACTGACACAGTCAAGTGTGAGAATTAAATGGACTGTGTAGGAAGCCAGATCTGTCTCAGGGATTCCTTTTAACAATAGTAATAAAAAGTTCTGTGACCTTGACAAAGTCGCTGGCTGTCTTGGAACCTCAGTTTCCCCATCTGTCATGAAGGGGGCCCTCTGTAAGTGTGGGGGTCCCTCTCAGCTCTTGTGTGTGAGTTGCAGCCTCTCTCCCTGAATTCCTAACCATCAGTGTGAGCCATTTAAACATGATAGATTCTTCCAGGAGGAACCATGCCTCTTTAGCTAGGTCAGGCCAACCAAACTTATTTGGGGTTTTTGATGAGATTTCTCTAAATTGATTGGGGTGAGGAGTTCAGAGCTAAATTGGAAGACTGGCTTTTCGGCTCCAAGATGGAAGAGACTGGGGCCTGACATGACTTGAGGTTGTCTGCCCTTTTTGAAGGCTGATGAGAGAGCATTCTGCACCCAGCCACACTCCCTCCTCCCTGGAGAGCACAAGGGGAGCTGATGAACAATGAATAATAAATAAGCTGTCTTGGTCCTGGAAGAAACGATGTCAAATTTCTGGGGCTTTCCTTTTTGCCTCTCTCCATTGCCTGGACAGTTTTCAATGTTCTTTTGTTTTGTTTTGTCTATCTCTTTTTCTTTTCTTCTCTGCCTCCTCTCCTCCTTCTCTCCTTCCCTCTCTCAACTTTCTTCCTTCCAGATATTTTCTTATTCTAAGTTTCAGAACATTTAGGAGAATAAGAGCTTTGGAATGATAATGCTCTCTAGAGTCTAGTTTACAGTGATTTTTATGTCTTCTGATCGTTAGTATTTTCTGTCTCTTCCTTATTCATAAAACTAAAGATTCATTAATAGTAGCGATAGTTACAACTGGGAGAACTTAACAATGGATACCAAGCACCATTCTTTCACGTCCTACAAGGCACTACATTCTTTCACTCAACAAATATTTATGAAGCATCCAACCATTTCCAGGCACCATCATGGAAAAGATTCAGTCACGACCAAGGCAGAGTCTCTTTTCCTAATGGAACTTACATTGTAGTTAGAAGCAGACAATGAGCAAGTGAACAAATATTTAATGTATTTTCAGGTTATTTAATTATATCTTCAAAACAACCTCATGGCAGGTATTGTAAGTTCATTTTACACACGCATAAACACTGAGGTGTGAATAATGAAATTATCTGTCCAAAATCAGATGAGAAGTTTGAATGCGCCCCAGCCCAGTGGTCTTTGTAGGACCCAATGAAGCTTTTTATTATGAGTCCAGAGGCAACAAAACTGTGAGACTATGAAACTGAAGCTCCAGAGCTCTTCACTTGAATGGGCCCTTCCTCAAGTCACTCAGGACCTAAGTTTTAATTCCTTCCTTAGTGCGGGCCCAGTCACATTTTATAAGACTTGGCCTTCACAAAACCTGGACCAGTCTTCATTGACATGAGGATTCACAGACTTCTAGTGTTCCTCAAGAACTCAGAAGCCAATGGAGGAGAAAGGCATGAAAATAAAACATTGTAATACATAGAGATGAGTGCTATAATGGAGCTGTTATGGACTAAATTGTGCTCTTCAAATTCATATGTTGAGACTCTAACCCTCAATGTGATTGTATTTAGAGAGAGGGCTTTTAGGGAGGCAATTAAAGGAGGTCATAAGGGTGGGGCTTTTTATAAGGAGAAGAAGAGACAGCAGAGAGCTATCTCTCGGTGTGAACACACAGAGAGAAGGCAGCTGTCTGTAAGCCAGAAAGAGAGCTCTAACCAGAAGCTGAGTTTGCTGACATCTTGGTCATTGATTCTAGCATCCGGAACTCTGAGGAAATACATTTTTGTTGTTTACACCACCCAGTCTGTGGAATTTTGCTGTGGTATCCCTGAGCAGACTTGTATAGGATGGATGTACAAGGGAGATGGATTTGAGGATGGGAAAGCATTCCAGGCAAAGAAAACAGCTGAGTAAAGGTGTGGAGACCTGAGATAGCGCAGCATACCTGTCCCCAAGGCGTGCGTGCCTGTGTATTCAGTCACTAAGTCGTGTCTGACTCTTTGCGATCCCAGGAACTGTAGCCCATCAGGCTCCTCTGTCCATGGGATTTCCCAGGCAAGAATATTGGAGTGGGTTGCCATTTCCTCCTCCAGAGGATCCTCCCAACCCAGGGATTGAACTGGCCTCTCCTGTGTCTCCTGTATTGGCAGGTGGAGTCTTTACCACTGAGCCACCTGGGAAACCCCAACATACCTGTAGAACCATAAGTCATAATTATACATACTTATGGAGTACAGAGGCAGAGATAAACAATGGCAGGTGGGTGGGGGAAGATCGAAAACATGTAAGATGCCAGGCTCAAGCCTGGGTTTTACTGACAGATGTGGGAGTGCCCCCTCTTTTGCCCTTGAGCAGGGTAGAGTCAAAACCATCATGGTGGCAGGAGGAGGGAGATGGATGGGAGGGAGGGACACTAGTCAGGTGACTTCTGTAATAGGTCTGGTAAGAAAGGGTATAGCTCTGAAGTAGGTCAGTGGAGTTGGAGACAAGGACATGTTTTGGGACTGGGAGGAGGGAATGGGAGAGAGGAGGACGAGGAGCAAGAATCGCACTTGAGCTTCTCACTTGGATGTCTGGTGCTTGGAATATTTTGGCCACATCAAAAGTGACTTGTGTATATACCTAGATTTAATTTAATTATGAGGAAAAGTGTTTGGAGTTTTTATATTTCAAAGAAATATCGGGTGGAGGTGTGCTATGGTCCTAGATTTGCAGATTTGGTCAGCTGGATGCTTTGCTGTTTGGAAGCCAGCAGAGTGGGAATAGGGTGTCCAGGAGGCATGTGAGTGGATCTGCAGGCAGCCTTCATTAGCAGCATTATGCTTCTCAGTAGGATGATGGGTCCTATTTTCTTTTTTTTAAATAAACATGAAATAAGCCAAGGAGGTTGCAATGTCATAGACTTAGTCAGTGTCAAACTTGGTAGCTGCTTGGCTTAGGACAAAGCGTCTGATAGAGTTCTGATCTTGACCTAACTTACTGTATGCCTCTGGGTGGGTCGTTTACTGTCTCTGGGTCTCAGTCTCATCTTCTAAAAAATGAACCACTTGGGTTAAATAATCGTTAAATTCTGTTTTAGTGCTTACATTCTATATATCACTGTTTAACCAACATTATGTTAAAAAAATGTACATAAATCAAGAGTTTAGGGGAAGATTAGGGTTTTATTTCTGAGGACAATACCTAATTCAGTCCCAAAGCAACCAGCTTTAACTCCTTTGTCATTTCATCTCAGGCTGGACTAATAGAGGACTCTGGGGAGAAGAGATTATTTGGATATCATCAGTTTCTTTATTCCACACTTGAAAGGAATGAGGAACAGCAAGAGCATCACCCGAGGTCATACAGCTGGTGAATAGCAGAGACAGGAACTGAACCCAAGTCTCCCAAAAAGGGCCATGAGGGGGATATAACCATCAGGTTATGCACTACATGACTTTGTAGACTCTTATGTGAGTGGTACCCCTGAAATTATGGAGGCAGAGATCCTGCTCTTGACCCCTACTTTGCACCCCTCTCATTCTATGTATCTAGTTGTGGAGTGACTTAGCAGCAGCAGCAGCAGCAGCAGCAGTTGTTTAAAATACCTCCTCACCCCACTGGATACCCAGCACCTCTCTTCCTTGCCAGTTGGAATCCTATTCATCCTTTAAAACTCAGTACAAATATGACCTCTGTGTCCCCTTTCTTCACTTTGTACACACCCCTATGGCCATATATGGGATTTCCAGGTGGTTCACTGGCAAAGAATCTTCCTGCTAATGCTGGAGATGCAAGAGACATGGGTTTGATTCCTGGTCAGGAAGATCCCTTGGAGAAGGAAAAGGCAACCCACTCCAGTATTCTTGCTTGGAAAATTCCATGGACAGGGGATCCTGGTAGGCTGCAGTCCATAGGGTCGCAAAGAGTTGGACAAACCTAAGTGAATGAGCACCCCTGCATGCAGTGGCCACATATACATAACACATCACATGGGAATGGTTCTTGTTTGTCTACAATTAACCCAAAAGGGTAGGAATTGTGCCTTACTCATCTCTGTACTTCTAACGTCTAGCCCAATTGCTCAGTTAATGTCCATGAAATGAATGAATACAAAGGATAAATGACAGGATGAGTGTGAAATGAGGCTTACTGGAGAATATAGAATCAAACAGAGAAGCTTAGGAAGCCATGTCCCATGAGGTGTAAATGAGCCTGTGGTTTTCCTCTCATCTGGCTATTTCTTGGACCCACAGGTCATCACCCTCATTAATGACGGGTCCCCTAAGCTGTAAGCAGGAAATGCTTTGGTATCAGGCCTGATGGCCCATATTGAAGACATAAGCCTTTGGCCCGTGACTCACCAATGGATTCCAGAAGGCTCAGTGTGGGTGGCCTTCCTCAATCAATCAATGGTTGGGCGTCCCAGCTTGTGATTGGATCCAAGCCACCCAAGCGTAGAGGTCTCTCAGATGCAGCCTGTATGGAGCCCTCTGGCCATCAGGCCTGTGTAAGTTGTAGCCACCCACCAGGAGATGCAGACAAGCATCCATAAAAGCCAGCTTTTATAACTACTGACACCCCCTTGAGCATGGTCATTACAATTATTTAACATTTATGAGACACCCTTGGTGTAGTGGGGCTAGGGGAAAGCCAGTTGGGCAGTCTCAACACAAACGGATGTTTCTATATAACCGTACAAAGGTGATCCCTCCCACCCAGATTAGTTCATTTGCAAGTACATTCAGGAGCTCATATAGGCCAGGGCAAACCTGAATGTATTCTGTATAGTATCAATCCAGGCGTTAACCCAGGGAAACCCCAGTTAATCAAAACCCAGCCAAGGAAAATTCTCAATTAACTCTATTTTGATTTTTACGCTGCCATTGATTTGTTCTCTGAGTGATGTTGATGTGCAAAGTCTTTTGTTCACTCTTTCTCATTCAATAAAACATATAAACAGCTGACCATGCCATATCACGTGTCTGCTCTTGACATTGTAGAGATAAATAGACAGCCTGTGCCCCTAGGCAAGGCAATCTTATGGGGAAGAGAGGCATGGAAATAGAAATATAGTCTTGCAGGTGATGTGTAAGAGCCAAGTTGATAGGAAAGTGGAGGGCTACAGGAAGGAGTGGTTAACAGGCTAGGCAAGCTTTATAGGAGAAAAAGCTCAACATGGCATTTGATTGATGATGACAATTTCCAGTGGGTTGTGTGGAACCACACAGGAATGTGTGGACCCTACAGGAGAGGAAATGAATGAACAAATGAATGGGAAGGTAGAATTTCACAGAGGATTGAGAGAACCCTAAGATATGCAGAGGGCTGAAATCTACAGTGTGAGGGGATGAGGCAGAAAATCTAGGCAAGGACTAGATTATAAAGGCCTTGCTCATTGTTTCAGAAGTGACTGCTGGAGGACTTCCTTGGTGGTCCAGTGGTTAAGACTCTGCACCCCAAATGCAGGGAGCCCAGGTTCGATCCCTGGTTGGGGAATTGATCCTACATGCTGCAACTAAGAGTTCCCATACCACAGCTAAGACCCCGCACAGCCAAGTAAACAAATAAATAAAAGAAGAAGTGACTGCTGCATTTGGAAACACTGGTCCCCTTGGAGTGCTCTCATCCCTTGATTTGGGTGGCATCACATTCTGATGGAGCAGCTCCTACCTCTTTGGCCACATCCCCTCTGTTATTTTGGAGAAGGCACTGGCACCCCACTTCAGTACTCTTGCCTGTTAAATCCCAATGATGGAGGAGCCTGGAAGGCTGCAGTCCATGGGGTCGCTAAGAGTTGGACATGACGAGAGACTTCCCTTTCACTTTTCACTTTCATGCATTGGAGAAGGAAATGGCAACCCACTCCAGTGTTCTTGCCTGGAGAATCCCAGGGACGGGGGAGCCTGCTGGGCTGCCGTCTATGGGGTCACACAGAGTTGGACACGACTGAAGTGACTTAGCAGCAGCAGCAGCCTTTGTTATTCACATGGAACTATCTATCTTCCTCTGCCCATGCTTTAATGACAGTGTTCCTCAGGGTTCCCACCCCTGTTTTTCTCACTCTAGATCCTTCTCTGAACAATTTTCCTACTACAGTGATTCCCCAAATGATATCCCTCATCCAGATACAGTCTTTTCTGAACTCCATATATGTACATAGATCTAACCGCCTATGGGACATCTGTACCCAATGAGGTAGCCATCTGCTCCCTAAACCTTCATTTGTTGTGTGTTTCCAGTCTTAGGAAAAGCGTCAATGCCTGGAACTCTCCTAGACTCTTTACTTCCCCTCATTTGTTGTTGTTCAGTCACTCAGTTGTGTCTGACTCTTCAAATCAATTCCACCAACCATGCATTCATTCACCCATGAGACATTTGTTGAGTTCTTCTGTCTTCTCAGAGATTTGACCAGCATTTGGGGATGAGGAAATGAGTAAAACAGAGCCGTGACCCTTGAGGAGGAGTCAGAAGAAAGGGACATGATTAGGTGGCTGTCACTGTGGGTGTAGCAAGACAGGGCTGTGGGTGCAAGGTGAAGGCCCCTGTCCCAGCTGGGTGGCTGGGCTGGTGTGAAGGAGACCTGGCAAAGCCTCTGCAGGAAATGATGCCTGTGCTGGGTCTCAAAGACTGAGTAGCATTTGGGCAGTGCAATAAGAGGCGGGAGATGGTGAGGGGAGGGAGGTGCTCCAGGAAGAAGGGTCGCAAGAGGAAGTGAATGGAGATGATGCATGGTGCAATGTGGCTGTAACTGCAAGCAGCTGAGAGCTGCTGGGGAGAGGAATGGGAGCCAGGGGTGGTAAGAGATAAGGAGCTGAGGTTGGTTATATAGGGCCTGATGAAGAATTTGGGCATATCTCAAGCGAAACTATTGAGTGTCCCTTGAACATCAAGGAGATCAAACCAGTCAATCCTAAAGGAAATAAACCTTGACTATTCATTGGAAGGACTGATGCTGAAGCTCCAAATACTTGGTCCACCTGATGTGAAGAGCTGACTTTTTGGAAAAGACCTTGATGCTGGGAAAGATTGAGGGCAGGAGGAGAAGGGGGCAACAGAGGATGAGATGTTTGGATGGCATCATTGATTCAATGGACATGAGTTTGAGCAAACTCCAGGAGATAATGAAGAACAAGGAAGCCTGGTGTGCTGCAGTCCATGGGGTCACAAAGAGTCAGACATGACTTAGTGACTGAACAACAACAAGGGAAACAGGAACCTGGTGTTTGGAGCTGGGAACTAACCTGATCAGGTTAATTGTGCAGGAAGAGCATGTCAACAGGTGGGGTAGGTTGTCAGGGGAGGGAGGGTCTGCTACAATAAGAAGGTCATGCAAGAGGTGATGAGGTCATATCTGAGGTAGGTGCTCTAGGAATGGAGAGACAGTGCTGCTGAGGAGACAGCTCTCACATAGGGTGAGCTGCCTTGCTCATCGTTTGACTGTGAGAATGATCCTAGGGTAGAAGGAAGGGACTGAGGTTTTTCCCTTGAATGAGAGGTGAATATTGCTCATGTTTTGGAACACTGGAGTAGAAGCAGGATTCCAGCATAAAAACCTTCAACTTTAGACCAGATTTGAGATATTATATCCCAAAATGTCAGGCACGCTTGATTTTCTCCCTGTTCATGGAATGGGGGCAGACTGCAGCGCCTGGATCTGACCTTGACCCTTCTGGGTTGAATCCATAACCTTTAACTGGGCACAGAGATCCAGGACAGAGCAGAGGGCTGCTGGGCCATGTGGATGGTGGGAGTGAAGTCACAGTCACCTTTGCTGCCCTGCAGACTGCTGGCTGTGGTGGGGCTCCTGCTCCCCTCCATTTCCCACTAGGAAAGCTGGGTTACTGGAGGAATGCAGCTGTCCCCATCCATACCAGAGAGGGAGAAACTCCTTGAACCCTGCCCATCCCTACCACCATGCCCCTCTGCCTCCACAGTTCAGTTCAGTTCAGTCACTCTGTTGTGTCCTACTCTCTGCAACCCCATGGACCGCAGCATGCCAGGCCTTCCTGTCCATCACCAACTCCTGGAGTTCACCCAAATTCATGCCCATTGAGTCAGTGATGCCATCCAACCATTTCATCCTTTGTTGTCCCCTTCTCCTCCTGCCCTCAATCTTTCCCAGAATCAGGATCTTTTCCAATCAGGTGGCCAAAGTATTGGGGTTTCAGCTTCAACCTCAGTCCTCCCAATGAACACCCAGGCCTGATCTTCAGAATGGACTGGTTGGATCTCCTTGCAGTCCAAGGGACTCTCAACAGTCTTCTCCAGCACCACAGTTCAAAAGCATCAATTCTTCACATGTTTATCATTAAAGGGCTAATGGAGGGGCTGCTGCGGTTGGCGGATTTATCATCACTCTGTCCTCCTCCGATGAAGGGCAGCATTTAGCTTAGTTTGGGGGTCAGCTAAGTCTCTTTGGAAGAGAGGGCGTCTAAGCTGAGACTAGAATGAGTCATCCGGTGCTGGGAGGGTTAGGAGAGGGTGCTGGTAAGGGGAACAACCATCCAGACAAAGGGGCCAACGTGGAATATTCTATCTTCACAACTTTGCATGACTTACTCCCTCACTTCTTTCAGCCTCTACTCAAAATATCCCCTCCTCACAGATACTTTCTCTGAGCACCTTGTTCACTGTCCATCCCTTTATTCTGCTTTAGTCTCCTTCACATCACTTATCATGACCTGAAGTTGTAGTGTATTTAATTTTGTATTCTTAGGGTATTCTCTATTGAGAGGTAAACTTAGTGTGGGCAGGGGCCTCATCTGTGTTGCTCAGTGCTGATTCCCATAACTGCATGTCTGATACTGTATTAGTTTGTCAGGGTTTCTGTAACAAGGTGTTATAGGCTGGATGAGTAAAGCAACAGAAATGTATTTTCTCACATTTCTGGAGGCTAGAGATCTGAGATCAAGGGGTCTGCAGACTTGGTTCCTTCTGAGGGCTGTGAGAAAGAATCTGCTTCATGTCTTTCTCCTAGCTCCTGGTGGTTTGCTGGCAGTCTTTGGTGTTTCTCATCTTGTAGACATATCCCCTTGCTCTCTGCCTTCATCTTCATGTGATATTACCCCCGTGTGTATGCATGCAAATTGTCCCTGTTTATAAGGACACAATTCACCCTATTCCAGTGTGACGTCCTCTTAATTACATCTGCAATGACCCTATTTCCAAATCAGGTCACATTGGAGGTTAGGACTTTAAGATATGGATTTTGGGGAAAGGGACACAATTCCCCCCACCAAAGACCCATAATGGTTAGGATATAAGTGTCGAATGAAGGAATGCATGGATAAAGGCACAGGGGCAAGAATTAGCATGGTGCCTCTGAGGGGCTCTAGGTTGTTTGGGATTCTTGGAGCTTCAAGGGCAAGTCAGGTCCTGGTAAGCACTGACACCCAGGAGGTGTGTGCACACGAGAAGCCTCCCATCAGAGGTAGCTGCTACCATTCTAATTTCTACTGGTTGTTAGGTGGAATGCATGACCATCTCTGTGGCTATGCATCTCTGCTCTTAGAAGACCCCTTTCACATCATGGCAGAGCTGAGTATTAGCAGTTTGGGCCAACACCATCCTGTTTGTTATTGTTCAGTCGCTAAGTCATGCCAAACTTTTGCGACCCCATGGACTGAAGTACGGCAGGTTTCCTTGTCCTTCATTATCTCCTAGAGCTTGCTCAAACTCATATGCATTGAGTTGATGATGCCATCGAACCATCTCATCCTCTGTCATCCCCTTCTGCTTCTGCCCTCAATCTTTCCTAGCATCAGGGTCTTTTCCAGTATGTCGGCTCTTCACATCAAGTAGCCAAAGAATTGGAGTTTCAGCTTCAGGATTGGTCCTTCTAGTGAATATTCAGGGTTGATTTTTTTAGGATTGACTGGTTTGATCTGCTTGCTTTCTAAGGGACTCTCAAGAGTATTCTACAGCACCCCATTTCGAAAGCATTAATTCTTTGGCACTCAGCCTTCTTCCCGGTACAACTCTCACATCCATAAGTGACTACTGGAAAAACCATAGCTTTGACTATATGGACCTTTGTCTCAAAGTAATGTCTCTGCTTTTTAATGTGCTGCCTAGGTTTGTTTTAACTTTTCTTCCAAGGAGCAAGTGTCTTAGTTTTGTGGCTGAAGTCACCATCCATAGTGATTTTGGAGCCCAAGAAAATATCCTGTTTACCAAGAACCATATGCACATCAGCTTACTCAGCAGGTCCCAGAGACCCATGTCTTATATGAGGCCTTCTAACCTGGTCACCTTTTCTTTACATCCCAACAATGGGCTGTCTTCTGCTCTCTGATAAACAGCCTATCATTCATGAGCTGAGATCAGGAATGGTTACAGAGGCTGTAATATATTTCCTTTAGGGTCATAGCCGCTGAGAAACAGTTTCTGATTAATCAACCCTTGTGATAAAGCTTGGGAAAGGTAACAGGACATAAATAGCAAAGGAAACCAAGATTAATGTGGAAATGTCCTTGAGATATCAGGATAGGAAGCTGGGAAGGAGCCAAGGGGGCTCCTTAGAGAATAAGCTGGAGTCAGAGGGAGATAACCTCAGAGCAGAGTGAAAAGGGTGGTGACTGCCTGTCATGAATCCAGCCTCTGCCACCTACTCGCTCTAGAATCAGGGCGTAAGTTATCCTACCACTTGAGCCTCAGTTTCCCTAGCTCAAAGGCAGGGATCCTATGACCAGAGTCATTTTGAAAATGCTAGAGGATGAATAAGAGTTTAACATAGAGCCTGGAATTTAACAAGACTTCAATACATGATAACAACTATAACATCACATACAAATTAAGTGCTTGTAATTGTCAAGGCATTATTCTAAGTGATTTGACCCCCATGAAGTGGTACAATCATAAAACTCATTTTGCATTTGAGAAAACTGATGTTCAGAGGGTTTAAGTAAATGCCCAAGGTCACATAGTTGACAAGCAATGAAACTGAGATTCACACTCAGGCCGTCTGTCCTGGAGCCCATGCTTTTAATTATGCTGTGTAACTCTTGGCCTAATTATAATTGATGTTAGTATCCTTTAGTTATATGATGAGAATTTAGGGCATTTTCAATCAAGAATACTGGAGGTAAGATAAATAACAAAAGTTATTAAATGATTCCTAGGTGCTAGGCAACAAAATACTTATATCAATTAACCTTCACATGCAGTCTGGAAAAAATGCATTTATCACCTGATTTTATAAATAAGGAAATCATGACTCAGAATTATTGTGTAGCTACGATTCAAACCCAAGTCTGTCTCGGTCCAAAGCCCAAGTTCTCTCCGCCACTCCCTCTGCATCCGGGAAACTCACTGGACATACAGTGGAGGGGTAGCATGATATCCAGAGCCCCATCTCTAAGGAGTGACTAAAACTGGGAAGGCTCTTCCTCACTTGCGTCAGAGCTGAGTAAGGTAAGGAAGACTATTATCAAGTTCACAAGGCACCGGGCCCAAAATGAGTAACAAGTCAGATTCCCAGGGGAAGTTAAGAGGGCAATAGGAAAAATACTGCTGGGTTATGGTAGTCCATGAAAGCACAGAGGAAAATTCAGCCAGTAAGGAAGATGGATAGGAGAGCTTATAGTTAAAACTGGCTGGGGGTAAGGAAGGAAGTGATTGACCTAATTTTAGAAAGCCTCAGACTCTGAGGCTCCTAAGATATGAGACAGGGAGCTTGGGTGAGGAATATTTGCCATTTATCATCCCTTGGCCTCTGCAGGAGTGGTAGGGGATGGTCCAGCTTGGAGACATCCTCCAGTGGAGTAGTAAAAGGATGAGCTTTGAAGTCAGGGAGAACTAGGGTTGAGCAGCTATGGTCAACACTAGAGGTGAGGTGGGAAAGGCTTTCTCAGGGATCATCAGTAGGGTCTCAATGATCTGATTTATTCAAGAATCTGAAAACATTATTCAGTGAAAACTATTATTAGATGCTGCTTGTACTGTGCTATGGACCGTGCATATACTGTTTTCAGAAGACTTGACATGCCTGTGATAGCTTAAAAACTGTACACTTGATGGAGAAGGAAGACAGTTTAATGCTTTATCTGGATCCAGAGGTGCATCAACTTAAAGGACAGCTCCAATCAACAAACATGATGATACCCAAGAAGAAATGGTTGGTGATGGACAATTCAGAAATGCTTCCCCAAAAGGTTCTTTCAAAAGTTTCAGTCCTAACCCTTGTAGAAAACACTGACACCCAACATGCTAATTCTTAGTCCAAGTATTATAAAAAACACTGGGACTTCGCTGGTGATCCAGTGCTTAAGAATCCGCCTACTGATGCAGGGGACATGGATTGAATCCCTGGTCAGGGAACTAAGATCCCATAAGCAACGGGGCAGCTAAGCCTGTGTACTGTAACTACTGAGTCTGTACTGTAGAGCCTGCAAGCCACAGCTACTGAAGTCCATGCTCCTGAAATCCCATGCTCTACAATAGGAGAGGCCACTGTGAGGAGAAGCCCATGCACCGCAACTAGAGAAAACTTGAGGCCAAAAAAATAAATAAATGAAAATTTAAAAAGCAAACAAAAACCCCAACTTCTTTCATCTCTCTGAGGCTTGTCTTCCTCATCTATGAAACGGGACAAAAGTATCTGCCTGCTAGAGTTTTGTGAGTGATTATATGAGAAAGGTTAAAAGGGCCTAATAAATTGCCTGGCTCATGGTGGGCAACGAATTAATGTTCGTTGGGTGAATCTCAAGGGGAGATGAAATGTTTGTAAAAGAAGTCTTCACTGAATCATGATAAGAGTGTCATCAGTAGATTTCTAGTTTCTTTAGAACAGAAAATAAGTTTTCATGTCTTCTGTATTTGGCCTTTCTTTTGGTCAATACCTACTATGCTCTCAAAGCTTTAAGACTGCTTCATAATGCATGAGCATAAATGCATATACTCAAACCCTGGCATACAGTATTGTTGCCAATACATAATGCTTGCTGAAGTTTGCCTTATAGGACTTTAACGTCATTATCTCTTTTTTCTTCAAAATTAAGATATATTTATGGTTGCTTTCCTGATTTCAAAAATAATAAATATCGGTTGAAAATAATTTTATTAATTTAGGATGCTATGGAGTAGCAAGTAAAAGAATTATCTCTAATTTGACTTTCCAGACATAACCATTTTTTAGTGTGTTTATGCTTCTAGAGTTTATTTTATATGCTTATAAACCTATATGTTGCATTCTACACACACACACACACACACACCCCTAGTGCAGAATTTTTATCTCTAGCTGGGCACACTTCCACCCAGAATAAAGACTACAGTGCCCAGCTTTTGTTCTAGCAAGATGTGTGCAGGGGATTAAGTTCTAGCCAATAGCATATAAGCAGACAGGTTGTACAGTACCCAGAAGGTTGCTTAAGAGAGGCTGGTGCAGGTGAGAGGCATGTCTTTTCAGCCCTTTCTCTGACTCCTTCTTCAGTTCAGTTGCTCAGTTGTGTCTGACTCTTTGTGACCCCATGGACTGCAGCATGCCAGGCTTCCCTGTCTATCACCAACTCCCAGAGCCTACCCAAACTCATGTCCATCATGTTGGTGATGCCATCCAACCGTCTCATGCTCTGTTGACCCACTCTGTTCTCCTCCCACCTTCAATCTTTCCCAGCATCAGGGTCTTTTCCAATGAGTTGGTTCTTTGCATCAGGTGGTCAAAGGATTGGAGTTTCAGCTTCACCATCAGTCCTTCCGATGAATATTCAGGACTGATTTCCTTTAGGATTGACTGGTTGGATCTCCTTGCAGTCCAAGGGACTCTCAAGAGTCTTCTCCAACACCACAGTTCAAAAGCATCAATTCTTTGGCACTCAGCTTTCTTTATAGTCCAACTCTCACATCCATACATGACTACTGGAAAAACCATAGCTTTGACTAGATGGACCTTTGTTGGCAAAGTAGTGTCTCTGTTTTTAATCTGCTGTCTAGTTTGGTCATAGCTTTTATTCCAAGGAGCAAGTGTCTTTTAATTTCATGGCTGCTGTCACCATCTGCAGTGATTTTGGAGCCCAAGAAAATAAAGTCTCTCACTGTTTCCATTGCTTCCCCATCTGTTTGCCATGAAGTGATGGGACTGGATGCCATGATCTTAGTTTTCTGAATGTTGAGTTTTAAGCCAACTTTTTCACTCTCTTCTTTCAACTTTCTTCAAGAGTCTCTTTAGTTCTTCTTTGCTTTCTGCCATAAATGTGGTGTCAGGAGCATATCAGAAGTTATTGGTATTTCTCCTGGCAATCTTGATTCCAGCTTGTGCTTCACCCAGCCTGGCATTTTGCATGATGTACTCTGCATATAAGTTAAATAAGCAGGGTGACAATACACAGCCTTGATGTACTTCTTTCCAAATTTGGAACCAGTCTGTTGCTCTATGTCCAGTTCTATCTGTTGCTTCTTGACCTGCATGCCTGACTCTTTCTTAGCTACAAACAGATAGGAAGGCAGAGTTCCGTAGTCATCTTAGGCCATGAAGGGACTCTGAGGATGGAAGTCGCACACTGGGGACCAGAAGAGAAGAGCTGAGACATCAATAACTTAACGGAATAGCCATGCCACTCCCCATCGTCCTGCTCCAGGCTTCTTTAACATTGGAGAATAACTCCCTGTGATTTTTAAGCCACTGTGATGAGGTCTTCTATGACTGGTGTCTGGACACCATTTCTAAACGATACACCCTTCCACTTCATATTATTTTATTTATATATTGTAAGAATATACCATCATTTCCTCAATTCCTTATTGATGAAACTGAAATTATTTTCAACTTTTGGAAATGATACACAGTGTAGAACACAAATCTTTGTGTAGATTTTAATATTTTCTTAGGATAAGGAAAGGAATTTTAGGGGTCTTCCCTGGTTCCAGCGGTTAAAAACTGTGTGCTTCCACTGCAGGGGGCACGGGTTCCATCCCTGGTCAGGGAGCTAAGATTCTGCACACTGTGAGGTGTGGCCAAAAAAAGAAGAAGAGGAATTATAGGGCTGAAAGATATGTGCATTTTAAGTTGGTAATTTAATTAATGAAATTGATTAATGGCTTTGTGTATTGTAATTGATATGTATTGCCAAACTGTCCCTAGAAAAGAGACCGGTAGATTTAAATAAAATTTTGTTTTCTGAGATTTTTCATACATGCAAAGCACAGAGAAAAGCATGAAAAATCTACACACATAACAATTCAGCTTAAGAAGTAGAACATTTCCACAGTGGCCTGATGTGCCCTGTGTATCTCATTCCAATGAGACCATCCAACTCATGTCACCCAGCATGCACCCCTAATCTTTCAACAACCCTGTGGCCAGTGGGTAAGCCCATAGGATTCTTTTACTTGCAAGCAATAGACACTCTTGTCCACCCAAAAAGAATGCATTGGTGCATACAGTTTAAATGTGTGGGGTAGAGCTTGCTGGAGAGAGGGGTCAAAAGATGTCATCAGGACCCTATCTCCCTTCTCCTCTCAGGCCTCCTTTCCTCCACACTGGCTTCATTTTCAGTTTCCTCCAGGCCTTCATCCTTTAGGTTCATATCCTGAACCTGCAGGAAAAAATAGTACCTCTTTTTAGTACCTCCCACATAAGGCCTGGTTTCACTGATTAGATTAACCAAGGTGAGGTACCCATTCTGACTGTACCTATTAATAGCTCCCATTATGGATTTCTCATCTGGAATCTCTCAAACCCTTCTGATGCTCATGAGTATTTTTTGCCTGAGATGGGATAACAAGCCCCAGGGTTAAATACCTTTTTGGGAATGTGGCCCTTGGCAGAAGATATAAGGATAAGCAATGCTAACAGTTACTGAGTGCTATAAAGTGCTGGGCCTTTATCTCATTCATCTGCAAGGTGGGCATAACATCTGTTTTGTAAGTAAAGAAAGCAGAGGCTTAGAGAAGATGGATGGCTGCCCTGAGCTCACGCAGCTTGTGTGTGTTGGGACTGGGGTTCAGCCCGAGGATTCTCTCACTCCAGTGTCCAGTGGAAACACAGCCAGGACACGCTGTCTCTCTTGCAATTGGTATGCATTCACCTCATAAGGCTGTTGCAAAGTGTAACATGAAAACACTGTGTAAAGTGAAGCGCTTCACAAACATTAGCACATTGACCTCATTGTGATGTCCTAAATTTACCTCCTTCAGGCCTCCTGGGGGAGGGAAGGAGACAGCTTGGTAATTGGCCTGATAATCCTGAGTAAACAGATTAAGTAAGCGCTGAGAGAGACAAGTTATTCCCTAAACTATTCTTTTTCTCTTTATTTCTACAAATGTATTTCAGAAGTATATCTACAACTCTTTGAGATTTTGAGAATCATTAAACACTTATAATAAAGATTTACTCTGGGTAAATCTATTGGGAGGACCCTATAAACTATGATGGAAAGAAGCAGGGTTCAGGATAGACTGGTGGGGTGTCTAGCCTGCCTCTGATCATTGTTGGCCCTGCCGTGTAACATGGAGCTGGTATCATCTTGATGACCTCAATTTCCCCATTGGTTCCATGCGAGCTTAGGATAAAGACATTCCCATCCTAAAGCTTTTCATCCATAGAATAATTATAGGGTGAGGGTGATTAGCGGTGTTGGTGACCCCCAGCTAGCCAAGTGTCATTAACAAGAGTCTTAGAAAGAAAAGGAAATTATCTTCCATTGGCTGCAGAGCAACCTTCTTGTGGGCCGAGGAGGAGCTGAGGAATGGGACCCTAGGGGTTTTCCTGCTTCTGGAAATATTTGGCGTTGGTTATTCCCCAGCCAAAAGCTTCGTGACCCCTGCAAGGAGTCACTTGGAGAACCTGGCCAAGCTCCAGTTTGAATGTGAGGAATATAGGTCATTAGCAAGAGACTTTAATGTCCCGTAAACTGGCTTCCTGGAGAGGAGAGCTCACCCTGGCATAATCAAGCTTTTAGCAAGAAGCTCAGCCAGTTTCCAGCCTGGGGCACACAGAGCTTCTGGAGGACAGGCAGTGCCAGGAGGTGGGAGGAGCGCTGGATTGGGGGTGAATGGGTCTAGTCCAGGCTCTTCCACTGACCTGGGAAGTCGCTCCCTCTCTCTAGGCCTCCTTCTCACTTTTCAGAATGAGGGGTGATTTTGGATGTGCTCTGGGGCTTTCCAGCTCAGACAAAAACCACACAAGGAGATGAAGTGAACAGACTGTGGAGCTGCCTTGCTTCTTCTGACACAGCCTCACTGTGTTCTGACACAGCCTTGCTGCTCGCTGTCTCTGGGTCCTTAGTTCATTTATTTAAACTCTCCGTGTCTCAGTTTTCTCATCTGTCAACTGAAAATACTTAGTTTACACACTCCATTGGGTTTTGTGATGTTTCAAGTTAAAGCCCTTCAGATAGAGGCTGGATCAAGTAAACATCCTCCACCTATACAACCTTACTGAGAGAGTGTGCTAAGTCTCTTTAGTCGTGTCTAGCTCTTTGCGACCCTATGGTCTATAGCCTAACAGGCGCCTCTGTCCATGGGATTCTCCAGGCAAGAATACTGGAGTGGGTTGCCATGCCCTCTTCCAGGGGATCTTCCGGACCCAGAAATTGAACCCACGTCTCTTATGTCTCCTGCATTGGCAGGAGGGTTCTTACCACTAGCACCACCTGGGAAGCCCAAACCCTCACTGTAATCATCACCCAATCCACAGCAGCCAGTGCCCTCTGTTTAGGAGGGTGGGGTGAGCAAACCTTCTGGGATTTGGAACCTCAGGCCTGCAAGGCTCTGGCAATGCATGAGGCTTCTTGTGGTCTTGGGAAGATGCCTTTATGCCCAACTCATTTTGCTGGGGACTCTATAGGAATGAACGTCCTTCAGCAAGGAAACTCCTGGGAGGGTGGGGGTCAACACGTAAGACTTAGAGGTGTCCTGCTGGAAAAAGGGGCGGGCAAGAGGAAGAAGGGAGAGAGGAGGTGGAAAGACAGGACCAGGCCGACTGGGGTTCAGGTCCTGGCTATGCTGCACCCTTGCTGTGGGAACCTTGAACAAGTCTCTGGATTCCTCTGAACTTCATGTCGCTCTTCTTTAAGTTAAGAGCACGGTGCCCAGATGGTGGGTTTGTTCAGCCTGTGAATGGAACAGTGGAGTGAGAACACCTGGCCTGGTGGTAGCTACACTAGGGATGCTCACCCACAGATGCGAGCTGAGTGGGAATCTGAGGCCTGAAGGATGCCGCCTGTGATGGCAGGAGGTGCGAAGAGCGGTGGCGGTGGTGTGTGCGCGTGTGTGCCCGTGCCAGTGTCACAGTGGGGGCTGGGAAGAGGAGGGAGAGGAGAGATCTGCCTCTTACCTAGCGACTGTCCAAGTCTCTTTATTCAAAACACCACTGCTGTGGTTCCTGCTCACACCCCTCCCTCCGGACATTGCCCTCCTACCCGACATCTGCCGCAGCCTTGCCCGGCCACCTTGCCTCCGGTTTTCACACGCTGCTCATTTTCTTTCACCTGTAACCAGAACCTTCCTTCCAAAATAGAGATCTAGTGTGGCTCCATGACTCTTTGCTGTCCCCAGGTTAAGGTAACAAAGCCCTGGCCACAGATGTCTTCTGGGACCCCCTGTAGGGCGCCCATCTTCCCTTCTTCTCCCTGGGCCCTGATCTCTGACAGGCCCACCACGTTCACGTTCCCAGCTTGGTTCAGCCAATGAAGCCCCGGGAGATGGGAAGGGAGCAGGAGAGCGATCAGAGCACTGACCTCCCACTTGCCTCCTGCAGGTTCCTGGGGAAGGTCGTGTCCGTCTGCCAAAGACCGCAGCTCCCGTCACAGCCTTCCCTGTACCCCGCCTGCTCAGGTCCCTTCGGGCTTCGTAGTGGACCAGCTACTAGCCTGTGAATGCTACTAGCTGTCATCACTTCTCCTGTTCCCCATCTACACTTTGTGTCAAGTTACTTATACTTTTCTTAAATCACTCAGGTAAGCGTGCCATCTTTGTCCTGCTGGGACCCTGCCTGATAAATGAGCACTGCTTAAAGGCCCCATATGATCCTCTCTAGCTGGTCTGGCCCCTGCACCCTATGTCCCACTTCTCCCCATTAGTTGCACCAGTCAGCCTTTTTCTCACCCCAAGACTTTCCCACAGTTGGAGCTTCTGTAAAGATCTCATTGTTAGTCTGTACTTTCTGCTGCCAAGAAGCCCTCGTTGATGCCTGCAGGCTTGGCTGGAGCCCCTCCTCTAGCTCAGTGGTCCCTTTGTACTACTTCCTCTATCCCAGCATGAATCTTGATAGTACAGTTGTCTGCTTACCTGTCTTTCTTTCCTACCAGACGGTGGACCCCATATTTCACTGGTGGAGAGTGAGGTAGAGGTTAAGGGCACAGACGCTGGAGCTGTACCTCCTGGGTTCATTGCTAGCTCTGCACTTCTCAGCTGTGTCTGCGGAGACTGAAACGAGTCACCTAACCTCTGAACAGTTATCCTGTAGGTAAGATGCGGATATAGAAAATATCTACCTTTAGGGTTGTTCTGAAGATTGTATTAGTTAATATATGTAAAACTAAGTGTTTTTGTAATTCCGTATGTTAACTAAGTTTGAATATATGTAACTGTTAATATTAACTCATATCTCTAATACTTAGTTTTACACATATTAACTTAGTTAAAGCGTGGAACTTAATATATGGAGTTATTAACTAATTTGGTTATAGTTGGTACCCAGAAAACATTAGGTATATTTAAAAAATTTTTGGCCGTGCTGTGTGGCATACGAGATCTTAGTTCCCCGACCAGGGCTCAAATCTGCACCCCCTGCGGTGGAAGCACAGAGTGTTAACCACTGGACAGCCGGAAAAGTCCCAACATTAGGTATTACGTCAGTTGGTGAAGCAGAGGGTATGCTTACTGGAGAATGAATGGCTTCTCTGTGACAGGTGTGTCATTGCCCAACACTGTACTTTCCCTTTTAGTTTTTACAATAAGCTTGGGAGGAAGAGAGGCTAGAAATTCTGTCCCCACTTGACAGGTGAGGACATTGAACTTGGACAGACCTGCCTGGGGACCTACAACTGACACAGAGTCGAGGCGCAGTGGACCCTGGCTGTGGAGGCTCCCCAGCTACTGGCTGGGTGCCTTTGCCTTCGGCCGCCACAGGAAACGAGGTCTGTGTGCTTCAGCTCTGGCCAGGTCTGCCCAGGGAAGGGGCAGATGCAGAGTGGGTGGAATCCAGGGGCTTTAGAGGCCTCGACTTTGGTCACTTTCCATGAAAGTCTCTGAGTCACCTTTGGGATTTTCCAGGCTAGAAGATCCTGGAGGCTTGAAAAAAAAAAAAAAAGCCCAATGTGTTGCAAGTTCTGAAACCAACTGCCAGTACAAGTTCTGTTGGCCCAGGCATCTCATCTGAGGAATACGGATGTAGAGGGAGAGCCCCAGGCAGAGATGAGAGGGGAAATGCGCCTTCAATGTGCCAATAATTCTCCTAAGTTTCATGAAAACATTAACCCAGTGCATCTGGGCAGCAAACAGTTCTCTAATAATGCTCGACATGCTGCCTTCTGATTGGCTGCATCTATCTTTTATCCTTAACATTGGACTTTCTCATTCAGCCCCCAAGCCACAGACCCCAGCTCAGACACACCACAGGAGCCCCAGCGGTGGCTGTGGAATGACCCACTGAATATGGGGATGGATCTAGTTTTCTTGGTCCCCACACAACTCTGTTTTACAGATAAGGAAACTGAGGTTCAAAAGGGTTAAATGCTTTGACCAAGGTGACACTGTTAATACAGGGAAAGACTGAAGAGTTTCCTCTAGGAGGTGTAAGTGCAGCCAAAGCATCCAGGTCCAACAGACCAGGGTTCATAGTTCCAATCTGCCAGCTACCTGCTGTGTGATTTGTGTAAGCGACTCAACCTCTTTGAGCCTCAGGGGGCTATGCTGATGAAATGGATTCGGTAAAAGTAAATATTTTTTGGAGTTGTTATGAGGATTAACACAATGTATGCAAAGGGACTGGCACATTGGCACAGGAAAGAACTCCCTAAGTGTCCTTGTTCTTATTGTCCTTATTCTCCTTTTTAAATTGCTATTATTACTATTATGTTAAAAAAAAAAAAAACAACTTCGGAATTGGTTACTTCTATCATTGAATATATGCCTGGTATACAGATGAGCTGAAACAAATTAGTTTCTTCCCTTTCTGGGGGTTAGTCAATGGTAGCATCTACTATGACTGGTGGTCCCAGGACTGAACATTTGCCAGGGGTTCGTGAGGTCCAACTCAGGCACATTTTGGGGATGTGGACAAGAGATTGGAGGTGATGACCTCCAAGTACATTTGCTCTAGGCAGGTGGAAATGCCCCCTCCTAAGCAAGTGCAGAATTACTTCACACAAGTCCCAGCTCACCCACACTGTTACTGCTCTGCTTGCGTGAGGTGGCTTGGAGAGCTCTCGCAGGGACTTTCCAAGGATTTCTCTATGCTTCTTGCTTTTCCCAAACGCTCCAACATCCCAGTCCCCCTCCTAGCCTCTCCCTATCAGCCGGCATAAACTGAGGTATTTTCCCTCTACAAAGACAGCTCAAGGACCTGCTGCTTAAACAATATCCATTTATAATCCAGCCAGCAGCCAGGTCATCTCTCCAACACACAGAATCTGTTCTGAGGGGTCTCCGTTGTCTCAATTTACAAACCTGAGAGGCACTGGAGTTCTTTTCACAATTCAGAAAAGGAAACCGAGATTGAGAGAAGCAAGTAGTTTTCTCCAAATCACACACTGGTTAGTGGCAGGGCTGGGAAGAGACCCAGACTTTGAGGCTCATTGTCATCGAGGAGCATAAGCAGGTGGGAATTGAGCCTGGACTGTGGCCTGGTTTGGCTACTTACTGCCTGTGTGGCCTTGGCAAACAGTCCCATACCCAGAACCTCTATTTTCTTACCTCTGAAATGGGTGTAATGATGCCTTCCTCACGGCAGTGGTAGAAGGAGCAGAGGAGACCCTGAAGAGGAGGTCGCTTAGCACAGCGCTTGGCATAAAATAAGTCCCCTTCCCCTCCTACCTGCCTCTTCCTTCTGGGCATGAATAAGGGCTTTGGAGTCAGACAGTCTTGCTTAACTGACGTGTGGACTTGAAGAAAGCATTCACTTTGGGCGTCTTGGTTTTTTCCTTATTTATCAAATGGCAACAGGAATGACCATGTTGAGGGGCCTTTGAAGAATTCAAAGTATGAAAACAGGAATTCAAAGAGATGATAAATGTAATATCGGAGTCTTCCTAGACAAAGCTGCTCTTTTTTCTTTTTGCCTCCACAGACTTACAGATTCGGGGCCCCAGTCCCCAGTTACAGAAGGAGGAGAGTGTGTGAGTTTTTGCATCTTCTTCTGGGCACAGAGCGGGGCGGCTCTGGGCTCGAGCAGGCACCGGGTTCAGCCAGCAGAGCGATGGCTCCGGGGACAGAAATGCTCCCTCTTGCCCAGTCTTCAGGCCACTTCAGGACAGGGATCCCTTGTGGGAGGGGGTGTCAAACCAAAACAGGGTCACTGCAGTGGCTTCCAAAGGGGGTGCTGGAGACTGGGACACATAAATAACCCTGAGGAGACAGCCCCTTGGCACCCCTTCCTGATCAGGAGTAAACATTGCGTTATTCAGAGAGACACTTAAGTTTCAAACCACTTCATATTTAATCAGCAATCATGCTCCCTTCCAAAAGCCATTCCAGGAAAAACATCAGTCGAGTTTTTGACAAGAAACAAAGCTTTCTGAAAACTTGTGCACACATCCCAAGCCTCAAGGGACAAACTTGTGGCCCCATTTTGATCAGTGGTGGCGCCGACCTAAGACACGGGTCCGGGTAGTGCATAGCTGTCTAGTGTTCCCGCTGTCCTGAGGAGTCAAGGTGGTTCAGGAACAGAGAGGCAGACGTGGGCTGTGGAGATGACAGGCCTGCATTTGAATCCCATGTCTTCCTTCCATGCCTGTGTGTGCATCAGCAAGACTCATAACCCCCAGGAGCCTTGTGTTCTTAAAGGTAAATCAGGAATAATTATGCCCACCTGGAAGGTTGTGCTGAGGTTTACATCACCTACACCCATGGGTTAGGTTGAACCGTATGAACCTGCCACTTCTGAAGGTCAAAAAGTGTTGCCTGTTGGCTTCAGGCTATATTGTAAAGTGCATGGCACATTTGGATAGACCCTAAGTTGGGTTAAACATTTGCAAGTGCGTCTCAAAACTTAGTAAGCATAGGAAGTGGAGAGGGGTCATGAGGCATGTGAGCAAAATGTCTGATTCAGAAACTCCACCTGGGACCTGGGAATCTGCATTGAACAGGCTTGCAAACCCCCACTTCATGTGAAATGGTTGAGGTTGTGCTTAGTGCTCAGCTGGACTAAGCTTTGAACAGAGGAAAAATGAGAGATGGGGGAGAAGACAGTAGAGAAAATGACATTTCCCTCTCCAAACCCTTGTCATCTCTTTTTTTTTTTTTTGTCCAAGTTGATAATAAGATTACCTTGGTGTGCATATGTGTGTGTGTGTGTGTGTATGTAAAAGAGAGTGGGAGAGAGATTGAGACCTTTCTGATTACATTAAAGCCCCAAACCTCAGACCAGGGGCTTGTCCTCTTTTTTAGATTACCAATATCCTGAATCTTTGCACCATTCTGAGGTGATGGGTTGGTCGATATGAGTTTTACCCCCAGTAGCTGCCTCTAAAATTCTGCATATTATCAGCTATTTTCAAAATATCCTTAAAAGTTGGAGTAAGAGGAGTTAGCCAGCAGAGAAATGTGAACATCAGACTTGAAAGTGTGTTGTGAGCTCTCCTGATCCCCCCTCTTCCCATGTTGGTTGAAGAAGAGGGCATCTCCCAAGGTCATGTGATATGAGTTGGGGCAGAGGTGGAACTTGAACTTGAGTCCTCGAGGGCTAAACATTTGCTCTCCTGGGATTTCGTAACTAAGCTTTACTTTAGTCTGCTTATTGCTGTTGTGACTTAAATCCCAGGCAATCCTAGGCCAGCAGATTCTGAGTTGCATCAACAGCAGTCTACATGACTTGTTAAATGCTTCTTCCTGGTTCAGCTAATACTCTACACACACTGCTGCTGGGGAAAGCAGCCTATTCATTCATCTGTTCATCCAGTACCTAGAGATCAGCCACACCAAGGATGCAGTGCTGGGCACATTAGACACGTGTCCTGCCCTCATGAACTCCTCAGCCTCGGTGTCCCCACTATGTATAAGTATAGGAACTATAAGGCAAATGCTGTGCCAATTTGAGGACATATAACAAGGAGGCCAGCTTTAGCTGAGGCCAGTGGGACTTGCCTGCCCCTTGCTTTCTTTCTCTTTTTTAAAAATTATTTATTTGGCTGCGTCAGGTCTTAGTTGCACCAGGATCTTTCATTGTAGTGCACAGACTCTAGCTGCGGCTTTCAGGAATAGTGGTTGCGGCATGCTGGCTTAGTTGCTTGGACACATGTGGGATCTTAGTGCCCCAATCAGGGATTGAAAACCTGCATCCTCTGCATTGTGAGGCAGATTCTTAACCATTGGACTGCTAGGGAAGTCCCTGCCCCTTACTTTCTGATGGAAACCTAGTGTTGAGTCCAGGCTCCAAAAAATAGGTACAAGTTTCAGTGAAATCCTTTCTAGCTCCAGACACTGTGCTGGTCTTTATGACTTTAGCTACAGATCTAGAAGAAAGGATGATGAGACCAGAAAGAGTGCTGATGCTCAAGCTGAGGTGATGTTGGCAACAGCCAGCACCTCAGGGTGTTTGGGGGCGTCCTCCTTCTTCTATGGGGAGGCACTCCTTAGTCCCATTTTACCCATGAGGCAAGGGGCCCAGAGACTCTGTCTGTGTTGCTTGACCTTGGGCTTTGTCCCCACATCTGCAAAACAGAGAGAATAAGAATCTCTGGCTCACAGGGGCCATGAGAATCGCCTGGAACAACAGCACCAGGTCTCACCTTGTAGTCTCTGAGGAATATTTCCTTTTTTCTTCCAGGAACTTTGGTCCATGTGGCATGGGCTGAGTTTCAGCTAGATGTGTGTGACTGCTGGGGGCTGGAGTACTCTTCAACCTCCTGTCCTCCTGTTCCATGAGCCCTCCTTGGAATCAGCAGTGAGAAATCCTAGAAGAACTTAACTGTATGAACTTCATTCAAGACCTTGAATCTGAACTTCATTTGGGAGATATTAGGGATCCGCTCAAGTTCTTTGAGCTAGGAGTCATGACAGAGCTGCTTTTAGGTGATGAGAGACCAGGGTGGAGACACGGTACTTGAAGATGGGGTGAGAGCTAGAGGTCAACAGTTGACTTCATCGTGGCTCCTCTGTTAATTCAGTTCTAAAGGGACGCTCTACTCCTGAACGGGGCAGGGAGAGGCTGGGAAGGACAGGTGGGAGAGTGGTCATCTCTCCCCCAAAGCATTTAGTGGCTACCATGTAATTTGAGCCCGGCTCTGATTTAACCTATGTGGCCCATCTGTTGCCCCCAAAGCGTCTGCCTCAGTGTCTGCTTCGGTGTTGGCTGGCGATTACACTGTTCCGCTCTTTGAAGAAGGCAGTGGCTTTAGATGCTAAATTTAAATTGCTACCATTCAAAATTAAAGTGGTACTCGTGCTGCCAGTCACATATCAGGAATAAGGCTATAGTTGCTCTTCATGCTAGGAATTTTCCAGATATTATTTCTGATTTTCTCAGCAACCTTGAAAAATGGGTGTTATTATTTGTCCTTTATAGAAAAGGAAGCTGAAGCTCCGAGTTTCCTCTAAGCAACATACCAAGGAAACACAATTTACTAAGTTGAAAAAGTAGCCTGCTTTGAGTGTGCAATCTATTGCTTTCTTCTTAATCACTTTTTTTTAAACAGATGATCCATTTTTCCAGATGAGGAGACGAGGCTTAAAAGAGTCATGTGAGTTGGCCAAGAACATGCAGCTATGACAGTAGCTAGTTACAGGTTACTCACTATGGTCTTGCCTTGGAGCTCAGATGTAAAGAATCTGCCTGCAATGCAGGAGACCTGGTATGATACCTGGGTTGGGAAGATCCCTTGGGGAAGGAAAAGGCAAATCATGCCAGTATTCTTGCCTGGATAATCCCATGGACAGAGGAGCCTGGCAGGCTACAGTCCATGGGATTGTAAGAGTTGGACATGACTTAGAGACTAAACCACCACCACCACCATTATGGCCTAGTGGTGGGCTAAGGGTCTAATATACAGTATCTCATTTAATCTATGTAACAGCTTGCCTTTGGTCACAAACAAATGTCAGAACTGATATTTGTAATCATGTCTAGCTGTCTCCAGAGCTTTCAACAGCCCAATTTTGCTGTAAGGATGGGGGTGATATAAATCTCAAGACTTCAATGGAGGAAAGGTAATGTTGGCTAAGAAAATACATAACAGAATTTATGGGCTGAAGTTGCTACAAGTCACGTTTTCCTCAGTGCAATTCCTGTTCATTCTTGAGTGATAGATAGAAAAGCTGAGCACTGAGGATCAGGAGTGTCTGGCATTTGAGTGAAGGGTGCCAGTCGCTTGCTATGATCAAAGGAAACGTAAAACCCCAAAGACAACCAGGGTGGCTGAGATCAGATGAATGAGTGCAGGCTGCCTATCTGGGAAATTAATGGAATACGTGTCAGGCCTAGCTCACAGCATTCCAGCCCAAAGGATCAGCTGTCCATACTCTAATGTCCTGCACCCAGAGATGATGGAGCTAGGGAAAGGTCCTGAGAGGCTCTGACCTAGTCCTGTCTGCTCTGTAACTACCATAGACATTCCTGGTAGATGAAAGGCATTTCCACAGGCAGCACTGTAAGCCCCTCCAAACTCCAGATCTGTGCTGGTTGTCCTGGCTGGTTCCCTCTTCAAACAACATTGGCTAATACAGGTATGACTGGGAAGGGTGTGGGGACTAGAAGCCAGCAGTTTTATCAGAAGCACAGTTTATTTTCTCTGTGCAGCTTCAGGAGAGTCACTGCATTGTGGAGCTGGAATGCTAATCAAAATGAATGGACTTTGGTGGAAATTTTTAGGATTATATGAGTGCTTGCATATCAACAATCTCTTGTCTCTCTCCTAATAGCCCAGTGAAGAGTGCATTGTTGTTATTCCCAATTTTATGAACGAGATGACTGAGGCCCAGAAAAAGTAAGTCATTTGTTCTTACACCTCATCTAATGAGTTAATGGAACAAGGTATTGGGTCCAGGGCTCCTAACTCTGGCTCTCATTTTTCTAATGATGGGACTTAGAAATCACCTGGTTTAACCTCTGGCTGCCTCCATCATCCAATGGACAGAGGGACATCCCAACTTTGCTTGAAGATCCAACGTGGCCCCTTCCAGGGTTAAACAGCCACAACCTAGTGTTAAAAAGAGTAGTGACTATTTATTCAGCTCCTGCTATGGACCAAACTTGATACGAAATGAACATTACCCCTAACCCTCAGATCAACCTCATACAGTTTTAATTTGTGGGATCTGAGTTTCACAGAACACAAGTGACTTGTCCAAAGTCATGCAACTGGTGAGAAAGGGAGCAAGGATTCAAACTCAAGTCTGTCTTACGTCAGACTCATGGCACCACCCATTTTTTTTCTTATATTGAGTGAAAATCATCCCGAATTCCCATACAGATGTCTTAGTTCTGCCCCCTGTGGCTGCTTGGATAAGCTTGCTTGCTTTTTTTTTTTTTTAACCAATAGGCCTTCCTGGCTGATACTGGGTGACATCTTTGCTTTCTAAGCCTTGACTCCTCCAGGTATAGAGTTCCTGGATCATCTAACTCTTTCTGATGGGATGTGGCTGTCAGGTGGTTTATTCATCTGTCGTTCACCCTGTAACATGGAGCATAGGGTGGAAGAAAGAGCATCAGGCTTGAGGTCTAAAGAAGTGGGTTATCTTTCAGTTCTGGATTCATCACTGTCCTCTTCTATTCCATGAAAATACCACCTAATTCTTAGGGTTGTTATAAGAACACAGGTAAGAACTAAGGATGTGATATGTCCTCAGTAAAGGGTAGATTAAGTATTTGGATGTCCAAGGTGGTAGCATTATTTATAACAGCACAACCAATAAGAGAAAAGCCATTCATAATAAAACAGACAATAGCACTAACTTAAACATTCACAACAGGAGAATGGATAAATAACAGTGGCACATCAATTTAATGGAATGTTATCAGACAATAAATTTTTCTTGAAAAAAAAAAGCCTATGATAAGATGATAAGCAAAACAGGCAAGATATGCCAATTATAAATCAATTAGGCTGAAAAAAACAAACAAGACCTAAAATTTTAGTATGATCTCAACCCTACGGGAAGCATGGTTGGAGTAAAATACATCCAAACACTAAGAACAACTATCTCAATTATCTGAAGGTGATGGGCTTATAGGTTGTGTGTGTGTGTGCGCTTCTTTGCATTGTTCGTTTTCCACGTTTTCTGCAATGAGCCTGACTCACTTAAAAATCAATACATGATATGGAGCTCAGAATGGAGCACAAAAATCTTACCCCAGATAGAGCCTCACCAGCCTAAAGATCAATTAGCACCTTTTCAAAACTCATTCTTTTTCTTTTTTCCTGCTGTGCCAAAGTGCCATTTCAGCGTCTCTCCTCTGCTCACTCATCTCTTTTGGCGTCACTATCTTGATATGACTGGACTCAAAGAGGAAGCAAATACAATAGGCTAAAGCCAGTCTGTAGGAACCGCCTGGGCTCATGTTGCAAATAGGATGTGCTGAGATAGTCTTTACAAAAAACACCCAAGCTAACAAGCTGTTTAGTGTCTCACTGAACAAATGGCACAATGGGGAAGCTACTTCAAAGGTGAGATTCTGGTGGGGCCAGACAGGGCAGGAGAGGGTGCCAGATGAAGGATCTAGCTTCAGATACCTGACCACCACTGAGTTTTATCAGGACAGCTCCCTAAGTTATGTCTCCTGGGCCTGCTAATATTATAACTGATAGCCTCTAGGAAAAATGCTGTCTCTTGCTTGCTGGGGAAGGCAGTGGGGAAAAGGTAAGTCAGAGAAAGTTTTCTGAAGTTGCTTCAACTATGTGTTCAGCAGCAGGAAGCTAAGTCCTCTGTGAACACTGGTGTGGCTGGTTCTGAAAAATGGCAGAAGCTTAGCCTCTTTCTTGTCCTGCTGCTGGAGCGGCCAGTGCTGGGAACTTTATTTTTCTCTGTTTATTCGCTGGGATTATGTGAGAAGGAAAGGAATGTGGACCTTAGGAGGTGCATCCTCTAGGTTAAGTCTTGCCTCTATGTTAAGGTCTTGCCAAAGCTGTCCAGGCAGCAAGACACAATTAAAACCTAATGTGCCTCATGGCCTACTTTTGTCCATTAAGGCACATGAGAAAGAACTGTGGTCTTTTACCCCACAAATTCTCCCTGTGACACCCACGCCCAAGATTCAGTTATGTGCCAGGGATCAGGCAGGCATTTTCTGTCATGGTCTGAATTGTATTCCCCCCAAATTTATATTTTGATGTTCTACACTCCAGGACCTCAGAATATGGCTGTAATTGGAGATGGGGACTTTAAAGAGATAATTATTAAAGTGATGTCATTAGGGAGGGCCTTAACCTCATAGAGCTGGTGTCCTTGTAAGAAGAGGTCAGCACACAGGGAGAAGCCTATGTGAGGACACGAGGAGAAGCCAAGGAGAGAGGCCTCAGAAGAAATCAATTCTGTTGACACCTTAGTCTCAGATGTCTAGCTCCTGGAACTTTAAGAAAATGTTTCTGTTGTTTAAGCCAGCCAGTCTTTGGTGCTTTGTAATGGCAGCCCGAGCTGACTAATAATAAAAATATCATCCTAATCATAATCTCCCATTAGGGAGCCTTGGTCCCACATGACAAATGAGGAAATTCAAGCTTACAGTATAGAATTAACTTGCCCAAGGTCACAGTTAATAAGGCTTGATTAGAACCCAGTCTAAATGAAATCTAGGGCTTGACTATTGCTCTTAAAAGAAATGGGGCCATTTTGGGGACAGCTCATTGCTAACTGTACATGGTTCTTGAACACAGCATCACGAGGCATCTTTATTACTTTTGCTATGGTAAGTGGCAGTCCCTTTATAGAAAATTCCAGGCTGAGCCTGGTCCTCTATCTAGGAAGGTACCTCCTGGGGATGCTTTGCCCTTCAATGCCAGGGCCCCATCTGTGGGCTGGAGAAGGCTCTCCCCAGTCTGCCTCACAGGTCCAGGGCATTGTGACACAGCAGTCTTGGAGCTGGGGTCCCAGGGCTCCTTGTCTCTTCATTGCTAGAGTCCTGGTGGTGACCTTGGGCAAAGTACAGTCTCTCTCGGCATTTTGAGTCTGACCATCATGCACTCTGATTGCTCTGCCAATTTCTCTTACCAAGTTTTCTGTGCGTATCTTAGAGTGGAGGCATTGACATCTTCCCATAGGCAATCCCAGCCCCTTGCCAATCATGGCAAATTTCTGGTCTTTTTACCTCCTGGCTTTTGCCTCCTAATGCTGGCTCATCCCTTAGATCTTGGCTTAACTCTTACTTCCTCGGAGAAGCCTTCCCAGCCTGGCCCAGTTTCCCCTGTTATTAGCTAGGCTATCTCCATAGTGGACACATAGTTCTCTGATGTATTCCTCCCAGAGCTGAGACCTCTGCTGGGCATATAGACAGAAATGGATGCACAATGTGTTCTGTGCTTTCACTTCCTAGTACTTACCATAATTTTAAGTTGTGCAATTGATTAATGTCTGTCTCCCTGTTCCTGGTTATAGACTGAAACTCCACAAGGGTAAGGACTTTGCTTTGTTGTTCAGTTTAGTTTAATTCAGTTGCTCAGTCGTGTCCAGCTCTTTGCGACCTCATGGACTGCAGCATGCCAGGCTTCCCTGTCCATCACCAGCTGCCAGCTTACTCAAACTCATGTCCATCGAGTCGGTGACGCCATCCAATAATCTCATCCGAGTTGTCCCCTTCTCCTCCCGCCTTCAATCTTTCTCAGCATCAGGTTCTTTTCTAATGAGTCAGATCTTCGCATCAGGTGGTCAAAGTATTGGAGTTGCAGCTTCAGCATTAGTCTTTCCAATGAATATTCAGGACTGATTTCCTCTAGGATTGACTGGTTGGATCTCCTTGCAGTCCAAGGGACTCTCAAGAGTCTTCTCCAATACCACAGTTCAAAATCATCAATTCTTCGGCACTCAGCTTTCTTTATAGTCCAACTCTCACATCCATACATGACTACTGGAAAAACCATAGCTTTGAATAGACGGGCCTTTGTCAGCAAAATAATGTCTTTGCCTTTTAATCTGCTGTCTAGGTTGGTCATAGCTTTTCTTCCAAGGAGCAAGTGTCTTTTAATTTCATGGCTGCTGTCACCATGTGCAGTGATTTTGGAGCCCCCAGAAATAAAGTCTGACACTGTTTCTACTATTTCCCCATCTATTTCCCATGAAGTGACGGGACTGGATGCCATGACCTTAGTTTTCTGAATGTTGAGTTTGAAGCCAACGTTTTCACTCTCCTCTTTCACTTTCATCAAGAGGCTCTTTAGTTCTTCGCTCTCTGTCATAAGGGTGGTGTCATCTGCATATCTGAGGTTATTGATATTTCTCCCAGAAATCTTGATTCCAGCCGGTGCTTCATCCAGCCCAGTGTTTCTCATGATGTACTCTGCATATGTTAAATAAGCAGGGTGACAATATACATCCTTGACGTATTCCTTTCCTGATTTGGAATTAGTCTGTTGTTCCATATCCAGTTCTAATCGTTGCTTCTTGACCTGCCTATAGATTTCTCAGGAGGCAGATCAGGTGGTCTGGTATTCCCATCTCTTGAAGAATTTTCCAGTTTGTTGTGATCCACACAGTCAAAGGCTTTGCCATAGTCAATAAAGCAGAAGTAGATTTTCTGGAACTCTTTTGCTTTTTCAATGATCCAACAGATGTTGGCAACTTGATCTCTGCTTCCTCTGCCTTCTCTAAATCCAGCTTGAACATCTGGAAGTTCACGGTTCACATACTGTTGAAGCCTGGTATGGAGAATTTTGAGCATTACTTTGCTAGCGTGTGAGATGAGTGCAATTGTGTGGTAGTCTGAACATTCTTTGGCATTGCCTTTCTTTGGGATTAGAATGAAAACTCACCTTTTCCATTTTTGTTTTTTTCTTCCAGTTTTGACCTTTTTGTTGACCATTCAACAAAACCATTCAACAACAACAAAAAAAAAATGAATTCTTTACACCCAGTTCAGTTCAGTCACTCAGTCGTGTCCGACTCCTTGTGACCCCATGGATCGCAGCATGCCAGGCCTCCCTGTCCATCACCAACTCCTGGAGTTCACCCAGATTCACGTCCACCAAGTCAGTGATGCCATCCAGCCATCTCATCCTCTGTTGTCCCCTTCTCCTCCTGCCCCCAATCCCTCCCAGCATCAGAGTCTTTTCCCATGAGTCAATTCTTCCCATGAGGTGGCCAAAGTACTGGAGTTTCAGCTTTAGCATCATTCCTTCCAAAGAAATCCCAGGGTTGATCTCCTTCAGAATGGACTGGTTGGATCTCCTTACAGTCCAAGGGACTCTCCAGAGTCTTCTCCAACACCACAGTTCAAAAGCGTCAGTTATTTGGCACTCAGCCTTCTTCACAGTCCAACTCTCACATCCATACATGACCAGTGGAAAAACCATAGCCTTGACTAGATGCACCTTAGTCGGCAAAGTAATGTGTCTGCTTTTGAATATGCTATCTAGGTTGGTCATAACTTTTCTTCCAAGGAGTAAGCGTCTTTTAATTTCATGGCTGCAATCACCATCTGCAGTGATTTTGGAGCCCAAAAAGATAAAGTTTGACACTGTTTCCACTGTTTCCCCATCTATTTCCCATGAAGTGATGGGACCAGATGCCATGATTTTCGTTTTCTGAATGTTGAGCTTTAAGCCAACTTTTTCACTCTCCTCTTTCACTTTCATCAAGAGGCTTTTCAGTTCCTCTTCACTTTCTGCCATAAGGGTGGTGTCATCTGCATATCTGAGGTTATTGATATTTCTCCCGGCAATCTTGATTCCAGCTTGTGTTTATTCCAGTCCAGCGTTTCTCATGATGTACTCTGCATAGAAGTTAAATAAGCAGGGTGACAATATACAGCCTTGACGTACTCCTTTTCCTATTTGGAACCAGTCTGTTGTTCCATGTCCAGTTCTAACTGTTGCTTCCTGACCTGCATACAGATTTCTCAAGAGGCAGGTCAGGTGGTCTGGTATTCCCATCTCTTTCAGAATTTTCCACAGTTTATTGTGATCCACACAGTCAAAGGCTTTGGCACAGTCAATAAAGCAGAAATAGATGTTTTTCTGGAACTCTCTTGCTTTTCCATGATCCAGCGGATGTTGGCAATTTGATCTCTGGTTCCTCTACCTTTTCTAAAACCAGCTTGAACATCAGGGAGTTCACAGTTAACGTATTGCTGAAGCCTGTCTTGGAGAATGTTGAGCATTACTTTACTAGCGTGTGAGATGAGTGCAATTGTGCTGTAGTTTGAGCATTCTTTGGCATTGGCTTTCTTTGGGATTGGAATGAAAACGGACCTTTTCCAGTCCTGTGGCCACTGCTGAGTTTTCCAAATTAGCTGGCATATTGAGTGCAGCACTTTCACAGCATCATCTTTCAGGATTTGAAATAGCTCCACTGGAATTCCATCACCTCCACTAGCTTTGTTCGTAGTGATGCTTTCTAAGGCCCACTTGACTTCACATTCCAAGATGTCTGGCTCTAGGTGAGTGATCACACCATCGTGATTATCTGGGTCATGAAGATCTTTTTTGTACAGTTCTTCTGTATCTTCTTGCCACCTCTTCTTAATATCTTCTGCTTCTGTTAGGTCCAGACCATTTCTGTCCTTTATCGAGCCCATCTTTGCATGAAATGTTCCCTTGGTATCTCTAATATTCTTGAAGAGATCTCTAGTCTTTCCCATTCTGTTGTTTTCCTCTATTTCTTTGCATTGATCGCTGAAGAAGGCTTTCTTATCTCTTCTTGCTATTTTCTGGAACTCTGCATTCAGATGCTTATATCTTTCCTTTTCTCCTTTGCTTTTCACCTCTCTTGTTTTCACAGCTATTTGTAAGGCCTCCCCAGAGAGCCATTTTGCTTTTTTTGCATTTCTTTTCCATGGGGATGGTCTTGATCCCTGTCTCCTGTACAATGTCACGAACCTCATTCCATAGTTCACCAGACACTCTATCTATCAGATCTAGGCCCTTAAATCTATTTCTCACTTCCACTGTATAATCATAAGGGATTTGATTTAGGTCATACCTGAATGGTCTAGAGGTTTTCCCTACTTTCTTCAATTTGAGTCTGAATTTGGTAATAAAAAGTTCATGATCTGAGCCACAGTCAGCTCCTGGTCTTGTTTTTGTTGACTGTATAGAGCTTCTCCATCTTTGGCTGCAAAGAATATAATCAATCTGATTTCAGTGTTGACCATCTGGTGATGTCCATGTGTAGAGTCTTCTTTTGTGTTGTTGCAAGAGGGTGTTTGCTATGACCAGTGCATTTTCTTGGCAAAACTCTATTAGCCTTTGCCGTGCTTCATTCTACATTCCAAGGCCAAATTTACCTGTTACTCCAGGTGTTTCTTGACCTCCTACTTTTGCATTCCAGTGCCCTATAATGAAAAGGACATCTTTTTTTGGGTATACCCCAAATAGAGGAAGCAGTTTAAGAATATTAATAAGTCATTTCAGCCGTGTCTGACTCTTTCTGACCCTATGGACTGTAGCCTGCCAGTCTGCTCTGCTCATGGGATTTTCTAGGCAAGAATACTGGGGTGGGTTGCCATGCCATCCTCCAGCGGATCTTCCTGACCCAGAGATTGAACCCATATCTCTTAAGTCTCTTGCATTGGCAGGTGAGTTCTTTGCCACCAGTGCCACCTGGGAAGCCCTTAAGAATGTTAGTTGCATAAAATCCCATGAAAGAGGTTGAGAGAACAGAGACGTTTTTGATTTATTCAAATGATAAGGTCCGCAGATGAATATCCAGGCCTTAGGAGAGCTCACTCTATACCATTCATTGCTTTATTCATTCAACTAATGTTTACCCATCTGCCTCCTCTCGTGCTAGGCAATGCGTTTGCAAAAGCATTAAGAAATCGTCTCAGCCTCCATGTGGTCACAGTCTGCTGTTGGAGGGAGGCATCTGTTGACACTGGTCATAATAATTCCTTGTGAGCAGTGCTGGAACTGGATTGGAGCAAGCACACAGCAGGGTGTGATGCACCCAGGCCTCAAAGAGTGGAGGGCAGAGAGGAGGCAGCTTGTGAGCTGAAATGCTGAAGCCTGAGTCAGTGGAAGGAGAAGAGCATGTTAGATAGAGGAAACACTTGAATGAAGGCCTAGAATGGAAAAGAACATGGCTGGTAGGGCAGAGGAATTAAGCTGCATTCCTGGAGCTGTGTGGGGTGAGGAGGGGCAGGGAGTTGGGGGATGAAACTGGAAGATGGGGTGGGCCTCAAAGGACTTGCACACATGCTTGCCGTTGCCCCCACCCCTAGACCTTTGTAACAGAAGGAGGAGGAGGGCAGGTTGTCATTCTTATCAAGCTGGGGCTCAGCTTTTGTCCCCAGTCTGGGCCCAGCTTTCTTTGATCCTAGCAAGGCCATTGTTTCCCCAGTGCTGGCCTCTCTGCCTTGCAGGGGAAAATGTGGTCTTTGTTCTTCTGAGACTTTTTTATCCAAGTTCTGCCCTGGTGGGGACAAGCCGGGAGGGGCTCCATGTGAGGATCCAGTCCCTGCAGCTGAGGGACAAGGGCTGCCCCTGTCTCCTGGCCTCCGCCTTGCGTGGGTTGCTCAGAACCTTCTGGCTTGCACAAGTCATGCTGTGTTGGGGGTGGAAAGGGAACACTGGGCAGTTTCAGCTTCTTTATTTTTAAAAATTGCCTTTGTTAACATTTCCAGCGTGGTCTTAATATAAATCAAATGCAGCAAACACTTGGCGAAAACCTGCATTTGAATCTTAGTGCAACTATTTACTGGCTGGGTCAGCGTGGGTTAGACATTTCACCTATTGGGGTCTCAGTTGCCTTCTCTACACAATCAGGAAAATGAAAATATTTACGCTACAGTATTGCCAGGAGGTTTTATTCATCCATTAAATATCTGTTAAGCATCAACTCTTCATCAAGCACTGTGGTCTATGCTATAGAAGCAGTGGAGAATGAGACAGACTTGATCAAATGCCTCCTGAAGCTTACCAGAGAAGAACATTCAACTGACATATTTGTGAGTCCTGCAGGAAGAAGTGCAGATTGTCAGGGCAGTGTGTACTAGTGCTTCACTGTCTTGGTGGTCAAGAGAGAATTTTGCAAAAATTCGACATGTATCAAAGGAAGCTGGGACTTGGGAGCTGATTGAACACATTGGTCCCTCCCACCCCCAAACCCCTGCGCAGGATTAGATCCTTCACCAACACCTGCTGGGTTTGAGCAGGTTTAAGAAACTCCTGGCCCCTCTAGGGAACATACTCAGCTGAAAAGGAGTAGAGGCTGGGAACTGCTCCCAGGGGCCTGGAAATTGATGAAGACGCGTACAAGGTTTGGACATGAGGCTGGCTGTGACATTTTCTGTGTTCCTTAGTGAGAAGTACTGGGCCTGTGCTACTCGGAGATGAACTCTTGGCCCAGCTCCCCGGGCTGGAGGAGAAGGGGGAGAAGCTGGCAGACTACAGTGCTTTGTGCGGGGAAAACAAATGGGTCTGTAACTTGATCGAGGCGGTCAGGGGAGGCTGCAGGAGCTGCAATGATGAAGAATGGCTTCTCAGAGGAGTGTCGGGGGAGGAGGCAGCCTCCTCCCCTCCAGTGAGGGCATGTGCAGAGCAGGGCCGACTCCTGGAATAGCCTCAAATCCCAGTGGGTGGGGTGGAGGTGGTGGTGCCCCCTTGGGCATCCTTGGGCTTCAGTGCTACCTATATGTTGTACCTTCTATAAGGTAGGGATATTTATAGGAAAAAAAATTGGGCAGTCCTTGCAGCAACTCCATCTGGTCAGGAGTATTTTTACCCCCATTTTGCAGATGAGACAGCTGAGACTCAGAGAAGTGAGGTAACTTGCCTGAAGCCACACAGCTAGTAAGTAGTGTTTTGTATGTTTTTAAATACTTATTTCTCTCACTGTATCATGCTGTCAATTTTTTCAGACAATGTTTCTTTCTGAATTTTCTGTATCTAATATTTGTTGTTATTTAGTCACTAAGTCATGTCCAACTCTTTGCAACTCAGTGGACTATAGCTCCCCAAGCCCCTCTGTCCATGTGATTTCTGGGGCAAGAATACTGGAGTGGGCTGCCATTTCCTCCTCCAGGGGATCTTCCCAACCCCAGGGATCGAACCTGCATCTCCTGCATTGGCAGGCAGATTCCTCGCCACTGAGCCACGAGGGAAGCTCAAAAATGATAGTAATAACCCCTTTATGTAATATATTTTACAAAGAGCACTCTTGCAAACACCATTTCACAGAGTCTTTATAGTGCCTCCCCTTCATGGTGACATGTTATTATCCTCTTATTAGGGATATGGATGTTGACCCACAGTCAGGCAGGTGTCTCCCCTAAATGCTACTCAGAAATGCAGCCAGGGAGTTGAACCAGGAGGTGACAAATCTCACGTGCTTTCCACCATTGTGTTGAGACCCAGGTGAGCTCCTCAGGTATCTGCTGATATCCAGACCATCTCCTAATCCTTCAAATGAAAAGCCAAAGCACAAACAGTTTGTTTTTCTAACAAGCTCAGAGCCTTTGCTTTGTTTCTAACTCTTGATAAAGCCAGCAGTGAAAAATCCCCTTTCCTGGGCCCCCTCCTCCTGAGCAAGTGATGGTTGGCCATGTGTATTTTTCACTGGGGCTCCCACAAAGAATGCTGTGTATAATAGGAAACATGTGTCACTGATGTTTGCTGGAGTGCCCCACCCCAGGCCCTTCCCCGCACGGTGGGAGCCCCCTCTTGCAAGGAGTCAGTGCAGGGTGATTGGCAGGGAGACAGAATCCTGTACACCTAGAGAGGTTCCCCCCACAGAGAACTGGAAGTGCCCCCTCCTGCAGGCAGAGCCAGAACCTAGCTCCATCAGCTCTCCTGTCTCACTTCCCCAGGGCATTCCGTATCCCACTGTGTTTCCATTCCTGGCAATGTGTGATGAGCTCAGACTCAAACTCAGAGGTGCCTGAGTGCAAGCCGGCGACGTGCATGGTATGTGTGTCCGCGTGTAGACATACATGGTGTGTGTGTCCGCGTGTAGTCACTTTAGTTGTGTTCAGCTCTTCGCGACTCCATGGTTGTAGCCTGCTGGGCCCCTCTGTCCATGGGACTCTCTAGGTAAGAATACTGGAGTGGGTTGCCATGCCCACCTCCAGAGGATCTCCCTGACCCAGGGATTGAACCCATGTCTCTTAAATCTCCTGCATTGGCAGGTGCATTCTTTACCACTGGTGCCACCTAGGAAGCCCAGACATACCTGGTACATGCTCTATAAACCTGTGGGGTAAATTACAAAGTTAACAAGGGAAGAAAAAGTCTGCCTTCCATCTCCATGCATTTCAGGTGCTGGAGTGTTGCTGAAGGAAAGAATAGTGCTCTCTGATGAGACTTTCATGTTGATGTGTTTCTAGAGAACTCTGAAGCCAAAGGAATAAAATTGCTATTTCATCTAACAGGATTATTGGATGTACTGGTTTTTGAATTTGAGTGTGTGTTAGTATCATCGGGAGTCCTATTACAGATTGCTAGCCCCACCCGCAAGGATAAGCAAGTTCCCTGTTGATATGATGATGCTAAGTCAGAGAATTAGGAGCCCAGGTAGTCCTCATTCAAGTGGGGTGAGGATAAAGCCTAGTAGGAAAAAACAAGAAGAAACACAGTGACTATCTCTCGGTGTGGTTGTCTGAAGACACCTTGAGGGCACAGGATCAGTGTGGACTAGAGCCATCAGGGTGGGCCTCCTGAACGCATGGCTGTGAAGGATTCGGAAGGTACAAGGAAGAAGGGAAAGCTGTGAGTGAAGGCAGGCACACAGATGGCACTGATCAAACAGCGTGGAGGTGAGGAGGCCAGCCTGCAGAGGTACCGAGACAAAAACAGTCTTCCTCATCAGGGTTGCCTGCAGTTTACACTCCACGAAGCCCTTGGACATAGCCCGTGCACACAGCACAAGCAGCTTGGCAGGACAGAAGTCCCATCTCCAGGCAGAAAATCAGCGCGGGGGGTTATGGGAATTGTAGGGGGAGGGTCCAGGACCACAGGATTGGGCAGTCCATTCTTTTGTGAAAGGTTGACCTTTCCCCTGCTTTAAAGGCTCTTTGCAGCTGCTTTCCCGAGAGGTGAACAATGCTGTCTACTCCTTGGCAGGCAACATGGTTTCTCTCACCTGATTTTTTCCTGTTCCAGTTTGCACTTAAAAATATCACCGCAAAAACCACTCTTGTCCCCCTTAAGTCATTGGCCAGTGACCATCTCTTCTTCCTGGTTCCCTGAAACCAATGAGGTTCTCCCCAAAGCCCTGGGGAAGAGATGGGAGTAAAAAATCTGGGCTGAAAACTCACCATATGTCGGGACCACACTGTGCCCCTTTATATATGAAATCTCACTCAGTCCACGACACTGAGGGCATGTGTGTAGAAAAAGCTGCTGCAGCTCGTGCTGGGGTGAAGGTCAGGTTCAAGACGAAGCCCCTGGCCTGAGGTCATGCTGTTAGATAGTGGAGCCAGGACCCAACTCCCAATCTTTCTGAATTCAGATGAGCTAAATAAACAACACTAGCTGAAATTAAAAGACATTTACTCCTTGGAAGGAAAACTTGGACAAACCTAAAAAGCAGAGACATTACTTCACTGACAAAAGTCCGCCTAGTCAAAGCTATGGTTTTTCCAGTAGTCATGTACAAATGTGATAGTTGGACCATAATGAAGGCTGAGTGGTGAAGAATTGTTGCTTTCTAATTGTGGTGCTAAAAAAAAACTCTCAAGAGTCCGTGGACAAAAAGGAGATCAACCCAGTCAACCCTAAAGGAAATCAACCGCAGCTATTCATTGGAAGGTCTGTCGCTGAAGCTGAAGCTCCAGTCCTTTGGACACCTGATAGAAATAGCTGACTCACTGGAAAAGACCCTGATGCTGGGAAAGATTGAAGGCAGGAGGAGAACAGGGCAACAGAGGATGAGATGGTTAGATAGCATCACTGACTCAGTTGAGGTGGGTTTGAGCAAACTTGGTGAGACAGAGGAGGACAGAGTAGCCTGGAGTACTATAGTCAATGGGGTTGCAGAGAGTCAACAACAGCTGGTTAAAAAAGCTCAGAAACTGGGGCCCTACCTGAGAGTGAGTGTGCAGTGGGAAAATATTGGCAGGACATCATGCATTCTTTTGCAGGTTCATACCTAGCACACGCTGGCCTCCTTTCTGTACTTTTCAATCTCCTCCACCCACAAGCTCCTGTTCATCCCTGAAGCATCCCCACGATGCGTTTGCGGTCCCCTACCTAAAACAGGTACCTCTCCTCCAACCCCCCCCCCCCGACTTTACATTTATCCTTAACATGGAATTTAGCACCATCTATCATAATGGGTGCTTTCCTAGGCTTTTTTCAACTGACTATAAACTCCCAGAAGCAGGCTTTTTATGAATCTCCAAATCCTCCCTGCTTAGCACAGCACTTGGCACACAGAAGATGTTTCAGGAGATTCTTGGCAACTAAATGGATGAACAACTCAAAGAATAAATCTTGCCCCCAGAATCTTTTCGCCGCAGTTGATCTGGTAGTCCCACCTCCATCTTAGAGCAGAGGAGTTTCAGAGAGAAGAAGTGACGTGCCCAGAGTCCCATAGGTAGTGAGATGGAAGGCCTAAAAAGCTAAACAAAGAGATGACCAACCAAAGTCCCCCATCCTCCAACACTTTGCAATGATCAGCTGCCCAGACCTTTCACTCAGCAATCTTGTTACTCCGTGATGATATCCATTGTTTTCATCTTGCTTACTAATTTAAATAAATTGAGGGTTGCAAGATGCCCAGTTAAAAAGGACATTTCCTAGCTTCCTTAGCCACAAAATTTGGCCCTGTGACTAAGTTCTGTACAATGAGATGTAAGAAGTAACTGATCTGTGCTTTTATTTTGTTTTCAGGTTTTCCTTTTCCTTTCAGCTTAGGGGTTCCCTGATAGCTCAGTTGGTAAAGAATCCGCCTGCAGTGCAGGAGACCCAGTTTGATTCCTGGGTCGGAAAGATTCACTGGAGAAGGGATAGGCTGCCCACTCCAGTATTCTTGGGCTTCCCTTGTAGCTCAGCTGGTAAAGAATCTACCTACAATGTGGGAGACTGGGTTCAATCTTTGGGTTGGGAAGATCCCCTGGAGAAGAGAAAGGCTACCCACTCCAGTATTCTGGCCTGGAGAATTCCACGGACTGTATAGTCCATGGGGTCGCAAAGAGTTGGACACGACTGAGCAACTTTCAGTTTCACTTTTCCATATAAAATGTGATACAATGATAACAGAATTGCAGAAGCAGTCTTGGACTGTGAAATCACATTGAGAGCGGATGTTTGGTGAGGATGGAGGAGCAGAAAGATGGAAGGGCCTTGGGTTCCTAAAGGCCGTGGAATCCTGAGTTGTTTGCTTCTAGACCTACTCCCTGATGTAAAAATAGACTTCTGTTTTGTTTCAGTTACTCTTACCGGTTTCTGTTTATTTATGGCAAGATGCAGGGAGGAAAGTAAGGGGTCACCTGTTCTGGGCTTGGTGGGCTAGAGTTCTGAAAGCTGCCAAGTGCCACCTGGCTGAATGGGTGGCCCGCAGGCCAGAGGGCGGTTCCCCGCTGTGGGGTCCTGGCTCTCTCAACACCTCCTCCCACTCAGCTCTACCCAGATGGAACAGGGTAGGACTTGGAGGCTGGGAAGGGGGCTCTCAGTGACCTGGGTCTGATCTTAGCGTTGCACTTGGGGCCTTTCATGTCCTTCAGAAACCCAGAGCCTGTGTCAGACCTGAGGGCTGTCTGCCTGGCAGACAGTTCCTTGATGGTTTTGTTATCAGAACATGGGTTTAGTTGCTTGACATGATAGTCCCTTTCCTTTTTCCTGACTTGTTTAGATAAGAGACATGGGATCACCCTCGTCCCCCTGTTTCCCTTCTGAAATACAAGGGACAGGCCTGGGAAAGTTCTCTATGTTCTTTTCTTAAGAAGTCCAAGGCAAACATTAGACTTTTCTTGCCGTTGGGCATTATTGGGTGGGAGTATGGAGTTTCCAGCTGTAGGATCATCCTGATACCATTAAAAAGCCACATGGAAACTGATTTGTGGCCCTGACACCTTTGAGACATTGTAATACCCAACCTAGGATGCCCGTATCTGAACTTCTTGCTATCGTGAGATGATAGATAACATTACTGATTATCACTCGTTTCCCTTGTAGCCGTATGTATCCTAACTAAAATAGAATCCAACCTCTTTATATGACAAATAGGGAAGATGAGGCTTAGAGAGAGAGAGCAACTTGCCCAAAAGTATGCTGGAGGTCCTGGGCTTACTGGATAGCTCAGCAATTAAGGAATCCGCTTGCAATGCAGGGGACATGGGAGACGTGGGTTTGACCCCTGGGTTGGGAAGATGCCCTGGAGGAGGAAACAGCAACCCGCTCTAGCATCCTTGCCTGAAAAATCCCTTGGACTGAGGAGCCTGGTGGCCTATGTACACACTGTAGGTAGAAGAATGACCAAGTTTCTCCCGTCTTCCTCTCTAATGACAGAAACATTTTTTTTTCCTGCACAACACATGGGGTTATCTCAAGAACAAAGTGAGATTCCACACGTGCTTGGAATACCTGGAGACCATCTCCCTGGTTCTGTTCTTTCTATTTTTCCAGATAGGGAGGAACAGACAAAGGATCAAGTCTCATTCTACTACAATGAGCATAAATCCCTCACGATATCAAAAAGAAAAATTGTTCCTCAAATTTACAGAGCACTTTATGCTTTATGCAGCATGTCGACATTTGCCAAAGTTTTTCGCATCTGTGATTGTATCAGATTCTCATAACATTAGGGTCTGGGCCAGAAAGGATTATTCCCATTTTACAGATGAAGACTCTGAGGGTCAGAGAGGCTATTTGATCGAGTTGAGCAAAACCAGGTTTCGGAACTGAGATACAAGGGGATGGAGTGCAGGCTTGCCGGAGAGTTACAAGGACAGATCTCTTTACTGTCTGCAGAGTGCTGCTTCCTCCTGTGGTCCAGGTTAAGGCCCGCAAGCACTCTGCAAGGTGGGCCAAGTCAGCATGCATCCCCATTTTACAGATGAGGAAATAAAGCTTGAGGCGGACAATGCCACAGAGCCGAGTTGTTTGCCTGTAAGCCGCTGTCTTTCACAGCTCCACAGCCCTTCCTATGATCATTCCCAACACATATACTTGACCTTGTGGTGAAGAGGGCAGATATGGCCACCCTGTGTAAATGACACTTCATGGGCTGAGAGAAGCTGAGTGGCTTGGCTGAGATAACGGTGCTCGTAGCAAAGATCTGAATCGGTTTCTGGCCCCCTGCCCATGGCTCCTCCTTCTCTTCCTACTTCACAGCCTTACTAATTAGGTGATACTGGCTCATGTCACCTCTCCAAGGAATCGCATTGTTGGGAATATGCCCATCCTAACTCTTGCTCTACCCTAGCGCCCAGAACAATGTCTGACTCAATAAATATTTGCTGAATGAACAAATGAATCTATGAATAACTCCAAGCAAACATTTACTGATGGCTGACTGCCTGGTGGGCCTTGGGAGGAGATGAGAGGGGCAAACTCAGCAGTAACAAAGCACCTGTTGGAGTCCACCTTTTAATTTTTATTATTTTATTTTTAAATTATTTATTTATTTTGGTTGCACTGGGTCTTTATTGCTGTGTCAGGTTTTCTCTAGTTGTGGTGAGCAGGGGCCTCTCTTGTTGTGGAGCACAGACTCTAGGGGCACGAGCTTGGGTAGTTGCGGCTCACAAGCTCAGTAGCTATGGTGCACGGGCTTAGCTGCTCTGAGGTATGTGGAATCTTCCTGGACCAGGGATCAAACCCACGACCTAGGCACTGGCAGGTGGATAATGACCTATTGTACCACTAGGGGAGTCTGGAGTCCATCTTTTAGTTCTCACTCTCCCCACTGCTCTATGTCCTCATACACTGGCCCCATGAGACATCCCAGGCATGCTTCAGACCTGAGCTACTCCAGGCAGCTCTAGCTCCAGCCCTCATGGGTCTTAGAAAAGGCATGGCTATCAAGGTAGCCAAAAGGTCTACTAATTCAGCTTATATATTCACTCATTCATTCATTCCATCCATTTATTCACTTATGGATCAAACCAACCTGGTCTTGGGTCCAGGGGATGCTAAGAGTTTTGGCACAAGAGTTGTTCATCATCTAGTAGGGCCGCAAGTAGTGAATAGATATCAGAACAATGAACTAAATGGAAGCTACAGATATAAGCACAGCGTGCCCTAGGAAAACAGAGGAAGCACTGTTAATCCAGTCTGGAGTCCATGGAATACATGAATACAGCTGCCCTTCATGGGAGCTTTCCATATGCCAAATTCCATGCCAGGCTCCTTACTTTCATTAACCAACTTACTTCTCAGAACAACTCTGTGAAGAAAGTGTTCACATTCCCAATTTACAGATGAGCAAACTGAGTCCCAGAGATGGGAGGTCAGTTTCCCAATGTCACACAGCTCATATGTGCTAGCGCTGAGATTCAACTCTAATGTCCGGGCTGCTAACCATTCTTCCACATTCCTGCTGGGTAGAATGTCTCCTCCTAGTGAGGTTATACTTGAGTCAGATTTTGAAAGATATGTATGAGTCAGCAGGGCAAATTGGCTGTGGCAAGGCTGGTGGTTGTAGGAATCTCAGAGTGTGAGGGGTGGTTTGGAGAAGAGGCCAAGGCATTTCAAACAAAAGGGAACAGCACAGCAAAGACACAGAGGTTGAAAACAGCAGGTTGTGTCTCAGTGGGGAAAACTAATGGGAGGTGGGTCGTCCCTGCACATCTTTATGAAGAGTTTACATGGGGCATCTTCCTGCCTGTTGAAGTCAGGGAAAGGTTATCCCATGACCCTGACGATTCCGTAGTAATTGTGACCTATTGGTGACTGGTTGAGTTATTTAACATCACCCAGAAAGTCCTGCTGGAAAGGAAGAAGCCATAATTGAGCTTTGATCTTTTAGAGTTTTTCTCCAGGAGGACTAAGAAAACATCTGGCCCTTGCTTTCAGAGGGAGAGCAAGAATGTGGGCCAGCGTGGCGCTGAGTGGGCAGGAGGACTTGCTGGGTGAGCTGCTGTTGTTGGGGAGAGGCATCTATTTATTTCTCTCCTTTTTTCATTTTTCTTCTTGCTTTTCACATGTATCCCCTGAGCATCCATTGTGTGTCTGTCTTGATGCTGTAGAAGCTACAAGGAAGGATGAATCACACACCTGGTCGCTGCTCTCAGAGTATCTAGTCCAGGAGCGGGGTATGAAGTATTGATAGACATACTAGTGAGTGATGCCAGGCAGGGCATCTGTTACAAAGTGTTTTTAGTTTGCTATATATTTGCAGAAGCCCACGTGTGGCCAGGTGTGGGAAGGCGAAGATAAATAACCACAGAACCCCTGTTTCTGAGAAGCCTTGGTTAGGAGAGAAACTGAAAAGGCTGAGTGTTGAGACGGAAGCAGGTGCAGAGAGCCACGAAGCACAGAAGAAGGGGGCAGAGAGAGGGAGCCGCAGACGTGGAGGGACATTGGAGCCAGGCCTTCCCCCCAGCCAGGAGTGGGCACACGCACGTTTCCTGCACGTACGCTTTGGGGAGATACGTGTGTGATGCTACCTCAGCATCCTTCAGGACTGTGAAATCCCTCCCACAGTTCTGCGTTTCTGTTGAGGGGCCTGCAGCTCAGAGATGTGAAGTAACCCACCCAAGGTCACACAGCTGGCAAGTGGCAGAATGGGGGGCACACCTAGGCCTTTTGACACGTGCTTTTTTTCAAGAAACTGCTGCCACTACAAATAGCACAAGGGAGAGAGTGGCAAGTGCCATGTGCCCGTGCGCCGTCTGCTTTTAGCTGCTGCATTGGACCGAGGCCCAGAAAGTGTCCCATCGTGTCACGTCTGTTCAAGGCTGCGGCTGATCTGTGGGCTCGGGCTTAATCCAGTAGGAGGATTTAGTAACAGGTTGCCTGGCCTCGCAGTGGGAGAGCTGGTTAATCCTCCAAACTCCCTGTTCTAGCTCCATCCTTCCGTCACGCTGAGCAGGAGGGGCTCAGAGCCCCATCCTGGAGTCTTTGAGATGTCAATGGTGGCAGTCACCCTGAAGCATTCCCTGAAGACGCCTGGAGGCTCAGGGCACAAGTGGGGCGTGGGGCACAGCTGCCTTATCCTAGGCAGTGAGGTAGGCAAAAGTGAACGGGGGCTCTTTTTAAAGCTGTTGTAAGACAAGGAGAAAAACGTCTGAGCTAGCACAGTGGACTGACTGTTTTACATACATCTGAGAGGAAGCAGTCACTACCCAAAGGGCCGAAGCTTCTTGCAGCAAACTTCATTCTTTTTTTTTTTTAATTGGAATATAATTGCTTTACAATGTTGTTAGTTTCTACTGTACAACAAAATGTGTGTGTGTGCTCAGTTGTGTCTGACTCTGCAGACCTATGGACTGTAGCCCACCAGGCTCCTCTGTCCATGGGATTTCCCAGGCAGGAATACTGGAGTGGGTTGCTATTTACCTCTCCAGGGGATCTTCTCTATCCAGGGATTGAACCCACCTCTCCTGCATTGGCAGGAGGATTCTTTATCACCTGGGAAGCCCCAGAAAACAAAGTAAATCAGCTGTGTGTATGTGTATATCGCCTCCCTCCCTCATTCCATCCCTCTAGGTCATCACAGAGCACGGAGCTGAGCTTCCGGTGTAATACAGCAAGTTCCCACTGGCTGTCTATTTTACACACGGTTGTATATACATACCAGTCTCCCAATTCATCCCACCCTCCCCTTTCCCCTCTGTGTCAACAGGTCTGTTCTCTACATCTGCATCTCTAATCCAGTCCTGAAAATAGGTTCATCTGTACCATTTTTCTAGGTTCCACACATCGGCATTAATACTTGATATCTGAAGACCAGTGTGGATGATGTAGTCCCTACCTGGTCATTTTACCTGCTAGGGTAGCAATCACTGTCAAACGACAAGGAGAAAGCGTCCCACTCGGCCCCACCTAGATGCGTGTTTCCTTAGTTCAGCAGATGACAGCAAAGTGACCCGGAGAGGTCAAGCAGGGTCACGGAATTAGTCATTGGTACTGCTGCTGCTGCTAAGTCACTTCAGTCGTGTCTGACTCTGTGCAACCCCATAGATGGCAGCCCACCAGGCTCCCCCGTCCCTGGGATTCTCCAGGCAAGAACACTGGAGTGGGTTGCCACTTCCTTCTCCAGTGCAAGAAAGTTAAAAGTGAAAGTGAAGTCACTCAGTCGTGTCCAACCCTCAGCGACCCCATGGACTGCAGCCTTCCAGGCTCCTCCATCCATGGGATTTTCCAGGCAAGAGTACTGGAGTGGGGTGCCACTGCCTTCTCCAAGTCACTGGTACAGCAGAGGCTTAAATTTTGGTCTTGGACTCCAGAACAGCAGGTGGAGAAAGGGGGACACTTCCAGGGGAAGTTTAGGACCACTGAACCCTGAGGAGGAAGGTGGAGTTGGGGGGCCATGCCTATCCATGGTAATGTTTGCTGAATGCATAAAATCCAGATGAGATGGGCGGAGAGGAAAGAGGCTTGTGTGCTGGGTCCTGGGCTCTGAAAGCAAGCTCTCACAGACAAATGCTTGCAGCTCCGCTCTTTCCAGAGGAGCTAGTCAGATCCAAGCTTGGGAGGGCAAAGGCCATTCCTCTGAGAGAATGACCACTTTCTCTCCCAAAGCTGCTGCTTTCAGAGCTGTGGCTCCCCCAGCCCCAGCCACTGAATGCAACTACACCAAGAAATCAATGGTTCTCACGGCCAGAGAGATGCTTCCACACAGTTTAATTTGGCATAATTATAAGTTTCTTCAATACATCGTATGATGTGCATTGTTGTTTCAGCAAAAATTGTTTGGCCACAGAGAGCTTTTTATTATTGAAAAGAAGGTAATTTTTTTTCTCATGTTCTTTATCATCCCTTCAGGCTGGTTCTCCCCCACATTCACACGCTTCCATGATAGACACTGTCTGGGGTTGCTTTCTCCCTTTCCTCCAGTTTATGCTTTGGAGGGAGAGGGAAGCCTAAATTATATGGTATGATTTTAGAGGCTGTGGAGGCCAAGGGAAGGCCAGGTCAATGGGGGAGGGGGGGAGGGTGCCTCCTGGAAATGGAGATGACCTCAGGCTCCCTGAGTCAGGCTGTCTGTGGCCAAGGACCCTGACACGCAGACTGGACCCCATGAGCTCCCATGACCACTGGCTCAGGATTCTGCTCATTTAGGACTCAAAGCCTGGGTCTGTCACTTGCTAGCTATATGACATCAGACAAGGTGCTTAACCTTGCTCTTTTTTCAGTCCAGTTTGCCTCCCAAACTGAAGTTCAAATATTCCTGGAAGGAGTATGTCACTGTACTGCGGGGGAGGAGGGGGGCAAAGTCAACCATCAAGGAATTTTTCATGATGCACCAGTTTTATCAGAACAGCAGTGTGTGTGTGTGTGTGTGTGTGTGTGTGTGTGTGTGTGTGTGTGTGCAGCAACAGTAATATAACATTTATATGAAAACAAATCCTGCAAGGTAGTGGAGGAGATATTCACATGCTCATGAATTTTTAAGGCTGAACAGGCAACTTTGAAGATATTTAATGTTTGTCTTGGCAGCTTTTATCTACACATTCTCTCTCAGTTCTTACTCATTCTCTTTTTTGTCCTGTTTAAAGATACTTCAGAGAAAAGTGTGACAGACGACCATTTCTCCTGTAAAATAAATGTTATGCTCCTTGCCTAAGAGCAGTGGTATCATGCTTACCTAAGAGAACGTATTTAAAATCATTCGAGGCTCAGCACTGAGTTTCTAGTGCTGAGAACAAGAGCATGCCCCATGAAATAAGAAGCTAGTAACTTGAACTTTATTTACTAAAATTAAAAATTTCTGCTCCGTGAAAGACGCTATTAAGATAGTCAGAAGATCAGCCACAGAATGTGAGAAAATATTTGCCAAACACACATCTGATGAAAGATATATTCAAAATATACAAGGGACTTCCTTAGTGGTCCGATGGCTAAAACTCCATGCTCCCCATGCAGGGGGCCTGGGTTCGGTCACTTGTCAGGGTATTATATCCCTCATGCCACAACTAAGAGTTCAGAAGACTGAAGATAAGATCCCAAGTGCCACAGCTAAGACCTGGCACAGTCAAATAAATAAATATAAATATAAATTAAAAGACCCAAAATATAGAAGGACATTGAAGACTCAACAGTAAGAAAATGTGCAAAAGATCTAAACAGACTTCTCACCAAAGAAGATCTATAGAAGGTACGTGCGCATGTGTGCTAAGTTGCCTTAGTCGTGTCTGACCCTGTGCAACCCTATGGACTGTACCTCACCAGGCTCCTCCGTCCATGAGATTCTCCAGGCAAGAATACTGGATGGATTGGCATGCCCTCCTCCAGGGGATCTTCCTAATCCAGGGATAGAACCTGCATCTCCTGGGTCTCCTGCATTGGCAGGTGGGTTCTTTACCACTAGCGCCACCTGAGAAGACCACAGAAGATAATCACATAAAAAACGATGCACATCATTTGCCATTGGGAAAGTGAGAGTTAAAACAACAAGTGTGTATCACTACACACCTATAAGAATGGCCCAAATTCGAACCACTGACAGCACCAACTACTGGTGAGGATGTGGAGCAACAGGAAGTCTCATTGATTGCTGGGGGACGTAAAATGGCATGACCTCCCTAGGAGACAGTTGGGCAATTTCTAACAAAGCTAACTATGGTCTCACTATATGATTCAGCAATTGTACTGCTAGATATTTCTCCAACTGATTTGAAAACTCATGTCCAAACAACACCCCTCACACTGGTATTTATAGAAGCTTTATTCATAATTTCCAGAAAAACCCTAGCCCACACAAATACCCAAAATGTCCTTTGATAGATGGACAAACATAGTGTAGCACAATATTATTATTATTATTGGAATGGAATATTATTCTATAATAAAATATAAAGAACTATTAAGGCATAGATGTGACCCCATGGACAGTAGCTCACCAGGCTCCTCTGTCTATGGGATTCTCCAGGCAAGAATACTAGAGTGGGTTGCCATTTCCTTCTCTAGGGGATCTTCCCGACCCAGGGATCAAACCCAGCTCTCCCTCACTGTAGGCAGATGCTTTACCGTCTGAGCCACCAGGGAGGACTGTAGAAAGACATGAGTGAATCCTAAATGCTTATTGCTAGGTGAAGGAGAGTAGTCTAAAAAGACTGCATACTCTATGATTCTAATTACATTCCATTTTAGAAAAGGTAAAACCATAGTGAAGGTAAAAAAGGCAGTAGTTACCTGAGGATTTGGGGGAGGGTTGAATAGGTAATCACTACGAACAAAGCTAGTGGAGGTGATGGAATTCCAGTAGAGCTATTTCAAATCCTAAAAGATGATTCTGTGAAAGTGCTGCACTCAATATGCCAGCAAATTTGGAAAACTCACCAGTGGCCACAGGACTGGAAAAGGTCCGTTTTCATTCCAATCCCAAAGAAAGCCAATGCCAAAGAATGCTCAAACTACCGCACAATTGCAGTCATCTCACACGCAAGTAAAGTAATGCTCAACATTCTCCAAGCCAGGCTTCAGCAATACATGACCCGTGAACTCCCTGATGTTCAAGCTGGTTTTAGAAAAGGCAGAGGAACCAGAGATCAAATTGCCAACATCTGCTGGATCATGGAAAAAGGAAGAGAATTCCAGAAAAACATCTATTTCTGCTTTATTGACTCTGCCAAAGCCTTTGACTGTGTGGATCACAATAAACTGTGGAAAATTCTGAAAGAGATGGGCATACCAGACCACCTGACCTGCCTCTTGAGAAATCTGTATGCAGGTCAGGAAGCAACAGTTAGAACTGGACATGGAACAACAGACTGGTTCCAAAGAGGAAAAGGAGTACGTCAAGGCTGTATATTGTCACCCTGCTTATTTAACTTCTATGCAGAGTACACCATGAGAAACGCTGGACTGGAATAAACAAAAGCTGGAATCAAGATTGCCGGGAGAAATATCAGTAACCTCAGATATGCAGATGACACCACCCTTATGGCAGAAAGGGAAGAGGAGCTAAAAGGCCTCTTGATGAAAGTGAAAGAGGAGAGTGAAAAAGTTGGCTTAAAGCTCAACATTCAGAAAATGAAGATCATGGCATCCGGTCCCATCACTTCATGGGAAATAGATGGAGAAACAGTGGAAACAGTGTCAGACTTTATCTTTTTGGGCTCCAAAATCACTGCAGATGGTGACTGCAGCCATGAAATTAAAAGATGCTTACTCCTTTGAAGAAAAGTTATGACCAACCTAGATAGCATATTCAAAAGCAGGGACATTACTTTGCCGACTAAGGTGCATCTAGTCAAGGCTATGGTTTTTCCTGTGGTCATGTATGGGTGTGAGAGTTGGACTGTGAAGAAGGCTGAGCGCCGAAGAATTGTTGCTTTTGAACTGTGGTGTTGGAGAAGACTCTTGAGAGTCCCTTGGACTGCAAGGAGGTCCCACCAGTCCATTCTGGGATTTCTTTGGAAGGAATGATGCTAAAGCTGAAGCTCCAGTACTTCAGCCACCTCATGGGAAGAGTTGACTTATTGGAAAAGACTCTGATGCTGGGAGGGATTGGGGGCAGGAGGAGAAGGGGACGACAGAGGATGAGATGGCTGGATGGCATCACCGACTCGATGGATGTGAGTCTGAGTGAACTCCGGGAGTTGGTGATGGACAGGGAGGCCTGGCGTGCTGCGATTCATGGGGTCGCAAAGAGTTGGACACAAGTGAGTGACTGAACTAAACTGAGCTGAACTGAATAGATAAAGCACAGGGGATTTTTTTAGGGTGGTGAAACTCTGACACTGTAACTGTGGGTGGATACATGACATTATGCATTTATCAAAACACATGGACGGTTACAGCAGAGTGAACCTTAATATGCAAATTAAAAACTCATGTAGGAGGTCAAGGAGTCCCAGGATGGGATGCAGAATGTGACAAGATACTATAATTGTATTACAAATCTATGAGACACTTTAAGTGATGTGAGTGGAGGAAAAGGTTGCTAACCTAAGTAACTTTGGAAATGGGTGGAGTTTGTAAAACTAAAGGTAAAAGAAACTATACATGAGCACTGTACTCTAGTTAAAAGTTGCTTTTCCATGGGAATATGAGCTAACAGTTCTGATACTGTTATACAAATATGCTGGAATTGAGCAATTAAATAAGCGGATGATGGGAGCCTGGTTTCTTAGTATTGGAGTGAGTATCAATCGGTGAGCAAGAGGAAGAAGCTAGAATGATCCAGGAGGCAATGGATCAGAGTTGGAGACATCAGTATAAACTATATTTGGCTTTATATATATATATATATATATATATATATATATATATATATATATATATAAATTCCCTATTTCCCTGGTGGCTCAGACAGTAGAGCTACCTGCAATATGGGAGACCTAGGTTTGATCCCTGGGTTGGGAAGATTTCCTAGAGAAGAAAATGGCGACTTATTCCTGTATTCTTGCCTGGAAAATCACTTGGATGGAGGAGCCTGGCAGGTTACAGTCCATGGGGCTGCAAAAAGTTGGACATGACTGAGTGACTACCACTAATAATAATAACGTATAAATACATGGATTATTGCTTGGTACACACATAAATGCTTCCTTGCTCTGTAACATGAGAGAACCTATAAGTTATGACACTCCAGTCATAAGGAGCATACCTAGTGTCCAGATCTCGGTTTCTAATGCCATTCTGCAATAAAAGGAACCATTTCTCCTTAGAGAAATGGCTGAATCTAAGACTGGGGCAGAAAATTTATAAGATTAGGCTAGAACACCTCACAATACCAGAAAATAAAGAAGTGCTCAAAAAGAAAATAAAGCAAGGCATGACAATGATGGGGTCTGTCAAAGGGATGCAGGAACCAACTAAAAGAACTCTCAATGGCCAAGGCTGGTGCAATTTAAGCAACAAAGCTAATAAGCTAATATTCAGTTACAACATAAAATATAGAATAAATATCCATGAGTTCATGCTGATATAAACAAATGATTGAATAAATAAATCAACAAGGAAGACCATATAAGTTTCCTATTCAGCAGAACTCCAAATAATTCATGTAGATAGGCTGCCACTGAGGAGGTGAAACATACTCCCCACTCGGGTGCAGACTTCACATACTGGTTTCCTCCCAAAGACTGCAGTATGGAAAGAGGGAGAAAAAGAGTAACTCTGCCTTGGAGAAATCTGACAAACATTACCTCAGTCAGGTGATCAAAGTGTTAGTCGCTCAGTCGTGTCTGACTCTTTGTGACCCCATGGACAGTAGCTCACCAGGCTCCTCTGTCCATGGAATTCTCCAGGCAAGAATACTGGAGTGGGTTGCCATTCCCTTCTCCAGGGGATCTTCCTGACCCAGGGATCAAACCCTGGTTTTCTGCATTCCAGGCAGATTCTTTACATTTGAGCTACTGGGAAACCCCCAGGTGATCAAAGTCAAAATCAATAATGTTAATTCATCTTTGATATCAGTTCAGTTCAGTTCAGTCACTCAGTCATGTCCAACTCTTTGTGACCCCATGGATTGCAGCACGCCGGGCCTCCCTGTCCATCACCATCTCCCAGAGTTCACTCAGACTCACGTCCATCAAGTCAGTGATGCCATCCAGCCATCTCATCCTCTGTCGTCCCCTTCTCCTCCTGCCCCCAATCCCTCCCAGCATCAGAGTCTTTTCCAATGAGTCAAATCTTCGCATGAGGTGGCCAAAGTACTGGAGTTCCAGCTTTAGCATCATTTCTTCCAGAGAAATCCCAGGGCTGATCTCTTTCAGAATGGACTGGTTGGATCTCCCTGCAGTCCAAGGGACTCTCAAGAGTCTTCTCCAACACCACAGTTCAAAAGCATCAATTCCTCGGCGCTCAGCCTTCTTCACAGTCCAACTCTCACATCCATACATGACCACAGGAAAAACCATAGCCTTGACTAGACAGACCTTAGTTGGCAAAGTCATGTCTCTGCTTTTGAATATGCTATTTAGGTTGGTCATAACTTGTCTTCCAAGAAGTAAGTGTCTTTTAATTTCATGGCTGCAGTCACCATCTGCAGTGATTTTGGAGCCCAAAAAAATAAAGTCTGACACTGTTTCCACTGTTTCCCCATCTATTTCCCATGAAGTGATGGGACCGGATGCCATGATCTTCGTTTTCTGAATGTTGAGATTTAAGCCAACTTTTTCACTCTCCACTTTCACTTTCATCAAGAGGCCTTTTAGTTCCTCTTCCCTTTCTGCCATAAGGGTGGTGTCATCTGCATATCTGAGGTGATTGATATTCCTCCCAGCAATCTTGATTCCAGCTTTTGTTTATTCCAGTCCAGCGTTTCTCATAAAGTACTCTGCATATAAGTTAAATAAGCAGGGTGATAATATACAGCCTTGACGTACTCCTTTTCCTATTTGGAACCAGTCTGTTGTTCCATGTCCAGTTCTAACTGTTGCTTCCTGACCTGCATACAGATTTCCAAGAGGCAGGTGAGGTGGTCTGGTATTCCCATCTCTTTCAGAATTTTCCACAGTTTATTGTGATCCACACAGTCAAAGGCTTTGGCAGAGTCAATAAAGCAGAAATAGATGTTTTTTCTGGAATTCTCTTGCTTTTTCCATGACCCAGTGGAGGTTGCCAATTTGATCTCTGGTTCCTCTGCCTTTTCTAAAACCAGCTTGAACATCAGGGAGTTCACAGTTCATGTATTGCTGAAGTCTGGCTTGGAGAATTTTGAGCATTACTTTACTAGTATGTGAGATGAGTGCAATTGTGCTGTAGTTTGAGCATTCTTTGGCATTGTCTTTCTTTGGGATTGGAATGAAAACTGACCTTTTCCAGTCCTGTGGCCACTGGTGAGTTTTCCAAATTTGCTGGCATATTGAGTGCAGCACTTTCACAGCATCATCTTTCAGGATTTGAAATAGCTCCACTGGAATTCCATCACCTCCACTAGCTTTGTTCGTAGTGATGCTTTCTAAGGCCCACTTGACTTCACATTCCAAGATGTCTGGCTCTAGGTTAGTGATCACATCATCATGACTATCTGGGTCGTGAAGATCTTTTTTGTACAGTTCTTTCATGTATTCTTGCCACCTCTTCTTAATATCTTCTGCTTCTGTTAGGACCCTACCATTTCTGTCCTTTATCGAGCCCATCTTTGCATGAAATGTTCCCTTGGTATCTCTAATATTCTTGAAGAGATCTCTAGTCTTTCCCAATCTGTTGTTTTCCTCTATTTCTTTGCATTGATCGCTGAAGAAGGCTTTCTTATCTCTCCTTGCTATTCTTTCGAACTCTGCATTTAGATGCCTATATCTTCCCTTTTCTCCTTTGCTTTTCGCCTCTCTTCTCTTCACAGCTATTTGTAAGACCTCCCCAGAGAGCCATTTTGCTTTTTTGCATTTCTTTTCCATGGGGATGGTCTTGATCCCTGTCTCCTGCACAACATCACGAACTTCATTCCATAGTTCATCAGGCACTCTATCAGATCTAGGCCCTTAAATCTATTTCTCACTTCCACTGTATAATCATAAGGGATTTGATTTAGGTCACACCTGAATGGTCTAGAGGTTTTCCCTACTTTCTTCAATTTAAATCTGAATTTGGTAATAAGGTTATATGCTATGACCAAAATGGAACTCTGAACTTTGTGATCTTCCTTCCTAAACCTGTCTATCTAACCCTATGAAAAACATCAGATGAAGTCTAATTGAGGGGCAGTCTACAAAATACCTGATCAATGATCCTCAAAACTGTCAAGGCCATCTAAAGCAAGGGAACTCTGAATAACTGTCATAGCCAAAAGGAGCTTAGCGGACAAGATAGCTATTCTGGAGAGGATTCTGGAACAAAAAAAAATGACATTAGGTAAAAGTTAAAAATATCTGAGCCAAATGGACTTCAGCTATAATACTGGCACATTAATGAGTTAGGGCTTTCCTGGTGGCTCAATGGGTTCAATCCTTGGGTTGGGAAGATCCCCTGTAGAAGAAAATGGCAACCCATTCTAGTATTCTTGCCTAGGAAATCCCATGGATAGAGGAGCCTGGAAGGCTACAGTCCATGGGGTTGCAAAGAGTCAGACATGACTGAGCAGCTAAACAACAATGATAACAGACATACCATGTTGATGTACAATGTTGGGGGAATCTAAGTGTGAGATATATGGGCGCTCCTTATCTTTCTTTTTTTTTTATTTTAGTTTTTTATTTTTTAAATTTTAAAATCTTTAATTCTTACATGCGTTCCCAAACAGGAACCCCCTCCCACCTCCCCTCCCCATAACATCTCTCTGGGTCATCCCCATGCACCAGCCCCAAGCATGCTATATCCTGCGTCAGACATAGACTGGCGAGTCAATTCTTACATGATAGTATACATGTTAGAATGTCATTCTCCCAAATCATCCCACCCTCTCCCTCTCCCTCTGAGTCCAAAAGTCCATTATACACATCTGTGTCTCTTTCCCTGTCTTGCATACAGGGTCGTCCTTGCCATCTTCCTAAATTCCATATATATGTGTTAGTATACTGTATTGGTGTTTTTCTTTCTGGCTTACTTCACTCTGTATAATCGGCTCCAGTTTCATCCATCTCATCAGAACTGATTCAAATGAATTCTTTTTTACGGCTGAGTAATACTCCATTGTGTATATGTACCACAGCTTTCTTATCCATTCATCTGCTGATGGACATCTAGGTTGTTTCCATGTCCTGGCTATTATAAACAGTGCTGCGATGAACATTGGGGTACATGTGTCTCTTTCAATTCTGGTTTCCTCAGTGTGTATGCCCAGCAGTGGGATTGCTGGGTCATAAGGTAGTTCTATTTGCAATTTTTTAAGGAATCTCCACACTGTTCTCCATAGTGGCTGTACTAGTTTGCATTCCCACCAACAGTGTAGGAGGGTTCCCTTTTTTCCACACCCTCTCCAGCATTTATTGCTTGCAGATTTTTGGATTGCAGCCATTTTGACTGGTGTGAAGTAGTACCTCATTGTGGTTTTGATTTGCATTTCTCTGATAATGAGTGATGTTGAGCATCTTTTCATGTGTTTGTTAGCCATCTGTATGTCTTCTTTGGAGAAATGTCTATTTAGTTCTTTGGCCCATTTTTTGATTGGGTCGTTTATTTTTCTGGAATTTTCCTGTAAGTCTAAAACTATTCAATAATATAAAGTTTATTTTTAAAATGTGCTAATACCATAAAAAATCATTTGTTCAGTGGCTGCTATGAAAAGATAATAAATGATAATGAGATTTGAGAATTTTTATCTACTCAATGGCCTAGAAGGAAAGCACTCAGAGGAATGTCCTGATAAGGGTTGCTCTTATGGAAACTGAAATTCCAAGGGCATGGATACTGGCTGATGCCAAGCTTTCAGAGAAGGGGTACCATTATTCTTTTTGAGACAAGGACATTTTTTTTTCTTTCTGAAAGGGAGGAGGAAGTTGAATAATACAATAATGAATATTTATTTGGTACTGAACTATGTGCTACATGCTTTACTGATAGAGGGAAAAAGAGGAAAAACTGATGTGCAGAGAACCTGCCCTGCCCAATAACATATGACTGATAGAGGATGGGGGCTTCTCTGGTGGTTCTGACAGTAAAGAATCTGCCTGTAATGCAGGAGACATGGGTTTGATTTCTGGGTCGGGAAGATCCCCTGGAGCAGGAAATCTGCTCTGGGATTCTTGCCTGAAAAACCCCATGGAAGGACAGCCTGATGGGCTCCAGTCCACGGGGTCTCAAAAGAGAGGGACACGACTCAGAACTAAACAACAGTAGAGGATGGGAAGTACGAAGCAGGATTTGGACCCAGGAAGCTTGGCTCCAACGCCATCTCCATGAGGCTACTTGCCAGGAAACATGATGTTGCCCTGTGACCACTCAGATCCTCTGCAATATTTCTAAAGTACTGGAATGTGTGGTGTGAGCAGTATGTTTTCTGTAGAAACAAGAAAAGGACTGAACATAATGGTCTTGGATGACTTTGGACTGTCAAAGGTCAGTTAGAGTTTAGGTCAAGTTTACTTAGCTCTCTGAGTCTCAGGACAACGTGGTGCCGTGGGAGCATGGTACTTAGCTGACACTGGATAATGCTATTATTAATGCCACTGGCCATCCCCTTCCTGCCCCACTCCCTACTCACCCCTCACTCCAATACCCTAGAGGCTCCTTCAAGCTGGGCCTCTTCCTTAGGGGAAACAGGATGTCTTCTACAGGCTTGGGCCAGGTCTCTGGGGGTTCAGGGTGGGAAGAGGCTGTCTAATTGGTTAACCTGGAGTGGGGCACCGGAGAGGAAGCCATGTTTCCGGGAGCTGAGGAAACCACCATTTCCTCCTTCAGCAGGAAGCGGCCTTAGCTATTCTCAGCACCCTGTGCTCCTTAGCCGGGTGGAGCAATGGAAATCACAGCCTGGCAGTGTCTCAGGCTTGCCTTCTGCTGTTTAACAATCTCCCAGTCAAAATAAACTGGCTCCTTAGGTCTCCAGGGCATGGTTAAGGTAATAATTGAGAGGGAGAAGCCAGAGGCCTGGCTGCAGCACAAAGGCGTGGAGAGACTTTTAAAATATCTGGCTGGTATTGGTTGCTTGTGCCTCATTAAAGTGGTTTAATTGAAGCATTGTGAAGACAAACAAGCCCAGAGATTTTGTTATGGTTTCTCAAACAGCCAGTTTCCACCTCTTGAGAACCTGGATTAATGGGCATGGGGAGACTGTCTATCCTTTAAGCATAGACGTGGATAACTTTTCAACAGGAAAGCTGCGTGATTCAGTAGAAAGGAAACTGGAACATGAACCAGAGAGAAGTGGGTTCAGATCTGAACTTCACCAGACACGCTATTTTGAGAGGGTCATACTATGGCTGACCTAGGCTTTCCTCATGCCGCAAAACACACCCTGTTTACATCAGGAAGTAACGCTGAGAACAACCTGGATCCCTTCTTTCCTTTATCTCCTCACATCTACCAGTTCCAGAGCCTTGGAGATTCCATCCCTCTCTCCCTCATTCTTTCATTCCTTCCAGAAAAGTTTGAGAGAACATGAAGTCACTCAGTCGTGTCCAACTCTTTGCGACCCTGTGGACTGTAGTCCACCAGGCTCCTCCATCCATGGGATTTTCCAGGCAAGAATACTGGAGTGGGTTGCCATTTCCTTCTCCAGGGGATCTTCCTGATCCAGGGATCGAACCCAGGTCTCCTGCACTGCAGGGAGATGCTTTAACCTCTGAGCCACCAGGGAAGCCCCTAATGTCTGGAAGCAGTCTTGCCTGTAGGGACTCAGGGAATGACATAGCTTACATTCATTTGAGGAAGCAGATAACAGATCAGTAAACACAAATATGTGAGATAATTTTATATTCTGATCAGGCCATGAAAGAAATGAGCATATGCTTTGACAGAAAGTGGTTTGTGGGGCTCACATTTGGGCAATGCCTCACTGAGGAGACAGCTGCCTCTTTAAGGCAGTCAGCTGAGTGGGTGACCTGACTTCTGAGTGGGACGGGGCAGGGCAACTGTTCATTGATGGTGTTTTTACTGGGAGATACTTGATACCAGAGGTGTAGTTGTGAGCCAGACAGTCAAGGTCTCTGCTCTCATGGAGCTTATATTTTAGAGGGGGGACAGAGAAAACTAAACAAAACCAGCTATAGGTAAACACTTTTCATGCAGAGAATGAAGTCAAGGTTTGGTCACAGACAGTGTTAGGTGACTAGGCAGAGGAAACAGCAGGCAGAGGGCCTGAGGCCAGAAGGGGCCTGCTAGTGAGAGAAGCAAAAGGAATGGGCTGTTCCTCGGCCCACACCTGGACATTCCCCATGCCCCACTGATCACATTCATCGTCACCCAGATCACAGTGGCTCTGAGTCTCCTCTCCGCTTATTTGTGAGAATTCCAGTCTGGTTCTCCTTCTGGGGGAGTGCTCATACAGTCGGCAGCTCAGGCATTGCTCACCCAAATCCTCCTTGGAGGTGATCTCCTTGACCACACTGAAGGGGGAGCTGGCTGTCTAACGAATGTGATGTCTAGAGAAACATAGCCCATCAACACAGGGGTAGGTCCAACATATGATGCCGTGTGGGGCACCCTGACTCTGGGAAGCATATAATGTACTAGCGAAAGACCTGGGTGTACTCATTCAGAACAATTTTTTTTTTTTAGGGTGACTGCTACATGCTAGATTGATAGGTATGTGCTCAGTCCCTTTGGTCAAGTCCAATTCTGTGCGATCCCATGGACTGTGGCCTGCCTGGCTCCTCTGTCCACGGGATCCTCTAGGCAAGAATACTGGAGGGGGTTGCCATATGCTTCTCTAAGGGATCTTCCTGACCCAGGGATTGAACATGTGTCTCCTACATCTCCTGCATTGGCAGGGGGGCTCTTTACCACTAGTGCCACACAAGAAGCCCAGAGAAGCTGGTAACACCAGGGGAAAAGACAGACTAGCCCTTGCCCTCACCACCCATTGATGTTAGAAGTTAGTAGGCCTTTAAAACAAAGGTAGGGTGTCTGGATGCCATTCAAAGCAGGAGGTATGTGAATCACCAGGGAGACTCTGCGGCAACTTCTAAAGAGCCTAGCCCACGCTGGTGTGGAGAGTAAAGAGGGCTTACTGGTTCACCATAACTAAAAGGCTGAAAGGTGGACAGGCCTCAGATGCGTTCTCATCAGGGCTCCAGCTCTGGGTCCCTGTGATTCCCCTGGCTCCATCCTTGCACGGGCCAGCGCCTTCTACTTGCTACGTTCCCTCCAGGTCCCCTTCAGGTGATGGCTGCCAGCAGACCCAGAGACTGTGCGTTCTCATTCATGTTCTGGAAAGAGAATGAGAGTGAGAAAGGGAGCAACAGATTACTCCATACCACCACAAACGGTATTCACTTCTGAGATAGTGGCCTGTCCTTGAAACCTGCCTAATCTCTGCAGCCCAATCTCTGTGGCCGAAAGAATGGCTTCGCAGGTGGCACAGTGGTAGAGAATCTACCTGCCAATGCAGGAGAAGGAGGCAGGAGACAAGGGTTGGATCCCTAGGTTGGGAAGATCCCCTGGAGTAGAAAATGGCAAATTAGTCTAATATTCTTGTCTGGGAAATCCCATGGACAGAGTAGCCTGGCGGGCTACAGTCCATGGGGTCACAAAGAGTTGGACACGACAGAGAGACTAAACAACGACAGAGAGAATGCAGTGGCCAGGTTACCAGTTCCCATAGCAGGGCCAGTGGGACTCCTGGGATTGCCCAAACCACGGGCAGATGCGTGGGCAGGATGGGTACTGGGCAGCAGCAACAATGCCTATCCCCACGGAAAGATTTCATGCAGAAGTTTGATATAACCTGACTTACATTTTGAAAGATCACTCTCCTCAGAAGAGGGAAAAAGAGAAAGCAGGAGATACCGTCAAAGCTGTTACGAAGAGAGATGATGGTGACTGGGCCCAGGATGGGAGGCAGATTGGATTCCTGTCTTTGTTACTTAGCAGTTGAAGTAGCGATGACATGTGCCTTAAGTTTCCATCAGTTTCCCATTCATATCATGGTTGTATAGACTTTTAACTTTCAGGACCGGAGTGATACTGTAAACCTGTCTGCCACAGTGAAGGTCTTCAGTAAGTGACATTATTAGTATTAACGTCCAAACTCCTTAGGTCGACACACATGTCCCTTCATGTGCTGGACTCAGATAACTCTAGATGGGGGAAAGAGCGGGTGGGGAGTCTCCTGGATTCCACCAACACAAGCACTCTTCCCATGACATGGTAGGACCTTCCGAGATGGGAAAAAGCTATCTGATAGCCAGTCATGAAACTTCAGGTTTATTCCCAGGGGCTTTTGTCTCTAGACCGATTACTTATTGTCCATATCTTGACCAGCACAGAGATTGTTTGTTGTGTTGTTAGCCCACAGATATCGACAAAAGAAGGAAGGTTGGCCCAAGACAAGAAACAAACCAGCTTGCTCAGATTTCCAGGAATTTTTTTCTTGAGCTGAATTGCAGTGTGGTTTTTTGTCACTCCCTAAAACCAGTGTCCTGAGCCCAGGAAAACCCCCTGCTTATCGCTGTCAGTCCAGACTGTTTGCACCAAAGTCAATGGATTGAGTGTTTTCCCTGAGAATAATTCTGCAGAATAAAATGGAGTCTCAGTTTGCAAGGGAGATATGAATTCCTGGCAGAAAGTGAGCTCATAGGTAATAGAAGGGCTATACCTAGCACATGTATGTTGTGGGTGGATTCAAAGGGGCTAGTGGGAGGGGCTTGATCATGATGGAGGGGGTCACTCTTTCTGTTTTCAGTTAGGTTTCAGTGGGGATAGTGGGAACCCATGAATTTGGGAATTAAACTAACCTGGGTTTTAATCTCATCTCTGCCATTGTGAGATTTTTCATTCATTTAAAACAGGCCGGATACCAGGGATCAAAAACTATAAAACCCACCCTAAGAAATGACTGTCTAACAATAGACAAAGAGTAGTAGATTATAACAGAGTATGGATGGGGGAGAAACTTGGAAGCAGGTTATGAGAGCTCAGAGATTGGTGGGGCAGGGCACCAAATCTGGTCTTGCTGTGGGGGAAAGTCATGGAGGGCTTCCTGAAAGAAGCATGAAACTTTGGGTAGGAAGAGATATTAGCTTGGAGAAGGGCAGTGGAGAGGTGAGCAAGTGTCAGATAATGAAGGCCCTGAGAGTTACTTTTGTTTCAACTATATCTGAGAACAAGCAGAAGTTCTTGAAAGATTTGAAGTAAGGGAAAGGCGTGGTGGGCACAAATGCCTTTACACCATTTTTGGTTGCTGTATGAAGAATGGACTGAAGGGGAACAAGGCAGGAAGCAGAGACAAAAGTGTTGAGGGTGCCATGCAGCCAAGGTGAGAGAGGACGGATCCTGGATTAAGGCTGTGGGTTGGAGAGAAAAAGTAATACTTGGAATTAAGGGATATTTGAGATGTGGTTACTTGATCTCAGAGAATGATTGGAATATTACATGCCAGACACTCTAATTGCTTCATTCTGTTTCTTGTAAAGTCTCTGTGAGGGGAGTATGGTTCCAAGAGGTTGAGCAACTTGTCCACAACAGTGAGTACAGAATTCAAACCCAGGCCTGCCTGTCCCTGAATCCCTCACTTTCCACCACTAGACCAGGCTGCTTCCTAAGTCAAATATGACAATGTATGGTTTATCATGTTTAAATTAAGTTACCATAGAGGTTAGACAATTCTGAAGGATTTAAGCAGAGTGATATAAATTCAGACTGAGGAAAGTTGATGACCAATATCTTTGGGAGTATCATGCGGACCACCACCTTCATCTGTCAAAAATCCCACCCACCATCCTTGCAGGGAGTTTAACTAGGTCAATTGTCACTTTCACTTGGAAACCTTCATGGGTGGCCCTCCTTCCCGAGGCAGAATTAATAGCACTTATTATCTTCTTATCCTTGCCTGTCTTCAAGTCTGTTTTGCCCCCTGGCCTGGGAGCACCTTGAGGCACAATGTTCTCATTGCTGTGTTATACCCAGTGCGAAGCTAAGGATGATAGACTTGTTTGACACTGGATGAATGAATGATTGCAAGAAGATCATGGTCTCAGTGATATAATCTGTCATGATAGAATGTGCCAATGACGGCTCAGTTGGTGTCTATTACACCAAGTGCTTTGCCTTCTTTATACCAAGTGTGGTTTCCTCCTGGGAACTATCTTTTCTGTTTGTGTTCCTTCCTCCTCCTCTGGAGTCATGGCTGAACTGCAGTGTCCCTTGTGCATGTATTCAATGCCATTCTTCCTTAGCTGTTGTTCGCTTGGCCCTCGGACAAATTACAGGTTTCTCCTAGCCTGGCTTTAATCATCACAACCTTGACTCCTCATCAAACTCTGCCCCATCTCAAACCAGTGCTTAAAGGACGCTCTTACCCTCAGAAGAAGTGGTATAATTTTCATAAACACAGGTCATTTCCTCCTTGCATCAATGTCAGATACTGAAACCATCACTTAACAAGATGTAGCAGAAATACAGAATGTCTGAATAAAGTCTGTGGACAATGGTATTTTTTTTTTTTTTTCTGTTTTAGAGTTCCGTGGAATTACTCTCCCAAAATATTCCTAATGTTTTATTTACTTCAGCTTTGGGTTTATTTTGGGAGAAACTTTCCTGAATCTGAGTCTTAGGATGTGATTCTTATCCTGGTCACATCCTGGGGCGTTGTTTGGCTTGAATGGGCTCTAGCTCTTCCAGGGAACCCCAGGCGATGAGGAAGAAGCTGGAGGATGTCAACTCCCGAGAGCAGGACAGAGACAGGGATGGCGAACCTACACTTGGAAACACTCCCCAAAGGAAGGCCAGTATCCCGTACTGTAAGGACAATGGCAAGGGACAGCCCAGCTCAGACTTAATCAATTATCTATTCCGGAGACTGGTGTGTCTCATAGTTTCCAACATCTGAGTGATTTGTGAATATTAGGAATTCAGACACTGGATGATTAAAACCACTAGTGCTGGGAATTTTCTTATTTCAGGAAATTTTGGTGGTGAGGCATGCTGGAACCTCACCAGCAGGCAGACCGAAAGGAAGTCCAGACAGGGGGTGGGAATGGGACTGACGGAAATGACCAAAATGCAGTGCAAGGACTTGGCTTTCTTGCCAGACAGAACAGTGCGGGCATCCTGCCTCCCTGAACCTCAGTTTCCTCTCTGGCAAATGGGGATGGTAATATCTATCTCAGAAGAGTATTGGGAGAATTGATTTTAATACTGTCATGCTCGACACACTGTAAAGGCTTAGGACTTGTGAGTTCTCCTCTATTTCTGTAGGGGTGAGGTAGACAGAAGTATAGCCTAGCTAGGAGGGTCTGATTTGAGGACAAGTGGTGGTCAGTGGTCCATCTAAGCCAGAATCTGGAGTTCAAGGGACTGGATCTGACTCAGAGGTGGGGAAAGTGCTGGCTAAGGTCAAGAGGGTTGTCAGAATCACCAGGCTTAGGACAGGGCTTTAATATAAACTGATCCCCATGGAGGCTCATGCATTCCCAGGTTTATCTCAGAGAGTACTGTATAGAGCAGCAGTTCTCAAAGTGTGGTCTGAGAACCATGGAGGAAATTGAGACGCTATCGGGTTTCCATGAGATCCAAACTATTTCTAGATTGCTAATGAGATTAGATTTGCCCTTTTCATTGTGTTAGCGTTTGATCTGATGGTGCAAAAATGGCAGTGGGTGACGTTGATGCTTTAGTATGAATCAAAGTGATGGTACCAAACGTCAGTTGTTTATTTTCCACATGTGCTGTGAGATCAGTCACTATGTTGTGTCTGACTCTTTGCGACGCTATGGACTGTAACATTCTGGGCTCCTCTGTCCATGGGGATTCTCCAGGCAAGGACACTGAAGTGGGTTGCCATGTCCTCCTCCAGGGGATCTTCGCGACCCAGGGATCGAACTCGGGTCTCTTACATCTCCTGCTTTCCTAGGTGCGGTCTTTACCACTAGTGCCACCTGGGAAACCCCATTTACCACCACACACGAACTTAAAATAAGAAAAAAAAAAAAGCCAATTTCACTTAAGAATGTCCTTGAATGAAGCAGTGTTGTGCTATTTGCTTAGTTGCTCAGTTATGTCCAACTCTTTGCAACCCCATGACCAGGCTCCTCTGCCTACGGAATTTCCCAGTAAAGAATATTGGAGTGGGTTGCCATTCCTTACTTCAGGGGATTTTCCTGACCCAGGGATTGAACCTGAGTCTCTTGCATCTCCTGCATTGGCAGGCAGCAGTAAAAATCATCAATTTATTAAATTTCAACCCTTGAGTATCTGTCTTTTGAATATTTTGTTTGATGGAATGGGATGTATAAATAAAGCATTTCTGCTGCCTGTCAAGGCACAATGGAACCTTGAGGAAAATCTCTGACAGTTGTTTGGGTTGGGAGCTGGACCAGCCATTTTTCTCACAAGACACCATTTTCCCTTGAAAGAATGACTGATATATGTACTGTGGTTATTCAGGCTTGGGTAGTCCGTAATTAGGTAGTTTGCTTGTTTTGTTTTTTAAAACAATGAAGTCAGGGCTGTAACTTTGAGGAAAACAAATGATGGTATTTGTTGCTAATGATAAAATTTGAGAGTTCAGATGAAAAATGAGGATTTTGAAAAATCTGTATTCTCTACTTTGAGCTGTCAGATCCCACAAGGCAGCTACCCTTTAGGAAACCACCTCCTGTCAGCTTGCACTGTATATCAAAGAAGAGTCTTCACAATGATCTGAAGAGGCTGCTAAGCTAGTCCTCCATTTTCCATGTCTGCGTGAGGCCAGGTTTCTTCATGTCTAGTTTTTAAAATTCATTTTTATTGGAGTAGTTGCTTTACAATGTTGCGTCAGTTTCTAGTGCACAGCAGAGTGAATTAGCCTTACGTATACACACATTCCCTGCCTTTTGGACTGCCTTCCTATTCAGGCCACCATGGGGCCTGCGTAGAGCTCGCTGTGCTGTGCGTGCCTGGAGGCCCAGTCGCTTCAGTCGCATCTGACTCTTCCTGACCCTGTGGACTGTAGCCCGCCAGGCTTCTCATCCATGGGCTTCTCCAAGCAGGAATACTGGAGTGGGTTGCCATTTCCTTCTCCAAGAGATCTTCCTGACCCAGCGATAGAACCTGTCTCCCGTGTTTACTGCATCGCAGGCGGCTTCTTTACTAACAGCCACTGGGGAAGCCCCTCCCTATGCTATACTCTTCATAATATTTCAAGTGTTAAGATACTAAACAAGGAGGCTATCAGACTTGAGATGATTCTAATGCTTTAGCAGCCTATGAAAACAACCCAAAACCTAAGCTGCAAATGTATCAAATTTAAGAACTCAAAACCAGAGGGCAACCAATCACAATCAACTAGACTTTCCTAAATGAGGCAACCACTTAAGCTACAGTCAATCAGACAGCTTCATTACTTCACTTCCACATCTTTTCTATAAAAGCCTCTTTCCTGGTTCTTCGTGGAACACTCATAACCACTACTGGTTTGGTGCTGCCAGATTTGAATTGATTTTTTGCTCAGCTAAGTTCTTAAAAATTTCCACCTGCCTCAGTTTATCTTTTAATACAACCAAATGCCATATCACAATAGATAGCACAAAAGAAGATATGAGAATACACTTATATGCTAAGTCAGACACTAAAGAGATTTATAAACATGAAATGATGTCATTCTTCTCACCAATCTTTATGTTGATTTTTTCATTTAAAAATATGTTATTTTGATTCATGTGTAGTGGGTTTATTATTGCTATTTTAGATAATTAATAAATGTTTTAAAAACTTCTTAACTCTAATTTCTAATATAGTTTGATCCACATAAATAAAAGCTCTTATAGTGTCATTAGTCATTTTAAGAGTGTAAATAAGCTATGATCAAATCTTGATTCTGACATTTAACCCGCTGTGCTACTCTGGGCAAATTACTTAGTTTCTCTGTGCCTCATTTTCTCCTCTGTTCCCAAATAGAAATAATTTTAACCTACCCCATAAAGATAGGTTGTGAGGATTAAATGAGGCGTGTCATGTGAAATGAGTAGAACGGCTCCGCTTCTGGCATGGAACAAGTGCTAAGTAACTATTGCAATAGTAATAGTCAACGCAACACAGCTTCACAGCTGTGATGGTTTGTGTTCCTGTCAGTTTTGTCCACCGGGCTGTGAAACCCCCAGAGCGGGGTATGCCCCTGATTTATCCCTGTGCCCTAGTACAAAGCTTAGTATCCACTAGGGAGTCATAAAGTTTAGAAAGTAAACGGATGTGAAGCTAGGAGAAGGCAGGACCGAAGCAGGGCGGATCCCAGAGGGATGCCAGAAAAGACAACCAAATTCCTGAACCAGGAGACTCACATCCCAAGTGGTAAGAGTGAGGCATGAACGGGACCTGGAGTGAGGTGGCAGCAGATAGGGATGAGAGAGGAGGGTCCTACATGTTTGCAGTCCCTTCTGCAAAGCCACTGGTGCTGGCCACTGGGTGTAGCCGGCTGTATCAAGATCCAGGGCGGAGACCGGCTCCACCTGGTGGTGGGGCTGGGTGAGACAGCTGTCTCATTCCCCCTGGACTACAAGGCGGATTTGCTAGCAATGGGGATCTCCGTGTCTGCTGCTGTGTGGAGTTGGAGAGATCAAAGCTCAAAGAATTAAGGCTGGAGCATTAAATTTGAGTCTTTCCTAATTTTTCATACGTACGTTTTATATGGTTAGGTACGTGTTTGACCATCTTGCCTTTGTGAATTGTTATCCTGAGGTATTTTTGGATATCCAGGAAGGAAGGGGAAAATGTCATTCAATGTGTACTTTTTGCCAGGAGCTTTATTTATGATTTCTAATTTATTTCTCATAACTGCCTCATGAGGAAGGTGCTGGTCTTGCTGTTTGGGGTATGAGCTAACTGAGGCTCAGGGAGTGTAAGCCATGTCTCCACGGTCACATTGCTCACCAGTGGGCTAGCTGGCATTTGAACCTAAGTCTGTATGAACACTGTGTCCATGCCCTTTAAAAAAGCAAATTTCATTGTATTTTTATTATTTAAGTAACGCACGTTTATCATCTGAAAGTGAGAAAATACTGATAAGTGAGAAATAAAAATTATACCCATATATTCTACCATTCAAATATGAATTATTATCACATTTATATGTTGTTTCAGACTTTCCCCCTTGCATGTATTACCTGCTTTTCTGTTTAACAATATATTGTGGATGTCTTCCTGTCTATGACTGAGTTTCTATATAGTTTTAAAAGACCATATAGTATTTCATTATATGAATGTACCATTTATTTAACCAATCTTCTGTTGTTAAGTATTTAGCTTATATCTAGTTTTTCTCTAGTATTTAAAAAAACACTGCAATAAACATCCTAGTAGCTTAGTCTTTGTGTCTATCTTTACTTCCTTAGGACAAATTCCTAGAAACTGAACTGATGATTTCAAGTGCATTTGGGTTTTAAAGATATTTCAGTATACTCTATTGCCAAATTATCCCCCAGGAAATCTGTAAAAATTTGAATTCCCACCAATAGCGGGTGAACTTTCCCATTCCCCTGCTCCCTCAAGAACTGAGTATAAAAAGATCTTTAACAATCACGAAGTACCATATTCTTTCAATTCTATCTTTTTGCTTCTTGATCTAGTTCAAGTAACGGTCTATACTATAAAGTTTCAATATGTTCGTTACCCAAGAAGACAGTCTGCATTTCCTGTCTGAGCTGGGTGGGGTGGCAGTGGCCAGGGAGCCAAGCGGGAGGGAAGGTATGGGTCTGCATTTGGTTAGGCAGTGGGATGGGTTGGTTGAAGAGGAACTGGGTACTGCTAATTATTCTCATTCATAGGGTGTTGGCTGTGGTTAGAGTCAAGGCCAACGGCACAAAAGGGGAAGGATGAGTTCTGCCAAGGTGTGCTTTCTCCCCAGGGACTGTGGTGGGCAGTCCAGATTGAAAGCAGGTGCCAAGACCTCCACCCGGCCAAGTGAGGTCTCTGGGGAGAGGGTGGGCCAGCAGCTCAATAGGGGCAGACAGAAGGGAGTACAGAAATGCACTCTTGTGGGTGGCAGCTTCAGGAGGAACAGGAAGAAGTGGAATTTCAAATGTAGGAAAGAGTGCTCTTCTTGGAAACTGTACGTCCTACCCAGTGAACCCCATGGCTTGGCCACCAAGTGAAATCTCTCAGTCATGTCCGACTCTTTGCGACCCCATGGACAGTAGCCTGCACCAGGCTCCTCTGTCCATAGGATTTTCTAGGCAAGAGTACAGGAGTGGGTTGCCATTTCCTTCTCCAGGGAATCTAACCGACCCAGGAATTGAACCCAGGTCTCCCACATTGATGGACAGACGCTTTACCGTCAAGGGAGTACAGAAATGCACTCTTGTGGGTGGCAGCTTCAGGAGGAACAGGAAGAAGTGGAATTTCAAATGCAAGAAAGAGTGCTCTTCTTGGAAACTGTACTCCTACCCAGTGAACCCAATGGCTTGGCCACCAAAGCGTCTCACAATTTGTCATCCACCCCTTTTGTGAACTCTCCATCACCCTGGGGGCTTTTAGACTCAGACATCTACTTTGTGGGGTCTCTGGCAGCTTGTCTGTGACTCAGGGGTTGATTCTGCTGTGAGATTCGAGGAGGTCTCAGAAACCCAGTTATTTCTTAAGTAACTCACTAAATCAAGGGTACCGGGATGGAATGCTCCCATTGGCAATAACAAATTCGTGCTTTCCCTGAGAGCAGACCTACTGGGAAAACTCAACCCTGTATGCAACGTTGTGTGATAAGAATGAACTAGAAACAAGGAGAAATAGATCCATGATATACTTAATGACATCTTGATAAGACCTCTCAATTATTTATCATGTGGTAGGGATGGTCCTTCCAGCAGGGCTGTGAAGTCTACACATTGTTTGGCTCAGTCCATAGGCAGAGTCCCTCAGTTTGACTTTCTGACCTTCTTTTTTTTGTCAGTTAATATGCTTGGCTGGCTTCTTCCCTGATAGCTTCTTCAGGCTTCTTCCCTGATAGCTCAGCTGGTAAAGAAACTGCCTGCAGTGCAGGAGACCCTGGTTCAATTCTTGGGTCAGGAAGATCCTCTGGAGAAGGGATAGGCTACCCACCCCAGTATTCTTGGGCTTCCCTGGTGGCTCAGCTGGTAAAGAATCCACCCGCAATGCGGGAGACCTGGGTTCAATCCCTGGGTGGGGAATATCCCCTGGAGAAGGGAAAGGCTGCCCACTCCAGTATTCTGGCCTGGAGAATTCCATAGACTGTATAGCCCATGGGGTCTCAAAGAGTTGGACGCGACTGAGCAACTTTCACTTCACTTCACTTCGCGGTTGGCCAGCTCCCCAGCAGCATGACTCAGCTTCCTTCGGAGGTCATGGGGGTTTTCAGCCTCTCCTGCCTGGGAGTCTTTTCAGGTCCTTCAGGTGACTTTGCATATTTCTGTTCTCACCTACTGGTGGGGCCACTCTGCGCTCATCTCCTGCCCCAGCTGGAGGCCTCAGGGTCGACACAGGACTCTGGGTTTTAGGAGGTGGTCTGACCAGAGCAAAGCCCCCCTACTGGAGGAACTTGGGGACTGGACAGGAAATCTCAGCGGGGGCAGGCCCAGGGACCGATGAGGCACCTTCTGAGCCATGGCCTCCAGGAGCACCGTCACTGAAATTGGGGTCACCCTCCCAGTGGATTCAGCAGGCTGGCCTACGTGTTCCCCCAAACCCCAACTGCCCACATCGGGCATCCTCAGTGCACCTGATTCACCTACCTTTGTGAAACTACAGGTAGAGTAAGAGGGGACAAGTGCAGGAATGAGAAGGTCGAAAGGCAAGGACTTCACAAAAGGTGAGGATTGAAACTTGTTAGTCGAGCAGTGTCTAAACTTGGCCTGTCTACACTTAAGTAAGGGTGAGGTAGGAAACTGGCTGCATATGGTGAATTATTTGCTTATCCTCTACCTTGCTATAGTGGTCATGAATGGATGTGAGAGTTGGACTGTGAAGAAAGCTGAGCGCTGAAGAATTGATGCTTTTGAACTGTGGTGTTGGAGAAGACTCTTGAGAGTCTCTTGGACTGCAAGGAGATCCAACCAGCCCATTTTGAAGGAGATCATCCCTGGGATTTCTTTGGAAGGACTGATGCTAAAGCTGAAGCTCCAGTACTTTGGCCACCTCATGCAAAGAGTTGACTCATTGGAAAAGACTTTGATGCTGGGAGGGGTTGGGGGCAGGAGAAGAGGATGACCGAGGATGAGATGGCTGGATGGCATCACTGACTCGATGGACGTGAGTCTAAGTGAACTCCGGGAGTTGGTGATGGACAGGGAGGCCTGGCGCGCTGCGATTCATGGCATCGCAAAGAGTCGGACATGACTGAGTGACTGAACTGAACTGAACTGACCTTGCTATGCTGCTGCTAAGTCGCTTCAGTCGTGTCCGACTCTGTGCGACCCCACAGGCTCCCCCGTCCCTGGGATTCTCCAGGCAAGAACACTGGAGTGGGTTACCATTTCCTTCACCAATGCATGAAAGTGCAAAGTGAAAGTGAAGTCGCTCAGTCGTGTCCGACTCTTAGTGACCCCATGGACTGCAGCCTACCAGGCTCCTCCGTCCATGGGATTTTCCAGGCAAGAGTACTGGAGTGGGGTGCCATTGCTATAGAACATATGAAAGAAGCTTCCTTACAAAGATCTACTCAAAGCAACAAGATAAAGTACATTTCAAGTCAAATGGTGCAGCAAAGAGAAGATCTAGGCAGAATAGAAGGAAGAAGCCACGGGCAGGTGAGGTAAATGCACACACCACAGATGCTGCCAAGTCCTTCATGTATGTGATGGGGAGACACACACTGGGATCAGCTTTCCTAGTAGTCAAGGATAAAGAGGCCTAGCAAACCCATTTTTCAAAGCCCAGCCCATATGTCTCACCTCCTCCAAAAAGTTGCTACTGAATATACATGGACATAAAACATATTATTTTATTTTTAAAAACTTTTTATTGATGTATACTTGATTTACAAGATTGTGTTCGTTTCAGGTATATAGCACAGTGAATCAGTTATACATATGCATATACCCACTCTTTTGTTTTCAGATTCTTTTTCCATATAGGCCATTACAGAGTACTGAGCAGAGCACCCTGTGCTATAGAGCAGGTTCTTATGAATATTAGTTATCCATTTTATATATAGCAGTGTGCATATGTCAACCCCACCCCCCCAATTTGTCCCCCACTCCCAACCCCTGGTAACTATACGTTTCTTTGCTACATAAGACAGATTTTTTTAGAATAATAACATAACTTCACTTGGGCTTCCCAGGTGGTGCTAGTAGTAAAGAATCCAGCTGTCAGTGCAGGAGACGTAAGAGACGTGGGTTTGATCTCTGGGTCAGGAAGATCCCCTGGAGGAGAAAATGCCAACCCACTCTAGTATTCTTGCCTGGAGAATCCCATGGACAGAGGAGCCTGGCGGGCTGCAGTCCACAGGGCTGCGAAGAATCGGACACGACTGAAGGGACAGCATGCACACATGCATAACGTCTCTCCAAAACTTGAGTTTGCTTAAAGCAAAGATCACATGTGGGTCTTATTTTACTTTGGAAGCATGAGACTTGGGAGATGTGATTTGGGAATTAGACAGAACTGGGTTCCATCTGGGTTCTGGACGTTAGCTATGTGATCTTCAAGCCATGGCAAGCTTGAACCTCTCTGAGTTTCAGGAGGTTGCTGAGAGGTTTCAAGGGCTAGTGTTTTTGCAGTTTTATTATTATTTTTTTATGGATGAAGAACCCAGCACTCAGAAAGGCATCGGTTCTCTAGTTCTCCACTTTCTCTGTGTGTGGCAGATTCATGTCTGTCTGATTTCATAGACTCTTGGCAAAGAACGCTTAGAATATTTCAACAACTTGTCAAAAATACCACAGCCATTTGTGAGGACCTAAACCTGGTCCTGCTGGTTTCCTGGTCCTTGCTCTTTCCACCGTACATGCTGCCTCTCCCCATCACTCTGGTTTCAGCTGCCTGTCAGAGAAGTTTCCTTTTACAAGTGGTCCCAAGTTAGCAGAAATGTCATCGGGTTGACAAGACAAGTGCCTGCTTGTCCTTGGGGTGGCTCTGTCCTTTGCTTCATCACTCCATTGCTGGGCTATTTTGAGTCTTGAAAATGTAAGGAAGATCTATGGTGGGAAGCTGTGTGACCAGTGTTTCAGACCGCTGAGATCCCTTGAGAAAGTCTTGACTTGATGCCTGCTGAGTGCATACAAAGATCCTGGCTTTGCTGGACAGCAGAGGGTTCCCTTGGTCTTGGGGAGAAAACTTAGAAGGAGAAAAACCTTTCCACGGGGCATTCTGGAATGAAGTCAAGTGGGAAGAGGAGCTAGACTGGGCTCCAGGAGACCTCACTGCCGTGGAACGTGGAAAAGGAAGTGGGCGTCAGACTGCTGGGCTTCAGAGAGTAAGACAGGGTGGGCTTGGTGCTAGGGTGGCCTCCTCCATGCGGAGTCAAGTTCCTGCGGAAGCGGACGTTCACTTGCCCTCAGGATCTCTCAGGGATGTCTGGGTGTGTTGATTCAGACTAGAAAAACACTTCCTTGGCTGCAAGCTCCCAGTGGCTACTGTTTCCCACTTCTCCAACCAGGCAGGCTTACTGTTCAAGGACCTCAGTTTTACAGACAGTGACTGTAGAGGGAGGCCAGCCACACAATCCCTTGGGCCTGGGGATGCTTTGGTGAGGTCTGGGGCCACTGAGGTTCTGCACCAGAAAACACAGTGAAGTCACTTAATTTTTTCCCTTATAGAAAGATGAGAAGTTACATAAATAGGATTTGATCCCAATCAGGAGCACTTTGTTCATGATATTAATCAGTCAATAGACACAATGTACCGTGTGTTGGATGTGACTCTTGGGGATGGAGATACAGCAATGAAGAAGATGTAGGGCCTTCCTCAAGAGAATCTTGTGATGCAGAAAGAAATCTAATCAGGCCCGGTCCTGCAGGGCCTTCTGTCCTGACCTAGGTCACGCTGTGTTTAGTGGGGTGGTGGGAAACTGCTGATGGTTCCCAGTGGGCGGGTGGCAAGGCCTCTGGCCACTCTCAAGGGTGATATTGAGTGAAACAAGTCTGGAAGCAAGGAGAGCCTCAGATTTCAGAAACATTCAAGAATTTCCAAAAGCATGCCGATACAGGCAACACAATCCTGGATGCATTAACTTACAATCAGCTTTAACAATGACCTATGTTGATTTTTCACTGAACATCTTATGAAATGTATTTACAGTTCTTTTGAGCCTCCTGGAATTCTCTTTTGGCATCACTGGGGTCTTCCCATTAGTCTACTGGTATGGGGCTCAGATTCTACTATGAGGTTCATACTGCCTTTCTTCCCAAGTAGGATCTGGGTGAGGGGTTCTACCCTCATGAAGGAGGGGAAACTTGCTGTTCTTTCCAAATTTCCCTGAGATTTCTTCTCAGTTCTCCTTACTCTTTTCTGTCCCTGAGTTTGGTGGCCTCACTGACATATAACTCCAGGGGGTGAGGTCGCTGACTGTGTGAGGCCTTCTGGGCACAGCTAAACCTGTAAAAATCCCCAGTGGTTCAAGCTGGGAGGAGGGAACCAACATGTTGTTAGTTGGGAGGTGATCTCAATATCTGTAGCTGGCAGAGTGCGGAGGGTCAAGTTCACTGGGAAGGGTGAAGATGTAAGTGGAAAATGGTCCATGAAGTCAGGATGTCAAGCATAGGGAGCAAGGTGGGGTGAGATGGGAGGAAGAGTTGAGAAATCCTCTAGGACTTCAGCTCAGTTCAGTTCAGTCTCTCAGTCGTGTCTGAATCTTTGCGACCCTGTGAATCGCAGCACGCCAGGCCTCCCTCTCCATCACCGGAGTTCACTCAGACTCGCGTCCATTGAGTCAGTGATGCTATCCAGCCATCTCATCCTCTGTCGTCCCCTTCTTCTTCTGCCCCCAATCCCTCCCAGCATCAAAGTCTTTTCCAATGAGTCAACTGTTCACATTAGGTGGCCAAAGTACTGGAGCTTCAGCTTTAGCGTCAGTCCTTCCAAAGAAATCCCAGGGCTGATCGCCTTCAGAATGGGCTGGTTGGATCTCCTTGCAGTCCAAGGGACTCTCAAGAGTCTTCTCCAACACCACAGTTCAAAAGCATCAATTCTCGGCGATCAGCATTCTTCACAGTCCAATTCTCACATCTTAGTTCACCACAAACAGGATCGTGCTGTGCGCCCCCTTTCTGTGATTCTAGGTACTGAAGGTTCCGATCCTGAGGCTCAGCGTAGCTCGTAGTTCAGTCACTCAGTCGTGTCCGACTCTTTGCGACTCCATGAATCGCAGCACGCCAGGCCTCCCTGTCCATCACCAACTCCCAGAGTTCACTCAGACTCACGTCCATCGAGTCGGTGATGCCATCCAGCCATCTCATCCTCGGTCGTCCCTTTCTCTTCCTGCCCCCAATCCCTTCCAGCATCAGAGTCTTTTCCAATGAGTCAACTCTTCGCATGAGGTGGCCAAAGTCCTGGAGCTTCAGCTTTAGCATCATTTCTTCCAAAGAAATCTCAGGGTTGATCTCCTTCAGAATGGACTGGTTGGATCTCCTTGCAGTCCAATAGACTCTCAAGAGTCTTCTCCAACACCACAGTTCAAAAGCATCAATTCTTCGGCGCTCAGCCTTCGTCACAGTCCAACTCTCACATCCATACATGACCACAGGAAAAGCCATAGCCTTGGCTAGACAGACCTTAGTCCGCAAAGTAATGTCTCTGCTTTTCAATATACTATCTAGGTTGGTCATAACTTTTCTTCCAAGGAGTAAGTGTCTTTTAATGTCATGGCTGCAATCACCATCTGCAGTGATTTTGGAGCCCGAAAAATAAAGTCTGACAGTTTCCACTGTTTCCCCATCTATTTCCCATGAAGTGATGGGACCAAATGCCATGATCTTCGTTTTCTGAACGTTGAGCTTTAGGCCAGCTTTTTCACTCTCCTCTTTCACTTTCATCAAGAGGCTTTTTAGCTCCTCTTCCCTTTCTGCCATAAGGGTGGTGTCATCTGCATATCTGAGGTTATTGATATTTCTCCCGGCAATCTTGATTCCAGCTTGTGTTTCTTCCAATCCAGCATTTCTCATGATGTACTCTGCATATAAGTTAAATAAGCAGGGTGACAATAAACAGCCTTGACGTACTCCTTTTCCTATTTGGAACCAGTCTGTTGTTCCATGTCCAGTCCTAACTGTTGCTTCCTGACCTGCATACAGATTTCTTAAGAGGCAGGTCAGGTGGTCTGGTATTCCCATCTCTTTCAGAATTTTCCACAGTTTATTGTGATCGACACAGTCAAAGGCTTTGGCACAGTCAATAAAGCAGAAATAGATGTTTTTCTGGAACTCTCTTGCTTTTTCCACAATCCAGTGGATGTTGGCAATTTGATCTCTGGTTCCTCTGCCTTTTCTAAAACCAGCTTGAACGTCAGGGAGTTCACGATTCATGTATTGCTGAAGCCTGGCTTGGAGAATTTTGAGCATTACTTTACTAGCATGTGAGATGAGTGCAATTGAGGCTCAACAGATCCAATCAAAGCATTGTAGCGAAATATCAATTTGAAAAGGAACCTAGGTCTCATCGTGTTTTAGACAAAGACAAAAGTAGAACAAGTAATCAAAGAAAAATAGGTGTCTAGCAAAAAGCAAACAGCAGGAAAAAAAGGCACAAGCAGAGTTAACATCCACTTGTGGTAAAGAGCTCTCATGGCAAAGAGTACATGGTTCTTACATAATATTAGAGACCAAGCCTCTGCTCAGATTATATAGGCATAGTCATAGAAGGAACTGCAACTATAGGCCTAATACAGGAAAGAAGAGCTGGAGGGGGTTTGGTGAAAATATATAAATTCAAACCAGCCAGATTGAAGCTTCCAAAAACTGTGTGTTTTCTGGAAGAGTGCAGAAATTTCCAGTTGAGTATTCACCATGAGCATGTTCATGACTCTCTCTGCCTTTACTTTCTGGAGGGGGTGAGATCATTCTGGGTATCTGTTCTAACCCGGATGGGGATGACAGTGAGGATGGCTTCTTGCCTCTTGCTATCACCAAGGCTGATTGAGACCATCCTGAAGTCTCTGTACTTGGTGCAGATTTACCTTGTTCTTAAAGGGGCCACCATGACCTGGGGCCACTGTGAAGGTGGTGGAGGTATTTCCTAGGCAGGGAGGGAGGCCTAGCTGAGGGGGCGAGATGCAGCTCAAGCTCAGCTTGCTAAACCACGTGCTCTGAGTGGAGGAGGGGGTGTCTTTTTCTAATTTGCATAAAACACCATATCTGGACCAGTGTCCTGATCCTGACCCCATACATGATATCTCAGCTCATCACATTTTCAATTTATAGCAACCTAGGGAAACAGAAGGACACTGATGATTATAGTTGCCAGTATTAGATGAGGAGAAGGAAGGGCAGAGAATTACACTGGCTGATTTGGGCTCATCTCTCAGTTTGTCTAGGGCTTTCCAGGTGGCACAGTAGTAAAGAATCTGTCTGCCAATGCAAGAGACACAAGAGATGCGGATTCGATCCCTGGGTTGGGAAGATACCCTGGAGGAGGAAATGGCAACTCACTCCAGTATTGCCTGGAAAATTCCATGGACAGAGGAACCTGGCGGGCTACAGTCCATGGGCCGCAAAGAGTCAGACATGACTGAGCAACTGAGCATGCACGCAGGCACACAGTTTGTTAGGGTCATGAGTCGAATCTGCTGAGACTTAATCAAAAATCAAGTACTCTCTCCACCATGCCTCCTACCAGCACCCCTCTTTCTTCAGAGATCCCATCACTGGAATTTCCAGAGTCAGAAAGGCTGCCACGACAGGGTTCCTAGCTCAGCAGCGCACAGTCTGATGTAGGTTCTTCCCTGAACACACAGCGCCAGGCCTGTGTGGGTGACTGCAGAGAAGACCTTGCTGAGTGTTGACTCGGTCTGCTTCAGATTCTCTCCTTTCTTTAGTAATTTCAGGCTTTTCCCTTGCAGGGTGAAGATAGGCAAGGGCGTAACAGGGTGGGGATAGGGTGGGTTTGCAAAACATTAATGACTATAATCTGCGCTTTTCCCCTGACCCAGCTTTGCCAGCTGCACTGGTCTGAAATTCCACATTCCATTGTTCTCCCTCTAAGAAAACAGAACTGGCTCTATTTAGCCCTAGGAATTGTCTGTGTAAACTTGTTTAAGAGAATTTGCAAACCAGATGGGTTTACTGTTTACTGTGTCTTCTCTAGACCAAGGGTAAAATATTATTTCTGAAGGCCACCAGTGACATATTTTGAAAGGTTCTCCAACCACTGTTCTCATTCTGGTCACTGCACTGGCTTAATACGACTTTCTCACTTCTTACCTATGTGTGAGATTAGAAATGCATGCACATATCTCGCATCCCAGCCATAGCGGTTATTTACTGCCCAGTTCCTTTCTGTGTGAACTACCCTTCTCTGTCAATCTACCGTACATGGTGACAGTGACGAGGCCCTGGCAGCCGCTTTGTACAGTGCCTTCTGCATCATTATCTTGGTCACAGGATAGACCAGTAATGCGTATCCCATTCGAGCAAGTCTCACGAACTTGGGTTTGGCACAGTGAAAGAGTCCCTGCTGGTTCAACAGTAAAGAATCTGTTTGCCCATGCAGGAGACATGGGTTTGATCCCTGGCCTGGGAAGATTCCCAGGAGAAGAAAATGGCAACCCACTCCAGTATTCTTGCCTGGAGAGCCTCATGGACAGAGGAACCTCTTGTGCTACAGTCCGTGGGGTCACAAAGAGTTGGACACGACTTAGTGACTGATTAACAACAACAACAAACAGTGAGAGAGTCTTTCTTTGGGTTGCTGGCTTTTCACGCTGTCACCTTGGAAAATGCTGGCTGTCTTGTGGTCTATCTCTGGATAGAAGGGCAGATTCAGGAGCTAGTATAAATAGAAGACAAATAAAGCAAATTTCAAAGAGAAGCCAAGATGAAAGCTGAGATAGAGGCCTAGCTCTGGTTCCAGACCTATTTGAGACTCAATTGTATTCCTTCCTTTGGGTGAAAGGACATGGTAAAATGCTACTTTGGGGCTCAAATTATCTCCAGTTGGGTTTTACTAATGACAATCCTTTCTGATATCCTAACTAAATGTTTCTCAAAGTATAATCCCTTTACCAGCATCGGCATCTTCACTGGGAGACGTGTTAAAAATGCAGCTTCTCAGGCCCCAACCCATTCTGACTAAAATCTGGAGGTGAAGACCAGCCCTCTGGGTTTTAACAGTCCCTCCAGTATTCTCATATTTGAGAACCACTGTGAGAGTTGGACTGTGAAGAAGGCTGAGCGCCAAAGAATTGATGCTTTTGAACTGTGGTGTTGGAGAAGACTCTTGAGAGTCCCTTGGACTGCAAGGAGATCCAACCAGTCTATTCTGAAGGAGATCAACCCTGGGATTTCTTTGGAAGAAATGATGCTAAAGCTAAAACTCCAGTACTTTGGCCACCTCATATGAAGAGTTGACTCATTGGAAAAGACTCTGATGCTGAGAGGGATTGGGGGCAGGAGGAGAAAGGGACGACCGAGGATGAGATGGCTGGATGGCATCGTGGACTCGATGGACATGAGTCTGAGAACTCCGGGAGATGGTGATGAACAGGGAGGCCTGGTGTGATATGGTTATTGGGGTCGCAAAGAGTCGGACACGACTGAGCGACTGAACTGAACTGAGCTGAGCTGAACTTAGTTATCTGTAGTAAAGGGTGGGAAAAGCCTGGACTTAGATTTAAACTGGCCTGGATTAGAACCCTAGATCCATGAACAAGTGGTGTGATTCTGGGCAGGTCACATCACCTCTTGGAGACCCAGATTTCTCAGTGGTGAAATGAAGGATAGTGTTGTTTACATTATGCAACAACTGAACGAAAAGCACACACCTCTGGGCACTTGAAAACATCAATTCTTGTCTCTGTGGACCCTGTTCTGACATGCAAAGAGAAGTAGCAGTGACTCAGGTCACTCACTATGAAGACACAATGTGAGCTTTTAAAAAGCAAACCATTGCCTTAATAAGCAGGTTACTGTTCAGAGCTCACACCCCATTTGTATACCTAGACGTTAGCACTGTGCCCAGATTCTCTTAGACTATCACTGGGTGGTTGGGAATTAAACCCAATAAACCCAAAACCCAAAACCCATTATTATTCCCCTGGTTTAATCGACCTGTTTTTCTCCTTTGTTGTGAAAATCATGCCGTCCAGGCCATCCTAGAATAAAACAAGGAAATCAACTAATTTATATTTGAGGAAGGAAAACGCAGGTTTCTGGTTATTAATTTATTCATTTACTTATTCACTCACTAACTCTGATTTATTCTTCCACTTACTCATTTATTCATTCACCGATTCATCATTCATTCATCCACTTAACACTCAATGAACTACTTCTAGATACCTTGCTAGATGCTCCTCTGCCAATTGTTGACAAGCAAAAGATGGATGTGGGGGTAGAGATGGTCATAGCCTGAGGGGATTACAGTCAGGAGTTATTCCATGCTGAGGAAAAGGATGCATGGGTGTTAGTTGCTCAGTTGTGTCCAACTCTTTGCAACCCCGTGGACTGTGGGGCTCTTCTGCCCATAGAATTCTCCAGGCAAGAACACTGGAGTGGGTAGCGATTTCCTCCTCCAGGGGATCTTTCAGACCCAGAGATCAAACCCAGGTCTGCTGCATTGCAGGCAGATTCTTTAACATCTGAGCCACTAGTGAAGATTCAAAGTGAAGAATAGGTGTTAAGAAGTATTGAGGCATGAATGGCAGTGAAGATAAAAAAGCTGAGAGTCAGTATCTGCTTTGGTTTTAATAGCATACTTTTCTGTCATTAACAGTGAATGTTTTGCAAGGAACTCCCAGTTCCTTGAGTCACATTTGAACTGATTCTGGATGGATGACCCTACAGTAGGTAGAGAAGAAGAAAGAAAGAAAAGAAAGAAAGTGAAGTCGCTCAGTTGTATCCGACTCTTTGCGATCCCGTGGACTGTAGCCCACCAGGCTCCTCCGTCCGAGGGATTCTCCAGGCAAGAATACTGGAGTGGGTTGCCATTTCCTTCTCCAGGGGATCTTCCCAACCCAGGGATGGAACCTAGGTCTCCCGCATTGGAGGCAGACGCTTTAACTTCTGAGCCACCAGGGAAGCGCACAGTAGGTAGATGTATCTGCCAAATACTGTTCATGCTGTTCATACTCTACAAGGGGTGGGCTAGTGAGCTCTCATTAAGAAAGAATCCTCATGTCTGCTACTACTTGACAGATGAATCAATCCAACCCCAAGTGAACTCCTTCTGGTATCCAGAATGTCTGGCTTTTTTCTGGATGAATCTCCACCCAATTCTTGGCTTTCATAGCACTGGAACTTCTAGCTATGTGAAAGATGGGGCAAAAACATCCAGCCTCTCCCCAGACAGCTCTTCGGGAAGTACATCCAATTGGATGCTTCCTCAGATGTATCCTTTAGGGCTGTCTGGGACCAGTATTTCAGATGGAGAAGAGACATGAATAATCTGGGAGACAAGACAGTGGCTGACTGCTAAACCCTGCGTCATATTTGACAAACAGTTTTTCCATTTTTTTGGTTACAAACTGGCTGAGTGAGGGTCAAATTGTATGCTTCTTATTTTCAGACTGTATAGAAAAAAACTGAAATAATGACTAGCAAGTCATATGGGGTTGATAACATCCTTGACTTCACTTGACCCTTGTCATTACCATAGAGGAGGAGTTATTAGCATTTCATTTCCGCGGAACAGATGATGGGAGGTGGTTCATTTCATCCGAGTGTCTAAACTTGCTCTTAATCCCACTTTCTTGACCGTAGATTTGATGCTCATTCCGCTCCACTGGTTTGTTCCCAAGGAAAATTGTTGTTGCCAGCACACAGAATTATAAGCAACTTCCTGGGAGAACTCAGAAATATGGAAGCATGATTATCCTCTGAGAGTTAAAGTTTAAGAGAGGCACAGAGGATTAGAAAGGAGACAGGATGGCTCGCAGGACTGTGAGAGTCAGCTGATCTTAATCCGACCGTAGATCTCAAATACATTTGAAGAAGGAAGGAAAGCAGAGTCACAGAGGGACGTTTTGGCACTCTGTCCAGGCTGTGTGCTCAGAATCACATGAGGTTATCTTAATTAGGTGCTATTAGAGAGTTTATTCACCTAATTTCTCTTGTGCTAATACTCAGCTCATCGGCAACCTTTGGAGTATGATGTGCCCAAGCAGCATGGCCCGTGGGGAGAGAAGGCACTGCTTGTGCTGAGGTGTGAGTTCCACCTCCGTGAGCTGATACCTCCTGGTTCTCTCTCTATTAATACAGCAGCACATCAGCAACCCTGCTTCCAGGAGACTAGCTCTTGGTGTGCAGGAGAGAACGATCAGCTCTTGGGGGCCCTCAAAATCAGGTTTCTGAGCCTGTGGAACTGTAGAAGAAGTCTAAAGCTAGGCAGAGTCAGTCAGGAAGTGAACAAAACGTTTCCCTGGAAGGCCTCTTGGAAGCCTGAACTGTCTGCTGCCTCCTTTTGGCAGTGAGCATTCTCCAGCCTGAGTTAGGGACCCACGCTGTGCTAAACCTTGGCCGTGTTTCTACTAGAGGTCAGGGAGGCTGACATATCCAGGTCGTATGTCAACTCCTGCCCCAAATCATCAGCTGAACACCCAATCAATTCAAGAGTAACTTCTAGGACCTTAAATGAAGGCAAGAAACATAGTTTCTCCAATGCAAGTGTCCAGTCTTACAGGAGAGACAGCATTGTACATAAGTAATGTTTATGCACACACACACATATGTGATTATTTTTCACAACTAATCCATGCACAGATGCAAACATGTAGTCTCCAGAATGAAGAGGTTTGCCACATGTCACGGGCTGGTACATGATAGAGCATGGATTTGACCCCTGAGACACAAACTGCAAGAAAGGCTATGACTGGCATTCCAAACAGAGCAGAGGAGACTGTGGGGCTGAGATTGTTCTCCTGCCAATTACTCCTCACTTCCCTGGTTCTGTCCTGCGAGCTCATCAAAATCAGGGCCTGTCTTGAAGAGTACTGTCTTCTTCAAGACACAGGAGATTTGGACAAATGGATCCCAGTGTGTCCAAACAGGGAGTTCTAGCCTAATACACATTGATAAAGAGGGTTTAAGAATCGTTTTTTAAAGTAATTTTAAAATTTACTTTTGGTTGCCCTGGGTCTTCGTTGCTGCAAGCAGTCTTTCTCTCGTCGTAGCGAGGGGGGGCTGCTCTCTAGCTGCAGCGTGCGGACTCTTCATTACAGCGGCTTCTCTTGTCGTGGAGCACAGGCTCTAGGCACGTGGGCTCAGTCGTTGCGGAGCATCTGCTTAGTGGCTCTGTGGCCTGTGGAATCTTTTCGAACCAGGGATGGAACCTGTGTCCCCTGAATTGGTAGGCAGATTCTTAACCACTGTCCCACCAAGGAAGTCCCAAGAACTACTTACAGTCACAAAAATTATGATGGAAATTGTTTCTTTAGATAATACTACACATATTGAAAAAACAGTTTTGGCTAGAATTTTATCACCCCATTCTAGTTACACTGGATATCTATTCCTCATGAGTTCTGATTAGCTAGACTCTTTGACTTCTTACCTACTGTGTATAGGGCACTGTGTTCTAGGGAGACAGAGACAAAAAAAGACATTCTTTCCATTTCAAGAAGCTTTCAGTCTAGGGAGGGAAGCATATCTTAAAATATTTTCTTTCAAATTATTATAATATTTTCTTAATGTAAACAAAACAGTAGAAAAGTATTTATTTTTTAGAACTAGAGGGCCATTGAGGGATATTATGCTCAGGCAAGGCAGTAAATTGGCATTTGGAAAGATGCTCCTGGCTGAGATGTAGAGTTTGGCCTAGAGCTGGGCCTGGCTGGAGGCAGGAAAGCTGGAAGACTTGCAAAGAGGCCATGCAGGCACCCAGAGATGGGGACCTAACCCAGGGAGGAGGCTGCTGGAGTGGGTTTGAAAGATCACTGGGAGGAAATGTGTTGGGGCACTGAGAATAGGGAAACTAAAGTCACAGAAATGGGTTTTACTAGACAACACTTTTCACAAGCTGGTCTCCTGGAAAAGGCCTTGAAGACACAGCTAACCAAACAAGTGTCCCTCCCAGGCAAAGGCTCCCCACCAGGTGAATGGCTTGCCATATTTCTGATTCCGGGAACTGGCTGGAATAACACTTATGCAATGGGGACACATGAGGCCCATGTCCCGGAGCCTGGCTGCTGGAGAACTTGGCAAGGCTGGAGTCCTCTGTGGAGTGGAAAGTCCTGCTGATCTACCACAAGTGGACTTCCCCTGGCTGGCTGGCTCAGGAAGCCAGAGCTGGCTGTGTGGATGGTTGTGTGGACGGCTATGTGGGCCTGAGGTCTCTGGCAAGGAGGAGCTGGGGGTGGGCAGGGAGGGGTGGATCACCCTTCACGGCCTCTTCTTTGATAGAACTGACAGAGGACACTGGTCAGATAGGAAGCTCTACTGTCTCTCCTTTGCAGTGGGTAAAGTGAGGTTTTAAGAGCCCAAATATTAGTGTTCCTCTGCTGGCTCAGTGGTGAAGCATCCCCTGGCAATGCAGAACACTGCCTGCCAATTCTGGAGACATGGGTTGGATCCCTGGGCTGGGAAGATCCCCTGGAGAAGGCAATGGTAACTGCCCCCAGTATTCTTGCCTGGGAATTCCCTTGGACAGAGGAGCTGGCAGACTACAGTCCACGGGGTCATAAGAGTCAGATATGACTCAGAGACTAAACCACCACCACAAGAGCCCAAATAGCCTGCTCTGTCACTTCAGCACCATGGGGCCCTGGGCAAGTCACTTAACCTCTTTGATCCTCAGTGTCCTTGTGTGTGTAATGAGGATAAGCATAGCAGTTATCACCTAGGATTGTAGCGAGAATAAGAGAAAATTAGTGATAACTGATAATACTATGCCCAGCACCTTGCTGAAAGTAAATCAGTGATAATCACCGTTTGAAGGGTCATAACTCTAAATGCAGCTCCTGGGAGGTTGGGGTGGGCAGGTACAGAGAGGCAGAGGCCATCTGTCAAGTCAGAAGACAAGTAAAGAATAAACTTATAATAATAAAAGCATTCTCTGTGCACCTGGAGTAATAGGCTTCTGAATATTTGTTTGTGATTCAAACATATGTAAGTAAAATCATTCTCAAAGCCTCAAGGAGGGTTCTTATATCCAGGTATCCTAGTGGGAGACTTTGTAAATCGATGCTACTGCTGATTACAATAAATGCTACTGTCCCACCTGCAGCGATTAGAGGAAAGAAATAATTTTTCTATGTAACGTCAGCACCTCTTTGGTCCTCTCTCTTTATTTTTTATTGAACCAAATTGTTAAATCTCATATTTATGTAGTGTTCTTGGTCAAACTGTTGTTCAGTCATGTCAGACTCTTTGTGATCCCATGGACTAAAGCACCCCAGGCTTCCCTGTCCTTCACCATCTCCTGATGCTTGCTCAGACTCATGTCCATTGAGTCAGTGATGCCATCCAACCATCTCATCCTGTCATCTACTTCTCCTCCTGTCTTCCATCTTTCCTAGCATCAGGGTCTTTTCCAATGAGTCAGCTCTTTGCATCAGGTGGCCAAAGAATTGGAGGCTTAGCTTCAGCATCAGTCCTTCCAAAGAATATTCAGGACTGATTTCCTTTAGGATTGATTGGCTTGAACTCCTTGCTGTCCAAAGGACCCTCAAGAGTCTTTTCCAACACCACAGTTCAAAAGCATCATTTCTTTGATGGTCAACCTTCTTTATGGTCCAACCCTCACATCCATACATGACTACTGGAAAAACCATAGCTTTGACTAGATAGACCTTTGTTGGCAAAGTAATGTCTCTAATTTTTAATATGCTGTCCAGGTTTTTCACCTCTTTTCTTCCAAGGAGCAAGTATCTTTTAATTTCATGGGTGCAGTCACCATCTGTAGTGATCTTGGAGCCCAAGAAGATAAAGTCTCTCATTGTTTCCATTGTTTCACCATCTATTTGCCATGAAGTGATGGGATTGGATGCCATGATCTTAGTTTTTTGAATGTTGAGTTTTAAGCCAGCTTTTTCACTCTCCTCTTTCACCTTCATCAAGAGGCTCTTTAGTTCCTCTTCGCTTTTTGCCATAAGGGTGAGGTTATCTGCCTATCTGAGGTTATTGATATTTCTCCTGGCAATCTTGATTCCAGCTTGTGCTTCACCCAACCTGGCATTTCACATGATGTACTCTGCATATAAGTTAAATAAGCAGGGTGACAATATACAACCTTGATGTACTCCTTTCCCAATTTGGAACTAGACTGTTGTTCCATGTCCGGTTCTAACTGTTGCTTCTTGACCTCATACACGTTTCACAGGAGGCAGGTCAGGTGGTCTGATATTCCCATCTTTTTAAGAATTTTCCACATTTTGTTGTGATCCACACAGTCAAAGGTTTTAGCATAGTCAATGAAGAAGAAGTAGATATTCTTCTGGAATTCTCTTGCCTTTTCTATACAGAATTGTAGACTAAGGTTAGATTCAAATCTGTTTTATTTATTTATGAAAAACTGACTTGAAATTTAGTTGATTTACAGTGCTGTGTCAGTTTCAGGTGTCCTGCGAAGTATTTCAGTATAGATATCGATCACCTATTCTTTTTCATATTCTGTTCCGCTGTAGATTATTATAAGATATTGAGCACAATTCCCTGTGCTACACAGTAGGACCTTGTTGCTTATTTTATATTTGGTTAGCCAAAAAGTTCATTTGGGTTTTTCCATAACATCTTTATGAAAAATCCAAGTGAACTGTTTGCCCAAACCAGTATATATAGTAATGTGTATATTTTGATCCCAAACTCTCAATTTATCTCCCTACCTCCTTTTCTCTTTGGTAACTATATAGTTTGTTTTCTATGTCTGTGAGTCTATTTCTGTTTTGTAAATAAGTTCACTTGTATCATTTTAAGATTCCACATATAGGCGATATCCTATATTTGTCTTTCTCTATATGATTTATCAAGTCTCGGTTTTAAGGTGAGAAACAGAAGTTCAGAGGGATCAATCACATGGTTTCTCTAAAGTCTCTAAGCTAGGAAGGGGTGGATTTAGAATCCAAACCCATGTCTTCTGTGTCTCAGGCCCGTGTTTGTGCTTCTCAGCTTTCAGCTCTTCTCAGGGACGTGATGAGCATTCCCTCTTTTGCATATGTATAAAAGGCAGGACGCCGAAGACCCAGTGATGGGGAGTGGGTGGGTGACCAGGCGGTGGGATTTCACCATGGAGCATGGTTGTCTTGTGTCTGAGTGTAAGTGTGTAGGAGAAACACTCACCCTGCTTGTGTGTGTGGGAGGGGATTCTGGGTAACTACCACCAGCACCACTTCCATTAGAATATTAATAATGTGTTCTTCAGGGCACAGCCTAAAAATCCTCCCATCAAACTCATCACCAGGTTCTAGGTTTTAGACAAAGAGTTCTAGCAAGGATTAGCCTGAAAATTTCTCACAAACCTCCTTCACCAGCCTCTCCCAGCCTAGATGCCTCTGTATTAGTGACCTTCATTGTTGGGCAGGAACACCCAGGAAACAGGGCTCCTGCCCCTGCTCTGATCAGAAGCAGGACTCACTTTCCCCCATCAAAGTAATGCCCCATGTTAAGGGTTATCATAGATGGGTGTTTTTTAGATTTGTAACAAGTGACTACAAAGTTCACTTGCATTTTGATATCAAAGGACTGAAAGGTAGTTTCTCCATTGCCCCTCAAAAGAGGAATGATCTAGCTTTGAATTCTGGTGCTCTTGTCTTAGGGAAGTGGGGATGGACAAGAGGGGTGCTGGAAAAGGTGGCATTTGAGTTGAAACTTGAGTGAGGAGAAGGAGCTGGCATGTAAATTGATAGGGAAGCACATTCCAGAAGGAGAGAACAGTGGGTGTCCAGGAGGTGCCAAGGCCTTGAGGTGGGAGTGAGGTAGGAGTGACCTTGGAGAGTTCAAGAAACAGAAGGAAGATTAGTATAGCTCGAACCAAGCATGCACCTACTTGTGAGGTGTGGAGAATATCGAAAGAGGTGGGAGAGGCTAGTGTTGTAGGACTTTGATTTTCTCCTGTGCTATGTGCAGACAACTTCTCTCCTACTAGATTCTAGGCAGGTGAAAGAACTTTGCATACTGGGATGCACTCTTCCAAGTCTTCATCGTTTTCTCTTGGTCCTGTTTCTCCAAGGACTAAGGGGACACCCAAATACAAGACAGCTGTGGTGGTGGTAGTGGTTTTGTCCCTAAGTCATGTCTGACTCTTATGACCCCATGGACTGGAGCCCATCAGGTTCCTCTGTCCATGGGATTTCCCAGGCAAGGATATTGGAGTGGGTTGTGATTTCTTTCTCCAGGGAATCTTCCTGACCCAGGGACTGAACCCACATCTCCTGCATTGCAGGCAGATTCTTTACTGCTGAGCCACCAGGGAGGCACAAGACAGCTGTGGGCTGCAGTATTTTCTTGGTTTTCCTGTCACCCGGTAGGCAAGAGAGCAAATAGCAAGACCAAAGCATCTGGTTTGGCAAAAGCCCTCTGCTTGTGGCCATCTTATAATCAGCCTGTGGGGTTTGAGTGATGAGCATAGACCAAGTGTCATCACTGCCAACTGCAGCACCACTATCTTAGAACTGAGAGAACCAGAGGAAGGGGTTGAGAGCACTCAGTCCCAGACCTAAGACCCTTTTCCCAGAGCCCTCCTCTCCCTGCTATCTTCAGATGGTTTGCCATCATTCCTTCAGCATTTGGTGATACGATGTGTCCTCTGGCCAATGTGAAGCTCATTTGGCACAGTTCAATTTCTCAAAAACCCATAGTGCTTGTTTTCTGACAATATGTTCCAGGGATGGTGGAGGGGAAGACCTAAATCTTGTTTCCCTTGTAAGGCTGACTAGGGACTGAACTGGTACAGATGAAAAGTGTCAGTGGAGTCAGGCACTCATCTTTGAGCTCTGGTTCATCAGCTAGTGCACGTGGCACACTCAATAATTAAAGGCACGTTTCAGAAACAGGCTAAGGGTTTCCCCTGCAGGCTCTTTAAGCCCACTCATGTCCCAAGTGCTGCTTGAGGGGGAAACCCACTGTTTCCTTTGTCCTCAAGGAAAGCTTCTGAGATGTGGTGGTGGGGCCCATTCGGTGCTCTTTTTTTGTACTACATTTGGTCCATGCTGCTTTCAAGTCCATGGTTTCTGCTTTAATTTCTGGACTCACTTTCCCTCTTGACCCTGATAATCAGCTTTATTCATTCTACCACCACTGGGGCTCCCCCTCAGCCCTGAATTCTATCCCCTCATGGTCTCACTCATGCCGGGGAACCCAACAACCTCGGTATTTCCCTCCAGTGGGCAATTCTATGGGGCCCCTAGGGACCCTAAAAGCTGGAATTAACAATAGAATTACCCCTTGGTCACCTGGTCTACCCCATGACCCACTGCATTCATGCTTCAGGGTGTAGTATCTTCCTCTAGGGCCTTCCCAGGTGGCAGAGTGATAAAGAATCCATCTGCCAATGCAGGATGTGTAGGAGATGAGATTTCGATCCCTGGGTCAGGATGATTGCCTGGAGAAGGAAATGGCAACCCACTCCAGTATTCTTGTTTGGGAAATCCCATGGGCAAGAGAAGGTTGGCTGGCTAAAGACAATGGGGTCACAAAGAGTCAGACACAACTGAGCAACACACACACACACACACACACACACACACACACACACACACACACACACGCACATCTTCCTCTAGCTCGAAGGGAATATATTCACCCAACAGCCACACTTACTTTCCAGCATTTATAGGGTATCTAGGAATGTGCTGGATTAGCATTATAAGAAAAGGAGAGGAAGTTTGTTATAACAGAGAAGAAACAGACTTTGGAATATAAGAAGACATTCAAGTTCAAAATAAAGCTGCATCAGCTAGTCATGTGACCTTGGGTCAGTTATTTGACTCTTTTAGCCTCTGTTGTCCCATCTGCCTAATGGAGCTAATTGCTACCTTATATGGTGATGGGTGAATTGGAATGTTCAGTGGGATTAAGCATTTAAAATACTTGGCCTTCAGGAGCTGCTGAATGAATGGCAGCTCTGCACAATGCCCATGGACACACTGGCAAATATTGGGGAAAAAAAGTGTTAGCCTCAAGTATGGAGAAATTATCTATTTCCCCCACTTCTTTGCCCCTGTGCCATCTTCTCCCTACCTACTAGCATGTGACCAGTTGTACTTCTCAAATGAGGCAGGTTAATACTGAGATTGCTCCTTTATTTGTAAACCAGCTTTCTTAAATAGGGACCCAGTGCGCTGCCTTGAAATTGCCACCACAAAAGAACACTGCATGTACCCCTGGGTGTGTGTGCTTGTGTGCTTGTGACAAAACTAGGCATGGTGTGTGTGTGATACTTTGCATGCCCTTTTATGTGTATTTTCCTATTTGCCCTTATTTATTAATTGTGGTAAAAATACTTAATATAGAATTTATCACCTAAGCCATTTCTAAGTGCACAGTTCAGTTGTGTTAAATATATTCACCTTGCTGTATAACCCATCTCTAGAACCTTCTCACCTTGCAAAACTGAAACTCGATAACTCATTAAACACCTTGCCATTTTCCCCTCCTGTCAACTTCTGGAAACCACCATTCTACTTTCTGTCTCTGTGAGTTTGAATACTCCAGGGACCTCCTGTAAATGGAATCACAGAGCATTTATCTTTCTAATTGGCTAATGTATTCTCTTGTTTAATCTTTAAAACCATTCTCTGAGATGTTTGTATGTGCTCAGCCGCTCAGTCATGTCCGACTCTTTGTGACCCCATGAACTGTGGCCCACCAGGCTCCTCTGTCCATGGGATTCTCCAGGCAAGAATACTGGAGTGGGCTGCCATGCCCCTCTCCAGGGGATCTTCCCCACCCGGGGGTGGAACCTGTATCTCCTGCATCTTCTGCACTGCAGGCGGATTCTTTACTGCTGAGCCACCGGGGAAGCCCCCTGTGAGATATTCTTTATTATTATTTCTACTGATGGCTGAGGAAATAAAATCTCCAGGACGTTAAGAAATTTGTTCAATGTCGCATAGTGCATGAACCAGGCAGGATTCAAACTCAGTTCTCATAGTTCCATGTTGGACCATGTTGGACCCCACAGGCACACATACATATGAATATCCTGGAAAATAGTGCAGAAAAAGTAGATAAATATGCTTTTATGTATACATTTAAATTTCTCTCTCTCTATATATACACACACACACACATATTTATCAATATATAACTATATGCAGCATTATCTTAAAAAGAAAGAACTGTTTGGCTCCACATCTGTGTTAGAGGGTTGTTGTGATATTTGGAAATGGGAGTAAAACATTTTTCCTGGTGCTGGCCGTGCTTTGAAGTTTATTTGGGGAAACCTGTGTAGTTAATGGAAAGAGCACAGGCAGGGGAATAAGGAGGATGGGGAGCTTACCATTCAAGTTTCAGCATTTACCATTTGGGGAGCTCAGGGTGGTCAGTCTGCTTTCAGATGACAATAGCTGTTCCCCAGTGTGGTCCAGAGGGTCCAGGGAGGTGGTGTGTATGAGGATCCCACTCTGCCCCCACTACATCTCCCCTTCTACAGCACACCCTTCTCAGGAAGCACTTTCCTACGTGTCTCCATCCTGGGTTCTAACAGAGGCTGTTTTCCCCACTGCTTTCTCCTCCCACTCTCCCTCCAACCTTCCTTTTCTCTTCTCTTCATCCTTCTTTCTCTCCCAGATTGTTTTACCTCTAAGGGCTCTTGCCCATGGATGAATTCACTAAGAAACTGAATTCCATGTTCAGGCTGACTGCAGAACTCCCACTGCTGTCAGGGAGATTTCTAGGCCTTTAATGAGGGGAGAATTTGATCCTAAGACTCCTTGTTAAGATAAAGACCTGGCTGGTTTATTAACTCTATCCAGCTGGGGTACAGACTCACAGTAAAATAATTAAACACTCCCTGCCTAAAGAAGGGCCAGAGCTGCAGAGAAAACCTGGCCTGGATCTTGCGAGAAAGAGAAGGGTGATCCCTTACTGCTTTTAGGAATCATTTCTTCTTGAGTGCCTAAAGCTGGTCTGAGAACTCTCTTCTCCCTTCCACATGTCTGGACTTTATCATAAAGTGCACCTCAGAGTGGCAGAGTTTATTTATTCACTTGACAAATATTTATCAAATACCTACTATGTGCCAGATACTATGCTGAGTTTGGGGTGAAAATTGAGGTACTTAGGGGACATTCAACTCATTAATATCATTTTATATAGAAAGAAATTGAGACCCAGGGAGAAGTAACTTATCTAGGATAACAGATTCAGTCAGGACCTGGTCCCTCTTTTACTGATATAAAATATTTTCTCATGCTAAGCAGTTCTGCAGGTGGCTCAGTGGTATAGGATCCACCTGCCAGTGCAGGAGATGCTGGAGATGAGGGTTCATTCCCTGAGTTGGGAAGATGCCTGGAGAAGGAAACAGAAATCCAGTCCAGTATTCTTGTCTGGAAAATCCCATGGACAGAGGAGCCTGGTGGGCTACAGTCCACGGGGTTGCTAAAGAATCGGAAACAACTTAGCGACTAAATAATAATAACCCCATCCATACCTCCTCTGGCCCTCCCTCATCTCTGTTAGGACTTTACTTTTTGTTGTTGGCGCCTCAGAGATTCAGCAGCTAGACAGTAAGCTCCCTGAAGATGGAACCATGCCTTCCACCTCTTAGCTGGCTCTGTAGCCTGTATCTTAGTAATCAGATGACTACAGGTAAATCATTTGTTAAAATAGATGGAATACGAGACTTCCCTGGTGGTCCAGTGGTTAAGAGTCCATCTTGCAATGCAAGGGATGAGGGTTTGATCCCTGGTTGGGGAACTAGGATCCCACATATTGTGGAGAAGTGGGCCTACAAGCTGCAACTGGAGAGTCTGTGCACCACAAAAGATCTGCGTGATCCACCTAAGACCTGATGTAGCCAAATAAATAAAACTGGGGAAAACAGTAGATGAAATTCAATGAAGAAGACCTTTCTTCATTGTGAGAGAAAGTATTTAAATGGTCTTAAAAGAAGGGATAGTGTTCAAGAGAGAGAGAAGGATTAGATGGGGCATGTGCTGTGTGTGTGTGTGCTGTGCCCACATGCTCATGTGTGGGGCAGGGGTGTATGTGGGTGTATAGGCCATTGCAGACCCAATAGCCTAAGTGGGTTCTGCATGAAACATGGTATGCTTGCAGAATGATAATTTTGAAAGCCTGTCCTGGAAGGTGTTTTCATGAGGCAGGCACATGGGGAGGAAACAGGAGAAAGGACCCGAGGTGTGTATAGCTGGTGGGGGTGGAGTTCAAATCTCCATTCTCTGACTTACTAGTTGTGTGACTCTGGGCAAGTCCCTTATCTCAGCTGGTTTCCTTTTCTGTGAAATGATCATAATACTGACTATAGCAAGGTGATTGTCAGTATTAAGTGTCAACACCACGTGGCCTAGGGCCAGCTTCTTCTAGGTGTGCAGGATCAGTTAGTACTGTCTTTCAACAGAGGAAAGGGTTGTTTTGTGGTTGGTGATGCAAGGTCTAGAAGGAATCTTAGGGCTGATCATGAAGCATAGAATGACAGACTGAAGCGTCTGAACAGTGACTCTGAATAGTGACTCCAGATTTGGAAGATGTTGGAGGTTTGTGAGAGTGATGTGGACAAATCATCTTTTTGCTTGCTTTTGTCTGTTTGTTGTTTTTAGAAAATTGTGCTTAGGATAGGAACACAGGAATGGGGAGGCCGATCCAGCAGGGAGTTGCTTAAAGGATTTCAGTGAGAAGAGAAATTCCTGAGAATAACGAGGTAGGAGGGGCTTCCCAGGTGGTTCGAGGGGTAAAGAACCCACCTGCCAATGCAGGAGACATAAAAGACGCAGGTTTGATCCCTGGGTCAGGGCAGGACAACCCACTCCAGTATTCTTGCCTGGAGAATCCCATGGACAGGGGAACGTGGCATGCTACAGTCCATAGGGTTGCAAAGAGTTGGACACGACTGAACTGACTTAGCACACATGCATGCAATGAGATAGGAGAGGAATGGGGAGGCAAGGCAGAGATAAATGATCAGGGAACAACAAAAATAACATGCATTGCATACTTGCTATGTGTAGGTATTGTTCTAAGCATGTTAAAGACTTAGCTTATTTAATGTGTCAAATGTATTATCCTGTCCAATACTTAGAGCATACCTGAAGGGGAAACTCTTTTAATGCTATTCAGAGGTACAGAAACTGAGGCACAGAGAAATTAAGGTGCAAAGAAGGCACATCTCCACCCCAACTCATTTAGAATGGATTAAAACAATTCTTCAAGAAGCATGCTCACTTTCTGGAAAATTCAGATTTTAATTTTCTACCTCTCTTTTGCACCCAGTGTGAGTATTTGGTATGTTTCTTTTGAGGATGTTTTAGCTTGTTTTCTCCATGACTTACATGGAACTGTAATAGTGGTGTGCCTTTATAGATTTCATGAGCATATTGCCCCTGTCTTCATGATAGTCATTTTAAATAGTGGTTTCATATTTTATTGAGTGGATATACAGAGCTATTTTTCTCCACTAATACGACCATCTTGGGACATAAATCTTTGACAGCACCTCTGATTATGTTTTAAAGATACATTTCCTGAATTTGAATTACTGGCTGAAATAGAGTGACTAATTTCATGGCTTTTAATTCACATTGCCAATTTGTTTTTCCCACAGGGTTGAACATACAACATCCTCAACAATGAAGAAGGCTATCAATTTCATTGCACCCTTGCTAGCATTGGGCATTATTATTATTACTAGTAAAGTTATTAGAAGAAATGAGGTTAGTCACTTTAATTTAAATTTGCATCTCCTTTCCCCTCCCATGGGACTGATACTTGCAGTTTCTCATTAATTATTATTGTTATTTTTTTGGAGGCCATTCTTTCAAAGCAAAAGTTTGTGTGTTAGAATGAAGGAAGTATACAATAGGGTGAGGAGTGGGGTAACGTTGAGGAACCAGGAGGTTTCGAGCCTAACAACCTGAGAGAAGAGCCATGATTTGATATCCACCAGCGTAGGGGAGGACAGATTCACTGGTAGACTGCTTGAAACCAGTGTCCATGCTGTTAGGGAAGAGGTGAGGCTTGCTATCTATCCTCTGGCTAACATCTTTTTAACTCTTATTATTCAAATGGAATATGTTCATTGCAGAAAAAATAAAGATAAGGAGGAAAGAGATAAAAATCACAGAGTTAAGGTGCAAAGAATATAGATTGCCACTATTTAAAGATAAGTCCTTTGCTGTTTTATTATATATGGTTACAGAATCTCTTTATATACAAAACATTATAGGATGTGTATACTACACACAGGCCTTCCCTGGTGGCTCAGTGATAAAGAATTAGCCTACCAGTGTAGAAGATGTGGGTTTGATCCCTGGGTTGGGAAGATCACCTGGGGAAGGATTTGGCAACCAACTCTGGGATTCTTGCCTAGGAAATGCCAGGGACAGAAAAGCCTGGCGGGCTACAGTCCGTGGAGACACAAAAGAGTTGGACACAACTTAGCAACTAAACAATAACAATACTACACACATCCTCACAACTGTATCTGCAGTTGGCTGCAGTTATTTCTGACTTTTTGTGTGTGTATATGACTGATACTATTTGTTGCCATATTCCTTTAACTGACAGAGGACAATTTGGAAAAATCTGGAAGTAGAAACATGGGATAAATCTTGTGTGTGTGTTCATGTATATAATCACTTTGGTGCATCTCTGATAAATTTTCTTCAAAGAAGTGTTGAAAAAGTTCATGCCTGGCTGACCTAATTATCTCTATGATGAAAGAATTAAAGCTGTAGAGGCAGATTTCTTCATAGGCTCAATTTATGGAAGAGGACTCCACTCTGTTCTTATAGTGCTTTCTTGTCTTTTAAAATCGGATCTATAGGGATAGTTGGGTTTTAATGAGGCCTTAAATTCCTAGTCAGAAGGAGAACTTTGGATGGAGGAGCCATCGCACTTCTGTTACACACCTAATTTATGATATGCTCTTTTATACACGTATAATCTAAATTTTCTAGCCTCTCCAAACCTCAAGTCCTGCGGCTGCAAAGTTAGGAATAATAAAAATACCTACTTTATAGGTTTGCTTAAATGATATAAAGAAGGTAAACATTTATTAGAAGGACTGGAAGAAGTGAAAGGTCTCTCTTTTTGTATAAAGGGGCTGGAAGGATGTTCTTACCCTATCACTTACCATGACCTGCAGTCAAGTTGGAAGCGCCACTGGGAAAAGGATCACCTGCAGATAATATGCAGGATGATTGACACACACCATCCTATCCAATCCCTCCATCATCCTAGAAGGCAAACTATTACCTCCATTGTATTTATTTAAGGATTCAACAATAATTATAAGGTACCTTCTATGGGCTGGGCACTATTCTAGATGTTTCAGACACAGGGGTGAATAGAGTCAAGTGCTTGCTCTCAGGCAACAAGCAATTGAATGAATATTTAGGTGGCAGTAAGATATTGTGGTGTTGGAGAAGACTCTTGAGAGTCCCTTGGACTGCAAGGAGATCCAACCAGTCTATTCTAAAGGAGATCAGTCCTGGGTGTTCTTTGGAAGGACTGATGCTAAAGCTGAAACTCCACTACTTTGGCCACCTCATGTGAAGAGTTGACTCATTGGAAAAGACTCTGATGCTGGGAGGGACTGGGGGCAGGAGGAGAAGGGGACGACAGAGGATGAGATGGTTGGATGGCATCACCGACTCAATGGACGTGAGTTTGGGTGAACTCTGGGAGTTGGTGATGGACAGGAGGCCTGGCATGCTGCAATTCATGGGGTCGCAAAGAGTCTGACACAACTGAGCAACTGAACTGAACTGAACTGAAGATAATGAGGGAGAATAAAGCAGAATATTGAGGACGATGCTGCAGGAAAGGAGGAGGTTGCTGTCATGTAGGAGAGTTAGGGGTGGTGTCTTTGACAGTGTGAAATTTGAGCAGAAATCTAAAGAAAAGCGAGTGAGTGAGTCATATGGATAAGCAGGGGAAGCACCTCTCAGGCAGAGGGAACAGCATCTGTAGGGAGCCCTGAGGTGGGATAAGCTCACTGGAGGACAGTGAGGAAGGTGGCATGGAATGGGCTGGGGTGACTTGGATGACAGAGAGTGTGGTGGTAGGAAATGAGAGAAGTGTGGAATGTGAGAGAGGAGGAAATATTTTGTAGAGCCCTGTAGGACATTGTAAAGACTAGCTTCTACTGAATGAGGTGGGAGGTCCCACTGAAGGATTTAAATCAAAAGGTGATTTTATAAAATATCACTATGGCTGCTGAGGGACAAAAGTCTAAAAGGGGCAAGAATGGAAGGTTGGAAACTTTCCAGGGAGGTGACTGCTGCAATTATCCAAGCAGGGATATTGGGAACTTGGATCTCAGTGGTAATGGGGTGGGTAGTGAGAAGGTGAGATTGAAGGAGGCAGAGCAGGCAGGCTTTGATGATGGACCAGAAGAGGGGAGTGAAGTCCGATATGATTCGAAGGTCTATATACCCGCGTCTGTACTAGAATGGAGTTGCTATTTACTAAAAATAGGGAAGACAGGGCCGAGCAGGGATCCAGATGTTGGTTTGGGGTATATTAAGTTTGAGATGTCCATGACATGGTCCAGTTGAGATGTGAGGTGTGTAGTTAAGTATCTGGGTCTGGGGTTTTGGTGAGAGGTCTGGGACAAACATTTAAGAGTCATTGGTACAAACAAAGTATTTAAAGCCTGGAGTAAGATGATGGACAAGTGAAGTAGCCAGAGGACTGAGCCTTCCAACCTCTCAAAGTGGTGCAGGTGAACGGAGTCTCTTGCACATGAGGAAATCAAAACTTGGGAGTCAAGCAATTTGCTTCACAGTAAGAGACAGAGATGGGAATCTGTGCTCGAGGGTCTGACCCTGAAGTCTGTGTTATTAACCCCTTAACTCCAAAGGCTGGAGCAAAGAAGTCTTTTCCTAGAGACATGAATCATGGGTGGTTTGCCAGGGCTTCACCTCTGACTATGCTGGGATAGCAAGCTGAGCCCTCAGGTCTGAGCAAATAAGACACTTCTCTTTTGCTGGTAGAACTTGACGACTCATCTATCAGCCCCACCTGGTGTAGTACTCAAGGATCTCAGGGGAGCAAGAAAGGTCTGGTAATTAAGAAAGATTCCTTTCCTGAGCTGCAGTGGGTCACAGTGACTGTCAGGGTTAAAAGACTGATGGCTTCATAAAGACCACCTGAAAAGGCAATTGACCAGCAAGGGGAAAAAACTCATTGCCACCCACCCACTACTGCAGCGTCTTTATTCAGAGACCTGCTCACAAACAGAGCTACTTGGAACTACTTGTACCAGTCACTACTTGGCCCCATTTTATGGCTGTAAATAATCCTCAACAACCAGAGGATGTGTTCCTGCATTCACTGATCAAAGTTGTATCTTCCTGGTTCCTTGACTGGATGTGTAGGGACAAATAAAACTCAGTTCCCTTACTCTCAGGGGTTCATCATGGAGACTACCACTGCATTCAAGATACTCAACAAGTCCAACATTCTATTCTATAATATTGCATGTTTTAAAAAATTCACTTCTCTAGTGATATGAGAATCAGAGTCTAGCATGTAGTAAATATTCATTAAGTTATTCACAGAAGTATGTGTGGAGTTGTAGACAAGGAGTCCAGAATTAAGCCAATATTGCAGCTATATATAGCTTTGCTAAAACCAAAGCTTCATGACGTCAGATAAGTCACTCTTCCCTGCATCTTAGTTTGCCTATCTGTCAAAAAGGGGGTTGGATTAAATTATGCTTGAAGATCTTTTATTGATTGATTGATTTTTAATTGAAGTATAGCTAATATGCGTGTTTCCCTGGTGGCTCAGATGGTTAAAAAAATCTGCCTGCAATGTAGGAGACCTGGATTTGATCCCTGAGTTAGGAAGATCTCCTGGAGAAGGAAATGGCAAACCACTCCAGTATTCTTGCCTGGATAATTCCATGGACAGAGAAGCCTGGTGGGCTACAGTCCACAAGGTTGCAAACCAGTGAGATATGACTTAGTGGCTAAACAACAACGAATATTCCATTATACACAGACGCACCATATCTTTTTTAATCTATTCACCTGTTGACACTTAGGATGCTTCTGTATTATGGCTATTGCAAATAACACTGCTATGAACACTGGGGAGCATGTATCTATCCAAATGAGTGTTTTTGTTTCTTTCAGATAAATACCCAGGAGTGAAACTGCCAGGTCATATGGTAGTTCTGTGTTTAGTTTTTTGAGAAAACAGTTTTCCATACTGTTTTCCACAGAGGCTGCACCAGTTTACATTTCCACCAACAGTGTAGGGGGTGGGGTTTCCTTTTCTCCTTGGAATCCTTTAGATCAAAGGCAAGATGTGTTGAAAGGTCTGAAAAGCCCCGGTAAAATCTCCCTTCCTAAAATGCTGTTGAATGCCATGATGTGTCTTGATAGGATAGGCATTCTAGAGGGTTTAAGAAAAGAAAGCACCTCCATGCCTCCTGTGTGCAATTGGCCCTTTTCTTTGTGGAATCAACCTCCCCCTAACCCCCCAGTATTCTTTAGATCACAGTTCCCCAGAAGTTTAGCCCAATGGGAGACTTGGCTGGGCAGATTGCCATGGGGCAGCCCAACAGTGGCAAGGTGGAAAATCTGTGAATTACCTTGCCTTTTTCAGTGCCTGCCAGCATCCGTGCATGTGCTGGCCAGGAATATTGCCATCATAGAGCTCGCTCACACCTTGAGCCAAATGACTCCCCAACCCAGAATTCAGGCAGCTGGAAGAAGGCATGCTGCAAGGCAGAAAGTTACTCTTTTCAATCAATACATCCTGAAAGAGAACTTGCTCTATTTTCACCTTAAGTAGAGGAAGCTGCCTTCCGGGGGCTGCTGGAGTGGAGTTTTCCTAAGGCGGACCCCCCCCCCCCCCCCACCGCCCCGAGGCTGCTCCCTCCATTCTTGCTGCCATCAGATTAGTTCTGGCCTGGATTTTTTTTTTTCTCAACAGGACAATTATGAAGTCTTCATTGAGGATCTGTCTCCAATCTCCTTCCAATCCATTTTTTATTAAGGAACTAGAGTCATCTATTTGGAAAAAAATAAAAGAGAAAAGAAAATATACCAACCAAACTAGGTCATGCTATCCTCAGGCTCAGGAGCCTTCAAAAGTCTCCCTTGCTTAACATCAAGACAAACACTCACCAAGGCCTGCAGGACCCAGGCAGTGTGGTCTGTCTACCCTTCCAGGCTCTTTTGGCCAAATTATATCATGTCCCTTCACTCATTAATTCTATCCAGTTTGGGTTTCTTGAATTTTCTATGTTCCCTCCTGCCTTGGGGGTTTTGCCTAATATTCTCTTTCTGCTTGGGGTCCTTTCCTTACTCCCTTTCTTTTCTTTCTTCTTGGATGAAATTCACCTCCTTGGAGAGACTTTCCCTATTCATTTTACCTGATGTTAAAGCGTTCAGTCTTTTTCTGGCTCAGCTAATTGTCCGTTACAATGTGCAGATGCTTTTTTTCATTTGTTTGTGTTTTCCCCATCACTCCTATTAAACTGTGAACTGTAAACTCCAGGGAAGCAGAAACCATTTCCGTGTTGTATATGGTTGTCTTCATCTCCAGGGCTTGCTTCAGTGCTGAGCTGGCACTCCATCATTGTTTGCTAAATGATTAATCTGGTTCTGCTCAGCTTCCTAGCGAGATCCTTCACCCCAGCCCACTTCTCCTGCCATATCAGAGTACCACCCCCTAAGGGCAGTATTCTTCTAGCCTCTGCTCCTGCGATTGCCCTGTGCCTTCTGCCTGAAATACACTTCTTCCCTATTTTCCTCCTGAAAAATGAACTCAGCCTTCAAGACTCAGCTCAAATATCGTCTCCGCTTTGATGCCTGTCCCCATGCCTCCCGGCAAAATGAAAAGCATGTGCTCCGTGGTTTGTGCACATCTGAATCACAGCCTTTGTCACTCAGCATTGTCCTCACACTTTTCTGTATCTATTTTCCCCACTAGACGGACCTCTTGGGAGCAAGGATGAGATCTAATTCATCTTACATTTCCACTTCTTACAAGTATTTATCACATAGGAAGGCTGGATAAAGGCTTTTGGAGGGGATGCATACATTAATAAATAAAAGAATGTCCTTGGTGAAATTTCTCTGTGTGGAATCTTCCTCTCTGAGTAATCCTTATGTACTGACGCCCTGTTTGGATATTTTCTCCTGGGAATTTTCTCTGGGGTTCCTGCTTTAGGGAGACCATCTCTCTGTGTTTTGTCTTCTAGGATTATGCATCTGGTTTGGTTTAGAAAGCAGAGTTAGCTCTTGCCTGCTTTTTAAAAGGAACCTGGCAGTTCATACATGTCCCATGGTAGGTAGGGGCTTCCCAGGTGGCTCAGTGATAAAAAAAAAAAAATCCATCTGCCATGCAGGAGATGCAGGTTCGACCCCTGGGTCGGGAGGACCCCCTGGAAGAGGAAACAGCAACCCACTCCAGTATTCTTGCCTAGAGAATCCCATGGACAGAGGAGCCCGGTGAGCTATAGTCCATGGGGTTTTGCAGAGCACTGGACACAACTTAGCAACACAGCGCACAGGCACGGGAGGTAGGATGATTAGTAGCCAAGCTTCCCCAAATACTTGTTTCGTCTTTCTTCCTTTTTTTTTTTTTCCACTACTTGTCCCAGTCTGGCAGAACTGGTTGTTAAATATTCATTCATTCATTGTCTAGCCATTGTTCTGTTATTTGCCAGGTACTGTTTTGGTGCTATGTTCACAGTGATGCAAGAGATCCTGTTCCTAAAGTATTTTTCTTGGAGGGGGAAGCACTGACAGACAGACAATGTGATCAGTGCTCTGATGCAGTGTATGTTTGCAGAGTCATGTGGGAGTAGGAGTCAAAAAGGCTTCCATCTACCTGGGGGGTGGGGGGGTGTTAAGGACATCTTCTGAATCCAGAGGCTCTTTGTGTTGACTTTTGATAGATGACTAGAATTGTTTGATGGGAAAGGGACAAGAGAAAGGGAGGAAAAGAAAACTAGGGAAGGGAGAGGGAACAGCACACACAAAGGCAAAAAGGGGTGGCAGGTGTGGTTTAAAGTCGCGAGAAGCTCACAGAAGTCCAGAGCTTTTGCTGCTCAGTTTGCTGTGTGGCTAGCAAGCGCCAGCATCACCTGGGAACCTTCTAGAACAGCAGAATTTTGAGCTCCACCCTGGACCAACTGGGCTTCCCTGGTGGCTCAGATGATATAGAATCATCCTGCACTGCAGGAGATCCATGCTGGATCCCTGGGTCGGGAAGATCATCTGCGGAAGGGCACAGTAACCCACGCCAGTATTCTTGCCTGGAGAACTCCACGGACAGAGGAGCCTGGCGGGCTACTGTCCATGGGGTTACAAAGAGTTAGACATGACTGAGGGACTAACACACACGCTCACTGGACCAACTAAGTCAGAATCTACATTTTACCAAGATTCCCAGGTAGTTCCTGTCCACATTAAAGTTTAAGAAAAAGTAGCTTTTCTGGCCATGACATGCATCAAAATCATCTGGGGGGCTTATTAAAAGACTGGATCACTGAGTCCTGCCTTAGAGTTTCTGAATGAGTAGCCCTGGATGGACCTGAGAGTGTGCATTTCTCAAAATATGTGATGAGATGTGTGCTGATGCTGACTAGGTGATGCTGATGCTTCTGATCTGAGGACCACACTTGGAGACCCACTAGGGTTGAGTTTAGTGGGAAGGGTAATTTCTGGGAAGTGAGCTTGGGCAGGTAGCAGGATTCAAATCCCAAAGGGCTCTGACGGGGAGGCGTGGGCTTTATCCTGGAGTGCTGCAGACATCTGCAGAGTTTTGATGCTGGAGGGTGAAGTATTCAGACTTTTCCTTGGGGAAGATCACTCTGGCAGCACGTGGTAGATGAGCTGGAGAGTGACAAGGTGACGGACTGTCACTGTCTTCCAGGTGAGACTGATGAATTCTGAACTAAGGCAGTGGACCTGCTCTCAAGACAAATTCGGGGGTCAGAATTTTGGGGAGTCAGTGAGTAGTTGACTATAAGGGTGAGAATCACATACCTCCCGCCTACCCGGAACCTGGGTGCACATCACAGCCCGTGACTCTTTACCTCCCTGTGGCTGTTGCCCTTTCATGCCCGGAAAGCCGCCCTGTTTCATCTGCCTCCTTTTCACAAGCCTGCCTCTGGCTTCATCTGACAGGTTTCAGCCTGCAGTGTTTGAAGAAAGGGGTGCAGTGCAGTAAACCGTTCAGAAATAGGATTTATTAATGGGAGGCATGTAATTACTGCCAGACACAGCAATCTGAAGAGTTTATGGCCTAAGTGTTTGGTGTCATTCATTAAAACAAAGTGGGCTCTTGGCATGGACACTGTCACCCTGTGACCAGACCCATCTGTTTCTGTGATAGCCCCTCCCCCACCCCTGCCTGTGCAAGTTGAGCCAGGCTGGAGAGGCAAAGGCAGATAAATCACAGGGCAGGGGCTTGGCTCCAGGGACCAAGGCGCTCGCCTGGACCCCTTGGATGGGCTAGTCCCGGTTCCCAAGCAGGGGTCCTGGAGGGGCTTGTGCCCTGAATGCTTTCTGTCTGAAGGGCTTCTGATACTGTTTAGCAGACGCTCTGAAGAACATCCTGCACACTTAAGACTTCTTCAAAACCTTCTTCCCACCCATTTCACTTCTTAGTCAACCCTCACAGAACCCTGGGATGCAGGGAGCAGAGCTTAGCATCCCCTTGTGACAAGTGGAAGCCTAGAAGTTTTGGTGAGTCTCCTAAAGTCCTAGTGCCTAGAGGACAAGCTTGTGCCAAGACCCCATGAAGCCATTTCCACCTCTCCACCAGGCAGGCCAGGCTGGCCCCACTCCAGGATGAGAGTTCTGCCTTGTTTTGAGGGCAGACTGGGCTGTGAGAGGCCCAGCTTCTGCAGGACTTGGGTTCAAGCCCAGGATTTCTCTTGCCTAGTCTTGTGCTCTTGGGAAAGACACTCTAAGCCTCAGTTTCCTCAGAGGGAAAATGGAGGGAACGAGGTCAGCTTTTTCCCAGGACCCTCTGGGAAGTAAGAGGCCTTGCAGGGCTTGGCGCTGGCTGGTCCTCTTTCCCGTGACTTGTCATCATCTTCAGGCCTCCCAAAAAGCCCTGTAGTACTTGACACAGGGGTGCTGAGCTCAGATGAGATAATAGAGGGAACATGCTTCGGAAAATTCAAGCACACCATTCAAATGTGAAGTAATAATAGGAACAACGAATCTGCCGTAACCCTGCCAAAAAACCCCAGCAACTTTTGAGACAAAAAGCAGACCTGGATTCTAGAGTCCTCATCATGATGATTGGTTTTGGACAGAGGGACTTTTCTGCCCTTTCAAACATCTATCTCAAAAGGTTGTTTTGTTCCGAGACTTGCAGAGGCCAATATGGGGGGAAATGGATAACTGGCAGGTACTTGTGTGCTAATTAGGAGGCTGCCATGCCTGGAACTCTTTCGGGGACTGACATCTTATATATCTTTGTATTTGCTAGTGCCCAGCACCGGGCCTGGCATAGGTAGATACTCAGTGATTATTTATTAAATAATTGGAACCAAGCTCGATTCTGTCCTATCCTGTGGGTTCTTTGAAGGCAGGGCCTGTGTTTTACTCATTTCTCTCTTCCCAGGGCCAGTCCCAGTGTCTGGCACAGAGTAGGTGCTTAGTCAATTCAGTCTGGATAGAAATTAAGCCCCATGAAAAATAAGGCAGACATATCTCGTGTCTGCCCTGAACCACAGGAGAACCCGGGGCTCCAGGTAGGAAAGGAGTCTGGCATTTGTAGCCGGAGTTGGTACTGGTCAGATGACAGGCTTACTTCAAAGGCACGCGGTGGGGAGGGGAGGGGACTGTGGTTTCTCCAATGCCTTCTTGGCTGCGTGGGAGCTCTTGTTGGCAGCAGAGGTGGGGAGGGGAGGTTGGCAGCCCAGTGGAGGCCTCGGCCGGGAATTCAGGATGGAACAAATGAGCCAGAGGAAAGGAAGCAACTCAGATGGAGATGGAACGCGCTTAAAATCTCCTTCCCCTCTCTGCATCCGCCGGAACAGATGTGGCAGTTCTGTGTGTGTATGTGTGCGTGTGCACGCGTGCATGCATGCACATGTGTGTGTTGGAAGGAAAACAGGCTTTACAGCCAAATAAATCTCTGCGCCTATCCCCTCAGTGCAAAGCCAGGGCTGTGGGATCTTGAGTATGTTTTATTTTTTTTTCTGAATCTCCATTTCCTCATCTTAAAAAATGGGATCAGTGATTCTTAGCGTCCAGCGTGGCTGTGGCTATGCAGTGTGTTTTGTAAGCAATAAAACAGCCGTTTATGAAGCACCTGCTCTCTGCTAGGCACTGAGCCTAGTAGCTGGATGGATTTAATCTGTAATCCCCTTAACCATCCTGTAAGGTGGTGATTATCATCTCCAGTCTCCAGAGCAGAGCAGAGGAAGCTGAAGTTCAGAGGCAAGGAGCAATTTGCTCAAGGGAGACTGCCAGAAATCCAACTGGGTTCTCTTTGTAAAGATTACACTATGGAAACATACAGGATGATTATATTTCGTGAATCTTAGTCAAGCCTAAAACTCTCCCACAGGGGCAGTTTTCCTTTATTGTCAGCGCTTTTTCTCCCTCCATCTCCCTTTTGTAAAAAAGCTAAACCTTTGGCTAACCTGTCTGTCTGTGGAAGAAGGGTGAGCTCTACTCAGTGATTTCAATGTGATTTGATTCTCTTTGTTCAGGTGCTTTTTGGTTTCCATGGGACGGAGATCAGGAAATTATGTCTAGGTGTTTGTAAGAGGGAAGTGGAAAAGCTGCTGAGACTTACACTTTTGGACAATCCAACAGCATCTGAAATATCAGAACTATCATTCCAAAAAAAACCTATCAACCCTTTTGACATTTTTGGGAGTCTTTCTTTAAAGCCTCAGCCAAATATGAGGTAAATGTGGAAGGTCAGGAAAGCCAATTCACTTTTATTAAAATCTACCCCGTGCCTGGATGCTCCTCGTGGTCACCCTGTATGGTTAGTATTGTTAGATCCACTTGCCACCTAAGGATACTCAGAAAGGCTAACATTTGTCTGAGATCACACAAGGATGAGGCATCAAAGTCAAGATTCAAACCTTAGCCTAAAACACAGGCTCTTTTTTCTGCTATTTCCTGCTTCCGAGTCCCCAGGTCTACTGATGTAAACTGTTGCTTTCTCTACACTCTTTTTAGGAGCCTGTCCCTTTGTTCTGCATAGCCCCAGGCAGATCTGGAGAAAAGGAATACCTGCAGTTTCAGAAGAAAAAGGCCTTAGCATTGAGACTGCAGGAGACCACCAAAGGCAGCCTCAGCAAAGACAGATGATCCCAACTTTTGGAAGATGCTCTTTGTGAAATGGATACCAGTTGGATGCTTGTATTTTTGGGTGTGAGTTCCAGCATCAGAAGCAGGCTGTATCTTTTTTTTTTTTTTTTTTTTTTTTAATTTTTTTGGCAGGGTGGGTTGGGCTTTCTAGAGGAGGAAGAAAGAAGCAGGGAAGGGAAGCTCTCTTTAGCTCATTCAGTTCAAAACAAGTATCATGGTTTTAAGTCACATAATTGCAGATCCCATTATTGAGTGGTTTTATTTAGATCCAGGTCGCTGAAGGTGGAAGATGTCCTACCTGTCTCTCCTGATTTAATTTTTAATGAACTTTTGAATTGAAGTCTGGAAAAAAATCAAAACAAGCTACCAAATTCTTGGTTAGCAGGCGATCCACAGAGTTCTTTTCTAGAACGCTGGAAAACTCACAGATTTTGGAGTTTATGAGAAGAGAGCTCAACTTTCAGCCATGTCACTTATCTGCGTGGCTTTGGGCAAGCCGTCTAGCATCACTGACCTCAGTTTCTTCATCTGTAAAATGAGTATAATAATGCCTGCTTTAGAAGGTTGTCCGGGTGGTCAAGTGCCTAGCAGACACTCATTAAATGTTAGTTGCTCTTTCCTCCCTATATCACAAAGTGCAAACTCTTTACCTAAATTCTCGCTGGTAGAGAGCTGGGCATGAGTGATGACCTGTAACTTTTAGGACAGCTCAGATCCGCCCAGATCGTTGGCAGGACCCATCAGCCGTGGTTTAAGACTTAAGCCAATGCCCAATATGTCATTATGGAGCCTGCAGAAGTGATTACTAATGTTACTTTTCCAGTTCACTGTGGAGCAGAGGGGAGAGTTTTTCACACTGCTGGCGTTTTGTTGGAGCACGACGATACAAATCACAGATGGCTTCCTCGGCAGATGTGGCTCTGTAGAACCGCAATGTGGGTTTACAAGGGGTTTAATGAAAACCTGGCACCCTTCCAGGCTTGAATCAATCCTCCGGGGTTCTCGGCTCATGCACGTTAGGGCCAATCTGCAAATGTCCACCCTGTTGACGGTAAGGGGAGTGCGAGGGTGAAAAGTTTTTTACCTGGGAAACAAAGCCAAACCTACCCGGCTAAGTTCACAGCCTTGGGGGCCTGGGAGCTGGAACGGTGACGTGGAAGGGAAGCTGGTAGGAGGAGGGAGGTTTCCAGCTGGAAGGTATTCAGATGGCTGCTGCCTGGCTGGGGGTGAGCGGAGCCCAGGACAGAGCGATGACTTTCCCAGATGCTTGGGACTCACTCACACTCTTCTTCCTTGCTGTGGATTGAGCTAAACGGAGTGAACGGGAGCTGCAAGTCAGGGATACGGAATAAAAAAATAGTTTCAACTTAGTTGACAATATAAACTGGAACTGGATTGGACTATCACTGCCTCTTCTTGAAATGCAATTGCTCTTCAAATGGTTACCTTCCTATCATTTCCTGGTCTGTTTTATTTTGGCGTCCATGTCATCTTCTTGGAGAAGCCTTCTTTATCAACATCCTGAAAGAGAACCTCCCAGCCATAGCCTATCTGAGCTTTGTATTTGTTTCATAATATAATCACAATTTATTTGCCTGTTTGCTTTCTGTTTTAATCCTATAGTAAAACACATTGTTCCTTAAAAGAAAGAGCTCATGACCAAAATAGCCCAGCACCCAGTGGAGTACCTGGCACATTATAGACATTCAATAAATATTGTTGGAAGAATGAATACATTTCAGGACAAAAATAAGATAGATCAGTGTTCGTAGCTTAACACCGTGATTAATAAGCTATAAAACTGTCCAAAATACATAATCTTTCTTAGTCTGGGATTCTTCATCTGTAAAAGAGATAAAAATACAATATAAGGTAGCTGTTTATGTAGAGTAGTGTCTAATGCATAAGAAATAGTCGCTAAGTCAAAGCTTCTATTACTCCGTCATTGAAGAATTAAGTTAACCGCTAATCTCTATTTACCAGTATTTCCATTCAGCTAATATTTATTGAGACCTAGCCTGTGCTGTGCCCCCTACTAAGCACTCTTATATGCATTATCTTATGTGATTCTTGACAACAACCTTGGGAGAGAGTCTTCCCACTTTAGAACAAAAGAAACAGAGATTAAGAGGGATTAAGTGGCTTGACCAAGCTTACACAGCTATTGAATGGCAGAAGCAGTATTAACTCCATTTCTATTTTTAAAGCCATAATTTTCCTCCATAATTCCAGGCTGCTTCCTATTAACACTCGCTCTGGATAAATAAACATAAGGAAGCCACATTCTCTGTCCTCTGGAGGCTCTGGTTTAGGTGATAAGACATGTGTAAGAGTAAAATGAACACTAATAAAGACCCATGTTTTTCCACGCTGCTTTGAAGTTTACAAAGCTTGTTCCAATATTTACAACACAGTTGAGTTTTAAAAACTGATTATCCAGGATACATAAATAATTCAAACAAGTCAATAAGAAAAAGACAAACAACTCAATGGAAAAACTGACCGATTGTGAGCAGGCATTTCAAATGGCCAATAAGCACATGAAAAGATGTGTGGCATTACTGATCACAGGGATGAATTGCAGACACATACTGTTAAATAAAAAAGAGTGAGTTGCAGAAAGGACAAGGTAATGTCCTTTATGCACATTTAAAAAACATGTAAAGTAAGCCCTCATGTTTAAAATGAACTCTCTTTACATGATGTAAATATCTGGTCAGGAAGAGTATTTATACTATGCAATAGTGATGACTTCTAGGGGAGAAGTGGAGGATTGAGGTCAGGGAAGTTTGCAAAGAGGACTTCTACTGAACCTTCAACTAAATGTTTTAATTTTTTTAAAAACACATCTGAAGCAAATATAGCAAAATGTTAACATTCTTAGATCTAGGTGGTGGGTTCAGCTGTTTGTTTTGTCAGTCTTTGAACTGTTCTTTATGTACAGGATATTTTATAAAGCAAGCAACGATTCACTAATCCACATCTTCTTCCCTAAACTTATTCAACCTGCCCCACATTTAAAACTTTGGAAGGAGCGATGGAAGAGAAGATACCCATACTGCAGGGTTCAGGCTTTCCTCTCCTGGCACTAGCCTTTTTTGTTTGTGTGCATGAACAGGGTAAAGTACTGGGCAGATGGAAAATAGACTAACTAACTGATTTTCTTTAGGAAGGGCCTGCAGCTCTGGTCAGGGCAGGGTAGAGGTCAGACAAAAGAGGGAGACAACCAGAAGAGCAAGACGTGCTAAGGTTTTGAGAAAAGGCTGGAGAAACTGAGGTTCAGAGATGCAGAGTCATTTATCCAAAGCCACATGGAGGCAGAGCTGGAATCTGCCTCTGGTTCAGTTCAGTTCAGTTCAGTTCAGTCGCTCAGTTGTGTCCGACTCTTTGCGACTCCATGAATCGCAGCACGCCAGGCCTCCCTGTCCATCACCATCTCCCGGAGTTCACTCAGACTCACGTCCATCGAGTCAGTGATGCCATCCAGCCATCTCATCCTCTGTCGTCCTCTTCTCCTCCTGCCCCCAATCCCTCCCAGCGTCAGAGTCTTTTCCAATGAGTCAACTCTTTGCATGAGGTGGCCAACATACTGGAGTTTCAGCTTTAGCATCATTCCTTCCAAAGAACACCCAGGGCTGATCTCCTTCAGAATGGACTGGTTGGATCTCCTTGCAGTCCAAGGGACTCTCAAGAGTCTTCTCCAACACCACAGTTCAAAAGCATCAATTCTTCGGCGCTCAGCCTTCTTCACAGTCCAACTCTCACATCCATACATGACTACAGGAAAAACCATAGCCTTGACTAGATGGACCTTAGTCGGCAAAGTAATGTCTCTGCTTTTGAATATACTATCTAGGTTGGTCCTAACTTTTCTTCCAAGGAGTAACTCTCATAATCAGGCCACAGGCAAGTGCTGGGGGCAGGAGGAGACCACTGGCCTCGCAGGTCAAGGTCAAATCCCAGCCCTGTTGTTTAGCAGCAATGAGACCTTGGGCACCCCACCTGACTCTCTGAGATTAAGTCACTTTAGCTTTTCTCAGACTGACCTTGGGAGGAACATGCAATGTGTGTAAAAAGGCTAGTGGGAAGTGCTGGGTCTAAGTCTTGGTATTTATTCCATAAACAGTTACCATCACCATCTGCATCATCATTTCAATTTGCTTCAACCATTCTTTAATAATTTCAATGACTATTTCTCTCTCCCTGCATTTTCCCCCTGCCCCCAATCAATGTCAGGGCAGTTTCCTTGAGGACAATTAATCAGTTTACCTGTGTCCAAGGATTGGTCTGTCAGCAATGAAGTCTGTCAGATCTTCCCTTTTTTTAGTAGCAACTATTCAAAACAAACAAACAAACAAAACCAAACAGCTCCCTCCTTGCACCCATGCAAGTTTTTATTTTGTTATTGTCACGATCTTAATAGGTTTTTCTCTTTATTGTTGTCGAGTGTGCTGTAAATCATTACTAGCATTATTTGTTTTGATTTCTCAATTGATTTGACCAGTTCCGTTCAGTTCAGTTTAGTCACTCGGTTGTGTCCAACTCTTTGTGACCCCATGGACTGCAGCACCAACTCCCGGAGCTTATTCAAACTCATGTCCATTGAGTTGGTGATGCCATCCAACCATCTCATCCTCTGTCATCCCCTTACCCCCTCGACCTTCAATCTTTCAGAGCATCAGGGTTCAGATGAGTCAGTTCTTCACATCAGGCGACCAAAATATTGGAGTTTCAGCTTCAGCGTCAGTCCTTCCAATGAATATTCAGGACTGATTTCCTTTAGGATTGACTGGGATCTCCTTGCAGTCCAAGGGACTCTCAAAAGTCTTCTCCAACACCACAGTTCAAAAGCATCAGTTCTTCAGCACTCAGATTTTACCAGTAGAGATTCTTTTAAACCAGTGTCTGTCTTTTTGATATGTCTCCAATGATCTCTCAGTACTTCCTCATTCTCTGGCATAAGATGTTCCAGACTTACCTTGTAATTCCTTGCCCCAGGGCCAGAATCAGCTCTTTTTCCAAGGAGCCCTGGTTCTTTTTGGTGGGGAATGGGATTTAGAAACCAAGATTTGGACATTAGGTGTACTCTATATTACAAGGGTATCATTGCTTTTGGGACCTTTCAGTACAGAACTAAAATAAATAAATAAATGTGTATGTGTTTACCTATCTCTATCTCTGTGTCTATCGAAGTCTGTGATGGTTAATGTAAATGTCAACTTGGTTGGACACACGTTATTCTGGATGTTCCTACAGGGATGTTTTTGGATGAGTTTAACATTTAAATATGTGACTTTGAATATAGCAGATGGCCCTCCATAATGTGAGGGGACCTCATTGAATTGGTGGAAAGCCCAACTATGAAAAGACTAATTTCCTCTGAGCCAGAGAGAATTCTGCAGCAGATAGCCCTTAATTTGAATCACAAGTTGGCTTTCTTTTGGGTCTCTAGCCTGCTGACCCAACCTGTAGCTTTTGGACTTGTCAGCTTCCATAACAGTGTGAACCAGTTCTTTAAAAAAAGAAAACAAAAAACCCTCTCTTTCTATATATACCTTGGGTATGCTTCTCTGGAGAACCCTGACATGAAGTTCAAATCTAATATGATTGGGTTCTTGCTCAGCTAACTCATTCAGATTTGTTTCTTAATTTTTTACAGTGAGAATCCCAGTTTCTACTCATTTATTCTAAACCAAACACACATAAGTCAACTATCCTGAACTCTTCAAACCTGTCAGTGCCATGAAAGAAAAAAAAGAAAAAGGGCATAAGAACTATTGTATACTAGAATCTGCCTGTAACTCAGGAGTCTCAGGAGACATGGATTCGATCCCTGAGTTGGAAAGATCCCTTGGAGGAGGAAATAGCCACCCGCTCCAGTATTCTTGCTCAGAAAATCCCATGGAGAGAGGAGCCTGGTGTGCTACAGTCCACACGGTGGTAAAGAATTGGATATGACTGGGTGTGCGCGTGACACTTGAAAGAGACGTGACATCCAAGTGTGGTGTGCGATACATGCTTGGATGCTGGATTGGAAAAAGAAAGAACAGCTGTAAAGAGAATTACTGGGGAATGTTAAATATGAAACATGTATTCCGTAATATTTTATAAATATTAAATTTGGAGGCATGATAATGATATCATATGAGAGAATAAAATTGTAAGAGATGCACATTAAATTATTTAGAGATACTAGTGTTTTGATATTGGTAAGCTATGTTCCAATAATTCACAAACTATATGTGTGTGTGTGTGTGTGTGTGTGTGCGCGCACATATATAAAGAGAGAGAGAGGTAAGGAAAGAGCCAATACGGCAAAATATTAACAGTTATTAAGTTTGTATAGAAAACATAGGAATTAATTGGACTATTAATTTTTATGTTTTAATTTCTCTGAAACTTTTAAAATTTAAAGGTGGGTGAAATGGCAGCAGGTATTACATATTAAGGGTCATATATCTAGTAGCAAGAGTATTACATATCAACTACCAAGTGCTGCTGCTGCTACTAAGTCACTTCAGTCGTGTCCGACTCTGTGCGACCCCATAGACGGCAGCCCACCAGGCTCCCCCGTCCCTGGGATTCTCCAGGCAAGAACACTGGAGTGGGTTGCCATTTCCTTCTCAATGCATGAAAGTGAAAAGTGAAAGTGAAGTCGCTCAGTCATGTCTGACTCTTAGCGAACCCATGGACTACAGCCCACCAGGCTCCCCCGTCCCTGGGATTCTCCAGGTGAGAGCACTGGAGTGGGGTGCCATTGCCTTCTCCACCAAGTGCTAGTAGCATGTATTACAAATCAAGTACTGACTGTGCTCGGCTTGTGTTAAATGGCACCCCGCTCCAGTACTCTTGCCTGGAAAATCCCGTGGATGGGGGAGCCTGGTAGGCTGCAGTTCATGGGGTCGCCAGGAGTCAGATACGACTGAGTGACTTCACTTTCACTTTTCACTTTCATGCATTGGAGAAGGCAATGGCAACCCACTCCAGTGTTCTTGCCTGGAGAATCCCAGGGACGGGGGAGACTGGTGGGCTGCCGTCTATGGGGTCGCACAGAGTCGGACACGACTGAAGCGACTTAGCAGCAGCAGCAGCAGCAGCAGCATCACAATTCTCTAAGGCAGCCAGCATTCCTTTATGCTTGAGGTGTCTGAGGTGCAGAAACTTGTTCAGGGTCACTCAGTTAGCAGGGAAGGAAGCAGAGGCACCGAGAGAGGAGTAACCTGCCCAGACCATCAGCTAAATAGTGGTCCCGGCGGGGTTAGGACTGAGGTGTCTGATTCTTACTGGGACTTGGTCAACTGTATTAAAAAGATGATTCCTCCTTGTTTTCTTGCCCACTGGGACTCCATCTAGAGAAACATTTCTGCCAGCTCTACTAGACTCATTTCAAAGAGAAAAGATTCCGTTGTTTGATTCCACTTTGAAAAGATAAGGCATCCAGCTTCCTGTACGTCTGTACTAGGTCTCAGCAATGCGTGTTCTCCATGGTTATTGGGTCACAACTTCTATCAAATTCCAGAGATGGGAAAACTCAAGCAGGCAACAGAAGCTTCGGACTGAGAGCAAGCAGTCTCTTTCATTAACAGAGGGACAGTGATTCTTTGTGTGCTTCTGACTATTCATTTTAAACACAAGCACAGAGTTAGCCTGATACAGTGTTCTGCAAGCTGAGGGCCATGACCCTTTAGTGGGTCTTGAGATCAACTTAGATGGTGGCTGGCAGCGTTTAGAAAATGATTTTTAAGATAACAACAAGGACCTACTATATAGCACAGAGAACTACATTCAATTTCTTGTAATAGCCTATAATGGAAAAGAATCTGAAAAAGGTGTATATACATATAAATGAATCATTTTTCTGTACATCTGAAACACTGTAAATCAACTGTATTTTAATAAAAATGATTTTAGAATCACATTTAATAGAATAGAAAATATTGGTGTATGTTCATTATGAAGGTAGATTTTTTTTTTTGGTGAAAGTACTCACATACAGACACACACACACACACACACAAGTTTTGGATGATGGTATAAATTTCATTTCTTATTATGAGTCACAGTTAAAACAATTCAAAAGCTACTGCTTTAGGACAGGGGATCAGCAAATGCTTGTTTTGTGGAACAAAATTGATTGGAACATAGCCTACCCACTCATGCATGTATTGTCTTTGGCCGCTGTCACACAGTGGCAAAATTGAGAAGCTGTGACGCGCCGAATGGCCGGCAAAGCCTGAAATATTTACTATTCGACCTTACACAGAAAAACCTGCTGGACCCTACAGTCTAAGATATTGAGGCAAACATTTCTAATTCAAATAAAGCTTCCATTATATATAATTTCCAGAATTTCTCTCTTTAGTGTTTGTCCCCCACTGACCAAGTTAGCATTCACATATAGATTCACGTAAAGGCATATATAACTCTAGAAAAGTAGGCACAGCAAAAGCAATTATCACCTAAACTCTATATTTCTAACATAATACCGGGAGTATTCAGAGCAAGGTCCTGCTGGCACATGGCAAACAGGATGACCTTTCCATCCTAGGAAAATATGTCGATGTTTAACCTCATTGCACTCAACCAGACGTTTCCTTGCACAAATTTTCAAGTGAAATATTTCAATCCTGCATTCATTTTGGGGGCCACATGTCTTATCCAAGTTAAATATTTCCAGAAAATAAATGTCTAGACACCGTCTCATATAAATTAAGCACCCGGTTTTTAAAAGATTTCTAGCAGACCTCCTTTTTGGTGTGTGGGTGAGTATAATTTGACTCCTGTGAACGATTCTGGGTCAGATCTGATGTGCCTAAGCCTGTGCACCTGCAGGTGGTTAATGAGCACTGCTGAGTCATGGTGGACAGTGTGGGTTAGGGGAGGGGAATGGGGTCAAGGGAGGTGGTGGTGGAGGAGGGGGACATGATGGGAAGAGAGGACTCTGGAGGATATTCCAAAGAAGAGCAAAGAGATCTGTTTACTTGGAGGTCATGGTTTTCAAGAATCTTGGATTGAAAAAGTCCTTGTATGCTGAAATCTACCTCAGGGAGGCTTGCCATATATTGGTTAACCCTCTCATTGGAGAATAAAGAAAGTGTGACTGTACATGAAGATAAAATTCTATTGAATCTCTGACTTTCTGTTTTATTTACATTTGAGATTTTTCAAATCATGGTGGTGGTTTAGTCACTAAGTCATGTCCGACTCTTATGAACCCATGGACTGTAACCTGCCAGGCTCTTCTGTCCATGGGATTTCCCAGGCAATAATACTTGAGTGGGTTGCCATTTCCTTCTCCAGGGGATCTTCCGGACCTAGGAATTGAACCCAGGTCTCCTGCACTGCAGGTAGATTCTTTACCAACTGAGCTACGAAGGAAGCCCATGACTCCCAATCATGGCTTTGTTTAATTCAAGTGAACTATTTTTAATGCTTTTGCTATTTATAGTATTTTCTTTTATATATACTTCAGTGTCACAGTGATTGTAAATTACTTTTCCCCCCACTATTTAGAAGTGAAATCTTTAAAAAAAAGCAGATACTTAGAAGAAAGTTCAAAATGGTTTTTTTAGCTCTCATTATATTTTATAACATATATTTGTATTTTATACTTTCATAAATATTATAGTTACATAGTATAAATTTTATATGATATAAATAGAAAGCTTATAAAATGTTTTATAAAATATAAATATGATCAATATATTCAATATATGTATACAAATATAAATATTATATATAAATAAATTATATACTATATTTTGTTGTATATTTTATTGTATATTCTTATTATATATTTTTAGCTACACTTAAAAAGAAAGAATTCCGTATGAGGGAATTTATAATGGAATGTATTGAACCACCTGAAATTCTGTGGGGAGGTGATTCAAGAAATAGTCATTATATTTTGCTTTTCTAGATTTTTGCACATAGTGAGGTGGTTGGGTTCAACTTCTGGGAGTTCTCTGGGTTCTGAATATGAGCTCTGTGGCAGATTGCATTCTCCAAAGATGGCCACAGCAATGTCTCCCAGCCCACATGCCCTTCTTACAATATAATCTTGACATTCACGATTTTAATTATGTGAGTCTAGTTTCTTCATCTTGAATCTAGGTGGGCTTGTGACTATACTAGTAGAGAGTCTATGTGACCTCAGAGACCAGATCATAAAAGGTAACATAACCTCCTTTTGGTGCTATTGGGGTGGTAATGCTTGGAATCCAGTTGCCATGTTGTGAGGAAGCGCAGGCAGCCACGTGCTGAGGTTTCCTACAGGAGTTCTGGTTGATAGTCTCAGAGGCAGTTCTCACAAACAGCATCAACTCCAGACATGTGAGGAAAGGAGCCTTCAGATAGTCCTTACTCCCACCTGTTGAGTCACCCCAGCCCAAAGTTTTCCAGTTGGGTCCCCAGACATTGTAATGCAGAAAACAGATGTACCCATCATGCTTTTTACCAATTCCTGACTCACAGAATCTGGGAGCACAATAAAATAATTGCTGTTTTACACCCTCAAGTTTGGGTGGTCTATTTCATGGCATTAGACTGACGGACATATCCTTAGCACCTTCATTGTCAACTGCGGACACTGGCAGTCTCTTTAGGCAAGAGAGAATACCACTTAGGTTCTAGCACCATTGTACTAAAAAGTCAACCGTGTGGAAATATTTGCTTATGAAATGGACTAGTAGGCTAGACTACTCAGACAGGTCAAGCTGGGCCAAAAAGTAGTGATGCTCCCCTCCTGTATATCTTTGCTGGTAGGAAGCCAGACACCATCTATGTCCCTGGACCAGGGACTACCCAGTGACTTTCATGCTGCCTTCCAGAATGAGGCCCCTCTTCCACATGACCTTTTCACAGAGCTAAAGACAGGCATTGTCTTCTTGTGGTCCAACCAAATGAAGTCATTTGCCATTCTTTGAGAGTGGTTTGCAAATTTCCACCTCATAGGATTTGATCAAGGACTTCTCTCCTGCCTTAAATTCTGCATGCTAACACAGCCTTGTCCGGTGGGAAAAATTCCATTATTTACCTCCTTTGCAGTTTATAGCATTAAGTTTAATAACAGAGTCTCTGGAGGTATTCTGCCTGACTCAGATCCTTGCTCAATAACTTAGTAGATCTAAGTACATTAAAATATATAAGCTTTCCTAATCTGTAAAATGTGCAGGATGATAATAGTACATATTGCATGGAGATAGTATGAGCATTAAATGAGTTAATTTCTAAGACCATTTTTAAAAAGGTGTGGCTCATATTAAGCAGTATAGTAAATACCTACACATGAAATATATACTGATATTTAATATAATATACATATAGGACGTATGTAGGTTATATATAGGATAGGTATACATAAGTATTATGTATCAGCAGAGGTATATATATATATATATTTGTTGTTGTTTAATCACTAAGTCATGTCCAAATCTTTGCAACTCTGTGGACTGCAGAAGGCCAGGCTTCACTGTCTCACTATCTTTTGGAGTTTGCCCAAGTTCATGTCCATTGAGTTGGTGTTGCTATCCAACTGTCTCATCCTCTACCACCTTCTTCTCCTTTTGCCTTCAATCTTTCCCAGCATCAGGGTCTTTTCCAATGAGCTGGCTATTCATATCAGGTGGCCAAAGTATTGGAGCTTCAGCTTCAGTGTTGTGTGTATGCATACATATATATAATATATGCAAATATATATCATGTGTGCATATATTTGAAATATATGTATATACATATTTATTCCTTAATGTCCTTGCTACCTTCAATATTATATTAATTGTATTATAGCCATGTGGTTATGCATATTCCTTTATTTACAAACCCTACAAACTCATTGATATGAGTGAGCAAGTTTTAGTCATGGTCATTTCATCCTGGAATAATGCTTCATCTTCTCCAGGGTAGGGTATATACCTTACTGACTTCTGTGACCTCAGAAATCCAGCACAACATTGACCATTGTAAGAGCTCTATAATGTTGCTTGAATTAATGAATGGTGAAGTGATCCAGGTGGGGAGTGTCAGCGTGATGTGAAGCCTAACAGTATGATACTGAAAAATAATCAGTGTCTTCTTCCAGGAGCTCTCTGACTATCTGTTGCCTCTATTGAGACAAGACCCAGTGATCTGACATGTCAGCCCCAGAGACAGCCAAGGTCAGAGAAATATGAGTCAGTCCTGAACCATGAAGGAAGAGCTAGAGCAACAGAGAACGTTTTCTGTGTTGTAACATCATCTCCCATCTGTTTATAAGGGTGAAAGGGGTTTACCAATGATTCAGGGAATTTAGAAAGAAAAAGCAGCTCAATTTTCCCCCTACATACAACATGCTTGGGGCTGGTGCACAGTGATGACCCAGAGAGATGTTATGGGGAGGGGAGGTGGGAGGGGGGTTCATGTTTGGGAACACATGTACACCCGTGGTGGATTCATGTCAATGTATGGCAAAACCAATACAGTATTGTAAAGTAAAATAAAGTAAAAATGAAAATTAAAAAGAAAAAAAAAAAGAATGTCGACGACTCCAGGCAATGACTTGGGTGCCGAGGTCATTTGCTTAGATGGGCTTACAAAATTCATTTGTCATCTATTTCAAGACCAGTGCAAAACAACTGAAAACGGATGTGGATGGTTCTGGAAGGTGAGGGAGGAGCAGATATAATACTTACCACCCATGAGCTGAGTGGGAACTTTTGAAATATGATCTAACGGACATGGGAAAACAGACTGGTTTCAAATAGGAAAAGGGGTACGCCAAGGCTGTATATTGTCACCCTGCTTATTTAACTTCTATGCAGAGTACATCATGAGAAACGCTGGACTGGAAGAAACACAAGCTGGAATCAAGATTGCCGGGAGAAATAGCAATCACCTCAGATATGCAGATAACACCACCCTTACGGCAGAAAGTGAAGAGGAACTAAGAAGCCTCTTGATGAAAGAGAAAGAGGAGAGTGAAAAAGCTGGCTTAAAGCTCAACATTCAGAAAACGAAGATCATGGCATCTGGTCCCATCACTTCATGGGAAATAGATGGGGAAACAGTGGAAACAGTGTCAGACTTTATTTTTGGGGGCTCTAAAATCACTGCAGATGGTGATTGCAGCCACAAAATTAAAAGACTCTTACTCCTTGGAAAAAAGTTATGACCAACCTAGATAGCATATTCAAAAGCAGACACATTACTTTGCCGACTAAGGTCCGTTTAGTCAAGGCTATGGTTTTTCCAGTGGTCATGTATGGATGTGAGAGTTGGACTGTGAAGAAGGCTGAGTGCCGAAGAATTGATGCTTTTGAACTGTGGTGTTGGAGAAGACTCTTGAGAGTCCCTTGGACTGCAAGGAGATCCAACCAGTCCATTCTGAAAGAGATCAGCCCTGGGATTTCTTTGGAGGGAATGATGCTAAAGCTGAAACTCCAGGACTTTGGCCACCTCATGTGAAGAGTTGACTTGTTGGAAAAGATTCTGATGCTGGGAGGGTTTGGGGGCAGGAGGAGAAGGGGACACAGAGGATGAGATGGCTGGATGGCATCACTGACTCGATGGATGTGAGTCTGAGTGAACTCCAGGAGTTGGTGACGGACAGGGAGGCCTGGCGTGCTGTGATTCATGGGGTCGCACAAAGAGTTAGACACGAATGAGCGACTGAACTGAACTGAACTGAAGCCTAGGACCATAGCAGGCTGAAGTGGTCAGGCACCTGAATGTGGGATATGGAGGGAGGAGGGGAAACCAAGTGGAGTACACCTCAGCCCAGGTCATGAGGGAATGTAGAGTCCTGTGCATTTAAGTATTTTTTTTAATTGACAATGATAAGGACAAAGAGATCAATGTGATCTCTGTCCTCATGAAATTAATAAGCTAACACAAGGCACCAACATATAAGCAGACATGTGTACTAAGGGTAGTGAAAGAGCAGAGCAGAGGGGATGTGGGAGCAAAGAGGAGGAGCCCACATACACCTGCCAACATGAGTAGGTGCTGCCAGTGGAGGGAATTGGGTGGAAGGAACCCTTGACTTATGATTCCTGCATGCCTGACAGGGTGAGCTTTCTAAATTGCTAATGTTACCATATTATTTCCTTCTTGTAATGCCTTTTTATAATGACCATTGCTACAGACTGGATGTTTGTATCCCTCCCACATTCATGTATTGAAGTCCTGCTCCCCAGTATGATGGTATTTGAAGATGGGGCCTTTGGGAAGCAAGTAGTTAGGTTTAGATGAGATCCTGAGGGTGGAGCCCCCATACAACAAGCAGATGGCTTGTTGTAGGCCAGGGAGACAGCTCCTTGTAAGCCAGGGAGACAGCTTTCACCAAAGCCTGACCATGCTGGCACCCTGATCTCAGACCTCCAGCCTCTCAGACTGTGACACATAAATTTCTCTTGCTTATTTCTATGATATTTATTGTAACACCCTGACCTAAGGCAATAATTAAAAATAGTAATAACTAATATTTGCTAAAGGCTTACTGTGTATGAAGCTGTTCTAAGTGTGTGTTTTTTTAATTTGTATTGACATTACATCCATAGCTTTCTGTTGCTTATAAGAGAAATTTCAGTTTCCTTGGCAAACCAGTCAAGGCTCTCCATGATCTGCCTCTGAACTTGTTTTTCCAGTTTCATTTTCTACTACTTCCCCATAAGAACCTTGGAACACAGCCATACTCAAAGGCTTGCAGTTGCTTCTGAAGAAGCTTCCATGCTTTGGCATCTGCTGTTCTGTCTGTTCTGGTGGTGTCTTTCTGCACCTCGTTTGTGAGGTCTGTCCTGCTGCTGAGTCACTTCAGTCGTGGCCGACTCTGTGCGACCCCATAGACGGCAGCCCACCAGGCTCCACCGTCCCTGGGATTCCCCAGGCAAGAACACTGGAGTGGGTTGCCATTTCCTTCTCCAATGCATGAAAATGAAAAGTGAAAGTAAGTTGCAGAGTTGTGTCCAACTCTTTGTGACCCCATGGATTGCAGCCTATCAGGCTCCTCCATCCGTGGGATTTTCCAGGCAAGAGTACTGGAGTGGGGTGCCATCGCCTTCTCTGGAGGTCTGTCCTAGTCCCACTCAAATTCACATCTTAAAGCCCTTCAAGGCTCTATCCGTTCCTTTGGGAAGATTTCCCTTTCTCTCCAGGAGAGGAATTCATAGCCACGCTCTGTGGGCCTCTACAATGCTGCACTAGTGGCCTGGAATGCTCTTTTTCTCCTTGTTAATTTATCTTTTGAATCTTATCTCCCTGATAATTATGTGACACAACAGAGACATTAGCTAATGCTATGGTGGTAACCATATTGTTAATATATAAATGTATCAAATCAATACATTGTATGCTTTAAACTTGCAAAAATGTTATAGGACAAATACATCTCAATTAAAAAAATCAATCTCCAGAATCAACCTCCAAAATCTTCAGATTTTCTGAAGACTTCACAGACTCAACTGAGAAAACCAGCTGTATCCTCCTGATGCTCCCTCTAGGCCGACTTCTGTTGCTCCCCCTGTAACACCTGTGACACTGGCCGGTGAGCTCCCTGAAGACTAGGGCTGTGGTTCTGTCTCCAAATATTCAATCCTTAGTAAATGTTTGGTAAGCAAATAAATGGGTGCATCCATCACATCACATTGCAGTTAACCTGCCTGCATGTCATTGTGCGCCACTGTATGTCATGAACCTCTTGAAAGCAGGAATTTCTTCCTCTTATCTGTTCTGTGTTCTCTTGTTCCATTTTTCTTTCTCCAGCACTGCCATTCACACTAAGTAGTAGGCAATGTTTGCTGGATGAGTGAGTGAAGACTCAGAAAACTCATCTGCTTGCATTTGGCTTATTTTTAAACCTTAACTGAAGTGACACGATTAAGAGTCTATGGTGGAGTCAAACAACTTATAAGAAGCTCTAAATCTCTGGACTCTGGACCCAGAGTCTTTATCATGACCTTGGCCAGCACTTACACCATTTGAATGATTTGTCAGTTAGAGTAAGAATATCTAATACACAAAGTGGTTCTGAAGACCAAACAAGACAGTATACATAAAATGCCTGGCTTAACCAATATTAATTTCCTCTCACTTGGTTAGTGTCATAACATGGCTTCGGTTTGGTTAATTCCTTAAAAGCAAAATTTTGTAGCTCTTTGAGCATTATAGTCTAGTTACATTCGTTGTCAGCTAGATTTTAAATGGTGCCCTTGAAACCTGACCCTGGGCTTTGCCAGGAAGATATTAGCCTACTCCCAACTTTTACTATTTTGGGATTTGATGGCTTTGGAAAGAAGATAACAGCTAACTTTTATGCAGATAGAGGATGTCTGTGCCCTGGAACAAAGTGCCAAAACCTCAACTAATGCCACTTGGAAAGAACTCAGCAAGTTCTGAAGTTGGGCATTCAAAGGCTATTATTTCCATGCCAACATAAGAGTTTATTCAGGAAGTTGCAAAAAAAAAAAAAAAAAGTCAAATCTCATACCAGTGAACTCCAAGGGAACTAGAAGATTCTCTAACCCTGCTGCTTACACAACAGTCAGGAAGATGGAAAGAAGGGTGCATTTCTCAGAATAGTCTTGGTTATGTTGTAGTTACAAATAACTTCAACATTTCAGAGACTTAAAACAGCAAAAATCTATTTTTTCCTTAATGCTACATGCTGATCGTGTGGAAGCGGGTTTCTGTTGTTTTCACTCCAGAATTGAGGCTGATGGACCCTCCATCAGATTGTAGGCTTGTTGTCAGTCCTTGTGATAGGGCTATAGGTCATGGTGAATCATGCACTGAGTCTTGCAGCTTCTGTCTGGGGGTAACATATATTACCTCTGCACATATTTCATTGGCCAAGCAAGTCATAAGGCTTTACCAATGTCATGAAATGAAGATGTGAACCCTGAAAGGGGAGTTCCAGAAAAACCTACGAACCACAAGAGCACAGCACGAGCAGATTCAAGAGTACTTGAGGAGTAGAATTAATAGGATTCAGATGAAGAATACAAGGGAAAGGAAGAATTTTAGGCTGATATACGTTGGTTTCTAGGTCGGATGACTGAGTAAAGATGGCACAAATTGCTGAAACTATATGCTGGTCTGAGCACATTGCATTTGCTCTGGCTAAAGGCAACCAGAAGGAGATGGTATACAAGGAGTTGACTATATCGATCTGGAGCTTAGGAGAAACTTTTTTTTCTTTGTTGAGGCAAGGAATAGTGACTTTACTCGGAAAGCCTGCAGCCCAGGAAAGTGACAGACTAATGTCTTAAAATAACCATCTTATTAGAGTCTGGACACTGGTATATTTAATAGAATGGAGAGAGAGAGGAAGTGAGGAAATAAAGTATAAAGGCCATTAATCTTGCAAATATCTCCTTGAATGGTGGGCCTCCAGTGGGGATATATTACTCTCTTCTTTCTTGCAGCCATTCACAGGTCAGACTGAGGAGAAACATATTAGCTAGAGGTCAGTGTCTTGTGGTCAGCAGCTCAGAAGTGATGGTTGAAACTAGGAGAGAGTATAGAGTAAAAACTAGCTTAGAAAACTATGACAAGATCAAGTGTCAGTAAGGATGGAAAACAACTGGAATATTTATGCAATAAGGATGGAAATGTAAGTTAATGTAACCAATCTTAAAAGCAATTTTTAAGACCTGGTGGACAGGTCTGACACAACGTGGTCCACTGGAGAAGTGAATGGCAAACCACTTCAGTGTTTTGTCTTGAGAACCCAATGAACAGTATGAAAAGGCAAAATGATAGGACACTGAAAGAGGAACTCCCCAGGTCGGTAGGCGCCCAATAAGCTACTGGAGATCAGTGGAGAAATAACTCCAGAAAGAATGAAGGGATGGAGCCAAAGCAAACACAATACGGAGTTGTGGATGTGACTGGTGATAGAAGCAAGGTCTGATGCTGTAAAGAGCAATGTTGCATAGGAACCTGGAATGTTAGGTCCATGAATCAAGGCAAGTTCAGTTCAGTTCAGTTCAGTCACTCAGGCATGTCCGACTCTTTGTGATCCCATGAATCACAGCATGCTAGGCCTCCCTGTCCATCACCAACTCCTGGAGTTCACTCAGATTCACGTCCATCAAGTCAGTGATGCCATCCAACCATCTCATCCTCTGTCATCCCCTTCTCCTCCTGCCCCCAAACCCTCCCAGCTTCAAGGTCTTTTCCAATGAGTCAACTCTTCGCATGAGGAGGCCAAAGTATTGGTGTTTCAGCTTCAGCATCAGTCCTTCCAATGAACACCCAGGGCTGAGCTCCTTCAGGATGGACTAGTTAGATCTCCTTGCAGTCCAAGGGACTCTCAAGAGTCTTCTCCACCACCACAGTTCAAAAGCATCAATTCTTCAGCGCTCAGCCTTCTTCACAGTCCAACTCTCACATCCATACATGGCTATTGGAAAAACCACAGCCTTGACTAGACGGACCTTTGTTGGCAAAGTAATGTCTCTGCTTTTGAATATGCTGTCTAGGTTGGTCATAACTTTTCTTCCAAGGACTAAGCGTCTTTTAATTTCATGGCTGCAATCATCATCTGCAGTGATTTTGGAGCCCCCCAAAATAAAGTCTGACACTGTTTCCACCATTTCCCCATCTATTTCCCATGAAGTGATGGGACCAGATGCCAGGATTGTCATTTTCTGAATGTTGAGCTTTAAGCCAATGTTTTCACCCTCCACTTTCACTTTCATCAAGAGGCTTTTAGTTCCTCTTCACTTTCTGCCATAAGGTTGGTGTCACCTGCATTTCTGAGGTTATTGATATTTCTCCCAGCAATCTTGATGCCAGCTTGTGTTTCTTCCAGTCCAGCGTTTCTCATGGTGTACTCTGCATAGAAGTTAAATAAGCAGGGTGACAATATACAGCCTTGATGTACTCCTTTTCCTATTTGGAACCAGTCTGTTCCATGTCCAGTTCTAACTGTTGCTTCCTGACCTGCATATAGATTTCTCATGAGGCAGGTCAGGTGGTCTGTATTCCCATCTCTCTCAGAATTTTCCACAGTTTATTGTGATCCACACAGTCAAAGGCTTTGGCATAGTCAATAAAGCAGAAATAGATGTTTTTCTGGAACTCTCTTGCTTTTTCCATGATCCAGCGGATGTTGGCAATCTGATCTCTGGTTCCTCTGCCTTTTCTAAAACCAGCTTGAACATCAGGCATTTCATGGTTCATGTATTGCTGAAGCCTGGCTTGGAGAATTTTGAGCATTACTTTACTAGCCTGTGAGATGAGTGCAATTGTGCGGTAGTTGGAGCATTCTTTGGCATTGGCTTTCTCTGGGATTGGCATGAAAACGGACCTTTTCCAGTCCTGTGGCCACTGCTGAGTTTTTACAAATTTGCTGGCATATTGAGTGCAGTACTTTCACAGCATCACCTTACATAGACCTTAATCATTGCATCTTTTTTGACCATATGGGGCAGTTTCCTTCTAATCTTTCATCCTAATCTTGAAGGCAAGGATTGTCCATCTCTGTTTCTTTTTTTTTTTAATGACACCCAGAGCATTGGTTGGTATCCAGCAGGTATCACTAAATATTTATTGAATGGGTGCTTTGAGAATCACACAATTCATAGTGTATGAACAGAATCTCTTCCTCAATAGAATGTGATATTCCTTTACACCCTCAACCCACCTCCAGTGGTTAGTGCAGAACCTTGAACCAAGAAGGGATTTAATCAATGTTGACATCTTTGTTGAAATGTGCATTTAAAAGGGGTTGCCTTTAGTAGTTTTTTAAAAAATCTTAAAATCAAGACTTTATTTCTAGATTTGCTTCTGTTAACCTTGTGAATTTGGATATTTACTTTTTCTTCTCTTTGCTTAATTTTCTACATCTGAATAATGGGAATGATAAACCTTACCACAATATTTATTTTGAGAACTAAGTGAGATGTCATGTAGATCAAGAACTCTTTATTGCATTTGAAATGTCCAGCAGGGCTTACCCCAAGGTTGATAACCATGGTTATCCAAAGAGATTCAAGTCTGGATGACCTGAGAACACGATTTTAGAAAGGTTTCATAGGGTATATAGGACAGTTTTGAGGTCTTGGCTGACAGAAAATCTTGAAAGAGCATCATGGATTGTGGCATAGCAAGGAGAGGCCAGATCTTTCCCCGCCTCGTTCTTCCTTCTGTCGCATCTGGTTTAGGTCATCAGGTAAAATTAATTTGTTAGTTTCACCCTGTTGACATCTGTCTCTGTCAATGGAAGCCCCAGGCAGCTTGGGTGCAAATCAGCACAAGTGTTAGCCTTCTCCCTGGAGAAACCCAGAGATTATGCCTGGATTAAGAAGGGGATTTGGGGATGAGGGAAAAGCAATTTCATGATGTCATCTGTGTATATTTTGGGTGCACTAAATGAAAAATCTAGAGGAAGGGTTACCTCTGGGTTTTATAATAGCTTTTAAATCTCTCTCTTACAGATAGTAACCCAACAATGGACTCTGAACCAGAAGAAAACCTTCAATTTACAGAATCCTGGAGCATCATAACCAGAGGGGTCTTTGGCCCAGCTCCCAGCACCAACTGTAAAACTCTCTTTCTCCCTCTGCTGCCTGATAATTAGGAAAGCCTCAGCAATTTGCAAAAGAAGAACTTCAAGGTCTGTTCTGGCCCTGAGGCTCTAGGACAAGGTGCCTCTTGATGGGTTCTGGACCAGATCTGGAGCAGGTCCTAGGAAGGACTTGCCAAGATTCCACCCATTCTAGACCCCCTCATGACACTTAGGGCCAAATACAATTGTCCTGAAGATTTAGCCTGGTAATTTAACAGGACTCCAACTAAAATGCATTGAGAGAAATTATTGACTTCAAAAATTAACCAGTAAAAAATACATACATATTACCACCAAGTGAATAACAGGCCAAACCAACTCAGATTACTAACTCCTGGAGTAGAAGTAAAATGGATAGGGCATGAATAGATGCATTTTAGAGTTGAATAGCTTTGAGTAGAAATTTTGGTTCTGTCACTTGAAGTGACTTGGCAAGTTAGTCACCTGTCTTCCCCTGTATCCTTATCTATAACTTAGGGAATATTCATGCTCATATCTCTGAGGAATAAAGTGATTGATGGTGTAGGGAAAGAGTAACTAGCCAAGATGGTGGTAATCAGGCTCTCGCTCCTGCCCCATGTTCTTTCACTCTCCTCCCACAGTCTGTAAACAATGACTTTATATTTCTATATTCAGTTGAGAGCATTTACAGCACTGCACCTGTGCATCATGCCTATATTAGCACCACTTGAGCAGCCCTTGCTGCGCATTGCGGAGGCGTCAAAGATTAGAGAATAAAGCATGTCTGCCTTGCTGCTGCGAATAAGAATGTCTGCAATTCCTACGGCTCCTTGCATCTTCTTCCAATTTATTCTTTTCTGATTCCTGGCGTGGGCCTTGCCTACCCTGGGTTCAGCAAACAGTGAGACAGTTGAATATGGCACATAGTAGGTGTTCAACAAATTCTGATTTCTTTTCCCCTTCCTAGAAATAACAGGATGTCCGATGATTGAAAATGGGCATCAAGAATCCGTCAAAATACTAAGGAAAAATTTTAGGAAATTGTCTACTGCTTTCCTAGACTGAGTGAGGACCAAGGGCTCATGTTATCATCTGTCATTTAGTGCAATTTGAAGCAAAAATGGAAAACTGTGGGTCATTAATCTGGCTTAAGGGGTCACTCTGCTCAAGGACAAGCCAGACGCCCTTCACCTCTTTGTCTACACTGGGTTTTCCCCTGCACTCTGGGAGCCCTTCCCCCACACCTCATGCCCCTGTCAGCATGACTGATGAATTCAATATTCCCCTCTCCACAGCTGACAACCCAGAGAGCTGACTCCAATCAGCAGGTCCCCTGGTTGCCTGGCTCAGGCCTCCCCAATCAGAGGCGGGGTCTGCCATGGATAGACAAACAGGTCTGGAGAGGCTGGTAAGTGAGAACTCCCCAAGGGCCTCTGCCAATAACCCATTTGATGAAGCTGCCATTCACCCTGTCAGGCCGAGTGTGGGATTCATCAGGACCCAACCAGACTCTCCTTCACCCCCATCACTGTGACCTAAGTGATTGTTCTTTAAGCTTGATTGCTCTGAGGGCATTGATGAATCTACCGGTTTGTGATCCATCAATGCCTGACAGTCTGTTATTCTAGAAGCATTTATGCTTTGAGCCAAGAGTGTAGGAGAAGGCTTCTTGTTGCCATCATGGGGTAGAGATTCATTGGTTTATTGATGCATCCCACAAGTATTTACTCAGCCTGATGGTTAACCATAGAGATTAACTGAGCGGGGAAGAGGTTTACTGGTGGGCCTCCCTATAAAGAACTCCTACTCAATGTAATGGAACCCAGAAGTTTAGACTGAAGAACTATGAATGTTGAAAAAACTATTTTTTATTATTTTTTGTGGGTTAAAAATATTTTATAGAAATATAGTTGATTTATAGTATTATATTAGTTTTTGGTATACAGCATAGTGATAATATTTTATAGATTGTACCCCCTTTAGAGTTATTACAAAATTAAGGCTATATTTCCCTATAGTATATAATATATCCTTCTTATTTATCTATGTTTTAAATGGTTTTTTAATTCATTTACTTTTTAATTGAAGGATAATTGCTTTATAGAATTTTGTTGGCTTCTGCCAAATATCAACATAAATCAGCCGTAGGTATTCATATGCTCCCTCCCTCTTGAACCACCTTCCCATCTCCCTCCCCATCCCACCTCTCTTGGTTGTACAGAGCTCCTCTTTGAGTTTCCTGAGTTATACAACAAATTCCCGTTGTCTGTCTAGTTTACAAGTGGTGATGAAGTTTCCATGTTACTTTCTCCATACATCTTACCCTCTCCTTCCTCCCATGTCCATACGTTTGATTTCTATGTTTATGTCTCCATTGCTGCCCTGCAAATGATTTTATCAGTACCATCTTTCTAAATCCATATATATGTGTTAGTATATGATATTTCTCTTTCTCTTTCTGACTTACTTCACTCTGTATAATAAGCTCTAGGTTCATCTACCCCATTAGAACTGAGTCAAATGTGTTCCTTCTTATGGCTGAGTATTCCATTGTATATATGTACCATAGCTTCTTTATCCATTCATTCGTCATTGGAGATCTAGGTTGTTTACATGTTCTGGCTATTGTAAATAGTACTGCAATGAGCAATGGGATGCATGTGTCTTTTTCAATTTTGGTTTCCTCAGGGTGTATGCCTAGTAGTGGAATTGCTGGGTCATATGATTGTTTTATTCCTAGTTTTTTAAGGAATTTCCATACCATCTTCCATAGAGGCTGCATTGATTTGCATTTCCACCAACAGTGCAAGAGGGTTCCCTTTTCTCCATACCATCTCCAGCATTCATTGTTTGTAGACTTTTTTTTTTTTTAATTTTAAAATCTTTAATTCTTACATGCGTTCCCAAACATGAACCCTTTAATGATGACCATTCTGACTGGTGTGAGGTGATGGCCCATTGTAGTTTTGATTTGCATTTCTCTAATAATGAGTGACACTGAGCATCCTTTCATGTGTTTGTTAGCCATCTGTATGTCTTCTATGGAGAAATGTCTGTTTAGGCCTTTTCCCCACTTTTTGATTGGGTTGTTTGTTTTTGAAAAACTATTGAACATATGTGTCAGGCATTGTATATACATCACCAAATTGACTCCATAGTGTCCCTGTATGTAATACTGCTATCTCATTTTATAGGTGAAGAAACTGAGGCTCAGAGGGGTTCAGTGACCTATTTGAGCTCCATAGACAGAAAGTCAGAAATGGAATTTAAACCAGTCTGGCTCCAAATCCCATGACCTTACCCATTTTTGTGGTATTGCCTGTTCCCACTCCTTTTCTTAGTTGTTGGTAGCATAAAAGGAAGACAAAGCTGTTAATGGAAGCACTTAAAAAAATATAACGCTCTCTGCTATTAGAGAATAATACTCTTTTGGTGACATTTAGAATTGCGCTTGGTGTCCGAGGACAATGGAGTGTTTGGATCAACTGACCTCTCCTCCCAGTTCAAGAGGCCTCTCAGGTTACAGCCATCAAGACTGTTTTGGAGCCCTGGGATTCTGAACTATTTCCTGGTATGCTACTCGCAGACTGAGGCTCCTGAATGTGGCCTGAACCTGATGGCCCTCTGCTGCCCACAGAGAGATGAGGTCGCCTGGGACATTACCCTGCAGTCTTAATTGAAATAACCACTGGAATAGGCTGTATTTAGCATAGTGAACATGTTTATTTCTTATATCAATTTGAAGTAAGTTTCCTTTCCAAAGTCTCCCCACAAAAACTGCAATATGGCTTTTCTGAGAGATTTCTCTTGAATTTCTTAGCTACCTGCTATAGAGATTGAGTCCTTCAGTCCAGAAGACATGAAGGTGGAGTGTTAACAAACAATATGGAGTAGCAGAAAATGCACTGAATTAGGGGTCAGAGTCCCAGATCCTGCAGGATTCACTCACTGTATGCCTTTGGGCAAGTTGCTTAACTTCATCTATAAATTGGGAATGATAACACTTTTTCATCATACAGAGTTTGTGTAGGACAAAAGTGATTATAATTTCATTTACCCTTTCTTTCTTTCATTCAGCAGCTGATAGAAACTTGAGATATAGTGATGAACCAGACAGTCACAGACTATGCCTATGGTCTAGTGGGAGAGAAAGATATAAATCAATATTGATAGAGATTGTTTCTGAATAAAATATTTCAGGAGTATTAGGAGAGGAGTTTAGGGTGCTACGAGGGCCAGTGGTTGAAAGTGTCATTTGCGGTGAGCCTTAGACTTTCACATTTCACTTTCATGCATTGGAGAAGGAAATGGCAACCCACTCTAGTGTTCTTGCCTGGAGAATCCCAGGGACAGTGGAGCCAGGTGGGCTGCCATCCATGGGGTCGCACAGAGTCGGACACGACTGAAGTGACTTAGCAGTTGAAGAATGAATAAAAGGTGGTTGAGTGAAGAGGGTGGGTAAGGGCATTTTGGTGGAATGAAGCAGCATACATAAGGTTGCAAAGGAGTTCAACACAAACCAAGGATGGAAAGGAGAGAAGGCCAACGTGTAAGGTGACCACATGCCACTGCTTGCTAGGGAAAGTCCCTTTTTAGATTCAGAGTACTCATTAATAGAGCCTTCTTGCTCGCTCCATACTATTTATGCTTGGTTGAGCAATTATACAGTCATTTCACTAATGTGGCTGCTAGGTAGTGAACAGAGTGGAGTGGAGTATTAGGCTGGATTGGTACACAGAGCCAAGTTTTCTGGCCACATTAAAAAATTTAGTCTTTATCTTTTTACCCTACAAACTGAAGGGTAAAAAATAGATAATAGTTAACATTTATTCAGAACTTCTATAAGTCTGCTTAATGTGTGATGCCTTAGAAGAGGCAGGTGGGTACTATTGCTAACCCTATGTTATATATGAGGAAACTGACCCTTATAGAGATCAAGAAACTTGCCCAAGGCCACCTGGCTGGTTAGTGGCAGAGCAGATTTGAAGTTGGCCTCATTCCAGAGGCTGGGTCTTACCCACTCTGACACTGCCTCCCAAAGAGATAGTCTTTGGCTGTGAATGTATTCTATTCAAGGGCTTCTGGTTTTCTGGACACCTAACTGACTTTAGTACATACATATTGGAATGAATTGAAGTCTCAACAGCAACATCTCTTTACTCTATATGATGAATAGTAGAACTAAATGCTTGCATGACATCAAAATAGTAGCAATACTATCACTATGGCATCGAGATTCAGGATGAAGGCCCTGGTCTGCCAGCTGTGACCTGAGCAAAGCCATTTAACTTCTCAGAGCCCAGTCTTCAGCTCTCCAACTGGACAAACCTGGCCCTCACCAGGCTGTGTCCAAGGACATGGAAAATGTAAAAGGGCTCTGTAAGTTGGAAATCACAACAGTGAGACCAAAACACATGGCAAACACTTGTGAACTTCCTTCTTACCAGAGGACTGTGTTAAATGATTTCTGTAATTTTTTTTCTCTTACTCCTCAACATTGCTCCCTGTGCTATTATTGCCATTTAGCACATGAGTAAATTGAGATCCAGAGAATCAAGTAACTTGTTTAAAGTCACAGTGCTGGCATTCACAGTCAGCCTAGTGACCTCCAATAGGTCTCCTTAGCCATTATGTAAACAAATAAACAACGATATCCACAAGAAAGAGGACAATGTCCCATAAGCGGCACTGAAACATTTCCCCTAGGGGTTCAAAAGCCCCAAGAAAGGGTGAGGGTATTCAAAAGGAAATGTGCCAGAGGGCACTGGCTTGTGGGGATCTATCCAGGAAAGACATGGGCTCTCAAGTCAGTGCTCCCCCTTGATGCTTTGAGGGGGTTATGAGATGGTCAGACAGGGTTTGGAGAAGTGGCAGTGATGAGACCTGAATTTGTTGGGAGGCAAATGGTGGTTTTCGTTTTGAATATAGCTCTCTTTCTCTGCCCCAGTGGCATGGTGAGTGAGAGCAGGACTGCCATCTGGGGAATTCTCAGGTGGTTTATATTAGAGCTGTCACATGCTTTCTTTCCATCACAAGTCAGCAAACACTGCACAAGCCAAAACTCAACTAACATGATAACTGTCATAGCTAAGATATTATTACATGTCAACCATTATTCCATAGTCCTTAAGTACATTCTTCATATTAGTCTTAAAATCGGGCTTTATTATCCTTGTTTTGCTGAAAAGGAAACTGAGCAGAGAGCTGAAACCTTAAGCCCAAGTCCCCAGAGTTGGCGAGTGGGTTAGAATCGATTTGCTGTGACTTCAAAGTTTGTCTGAATTGTTGTTTGAGTTGGTACTCTGAATTGCCAGGCAAGATGGCCCCCCATTGATGGAACACCGCAAGGAGTTGTCTCTGAACTTACAAGTTTATGGAATACCTGCTGTGTACCAAGCAAGGTATTTAACCCTCCTGGGCTTCTGCTTCCTCATCTGTAAAATGGAAGTAATAATAATGCTTCTCAGAGGGCTGATGTGAGGAATAGATGAGATAAACAATGCAAAGTACTTAATACAGAATCTGATGAGGAGCATCAGTGCTTGCTAAATGAATAATCTCCACAACTTTATTAAGTAGTTACTTTATTTCATTATTCCCATTTAAGCCTGGAGTTGGGTGCCCTGAAGAAGTTAGCCCTTGCCTCTGGGGTGATGTAGAAGAGCTACTTTTAGAATTACAACCACGCTTCTTCTCTTTTCCTTTCTCTTACTTCTTCATATACAATATACTGCATATATTTCAAGTGTGCAATTTGATAAGTGTACATATATACCTATGAAACCATCAACCTAATCTGAATACTTAATACATCCATCATCTCCAGGTATTTTCTCCCGCGCTTCAGAATCTTTTCTTCCTGTCCTTATCTGCCACCCTCCCAACACTCACCTCCAGGCAATCACAGACCTGCTTTTCGTTACCACAGAGAGGTTTGCATTTCTAGCTTTTTTATGTAAACAAAATCATAAAGTAAAATCTTCTTTCAAAATTTCACTTCTTTCAATCAGAGTCATTATTTTGAAGCTAAACCATGTTATTCCCTGTATGCACAATTACTCCTTTTTATTGTGAAGCCCATTGTAAATATGTACCATAATTTATTCCTTCACCTGTTGATGAACATTTGGTCTATTTCCAGTTTTTGACTATTAAGAGAAAGCTGCCAAGAGCATTAGTCTTGTTAGATTCCAGAAGCAAAATGACTGTCACATGATAGATGTGGGTTTAACTTTTTAAAAAGCTGCCAAACTGTTTTCCAATATGGTTGCAACATTTAAATTTTTCCAGCACTTTGTATGTCAGTCTTTTAGAATTTTAGACATTCTCAGTTCAGTTCAGTCACTCAGTCATGTTTGACTCTTTGAGACCCAACGGACTGCAGCGCGCCAGGCCTCCCTGCACATCACCAACTCCTAGAGTTTGTTCAAACTAATGTTCATTGAGTCAGTGATGCCATCCAACCATCTCATCCTCTGTTGTCTCCTCCTGCCTTCAATCTTTCCCAGCCATCAGGGTCTTTTCTAAGGAGTCAGTTCTTTGCATCAGGTGGCCAAAGCATTGGAGCTTCAGCTTCAGGGTCAGTCCTTCCAATGTATATTCAGGACTGATTTCCTTTAGGATTGCCTGGTTTGATCTCCTTGCTGTCCAAAGGACTCTCAAAGGATCTTCTCCAACACCACAGTTCAAAAGCATCACTTCTTTGGTGCTCAGCTTTCTTTATGGTCCAACTCTCACATCCATACATGACTACTGGAAAAACCATAACTTTGACTAGATGGACCTTTGTCAGCAAAATCATGTCTCTGCTTTTTAATATGCTGTCTAGTTTGGTCATAGCTTTTCTTCCAAGGAGCAAGTTCCTTTTAATTTCATGGCTGCAGTCACCATCTGCAGTGATTTTGGACCTCAAGAAAATAAAGTCTGTCACTATTTCCATTGTTTCCCCATCTGTTTGCCATGAAGTAATGGGACCAGATGCCATGATCTTAGTTTTTTGAATGTTGAGTTTTAAGCCAGCTTTTTCACTCTCCTCTTTCACTTTCATCAAGAGGTTCTTCACTTCCTCTTCACTTTCTGCCATAAGGATGGTGTCATCTGAATATCTAAGGTTATTGATATTTCTTCCAGCAATATTCATTCCAGCTTGGGCTTCATCCAGCTTGGCATTTCTCATGATGTACTCTGCATGTAAGTTAAATAAGCAGGGTGACAATGTACAAACTTGATTTACTCCCTTCCCACTTTGGAACCAGTCTTTTCCATGTCTGGTTCTAACTGTTGCTTCTTGACCTGCATACAGATTTCTTAGGAGGCAGGTCAAGTTGTCTGGTATTCCCATCTCTTGGGTGAGTGATGTCGTGTTTGACTCCTTGCAACTCCATTGACTGTAGCTTACCATGCTCCTCTGTCCATGGGATTTTCCAGGCAAGAGTACTGGAATGGGTTGCCATTTCCTTCTCCAGGGCATCTTCCTGATCCAGGGATCGAACCTGGGTCTCTTGCATTGTAGGCAGATGCTTTACAGTCTGAGTCACAGTAGCTCAGAGGCTCTTGGTAGAATGTCTGTTCAAATATTTTGTCTATTTTTAATTGGGTTGTTTGTTTACTTGTTGTTGAGTTTTGAGAATTCTTTATGCATTTTGGATACAAGTCTTTTATCAAATATATGATTCAAAAATAACTTCTCCAAGTATGTGGTTTGTCTTTTCATTTCTTTCTTTTTTTTTTTTTGCAATGTATGATTTTATTTTTATTTTTTCACATTCAAAGGTTTTTATTTTTTTATTTATTTATTTATTTTTTTTTATTTTTTTTTAAATTTTTTAAATTTTAAAATCTTTAATTCTTACATGCATTCCCAAACATGAACCCCCCCTCCCACCTCCCTCCCCATAACATCTTTCTGGGTCATCCCCATGCACCAGCCCCAAGCATGCTGCATCCTGCGTCAGACATAGACTGGCGATTCAATTCACATGATAGTATACATGTTAGAATGTCATTCTCCCAAATCATCCCACCCTCTCCCTCTCCCTCTGTGTCCAAAAGTCCGTTATACACATCTGTGTCTCTTTCCCTATCTTGCATACAGGGTCGTCATTGCCATCTTCCTAAATTCCATATATATGTGTTAGTATACTGTATTGGTGTTTTTCTTTCTGGCTTACTTCACTCTGTATAATCGGCTCCAGTTTCATCCATCTCATCAGAACTGATTCAAATGAATTCTTTTTAACGGCTGAGTAATACTCCATTGTGTAGGTCCTCCCAAAGCTCATTGAAATCTATTCACTGTTTTTCCAGTCTTTTTCCTCTCAGAGTTTTATTATGGACAGCCTTCATGCTCACTATCTTTTGCAATGTTGAATCTGCCGTTAACTGCATCTAGTTGACCTTTTATCTCAGATACTATAATTCAGTTTGGGTCTTTTGATTTTTACCTCTTTCACATCTTTACTTAATATATTCAATCTTCTCCTATAGCTTGAACATAACAGAGTATCATTTATAATAATGTTTTAATGGCCTTGTCTAATTTTATTATTTGGGTTTGTGTCAGTTGATGAATCTCCCCATAACAGGCTGGTTTTTCTGCTGCATGTGCTGAATAGTTAAAGGGAACCATCTGCAGATTCCAGGATTCTCCCTCTCTGTGCCTCTCTTTCTAGTACATGCCAGCTTGGTCTCCCCAAACTCTCAATTTTGTCTCTGCAAATCAGAAAATCCACTGACCTTCACTTGGGTTCCCCATCCTGTGCTGTGGCCTACAAACTCTCTTAAAGCTATAAAGAGGCAATTTTAAGACTTGCCTCACTTGTTTCTAGCTCTTAGGAATATGGTTCTTCACTGCTTAAATATGCAGTGTCTTGAGAAGCACTGGTTTTGTTGTTTGTTTTACCCACTGGAAGGGTAAATCTGGTCCCTATTACTCCATCATGGCTGGAAGTAGGAATATTCATAGTTCCTTTAGGTGTAAACAACACTTACTGTCTATTGTCAATTCTCTCACTGTTATAGATAAGGAAACTGAGAAACTGTACATATATTATCTAAACTATAGTAGAAGACAGTTTGGAGTTTAAAAGATATAATGTTCAGTGGTGTGGGGTTGAGGAGATAATGCTGTCAAGGCTGAAGGGGTAGATTGCAAAAGATACTGATCCATGCAAGGGGAAGGGACTATCTTGTGGTTGGTGAAGAAGGAATTGAACAATCACTTTAAAGGAATGGCATAGTAAGGCTTGATAGACTAATTGGTATTTACACATCTCTCTCACTCTTTTTATGTAGTTGCATTGTATTCGCCTCTAATTGTAGAAGGGAGTTGGTAGAGATGAGGAGTTGAGCTCGCTGAGCTCTGGAACCCATTCTGATCCTATCTTTGTGACTCTGGACAAATCAGTTTATTCCTCTTAGGCCTCAGTTTCCACACCTGTAAAATGAGAATCCTAACACCTACATCTGCATCCACTGATTGTAGTGAAGATTAGATGAAACAAAATGTGTGTGACAATTGGTTTTAAGTGCCCAGAACAGTGCCTACCATATAGTAAGCAGTCAACAAAGATGAGCAATTATTAACTCAGAAAAGAAACTCAATGAGGCTGTTCTAATTGTGGTACCAGAACAAGTATAATAAGCAGTATGCAGCCTCCAGCTCAGTTCTCTGATAGCTTTCCATGTCATGATCCTTGAAAGCAGAATTTAATCCAAAGGAAGTAATAATGACTGGTTAAGGCAAATACCAAAAGAACCACAAAGATATACATAGTGGTCGTAGAAGAGTCTCCTCTGCTCAAGGGACACTCCCTGACCCAGTGGTTAGAGCCCAACCTGACATGATTTTCTGAGTGGTGAATGTCGGAGGCGATTGGATTTCAGCCACCCAGAGGATTACATTTCGCCAGGTAGAATAAAGAATCACAGCTAGACTGTGGAATGTGATGCTTTGTGGTCATAAGTTTTAATACATTTGGGGCAAAATTAAACTGTAAGAGGTTTAATCATGAAACAAAAGCTTTTATTTATGTATGTTCTCTCATGTTGCCAAACATTTGTACAGACTGTTCTCATGGCTTAAGATGCAATGTCTTGTATATTCAGTATTCCTTATGTGTCTGATTGCAAAAATGTCCTCTTCCTTCAAGTTCAAATACTATTAAGGCTTCCCTGACTTCCCCACGCAGATGGTATATTCTTTTTCTTTTGATTCTTCTGCATTTTACAAATACTATCATTTTCATAATTGCCGTGTTTCATTTTTATCTCTTTGTTTATCTGTGTCTTCCACTAGACTGGGAAATCTATATCAGCAGAACTTTACCTTCTTTTTTTCCCCCCTTTTACCTGGTATCCTTGGAAACTAGGACATGCCCAGAACTATTAGTGCTCAATAAACATTTTTAGAAGAATTAATAAATAAATGGACACTGGGAATGTAAGTTGAAGTCATGTACATAAAGATTCTTACACAGAATGGGATCTCAATTTTTTTCATTTTCCTGCATTATATTAGCCTGAGAGCAGTTCTCCTGGGTTCCCTTACCCTACTGCTCTCCACCCGGGTGACTTTCCCAATAAAATTTCTTGCTTTGTCAGCACATGTGCCTCCTCGGACAATTCATTTCCGAGTGTTAGGCAGGAGCCCAGTTTCGGGCCCTGGAAGGGGTCCCTCTTCCTGCAACAAATGGCGACTCTAGTGGGACTCTTCTTCACTGAGACTGACATCCTGACCACTCGGGGTACTCAGGGGCCAGCTTGCCTGCCAATGGACCAGACCCAGTGGCTGCAACTGGGACCTTTTTTTCCCTGGTCTCCTCCTGACACGGACAACTGGCCAGAATGCCCTGACTGGTAAGGAACAAGAGACTTTATTGACCTCTCTCCCCTTCCCTCTCTCTTCCCTCTCCTTAACCCTTCCTATCCTTCCCTGTTTTTCTAGTCCCCCGGTCCTGGACGCAGGAATCTGGTTGAAGGGCCCTCAGCCTGAGCTGAGGATGGGAGACTGATCACCTCCTCTTGGCAGAGAACTCGAATTCTGGTTCTGGTCTGGTCTGATTTCTGGTAGGGCCAAGTTCCAGTCCTCCCTTCTCTGGAGGCCCAGGGAAAAGTCCCATAATGCTTGGGTATCTGTAGGTGGTAGGAGACGTCTGTAAGGCCACCCTTTATGCCCCCCTCTCCCGCCTCCTCCCTCTTCTTTCAACCTGGCTTCCTTTCCTCCCTTGAAATCTTTGATGTTAGTACTTGGATCTGAAGTTGTGTCTCTATAGGAGGTTTTCTGAGAGACTGTATTCTTGTATTTAAGGGCTTCCCTGGTGGTGCAGAGGTTAAAGTGTCTGCCTGCAATGTGGGAGACCTGGGTTCGATCCCTGGATCGGGAAGATTCCCTGGAAAAGGAAATGGCAACCCACTCCAGTATTCTTGCCTGAAGAATCCCATGGACGGAGGAGCTTGGTGGGCTACAGTCCACAGATCGCAAAGAGTCGGACACGACTGAGCGACTTCACTTTCACTTTAGGACCACATGTGATGTCTTTATTTATTGCCGTAGAATGTAGAAGAGGCTCAAAAAGTGCTGTATGAGTGAACAAACGAATAAATCTTGAGCCTTAGTAGCTTTATCTGTTACATAAAATGGCTGGACAAGAGCATAGTCATTCAACCAGTATTTTCTGTTTGTCTGCCATGTACCAGGCACAGAGACTATATCATTCATGGTGAGTGCTCTTAATAAGCCTACAGACAAATAGAATTGAGCCAGAGACTATAATTCAAGGTAGAAATAACAGGCCACATCTCAGAATGTAGCTGAGACCAATGGGGAGTGAATGAGACTTCAACCTGGACCTGTCCTGTAGGATAGGGCAGGTTCTCATGGATTGGCTGGGCCACGGGGTTCCCTGACATTTGGTCAGACATTATTCGGAGTATGTGTGTGTGTGTGTTTCTGGAATGAGGTTCATATTTTTGAATAGGTAGGCTGAGTAAAGCAGATGGCCCTCCTTAATGTGGGTAGCCTTATCCAGCCTATTGAACAAAAAGTCTGAGTAAGAGGGAACTCCTCCTGCCTGACTGCTGAGCTGAGGCATAAGTCTTTACCTGCCTTCAGACATAAACTGAAAAATCAATGCTTCTTGGGTCTAGAGCCTCCTGGCTTTTGGACTGGACCCAAGCCATCAGCTATCCTGGTTGTCAGGTCTTCAGACTTGGACTAGAAGCACACAGCAGGGCTCTTTCAGGTTTCCAGCTTACCAACTGCAGATTTTGAGACTTCTCAGACTCTGTAATTGCCTGAGTCAGTTCCTTATCATCAATCCCTTTATGTACCTATTATCTCCTGTTGGTTCTGTTTTTCTGAAGAACTTTGAGTAATCCAGAGAGTTAGAAGGAAACTACTCTTTCCTGAGCCTGTAGATAACAGGAACTGGGCTGGATGCTCTATATTCATTACTACATCCATCTCACATAACTGCCCTCTAAGGGTGGGTGTAATTTCCAGTTTACAGATGAGAACACTGAAGGTGAGAGAGCTGAAACCAGGTCACAGGACTAGCAAATGGCAAAACTGGGCTAAAATCTCACTCCCTTTAGCTCCACAGTCCATGCTATTTCCCTTCTACTCAGCCGCATATTTCTCTGCGTGTTTAGTCTCTCTTAGACAGTAAGTTCTTCATGAGCAGAAATCAGGTGTAATTATTTTCTGCTACTTGCTCACCTTGAAATCTTATACCCGATGCAATATCAGGTGCATGCATGGTGGTGAGGGTGGAGCGTGGCCTTCACTCACCTGGGTCATGGGACGTCTCTGCAGGAAAGAACTTTGAGACCACTTAGCCTTACCTAGGCCTTCTTCTACCCCTGCTTCTAGTCCAATTCCCTTCTTCTACATGATATTGTTAATGACTGTATGCTACACATACTGCACGGGAGTTCTAGGGTGTCCTGAATTTTCACCTGAAGCTGAGGAGCGCAGCTCATAGGGAAAAGCTCCCCCAAGCCCTTCTCTGCACTCTGACTCAGTTGTGCCACCTGGGCCTGGAGCCAGGTCTGCAGCTGGGTGGAAGCAGAGAGGGGAGAATATGAGCTCCAGAGGATCCTGTCAGGCCTGTGGGGCCCCTCCTGGTCGAACTCTGACTATAAATAGAAGGAGTACTAAGCAGAATGTCTTTTTAATATGCACATGGAATTCATTTATTTAATGAAGAATTTTCCTGGAAGAAAGCTGAGCTGTCAGAGCTGAGCTATTTTTAAGTAGGATGTGAAAGAAAAACTCGAGAGAATGATTTGCTTTTTGGATATATGTTTTTAAACGAGGTCACAATAAAAAGCAACACTGTAGGTTCAGAAATAGGATGAGTATTTGTAGGGGGCTAGAGTTAGGGACAAGTGGTTGTCTGGAAAGGGGCATGATGGAACTTTTAGGGGTGATGGCACCATTCTATACCTTATTGTGGTAATAGTTACATGACAACATATGTTGTCAAACTCATAGAACTCTTCACCTCAAATGTAGGAATATTACTTGACTTACAAACATGTCACAATGTTCCTTTTGAGGGAGAAACGAAAACAATGGGGAATGAACATTTTCAAACATCTACTTTGGGTGGGGTTCTCTGTAGTTTCTTTAAATAATTTACCTAATTTAATACTTGGAAAACCACAGTGAGTTAGAGGTTATTGTCCACATTTCATACCCAAGGTTGAAATGCCCAAGGTTAAGAGAGTTGACATTCATTACTCAAGGTCATATTAAACTCGTCTTGGGCTTCATGAGGATGTTTCAGAATTCCAAAGTGTCCTCTCTCCACCTACCTGGATGTGCAGAAAGATGAAGACTCAAGTCCATGGGAAATGCAGAACTCAGCTTTTCTCCTTATGTAAAATGCATCAGATTCATGCACTCATGCTCTCTCTCCAAGCTGTTTCTCCATTCTGTATTCTTTGGCTGTTTCTGGCTGCATCTGGGAAAAGGTCTTAATAAGGTGCTAATGGTCTCTAAGAGCTTTATTTAGTACCTTTAGACCTCCCTTTTTATCAAGTGTGTTTGACTTAGGGCAGACTTTGAGATCTGAAAGGGGGTGAGGTATAGTCTGTAGGGCTGGCCATCATTCCTGGATCCCATTCCCATGGTTGATGCCATTAATCAATCATGATCTTCTATGAACCCTGATTCGCTCTTGCGTTCCTTCAGAACAGGGTCCTCTGGACAGGGCTAATTACTAACTCCTGTCAATCAGCACTCAGGATTTGTCATTCTATCTGTGTTGTTAGGTCTAATTTGTTGTTTAGTTGCTAAGTCATGTCTGACCCTTTGGAAGGAATGATGCTGAAGCTGAAACTCCAGTACTTTGGCCACCTCATGAGAAGAGTTGACTCATTAGAAAAGACTCTGATGCTGGGAGGGATTGGGGGCAGGAGAAGACGGGGATGACAGAGGATGAGATGGCTGGATGGCATCACAGACTCGATGGACGTGAGTCTGAGTGAACTCTGGGAGTTGGTGATGGACAGGGAGGCCTGGCGTGCTGCGATTCATGGGGTCACAAAGAGTCGGACACGACTGAGCGACTGAAGTGAACTGAACTGAGAGTCCATCAGGCTCCTCTCTCCATGGCCTTCTCCAGGCAAGAATATGTGGGGTGGGTTGCCGTTTTCTTCCCCAGGGGATCTTCCAGACCTAGGGATCAAACCTGCATCCCCGATTGGTAGGTGGATTTTTTAACACTGAGACATGGGGGAAGCCCATCTATAAGTTACTTTTGTTCAAATTAGGGAAAATGCCCCCTCTTGGCAGATGAATCACAAAAATCACTTCCTTTGGGAAGACACAGCTCTACAGGATGCAAAGCTGAGAGTGACTGGATGAAAAAAAAGGAATTCCTTCCTTTGGACAGAGGAATGAATATAGGGGTGGAATCTCAGCAAATCTTCTACCACTTGACTGGTATCTTTGTGCAGTACATAACCTGTGCAACAATACAAAGTGGTCTGCATCTTGACAAATGGGAGAGGCATAGTCTCGGGGGACTTGGGAACAGGTGGAAGGTGAATGTCAGATAAATAATTTTGTCAGGCAGATCATATCATTGGCCTGAGTGAGCACTGGAATCCATATCTGAATGATTCCAAAGCCAGTGTCACTTAGGGTGTGAGGTTAGGGGTCAATTCTTGGTAAAAGGCAGATTACTAGGCCCTTCCTCTGATCACTCCAACTCTATGAATCTAGAGTGGATAATTCTTGTGATTAGACAAATTGAGGAAATAGTGCTCTTTCTCCTGCTCATCACACTGTACTGCAGTTATCTCTTTTAGCAGCCATGGCGACCACCTGGCCTTGAGGATGGGAGGCATGTCTGATTCAAGTCTATGTTCAGCATAGCATATAGAGTAAGGTGTGGCACATAAATGAATTAAAAAATAAGAGCCAACAGAGACACAGTCCATCAAGTGAACGACTCCATAGTCTAGCAAAGAATTCAGGCTTACTTAACATGCGATTACTCTCTCTGCCAAGGTAACTGACTATGTGTGTTCCTTTCCTGCTTCTTCATTCCATCCTGTTCCCCTGTCACCACCTGTTCCTCAGCCTTCCCCCCAGGACAGACACCACCATCCTGGGAACTCCTTTAAGACTCATCTAGAGTGTGACATGTCTCCTGATATATCTATGTCTACTTTGGGTCTGGGCTGTGCTTCCAACTCATTGTCTGTGACTGTGCATGTTTAGGACTTGTTTCCTTCTCTATCCAATGGAATGGTTTTATAATATTAATAAGACTTCTGAGGTCTCTTGCAGCTCAAACATGCTAGAATTCTCCAACTGGAATCTCCAATTTCTGGTAAATTCTATAAGATGAGCTGGCCTTTTTTGAGGCCTTCTTGTTGGCATCATGTAGCCTGTTGGTTGGAGCATAGGTGATGAGCAGCTGTAATCAGGGATTTTCCTGAGGTCTGCTTTGCTGGTGGAAGCCTTTTTTAAACGGGCATGCTCCAGCAGGCTCTGGCCACCTCCACGGGCAACTCGATAAATTCTGGCTGCTTGATGGATGTGCTGGATGGGAAGCCAGTTGGAGGAGGAATACGTGAGGAGCCCAGGAAAACACTGCAGTTCAAAGGCAGAGGGCTGTGCTGAGCAGGCTTCCAAATACGCTTACCCTCCTAGGCTTCAAATGCAAGCTCCATCGGAAAAACACGAGTGTCTGATTCCAAGGGAATGGCTTCTAGTAAAAATAATAATAAAAAGGGGGCTTTGAAGGTTTCTTGGAAATCAGCTTCTATAAAATAGTGTTTGAGAAGTTGAATGCAAGTCAAGCAGAAACATGGACTGAAATACTCCCTTTGCATGCTCACTTTTTAAAAATATTTTATTTTAAAATATGAAAATAATATGTGCATATGGTTAAAGAATCCAAACAGTACAGAAAATTACAAAATACAAAGCAAAAATCTCCCATCTTCCCTCTCCTCATCTTCTAATCTCCTGTCCCATGAGGTAACAATTTATTTCCTTTTCTGGTCTGTGATTACTTTGTGAGTTTATAAAAAATAAAAAAAAAATACTGTGGTAAAATATGCATAACAAAATTTACCATTTTAACCATTTTAACGTGTATAGTTCAGTGGCATTAAGCATATTCACATTGTCGTGCAGCCATCACCACCTTCTATTTTTTAAACAAATTGAAGCATTGTTCATTTACAATATTACATTAGTTTCAGGTATGCAGTATTACTGATTCAGTATTTTTATAGATTATACTCTTTTTAAAATTATTACAAAATAATGGCTATATCCTATTTCCTTGTGCTTTACAATATATTCTTGTTGCTTACTTATTTTATAATTTTAGCTTATGTCTTTTAATTGCATATCCCTCTTTCACCCCTCTCGCACTCCCTTTCCTTGCTGGAAGCCACTAGTTTGCTCTCTGTATCTATCTGTTCTGTTATATACATTCATCCGTTTTAGTTTTTAGATTACACATGTGATAAAAGAGTATTTGTCTTTCTCTGACTTATTGCACCAAGTTTAATACTTTCTAAGTCTATCCACACTGTTGCAAATGGCAGAACTCCATTCTTTTTTTTACGGCTGAATAGTATTCCGCACCTTCATCATACACTCATCTATTGATGGGTGCTTAGGTTGCTTCTGTGCCTTGGCCATCATATATAATACTACTGCGAGCATTGAAGTGCATGTATCTTTTCAAATGAGTGTTTTCATTTTCTTTGGTCTATATTGCCAAGAGTAGAATACATGTGTGTACTAGGGCTCCCTTTTCTCCACATCTTCACCAAAGTTTGTCATTTGTAGACTTCTTGATGACAGCCATTTAGACAGCCATCTTATGATGGTTTTGATTTGTGTTTCTCTGATGATTAGCTATGCTCAGCATTTTTTCATGTGTGTGTTTGGCCATCTGTATACCTTCTTTGGGAAAATGTCTACTTAGGTCTTTTGCACATTTTTAAATTGGGTTCTTTATTTTTTGGATACAGTCGTATAAACTGTTTATATATTTTGGAAATTAACCCCTGCCACCTTCTATCCTCACAACTTTTTTCATCTTCCCAGAAAGAAACTCTGTACCCACTAAACAGTAACGCCCCATCCTCACTCTATCATCATCCAAATCCTATGAATTTGACTACTTTAGGTTCCTCATATAAGTGGAATCATACAATCTTTGTTCTTTTGTGACTGGCTTATTTCACTTAGTATAAACATTTTTTTTTTCTTTTTTTACTGTTTTTAATCTTAGGTTACTACCATAATTCTAATTTATATATGTATATGATATTACTTAATCTCTCAAATTTAAACAGTATTTATTGATTCCTTGCAATGAAAGATTTAACATCATTGCTCCACTTCCAAAATTCCTTCATGCAATCCATCTCTCATGTCACTGTTTTTATTTCTTCAAGCTATTTTTAATTCTTTAAGTAGGTGGTTTTCTTTACCAAACTCTAGACTCATACTCAAGTGCCTACTTGATCTTTCCACTTGGGTGCTGAAAAAACATCTCAAATGTAAAACATCTTTGGCCCCAACCCACTCTGCCTTCTCAAATCTGCCCCCACTGCCCATGATCTTCCTTACTCAGTAAAGGCCAACTTTATCTTTGCCATTGTTTGAACCACATATCTTGTAATCATATCCCATTACTTTTTGTCCCCATCATGCTTCACATCCAAACTGAGAGAAAATCTTGCTGACTTTAGACAAAATATGTTCAGATTCTGACCACTTTGCATTACTTTCCCTTGTCCCAATCATTGTCATTGCTCACTTAAATTATTAAAATATTGTAACTTGTCTCTCTGCTTCCTTATTTGTGCTCCTATGGTCTAATTACGAAACAGTAGGTAAGAAGTGGTTCTCTTTTCTGAAGTATAGTTGATTTACAATATCGTGTTAGTTTCAGCCAAGCATTTTTTTTTTTTTCTGTAATGAATAACAGATCACGTCACTCCTCTGCTCAAAATTAGCCAATGGCTTTCTCTCTCATTCCAAATAAAAGCCAAAGTCTTTGCGATGGCTCAGGAGGATTCTCACCAGTGCTTTACAAAGCACTGGGGTTTATTAATCTGGGATCTTGTTAGAGAGCAGATTATGATCATAGATGATTTGATGCTGTTGATTCATGAACCACACCTCTATTACCAGACTTCATGATCTCTACAACCTGCATACATATCCTCCCTTGCCTCTTGGGCTGGTCTCTTACTACCCGCCTACTTCCTCTTCTTGCTCTAGCCTCATGTACACTCCCACCTCAGCCTTTGCTCTTGCTGTTCTCTCTGCCTAGGATAGCCTTCTCCCAGGTATTTGTAGGAGAAGGCACTCCAGTACTCTTGCCTGGAAAATCCCATGGGTGGAGGAGCCTGGTGGGCTGCAGTCCATGGGGTCGCTGAGAGTTGGACACGACTGAGCATCTTCACTTTCACTTTTCACTTTCATGCATTGGAGAAGGAAATGACAACCCACTCCAGTGTTCTTGCCTGGAGAATCCCAGGGATGGGGGAGCCTGGTGGGCTGCCGTCTATGGGGTCGCACAAAGTCGGACACGACTGAAGCGACTTAGCAGCAGCAGATATTTGTAAGGCTCATTCTTGCCCCTTCCTGCAGGTTGTTTCCCAAATAACAGTTTCTGAGGCCTTCTCTCATCTCCTTATTAAAAATGGCAACACTTCTCTCTGTGGTTCCTCCTAGCCATTGTCCCTACTCAAGTTTTCTTTATAGCAAGGGTGTGCAAACTATGTCCTGCTGGTCATGGTTCAAATCTTGCTCTCTGCTTGTTTTGTAAATAAAGTTTTATTAGAACAAAGCTGCATGCATGTGTTTATGTTTTGTTCCTGGCTGCTTTCCTGCTATAATGTTAGAGTTAAGACATTAGGCTCTGCAGAGTCTAAGATACTTACTCCCTATCTGACTTTCTACAGAAAAAGTTTGCTGACCTCTGCTTTGTATCACTGATCACCATCTGATTCAATAAGTCACTTGTTTATTTGCTTATGATCCATCTTCTCTCACTAGAATGTAAACTGTGATGAAAAGTACTCTATTTTGCCCATTGTTACATTCCTAATACTTAGAAATGTTCCTACCATAGGGAGTCATTTAGTAAATATCTGTGAAATGAACAATTGATTATCCTTAAGTTAAAATATATTGTGAAGTAGTGTTAGTTGCTCAGTCATGTCTGACTCTTTGTGGCCCCATGGACTGTAGCCCAACCAGGTTCCCCTGTCCATGGAATTCTCCAGGCAAAAATGCTGGTGTGTATAGCCATTCCCTTCTCCGGGGGATCTTCCTGACCCAGAGATCAAACCTTATTTAAAATTTTACTTTGTCCACCATTTTAGACAGCCTCGACTGACTTCTCACCAGGTGAAATGACAACACTGTTTGACCTTACTCTTGATGGCTAACATTTTTTTATATTAGATTTTGTACTATAATTACAACTAGACCTTACTTGCTTTAGCTGTAGGTTGATTCTCAAAACATTTGCCAAAAAAATGACATTTCAAATACATATTATAAATGGGTAAACTACAGAATCTAGAAGTATTATTGAACCCACAGAGACGAAATGATAATTCTAAGTTATTTGGCCTGAAGAGAAATGTTTCTGCTATCAACGGTTACTGGATGATCTTTTTAAACTCTCTGTGAATTGCTTAAAATCAGGTATATTTGACGGAGAAGGTGATGGCACCCCATTCCAGTACTCTTGCCTGGAAAATTCCATGGATGGAGGAGCCTGGTAGGCTGCAGTCCATGGGGTTGCTGAGAGTTGGACACGACTCAGTGACTTCACTTTCACTTTTCACTTTCATGCATTGGAGAAGGAAATGGCAACCCACTCCAGTGTTCTTGCCTGGAGAATCCCGGGGATGGCGGAGCCTGGTGGGCTGTCATCTATGGGGTCACACAAAGTCGGACACGACTGAAGTGAGTTAGCAGTAGCAGGTATATTTGAAGCCTGACTTTCATATACAACTTTTGACTTTTCCACAAAGTTCTTAATTAATCTCATTTAAAAAATTCATAAAATATACAAACATTTTCATCATATATTTAAGACCATTGGGCTTCTTTGTCTTATAATTTTGCAATGGAAGTCACTTTTTCTTTTAAGATGTTTTTTCCCCACAAAACCTTCTGGGTTTCCATTTTAATTTTTCTAGAATGCTTGCTGGATTTCCTGCACAGCTCTAAATATGGTCTTTACATTTTGCCTCTGAATTAGTTCTGTTGTTTCTTGCATCACACATATTTCTCTTACTTAGCTTCTTCTTCTTCTTTTTTTTTTTTTTTGCTAGAGTACACCCTCAAGTAATTTTAAGAAGAGAAAAGTGAAAGGTAACTGTAAAGTTTCCTGTTGCTACTATAACATATCACCACAAACTTAGTGGCTTAAAATAATACAAATATGTTACTGTAACAGTCCCATGGGCTATACGTGTAAAATCAGAACACCAGCGGGGCTGGATTCCTATCTGCAGCCACTCAGACCTTGTTTGTCTTTTGCAGCCTCCAGTGGTCACTCGCATCCTTTGGCTCATGGTTCCTGTTCCTCCCCTTTCAAAGCCAGCCATGTGACATCTCTCCGACCATGATTCCATGGTCACGTTTCCCACTGACCAAGAGGAAAAGGTTTCCCACTTTTAATGACCCACGTCAATGTCCTTAATTTGATCACATTTCCAAGACTCTCTTGGCATGTAAGGTAACATATTCACAATTTTCTGGATTTAGGATGTGGACAGTTTTGTGGGAGAGGTCATTCTTTTGCTTATCACATAAACTTTTGGTGTCCTCCCAAGTCTTAAAATTTCTTAAATTAGCCTCAGACTGATTATAGAGTTATAGGTTCAAAAATATGTGTCTTTATAACTTTGGAGACATTATTCCACATCATCTGGGGTCAATGATTATTGACACAAGACCTGAGCACAGTCTGATTCATTGTTTATAAGGCATGTTACTGCCGCATCCTCTGGCATCTTTTAGGATTCTCTCTTTAAAACTTTACCAGATAATGACTGGGAATGGGTTTTTGTTTTCTGCATTTGCTTTGCTTACATCTATCAGATTTTACACTGAAAAGATTCTTTCTTCCTGAGAACTTGAATCTCTATTTCAGGACAAGAATATATATATATATATTTTTTAACTTCAATATATGCACCCTCCTCCTCATCATCACTAATGATTAGTGACCATCACTAATATCGACATCTATTCTCTCCATGTCTGAATTCCCTGTTAGAAGAGTGCTGAGCCTTCTGGATCTATTCTCTGTTTAGTTTAACTTTTAGTTTTCTTTGTAAAATCTCATATTTTCCTTCTCCTCACTTTTACATGTTCCATGAGATTTCCTTGATTTCATCTTCCAGATTACTAATGTGGTCTTTAACCATGACAAATCCATAGCATTTAAAAAATATGGACAAAATAGTGCACACTTCCAAGAACCCTTGGCTGCCTGTCTTTCACAGGAACATTAACTTTTCAAATTTCTCTGAGATTCCTTACTAAATTTATTTCAAAAATCTTCTATTTCTCGCTTATTTCTATTTCCTTCAGGGTCTGCTATTTGCATTTTTTAATCTTGAGCTTTGTCTTTCTCATCAGTTTTCCTCAAATGTTGACCAAATTGATTTACTTTTATCTAAAAATCTCTTATTTAGCAGCATAGGTACCTGGCATGGTTTCTCTCAGTAATCCAGTAGGTCCATTTACACCAAAGACCTTTTTCTCCACACTGGAGGGCAGATGGAGAACTCTGTGCAGATGAGAAGCTTTTGATGAATAGCAGACTTGTCTTTATTGTCCATAAAGACTGGTTATGCTCGAACTTCTATAGTTCCTACAATGAAAGAGTTCACTGCAGTACTTTTATTTTTTCCCTTCTAGGTAGAAGCATTTTTCCTCCTTTTCTTCAGGTCAAGGTGGAAGTATGAATTTACTTTGAACTCTTCTTTGCCTCCCCCCTGCCTCCACCTAGATTACAGGCCCTCCCCAGGCTAGTCTTGATTGCCTCAGGATGTTCATCCCATAGCCCTCTCTTTTGTCCCCAAACCTGCTCAATCAGGTCATATCAGGTCACACACTGCAGTCTTCTGTCTGGGTTTTGGACTGACCCTTTATGCTTCAGTTCATGCTTCAGTTACCCCATTTGCTTTCCATCTTTCAGAAAATGGTGTGTTAATCGCACTCTATCTTTTTAAAAAAAATGTGAGCCATCAAAATATATATTCCAACTTGTATTTATTTTATCTGTTTGATGGGGTCTTATCTAGGATCAAATTGCCAACATCCATTGGATCATCAAAAAAGCAAGAGAGTTCCAGAAAAACATACTTCTGCTTTATTGACTATGTCAAAGCCTTTGACTATGTGGATTACAATAAATTGTGGAAAATTTTCAAAGAGATGGGAATACCAGACCCCTTGACCTACCGCTTGAGAAATCTGTATGCAGGTCAGGAAGCAATAGTTAGAACTGGACATGGAACAACAGACTGGTTCCAAATAGGAAAAGGAGTACATCAAGGCTGTATATTGTCACCCTACTTATTTAACTTATATATAGAGTACATCATGAGAAACACTGGGCTGGATGAAGCACATGCTGGAATCAAGATTGCCGGGAGAAATATCAATAACCTCAGATATGCAGATGACACCACCCTTATGGCAGAAAGTGAAGAAGAACTAAAGAGCTTCTTGATGAAAGTGAAAGAGGAGCATGAAAAAGTTGACTTAAAGCTCAACATTCCAAAAACTAATGTCATGGCATCAGGTCCCATCACTTAATGGCAAATAGATGGGGAAACAGTGGAAACAGTGGCAGACTTTATTTTTGGGGGCTCCAAAATCACTGCAGATGGTGACTGCAGTCATGAAATTAAAAGACACTCCTTGGAAGAAGAGTTATGACCAACCTAAATAGCATATTAAAAAGCAAAGACACTACTTTGCCAACAAAGGTCCGTCTAGTCAAGGCTATGGTTTCTCCTGTAGTCATGTATAGATGTGAGAGTTGGATTATAAAGAAAGCTAAATGCCGAAGAATTGATGCTTTTGAACTGTGATGTTGGAGAAGACTTTTGAGAGTCCGTTGGACTGCAAGGAGATACAATCAGTCAGTCCTAAAGGAAATCAGTCTTGAGTATTCATTGGAAAGACTGAGATTGAAGCTGAAACTCCAATTCTTCGGCCACCTGATGCAAAGAACTGACTCATTTGAAAAGACCCTGATGCTGGGAAAAATTGAGGGTGGGAGGAGAAGGGATGACAGAGAATGAAATGGTTGGATGGCATCACTGACTCAATGGACGTGAGTTTGAGTAAACTTGGGGAGGTGGTGATGGACAGGGAGCCCTGGTGTGCTGCAGTCCATGGGGTCATGAAGAGTTGGACATGACTGAGCAACTGAACTGAACTGAGCTGATTTAGGAGGGATGCCCAGTCTACCATTTTTTTTTTTTAAACTGCAGTTCCGGAAGTCTAAACACAGTTCAGATTTAAAGGAAATAACTTGTATCATCTCCTTTGAGAAGTATTTTTCTCCTTTCTCATCCCTCTCCATCCACGGATTGTTCAGTGCCCTCCTTGGGACTCCTATAAGTGTATCTTGCGCTTCTTTCTACTGTGTCACACTGTATTATTTTTTGCCTCTGTGTATTGGCTATGTCTTCATAGATATGTATGTATTTATGTGTTGGCTATGCCTTCAGGCTGTAGTGTCTCTGAGTGTAGGACTCATGTTCATCTCTGGGTTCACAGTCATATACACATAGTGGATTTTCATGAGGCATTAATACTTTCCAGAAACAAAAGAGAAGTTCAAAGTCACTCATGGCTGGGTTGAAAGCATAAAGAGGGTAGTGGCAGAGGAAGGCATCTGAGAAGATAGGCAGTGGCCAGAATGCACCGAGTGTCAATGACCAAACTAAGCATTTTGCACTGAGCCACTGGAGGATTTTAAGCAAGCAGCAGTATGAGCCTGTTGACATATTAAAGATTTTGACCCCAATATGGAGGATAGACTGGCAGAGTCCTGATGATTTGGGACATGATTGCAATAGTCTAGGTGAGAAGTGACGAGGGCTCAACTGAGGGAATGAAAGCTGGGATCAAATTAAAGAGATAAGTTTGGGAAATGGCAAGAGGATAGAACTGGTGGGATTTGGTGACTGTTGTATGTGCTGATGGAAACAGGAGAAGACAAGCTTTTTGAAGGCTGCTCTAATGCTGGGTTTCCAAGATCTAATTATTATAGGAAAATACATGAGCTCTTTCATTTTTTTGGTAAATCTCAAGGGTAAGGCAAAAAGGCTGTGACAGGAGTAATTTATGAGACAACTGGGCTGTTCAAATCCTCTCTGAAATTGCCCATTCCAGCTGAAATGAGGAAAAGGCATGTCTTCAGTTCTGTTTCGGACAGTCAAGCTACCCATTTCCTTCCCAAGAAACCAACTGGGAGTGGGATGTTCTGGTAAGATACATGAGATCAGCTTCTTGTCAAGTTTGGATTAATTTTTAAAAATTGGATTAGCATCCAACTGAAATAGATGTCAACTGCTTGGAATGCATCTTTGGATCTGAGTGATTTTGATATGAACCAAATGTGATCGCTAATGAAATTTTTATTTATGGAAAACCATCTTGATGTCTCAACTACTTGCTTACATCCAAGTTTAACTCTTAGGGACCCGTCAAAGGAAGGAATACATTTTACCTGTTTTGCAGTTGTGCATTTTTACTTTTCTTTTTTTTAACATCAGACTCCTTACCTGTTCTTAATCATGATAGCACAACTCAGAAACATTCAGGAAAAGGGAGGGAGTAGGTTTTATCACATACCAAGAACCTTCTCTGTTTCCACTAATGGTATTGCTGCTGCTGCTGCTGCTAAGATCCTTCAGTCATGTCCGACTCTGTGCGACCCCATAGATGGCAGCCCACCAGGCTCCCCCGTCCCTGGGATTCTCCAGGCAAGAACACTGGAGTGGGTTGCCATTTCCTTCTCCAATGCATGCAAGTGAAAAGTGAAAGTGAAGTCTCTCAGTCGTATCCAACTCTTAGCAACCGCATGGACTGCAGCCTACCAGGCTCCTCCGTCCATGGTATTTTCCAGGCAAGAGTACTAGATCTTAACAACCACACTGAGCATAAGAATTGCTGTCCCCATTTGATAGATGTAGAAGTTAGACCTTAAAGAGATTTCTTAAGTTAGTAAAAAGGAGAAGGGATTCAAACACTGACCCATCTGATGCAGCAAGTCCCTATCATAGCCTGACATACTTGGCTTATTCCATTTAATCCTCATAGCAATGCAAAAGTATAGACTTACCTGCATGCATTCTCAGGCGTGTCTGACTCCCGGTGACACCACGTACTAGAGCCTACCAGACTCCTCCCTGACCACGGAATTTTCCAGGCAAGAATACTGGAGTGGGTGGCCATTTCCTTCTCCAGGGGATCTTCCTGATCCAGGGATCGAACCCATGTCTCTTGCGTCTCCTGCATTGGCAGCTGAGCCGCTGGGAAAGCCATATAGAGACTTAGAGAGGCTTAATAAAAAGAGGCTTAAAGTGAAAGTGAAGTCGCTCAGCCGTGTCCGACTCTTTGCGACCCCATGGACTGTAGCCCACCAGGCTCCTCCGTCCATGGGATTCTCCAGGCAAGAATACTGGAGTGGGTTGCCATTTCTTTCTCCAATAAATTAGCAAGACTAAATAACCCCTCCACGGTCACTCATACACATTATATGCCCAAGAGTGTAAAAAAGTATATGGATAGTTTTATATACCATTGCTAGGCAAACACCCCACAATGCTATTCATATAGAGAGAAATCTGTTTGGGAAGTTCTGTTTGCTTGATGGCCATTCTCATAGCCTTTAGAGATGGGTAACAGGGAGGAGAGTGACTGATTTCTGATCCTGCATTGGAATGCTCCCCACACCACACCCGATTCTAACACTCCAAATAATCCTTGGGGGTGGCATCGTAATTTCCTCTTCCCCAGATGAAGAAACTTAAGCTCAGAAAGGTTAAGTAAAGGTTAAATAACTTGCCCAAGTTCACATTCATGTCCGGCTGACCCCAAACCACAGGTGTTCGTGATAGTGCTAACCCAATTGGAGGTCAGATACTTAGAGAAATATGGAAGAAGGAAGAGGGCAATCAAAATGTGAGCTCTGCCATTGGTATTTCACTTGGCCCATGAAGTTTCCCTGGGTAGGTGGTGGGTGAATAAATACCCTTTGATGAAATTTGCAGATGATTCTAAATCGGGCCCTCTGTAAACAGGAGCAATACAAAAAAGCAATATAAGTGATCCCAAATGAGGGAGGTTAGAAGTGCAGGCAGGAAATAACAAGATGAGACTGATTACCACATGGGAAATTCTGAATTAAAACATCTGGGCAGGCCCATGTAAGTAACATAAGCACCTTTTAGTAGCTCAGAACTCTGCAACTGGAAGGGCATGAGTGGTCACCATATCCAGTCTCATCTACAGATGAGGAAGCTCAGACTCAGACAGGGGAAGGAAATTATACAAGGCCTTGGTCAAATTAATGGCAAGGCTGGAATAAACCCCAGGTCTCCTGCCTCAGAATGAACTTTGCCTTCCATTATCACCATGGGTTTTGAAATCAAAGGTACTTAAGTGTAATGCTATCATTTATATGTTATGTGTCTTCAGGCATGTTACTTAACCTGCTTGAAACTGAGTTTTCTTATTGGTAAAGTGGTAAAGTAATAGATATCCTTTGGGTGATTTTGGAAAATAAGTGAAATAAGGACTGGTATTTGACATACAGGGGTTCCAGAAGGATTAATTCTCTCTAGTATTTATAGGAGGGAAATGCCTTAAGGGCAATAGCTATGGTGCAGGGTATGTGGCTTCCATGACACTATGCTTGAGCGCATGCTGAAGGCACTTTTAGGAAGACTGGCAATGAATATAGTGGGAACAAGTAATATCATACAGCTGCAGCCCATGGACTCTTCAGATCAATCATAGAGGGCCCTTGACAAGCTAGATAGACTTTGTGCCACCTCGTGGCTCATACAGTGAGGGGTGCAGTGACGTCACTGTCTGCTGAGGCCATCAGTGCAGACAGCTTGAGGGAGGTGGGACTACAGCTGATAAGAACAGTTTTCAGAGGGAAGGTTCCATGTAAGGGATAATTTGGGAATGAGTTCTACATTGTATACTGGCTAACATGATAAGTGGGGCACACTGAACATGTGTGTGATAGGCTGTTTGGGAGGAAGTTGGCCATGGCACCACAATACACCTTAGAAGCTGCATTCACCAGGAGTGGAATTTACAAAGGAGAGAGCCCCAAATCCAGTCTGTGGCTCAGAATCCTTGGATTCTGTATCCACATTAAGGGCATAAAATACTGGTGTAAGTGAAGAAATTGAGGATTAATAGAGGATTTGAGAGGAAAATGTCTTTGACATGAGTTGTGCTTTGAATTCCACACTGCCAGGGAAAGGATGAGGTAAGAGCTCATCCCTCTTTCTTCAAAACAAGAGTGTAGGCCCCCTCGGGGCCACTCGGGGAGGCTGGGGAAGGTCCTCAGCAGTGAGGGTGACTCAGTGGGCTGGCTCTGCCTGCTGCCCAGGAGAGCTGGCAGCAGAGGCAGCCTGGAGAGCTGCCGATGGCTGGAAGGATGGAGAGGTGGAGGCACTGGATTAGCCAGCCTCCCAGAGTCTGTCAGGCCAAAGATGTGTGGATTTCCTGAAGAATAGATATGGACCATGTGGGAGACAGCAGGCCTGGAGCCACTGAAATTCTACCCAAGCCACTTACTGGGGAAAGAAAGCGCAAGTGTTAGTTGCTCAGTCATGTCTGACTCTTTGCAGTGCTGTGGACTATAGCCCACTAGGCTCTTCTGTCCAAGGAATTCCCCAGGCAAGAATACTGGAGCGGGTTGCCATTTCCTTCTCCATGGTATCTTTCCAATCCAGGGATCGAACCCTGGTCTCCAGCATTACAGGTTGATTCTTTACTGTCTGTGCCACCAGGGAAGCCAAACTAGGGAGGGATAACTAGAGAGGCTATGTGAGCCAAGCTGCTGGGAAAGGGGTCTGGGCCTGGGGAGGGGAGAGCCAGCTTAAGCCAGCCCCATTTAATGACACACCCATCACTTACTTCCTTATAGCGTCATTAAATGCTTTTAGTAAGGATCCTTGTAAAGGCCATAAATCCTGTCCCCTCTTCCAGCTTTAATTATCTTTTTAAAAAATTGAAGTATAGTTGATGCACAATACTATGTATGTTACAGATGCAGTACTTACAATTTTTAAGGCTTATAATGTTGTTATATAAAATATTGACTATGAACATTAGGGTGCATGCATCTTTTCAAGCTAATCATCCTTTTATCAGGCACCAGGACAAGATAGCCAGTGCTAGTTGATGACAATTCATGTGAAGTAAAAGTTCTCCCACTCTGTCCATTACCATTTTATCTTCTCTCTTGTCCCTTTACCAATCCAACTCCAGAATGTGCTCACAGGCCAGAGTTAGCAAGTTGTGAGAGGAAGAGCTGGGGCATTAAATGAAGAAGACATTGTCTGCAATCCTCCCCTGGGCTGCAATAAGCCAGAGATGGAGGAGGAATGATTATTCATCTTAAATGAACTTGGAGACTTTTACATTGACTCTACTGAACTGAGACTATACTAAAGCATTTTAAATGACTACCAAACTTATGATTATCTAAGACTAAATAAGGAACTCAGAGGGCCTACCTCAACTTTCATCCAGGAATATAGGAGGGAATACCCCCACTGAGAGGACAGAAGGACAGTGAGAGACGTATGAAGTTGCTTTTTCCATCACAGCCCATGCATCCCACATGAGTACTGGTCTAATTTGCATATTTGATTTGGAATGTACACTTTGTGTTGGCTTGTTTGGATTCTTATTTTATGCTGAGTTTTTGATGCCAATCAGATTTACGGTTGTAAAGCTTGTGCCAAGCACACAGTAGGTCCTCAATACGTGTTGTGGACTGAGATATGTAGAGGAAAAAGAACACGTGTGGTTAGTAGAGCAGAGACTACCCTCCAGATCTGGCCTTTCCAGGTGGTTATCCAGATTTTGTACCTTTCATCTGTTTACTTATTAAGTGCGTTTTATGTCATTCCCCAAATTGTCTTTTCTCTTATGTCACAGTGAGTGAGTATGACACCCTCCTAACCAACTCAGCTTCAGGACTTATGATGAATGCATTTTTCTCTTCTCATCTTCTACCACTATTTATCTTTGTATAGTTCTCTCTGAGGGCCAGGACAGCATTGTATATATCTCTGAACCCCGCCCCCCAACACAGCGTCCAGCACATAGAAACTGTTCAATCAACACAGAAAAAAGGACTGAACACAGGAAATCTGATATCCCTATGAAACTCTGGATATCAGGCCCACAGAACCAGGAAAAAATATAACTCCAGTACTGCCCTGATATTTTTTGAATGTAGTTTATGCAACGGTTAAGTTTAGGAGCTGCAACTTGGAGGGTGGACTGAATCCCAGATCCACCAGCTATTTGGAAAATGTATACTGTTTTGTAAGACTTAGTTCTGGCCATAATAACAAGAGCAATAATGCTCATTGTAAGTGAGACATGAAAGTCTAGTAAAAGTGTCTAATTTGGTACCTGATAAATGACAGGTTTTCTCTCTGTCTCTCTCTTTGGCTCTGTCTCTATGTCTGTCTATCTGTTGTTCTCTCTCTTTCTCTCTCTCTATAATATATATGCTATATTATAATTATAATGATAAATAAATAAATAAATATATATATATATATATATATATATATATATTAGGTTGGGCAAAGTTTGTTTGTGTTTTTTCCATAATATTTAACAGAAAAACCCAGATGAACTTTTTGGCCAGCAGAAAGTGAAGAGGAACTAAAAAGCCTCTTGATGAAAGTGAAAGAGGAGAGTGAAAAAGTTGGCTTAAAGCTCAACATTCAGAAAACGAAGATCATGGCATCCGGTCCCATCACTTCATGGCAAATAGATGGGGAAACAGTAGAAACAGTGTCAGACTTTATTTTTTGGGGCTCCAAAACCACTGCAGATGGTGATTGCAGCCATGAAATTAAAAGACGTTTACTCCTTAGAAGAAAAGTTATGACCAACCTAGATAGCATATTCAAAAGCAGAGACATTACTTTGCCGACTAAGGTCCGCCTAGTCAAGGCTATGGTTTTTCCAGTAGTCATGTATGGATGCGAGAGTTGGACTGTAAAGAAAGCTGAATGCCAAAGAATTGATGCTTTTGAACTGTGGTGTTGGAGAAGTGGTCTTGAGAGTCCCTTGGACTGCAAGGAGATCCAACCAGTCCATTCTGAAGGAGATCAGCCCTGGGATTTCTTTGGAAGGAATGACGCTAAAGCTGAAACTCCAGTATGTTGGCCACCTCATGCAAAGAGTTGACTCATTGGAGAAGACTTTGATGCTGGGAGGGACTGGGGGCAGGAGGAGAAGGGGACGACAGAGGATGAGATGGCTGGATGGCATCACTGACTCGATGGACATGAGTCTGAGTGAACTCTGGGAGATGGTGATGGACAGGGAGGCCTGGCGTGCTGCAGTTCATGGGGTCACAAAGAGTCGGACACAACTGAACGACTGAACTGAACTGAACTGAGTAAATAAATGGGTTTCCCTGGTAGGTCAGCTGGTAAAGAATCTGCCTGCAATGCGGAAGATCTGGGTTTGATTCCTGGATTGGGAAGATCCCCTGGAGAAGGGAATAGCTACCTGCTCCAGTATTCTGGCCTGGAAAATTCCATGGACAGAAGAGCCTGGAGGGCTGCAGTCCATGGGGTCGAAAAGAGTCGAACGTGACTTTCACTTTCTTTCTTTCAATAAACAAATATAGAAATATATGTATATGTCTATACATATATATAAATTTTTAACACCTTCTTCCTCCTTATCCTCTCTACTTGAAACCCAAGCTGTATCTGGTGGTAGGAATCATAGGAAAAGGTGATAGTAAGGGTCAAGATCAAAGATATGATCATGCTGGAGAACAGTAGATTAAATAGCGTTATCTGATAACATGGTATAAAGAGCACAGGAATTAGAGGGAGAAGATTTGGGTTTGGGTTTGAGCCTTGATCTTGTCACAAATCAACGGATGACCTTGGCAAGTCAATGAATTTTCTGGACCTCTTTTCATTCACTATTAAATAAGGTTAGGAAGATTCCTCTGTGCTTCTTGAGGGCAGAATCTGTGTCTTATTGATCTCTGTGTCCTTAGCACCTATCAGAGAATCTTGGTTACTATGATAATAGTAACAATATAAATCATAATAAATTACTCTTTTCTAAATATTTGAATATATTAATTCTTACAGCAGCACAATGAGGTCACTGCTCTTAAATTTTAATGAATACTTGAGGAATGAAATTTTACCAATATATCAGTAAATTTTAAAAAAAGCAGCAATGTCAAACAAAACTACTGTGTCAGTCTCGAGCGCTATAAAAATAGGACAACGTTTTCATTCTTCTATTCCTCTTTAATTTGATTCAGAAGACTTGCTGCCAGGATTATCATAAAAAGAGGGAGGGAAGTCATTTCTAGAGATTTTACAAACAGTGCTCTTTATACTTGCTATTCCATTTAATCTTTGCTATAGCTCTTTGAGGAAGATATAATTAGAGATTTGGAAACTGAAGCTAAAGTAAATTAAGTAACTTAGAGACTTGCTTAACCAACTGTTCATTGGCAGAGTTATGATCCAAATTGAAGTTGGCTATCTCCAGAACCCAGGCACTTCTAGTGAGGGCTAGGGAAAGGAAAGGAGGCGAAACGAAGCTGCGGATGCGCTTGCAGTGGGTTTAAACAGTGCTTTCAAACATCAAAGGAAGAACTGAAGCCTTGCAATCCCCCTGCCTCCAGCCCCACTTCAAATGTTTTCCTTATTCTGACAGTCAGAAGTCAATGTCCTTGTGTGCCTCTGTTCCCAGGAAAAGGCCAGTGATAACTCTACCGGGAACTGCAAAAGATAAGGTGACCGTTATTTGCAGAGAAATCCGAGAGCGCAGGAGGAGGTCTGACTGTGGATATGTGTGCCTATGGGCTTCTTGTAAACATTTTTGTTCTGGTTGGGTTATACTTTTAACTCTTTCTCCAAGGGCTTGGGAGGAAACCCTGCAGGGATTAGGGTGAAGAACACTGCGGTAGAACTTAGGTGAGAGCCCCAGTTGGGAACATCACTTGAACTTGCTTTGGTTTCTCCTCCAGTCCTCCCCCTGTACCTCGTTTTCCTCAACTGAGTTAAGAGTGGACTGGGGCAGCTGACATTAAAGGCCCTTCCTGTTCTATATTCTGTGGTCTGAATTTACTATTTTTCATTCTAACTTCCCACACCCTAGGGAGGATGATGAAGGCCTAGTTTTGGGAGAGGAGAGACTGATATTAGAGACTGGCATTAGAGACTGATATTTCTAAAGCACAAATGTAATCACATCAACTGTACGCTTAGCCCTGTGGTATGACCTGTGACCCTTTTGCTGGTTTCCCAGCTGGCGCTAGTGGTAAAGAGTCCATCTTCCAACATGTGAGACACAAGAGACGTGTGTTCCATCCCTGGATCAGGAAGATCCCCTGGAGTAGGAAATGGCCACCCTCTCCTGTATTCTTGCCTGGAAAATTCTGTGGACAGAGGAGCCTGGAGGGCTATAGTCCATGAGGAAAAGGACCCTCAAAAAGTTTAGGCGACTTGCTCAGTCCCACAGTATGCTAGGAAGAGCAGTGAGAGCTTCAGGATTCCCAGGTGGCGCTGGTGGTATGAAGAATCTGCCTGCCAACGCCAGAGACACAGAAGATGTGGGTTCAGTCCCTGGGTTGGGGGATTCCCTGGAGCAGAAAATAGTAACCACTCCAGTATTCTTGTCTAGAAAATTGCATGGATAGAGGAGCCTGGAGGGCTATAGCCCATGGGGCTGCAAAGACTCAGACACAACTGAGCCAACTGGGCACGCAACACACACAACTGTATTTGGATGTGGGACCCAGAAACACCTGGGATATGCCCAGTTGTCCCTTCAGAACTGTGGTTAGTTTCTGCCTCGAGGCCGGTGGGCAGTGAAGGAAGCAGAGCACACGGAAGCAAGCCCCGAAGGCAGAGTTCCCAAGAACAGTGCGCTCCATGGCTAGTCTGGGGCCTGACCTCAGACTAACGATTCTTCCCAGGAGTCAGGAAACTGAGGCGCAGAAACTTGGGAAGAGGGGAAGTTTTTTAAACAGCAGTGATAGTTTAACTGCACCTTAGTTGTGTTCAAGGCCATTCATAAACTATTCACATCCTCACCTTTCAATCTCATCCACAAGCTGTTTCATTTCAGCCTTATCTGGATGCTCTGTATCCTGGGTCCTTTAAATGCCAGGCTGTTCCAGGAAACAAGATGGCTTGACCTCCTCCCCCCATCTTAATCCTTCCTGTTGTGACAAAGAAAAGACTTGATTAAAAATTTCCATCTTATTTTTAATTTGGATTAAGCCCGACCAAAGCCTCACAATGTGTTAGTATCATCTAAAACTGCAAAATCTTTCCCAGGGCACATTGAATTCAGATGAAGTAGTCACCACAAAATAAAATTGGCAGTGACTCAAATGGCACAGGCTAATCTTTATTACTGAACCAAGAAAGAAAACAAAAGTGATGGAAGAATCAAGGTTTCTTATCTAAATTAGATCTATATTCTTTGATGGGAGCAATTCGATTTGTTGGAAATAGTAGAAAATAATTATTTTCCATGATTTGCAATGACAGAAGCTACAGTTAATAAAATAAGATAGAAAAAATGAAGTGAATCAGTGAATCAACTCTATTACAATTGAAATGAAGATTTTGAAGAGCATGAAAGTGGAGATCGAGGAATTAAGCACATTTTACCTATAGTACAATAATGATTTAAGTGTCCTAATCCATAAGTAACATGCATCCTTAGGATAGGTAGGGTCAGAATACCTGATGAATCAAAAGTCAACATCTGAAGGGTCAAAATAAATTTCACTTTGCCCAGCAAAGTGGTTTGTATGAAATGTTTGATGACACATTTCTCTAGAAGCTGAGGTGATCCTGGTTGAATGTACTGTTTTACATCCTCATAAAATGGTCACACAGCTCTTGATGAACTTACCCTCTGTTGGCTGGGATGACCTGTATTTTCTGAAATGAAAAGATCTTTTCAGTACCATGAGCACCAGTGAATAGAATGCAAGCGCAGTGTGAATGCAGGCTCTGCTGTGTGCTCTAGCTCCCGAAATGTGCTGGTCAAGTCATTCTCCTGGGCAGTTATGCTTAGAGGCAAAAGAAAATAGCTTCAACAACTGGTGCTAAAAGTACCTAAATCTCATATAGATATAATTGGTCCACAAAAACATTCGTTCTAGAAAAAACCTCTTTTGTGTGTATGTATGTCTTTTCGTTTTTTAAAAAATCGCTTTATGCTGGAGGATTGTTGATTACCCATGCTGCGTTAATTTCAGGTGTACAGCACTGTGAGTCAGTTATACGTTTACATAAATCTGTTCTTTTTCAAATTCTTTCCCCAATAAGGTTGTGACATGATTTTGAGCAGAATTCCCTGTGCTATGCAGTAGGTCCTTATTGGTTATTTGTTTTAAACATAGAATGTGTACATGTCAATCCCAAACTCCCAATCGATCCCTCCCCTTCTCGTCCGGTAACCATAAGTTTGTTCTCTAAATATATGTCTGAAAACACTTCCTTTGAATGTCCTCTTGTGAGTGTAGTTATTCACCAATCATTGAGCTAGAACACCACGTGTTAGATGTGATGCATGCCTCCAAAGAAGGCAACACACAGTCATTCACACACAATGTGCTAAGTTTCATAATAGACTCTACCTAATTGCAGAGGCTGTGGTAATTAACCTTGCCAGATAAGTGTCAGAAGAGGGTGATACTTATGCAGAATTTCCAGTCAAAGGGATGAATGCATCCAATCGAACGCATAGCATGGATGGCATGGTGAGGAAAGGACTTGGAGTAGCTGGGGGCATGGCAGATGGAGAACAGGCTCTGGAGATAAGAGCTTGTGGGAATTATGGTGGTGACCATAGTTCCCTTCCCAGATCACAGTGAGCTCATGGGCTCCAGTCTAACCCTGAGGCGGCACAGGCAGGAGTCCTCTTCCCCGGTGGGTATGCAATGGTTCCCTGAGGGCTAATGGGTGTTCTGAGATGTTGCAGAAGTCTCTGAATAGCCTCTTGGGATTGCTAAGTGACTTGGGGTTTGAACTTGAGGCCCAAGTGGAAACAGATAATATCCCCCCCCATGACCATCACACATCTTGACAACTGGTGGTAAAGGGTCCAGGCTCAGGAAGACATAGCCTTAACTCAGACCTCAGGCTGGTGGTCTTCAACCTGAGGTTAATACCCTCTTGTAGGTGCCTGCAGACGTTTCAAGAGATGTGCAGGCATAGATAGTTCTAGAGGAATCAGTGTCTAACTCTGCAGTTTCCATATTCATTCTTTCTCAGCATTGATGGCACCAGCTTTCCTGTTGGCAAAGATTCTCCCCTCTCTCCTACCTCCCCTTTCATAATCTCCCTTCCTCACACCCTTATATTGTTTTACTTAATTTTTTAAAATTCATTTTTAATTGGAGGTTAATTGCTTTACAATCTTGTGTTAGTTTTTGCTGTATAACAATGTGAACCAGCTCTAAGTATACCTGTGTCTCTCCTCTGTCTTGAGCCTCTCTCCACCCCACCCCCCCATCCCAGCCCTCTAGGTCCTCACAGAGCACAGAGCTGAGCTCCCTGTGCTATACTCCACTCCCTTTTAAACACCTATTGCTCTATGGTTTCAGGAAAATAAGCTAAAAATTCAACACACACACAGTTGACCCAAGTACCAGATGGTCGATAGGAAACTCATTTCTAACATGAAAATCTAATGCACTGGGATAAAATTCTGTGGGAGAAGTGAAACAGAAGCAAACGGGGGTTTGAGTTCTTCAAAAAGAAGAAAAGAGCAATGTAAAATTTCCAACTGTTAAAGGAGAGCATGTTGATACATTTTTCAAATGGATTGTGGTGAATTTTAAGTCACTATGGTATTTAGACTAAATTGGGTACGTGCAAAAACTGTAATGTAACAGTTTTATTTTAAAATCTCAATATTTACAACATGTTGTTTAAAGTTCTGATGAAAAATTTCAGATGTCAACTTAAAATGTGTGAGGGGATACAAAGCTTTTACAAAATTGTTTTAAGGATACAGTAGGAAAAAGTTTGCAGGCCGCTGATCCCCCGAGACTGCCTGGTAAGGGATTCCTGGCCTGGGGACTGGACGCGGTCCTCTGGGCCAATGCTGTTTCACTCATTCTTCGTTGTCTTCAGGAGCGGGATCCGGAAGCTGGGTCACAGAGCCTCACTCAGGGTCCCTTCCCTAGTCTTCTGCCTGGAGATTGGTTCCCACATTTCTAGGAAACTGTACACACAGAGGCCTTCATTCTGCATATTTTCTCCCATTAATATGATGCTGAAGCTGAGGCTCGAATGCTTTGGCCACCTGATGTGAAGAGCCAACTCATTGGAAAAGCCCTTAATGTTGGCAAAGATTGAGGGTGAGAATAGAAGGGGGAGACAGAGGATGAGCTGGTTAGAGAGCAACACCGACTCAATGGATTTATAGTAGAGCAAACTCCAGGAGACACTGAAGGACAGGAAAGTCTGTCATGCTGCAGTCCACGGGGTCACAAAGAGGCAGACATGACTTGGTGACCGAACAACAAAAATTTATGTTCAGTAGCCCATTCAAAAGAGATTAGTGTTTCCTTGACTAGATCCTGAATCCCTAGCAATAAGGTAAAGAAAGCTACATCTTTTTGTCTTTAGGGATAAAACATAACAGTGGCCTTGATTATCCCCTTGAAGACAGAAAATAATGCTTTTATTTATTTATTTTTTAACAACCTATTACGCTCTTTCCTCTCCACCCAGGTCGGATATAAGGGTTCCAACTAAGTGCAAATAGCCCAGATGTGACACGAAGTTCACTGCAAATCATTGCTGGATAGAGGAAGAGAGAGAATACTCTTTTACCCTGATGCCACCCACCATTTCAGGGTTGTGTGATCTCGAGCAGCTGTCTGACCCTCTCTGAGTCATAGTTTCACATCTATAAGGTGAGATTATAAAGTGATTTTCTGATGATTTTTGTAAAGTTAGATGAGATATTTTTGAAAGTGCCTGGCCTAGGGTGTGAAATGTAGTAGGTGGCTAATAAATAGCTATTTTGAGCTTTGACTCTAAGTTCTATTTCTTGTACTGTGTATGGGAAAATGAAGGGGAAGAGGATAAAAGCATATTCTCAAGAAGTTTTCAATCTAACGAGTCAAGCAAGACTAGCAGGCAGTTAGGGCCGCGCAGTACATGATGCTTACAGGGACAGAGATGCACGTGGGCTATAAAGGCAGAATATGAGGAGGATCACTGATCTGGTGTTGGGATAGGAGATGGTTTCTTAAAGACCCTGACATCTCAGTGAAGAGCTGAAGGCTAAGAAGGAGCTGGCCAGACACAGAAGGAAAAATGTCAGTATGGGCAGAGGGGAAGTCCTGAGCAAAGGCCTGGAGTCAGATCTGGTTTGGGTTGGGATGGTCAGGCTGGAGAGGTAGGAAGGGTCCATGTGCCATGCTAAAACGCTGAGACTTGCCTTCTTTTTATAAAAAGGAGCCATTACAGGGTTTAGTCTGGCCTGCTTTCTGGCTTAGAATCCTCCAGCTCTAGGGAGGAATAGATAGTAAAGTGTCAGCGTGGTGATCAGGAGACCAGTAATTCTCCTCCATCCACAAGCCTTTCAAGTGCACAGAGAATGATTTCCATCCTTTGCAAATTCAGGGCCCTGAACAGCAGCTGTTAGAAATCAGAGTTTGTTGAAGGCACTAGTCAATAACTCTGCAAATTAATTTCTCCCAATTTTATATTAACCAGGGCAAAAAGTACTGCTGAATATAATATCTCATCAATGTCCACTTTGATTGTTCCCTCAATGCTCTCAGCAGATTCAGGCCTGTAAACATGGCAACAGATAAAACTGATCAAGCTGCCTGCTAGTTAGCTTAGAAATTGCCCTCATACACCCCATGCCCACTTGAATATTGAACCAGCACTGCCCCTGATCTCTGAATTCTTTGTCCTCATATCTATCTGTCTATCTGTATATCTTTTTTCTCTTTTTCGCTGAGCTCCATTTGTATTGATGGCCACTATTCATGATCTGATTTACCTGCCTCCATTCTGGTACACACAGAAGGTGTGTTTCTCTTCTCCCAGTGGCATTCCCACCTACCCATGGAAGATAATCAGACCGTCAGCATGCATAAAGTGCCAGCCAACAGTTCACTTAGCGTGGCGACCCTATTACGGCTACAATATGGTTTCTTTGAAGCTTTGTGCAATTTTGAGAGTTAAGACGCCCTGAACTACTCTACATTGGGGAACTTTATCTCCAACTTCCTTCATGAGGCTAGACCTCGGGGCTTGTAATTATACTGCAGGACAGCAGGAAAGCAGTTGAGGAGGAAAAATCAATGAAAAGGATTCTTATCATAAGCTCCTTCTCTAATTTGGGGAAACAGAAATCGCTGCATGTTTTCTCAATAAGCACTCCATCAGAAGCCTTCTTATCCTGACAGGCTTCGCCCTTTCATAAACACAGCAAGAATAACCTCTGCACGCTGGCCTACCATAGTCAAGTATGAAAATGTGAATTCCACGGGTCACTGTTTTTGCAGCCGCCAGATGTGGATGAAAGGAGAAGGGTGTTTTATTGTGTTTTCTCAAGAAACAGAGAAAGGTCTGTCCTGAGATGGGTATGCTTTCCTCCCACACAAGTGGCCACCATGTGGCCAGAGGACAGCTAACTAATTTGCAAGATTAAGCTTTTCCAAATATTTGGAATTGGTCTATTCTGTCTTCAGCTAATAAAATGGATTTCTGCTCCAAAATGGATTTAGGAAGCAGACACAAGAACTCCTAAGGGCTTGTTGGCAAGTTACCTGTTAACAGGGTCCATCTGTCAAATGGATGTATAATGGAGAGGCCTTATATGGATTGTCTCCTACTTGCCCTCAAAAGGATGCCTACCTTTACATAGAGGTTCTACCAAGGGAAGCCAGTGTCAGCTGATAACAAGAGATGTCTAGGACATGAGCTTCTTTTGCACACACACCCTGTGCGTGTTGTGCTGAGCTAAGTTGCTTCAGTTGTGTCTGACTCTTTGCGATGCTATGGACTATAGCCTGCCAACCTCCTCTCTGTGCATGGGATTCTCCAGGCAAGGATGCTGGAGTGAGTTGCCATGCCCTCCTCTAGGGGATCTTCCCAACCCAGAGACCAAAGCTGGGTTTCCCGCATTACAGGCAGATTCTTTACCATCTGAGCCACCAAGGCAGCCCAGAAGTGCATAAACAGCAAGCATACATTAAGAACAAGCAAACAAACAAAACGAAACACTAAATACCCCTACCAAATGAGAAATCTACATTAACTGCAAGTATCTTTATTTGATGCAACGATTTATTCATTCATTTAATATTGAGTGTCTATGGTGTGCCAGAGACTCTGTTAGGTTCCAGGAAAATAGATGAGTAGGACACAGTCCCTGCCTTAAGGGAGGTGGTAGTTTATCCGGGGAGACATGGTGATAAACATCATTAATATAAAGTGCTATAAAATATAAACTGTTCAAGTAGTCTTTGGAGACTCCCAGAGTGTGCTGGGGAGGCAGGGAGTTTCACTGGGTAAATAGCCCTTGAGTTTGTGTTAGAGAATGAGGAGGAGATTTCCAGGGTTGGGGGGAATGTGTGTTCAGAGCCAGAGGACAGACTCTTTAGAATGGATGCTGTGTTTGGCAAGTGGCATATTCACAATCTACAGGGTGGATTGTGAAGTAGGAGGAAGGGAGAGGTGGCCCTGAGGAAGTGAGAAAGGCCAGCACCCTGTCATGAGGGACATTAGTCATGCTGATGAATTTATAATTGGCTCTGCAGGCAACGGGACGGGGGCACGGTGGGGCACTGGCGAGTGCTGTGTAGGGGAGCACGTTGGCCCTACAACAGGGTCGGAGATGGTTTGGAGTTGAGTTAGTCTAAAAAGGGGAGCATGCCTTCTGACAGTGAATGGTGATAAAGGATAATGAACTTTCATATGGTGACATGGAGCTCTTTCCTTTGCCTCTTAGATCTATTCCCCACCCTTCTCCACCATGCTCTTTGTCTCAGAGGCTGACCTATATCTGCGACTATATTGGTTTCCTAGCCCTCTGAGTCTAGTTAGTTTTTTCCTAATGGAAGCCCAGGCAAGAGATGGAAAGGAAAGAGAGGAGTGGAGTCAAGCAAGGGATTTACTCTCCCACGTCCCTCTCTTTGGGGCTATTTTGGACTGATTTGTCCCTTGATGGAAGTCACAGATATTCTCAATATGACCCTCTCCTGCAAGATCCAGTAACCTCTCCTTGTCCTCACTACTTCAGGTGAAGGGATGTTAAAACCTGTTGACCCATGGGTATGTGTTAGTCCCTATACTTTCTTCACATCCTGCCCACATCTTCCTAAATAATTCCTTTATTAATTCCTTCTTGAATTACCTAAAACTGAGTGAGTCATTTGTTTTGTGGTGGGACTCTAACTGCTACTGTTCTGAGAAGCATAGAAGAAGGATGGACAAAGTAACTAGTTCTCCCCAGGGCAGGGAAAAGGGAACCAAGAAGGCTTCAGAGAAGCAGTATATGAGTCCTGTCTTGAAAAAGGAACTTGAGTTTCCCAGGCATCAAGAGTGTGAAAGGCATCTGGACTGAAGGAATAAAATAAATAAATGGTGGCAGAAAGAAAGAGTAAGGCGTACAAAGGGAGCCATGGCTGGTTGGAGGGGAGGGTGCCTGGGAAACGAGATGAGATGCAGCAGATGAAGAGGGTCAGAGGGGAGGAGCCCTGAACCAGCTTAGAGGTGTGGGCTTTGATCCAGAGGAAAAGGACAAGAATGGTGGCAGCATTGGAAACTGAACTGGATAAAGAGTGGTAGAAGGACCTGAGTGTTTAACTCAGAGAAAAACTTAGGGGTAGGGTCACTGTCTTCAGATACATGAAGGGTCTGGATAACAATATACCAATATGGAATATGAGTTCATGTGTTTTGGCTCGGAAATTCTTTATCTAGGATTTTAGCTGAAGGAAAGAATACAAAGTTTTACTGCGTTATTCATAATAATTGAGAGCTGGAAACAATCTACATGCTCAGTAATAAAAGGGTTGGTAAATAAATTATGGTGGATCTTTATAATAGACTAGTGTGTGATTGTTAAAGTGTCTAAAAATGTAAAACCATGGGAACATACTTTTAATATCATGCTAAGTAGAAAAACAGAGTATGAAATATATAGAATGATCTCAAGGACATAAAAATATATGGACAAAATAAAGATGCAAAAATCTTATCCATAATACTGCTGTTGATGAGTTTGTGGGTGACAGATATTCTTAGGCTGTTCCAAAGATCATATCTAAACAGGAGTTGGTAGTAACACTGAGAATAACTATTTGAGAATAAAGGTACTATTAGGAACTTAACCAAGGAAAGAATAGGCAAACTTCTGTGCCTGAGAAGGTGAAAAAATTTGTTTTTTGCTCTAGAGAAAGAGAAAGGGGAGCAGAGATTTTGTTTATAAAAACCATCCTTTAATTTTTCATTTTGTGTTGCTTTGAATACTTAGTGAGACATAGCACCTTCCCATGTATTAAATGACAATTTGCCTCTACCTTCATAAATTGCCTTTTCATTCCTTTCCCTTTTGGTTTTGGATTTGACTCCTATTCAAATGTAAAACAGTTGTCTCATAGCATGAAGAAAGGTGATTATCCAAGTATCTTAACATCTCACCTATATGATAACAGTCTTTGAGTCCTTCATCAAAAAAGATGGGGAGAAAGTGAGTGGAGAGTAACCATGGCAGTGAGCAGTGTTTGCCAAATCGTGTTTTCTGGAAAAATAATTCTTGGAGAAGTTAATGGATGTGGTGGGGAAAAGGGTTCAAATGAGTTGGAAAATGCTGCATTAAATAAAGTAAAAGTAATGGTTTCTAAATTGCACCTAAGCTACAGGATTTACTATAACTTTTGTGTGTGTGTGTTAATAGGGATTAAGACTTCTCTAGAAAGGGGGAGAGGGAGATAGATAAGGTTTCCCAAATACCCGGGACCCCATGCTCTGTGGGCAACCCTGGCATGGATAAAGGAATACAGGCCAGGATGGCTAGAGGCCTGTTCTTTTAGTTTGCCGCTTAGTACGTTTAGTGTGTTTTGTGACCTTGGGCAAATTCCAACCATCCAACCATTGGTAAAATAAACAAGGATATGTTTGAGATGGGGATTGAAGGGTATTTAGGGTTTTGATGGGAGCAAAAACTTGCTAGGTGGAGGTAATTGAATGGGCCAAGTATAAGGCACTTTCCTGCCCAGGGATAGGAAACCAAATAATTCTGGGCCCCATTTTGTAACAAGTCTACCATGTAAGGAGGAAAGGTGACAGACGTGTTTACTTCTGAGAAATGGACTTTCACCAACTTCTTTTTATTTCTATTTCAAAGCCCAGAAACCCACCTGCCTTTTCCTAAGTGCTCCTGCCCACATAGGTAGACCACATCATAAAAATTCATATTTGAAATAAGAAACCTCACTACTTCAGTCACTTTGACAGCCAGACTTTGGGCTTATGGAGAAATTACAGATGAATGTCTTTAAAATCCAGTGAAGGAATTTTATGATCCGTTACTTGAATGGCAAGTCTAGAGTTTTCATACATGGCTTATTTTTACTAATTATATAATATATCCAGGGAAACTTATTAGAAAATAATTTGTTTTATTAAGAAAAACTAGCCTGAATCAGAACATTATTTAGATTGCTAATTGTGAAATGAGTTACTCTTTTAAAAAAATACCTTGAATTTGCAGCCAATCTACATTTTCAGCTAACTCCAGTTTCATGCCATTTGTATCTGGCACAGCACTGGTGCTGCAGAAATGGGTAATGTAGGCCTACATTACTTCTGCTTCATTGATTACACTGAACCCTTTGACTGTGTGAATCACAGCAAACTAGAAAATTCTTATAGAGATGGGAATACCAGTCGCCCTTACCTGTTTCCTGGGAAACCTGTATGCAGGTCAAGAAACAACAGTTAGAACCAACCAGACACGGAACAATGGATGGTTCCAAATTGGGAAGGGAGCACGACAAGACTGTATATTGTCACCCTGTTTATTTAACTTATATGCAGAGTACATCGTGCAAAATGCCAGGCTGGATGAATTACAAGTTTGAATCAAGATCATTGGGAGAAATACCAACAACCTCTGCTATGCAGATGATACTTTAATGGCAGAAAGTGAAGAGGAACTAAGAGCCTCTTGATAAAAGTGAAAGAGGAGAGTGAAAAAGCTGGCTTAAATCTCAACATTAAAAACAAAAAAAGATCTTGGCATCAGGTCCCATTCAGTTCAGTTCAGTCACTCAGTTGTGTCTGACTCTTTGCGACCCCATGAATCGCAGCATGCCAGGCCTCCCTGTCCAACACCATCTCCCGGAGTTCACTCAGACTCACGTCCATCGAGTCGGTGAAGCCATCCAGCCATCTCATCCTGGGTCATCCCCTTCTCCTCCTGCTCCAAATCCCTCCCAGCATCAGAGTCTTTTCCAATGAGTCAATTCTTCGCATGAGGTGGCCAAAGTATTGGAGTTTCAGCTTTAGCATCATTCCTTCCAAAGAATACCCAGGGCTGATCTCCTTTAGAATGGACTGGTTGGATCGCCTTGCAGTCCAAGGGACTCTCAAGAGTCTTCTCCAACACCACAGTTCAAAGGCATTGATTCTTCAGTGCTCAACTTTCTCCCCATTACTTCATGGCAAATAGATGGTGAAAAAGTGGAAACAGTGGCAGATTTTACTTTCATGGGCTCTACAACCACTGCAGATGGTGACTGCCGCCATGAAATTAAAAGACATTTGCTCTTTGGAAAAAAAGCTAGGACAAGCCTAGACAGTATATTAAAAACAACAACAACAACAACAACAGAGATATCACTTTGCTGACAAAGGTTTGTACAGTCAAAACTACGGTTTTTCCAGTAGTCATGTACAGATATGAGAGTTGGACTATAAAGAAAGCTGAGTGCTGAAGAATTGATGCTTTTGAGCTGTGGTGTTGGGGAAGACTCTTGAGAGTCCCTTGGACAACAAGGAGCTCAAACACATCAATCCTAAAGAAAATCAACCCTAAATATTCATTGGAAGGACTGATACTGAAACTGAAGCTCCAATACTTTGGTCACCTGATGCAAAATGCTGACTCACTGGAAAAGACTGTGATGCTGGGAAAGACTGAGGGAAAGAGGAGAAGGGGATGACAGAGGATAAGAAGGTTGGATGGCATCACTGACTCAATGAACATGAGTTTGAGCAAACTCTGGGAGGACAAGAAAGTGCGGATCTGCTGCAGCCCATGGGGTCACAGTCAGACACAACTTAGCATCTGAACAGAACAGGCCTTGTGCCATCAGTTTGTGAGGAGACACACTAGAACCGGGGTACAATGAGTGGTGAAGAATCTGCTTGTTATTGCAGGAGATGTGAGAGATGTGGGTTTGATTCCTGGGTCAGGAAGATCCTCTGGAGGAGGAAATGGCAGCCCATTCCAGTATTCTTGCTTGGGAAATCCCATGGACAGAGGAGTCTGGCGGTCCATAGGGTTGCAAAGAGTCAGACACGACTGAGTACGTACGCATGCGCAAGATACTGACATAGTGGCCCCAGAGCTCTGTTAGTGTCCTTAACAAAAGCCCTACAGATCCCGAAGGAAAGAATGTCTTGCTTGGTGAGATGCAGATGACTTCACAGAGATATCTGAGCTGTCTTGAAAAGCTGAATGGAATGTTCTCCTTAAAAGGAAGGGTATAAGGCATTACTGAGTCCCAGAAGCCTTCTCTGTCCTCCATAACTAAATCAATGTCTTTTTCTATGGCTCTCATAAACAATATTCTGCCCCAGAGTAGTAGCATGTACAACTTCTGACATTTCTATTTAGTGCACCACTTTTTAGTTTGTGTCTATCTGGTTAATCTAGTTCATGTTAGACTACATGGCTATGAAAATAGGGGCCATGTCTTTTTTTTCCCACTGTTCAGAACCCTGGCCAGAGAGGCTCCTGTTCAGTAGTGTTTGTTGAATGAATGAACAACATGATCAAAGACAAAAAGCATAGAAGATGGGAACATTTTAGGAGCATACAGAGTGGTTTATTCAACATGGCTGGAGTAGGATGCAGAGGGAACAGGAGACTGGAAAAAACTTCAGCAAAAGTTTATGAGCTCTTACTTAGCTACCAGTTTGGAACTAACGTAACTGAGTTAAAGTGAAAGTTAGCCCACCAGCATTTCTAAATAAGTGTATGAATCTCCCCCAACCCTAGCCCCCGTTAATCTAGCATTCTGTATGTCCTGTGTTGAAAAGTCTTTGTTCACTCTAAAGTCAGGTGGATAGGCCTCTGAACTTTTTTTTCGTTAAATTCCTTCTGGTTCAAAGACATCTCATCTGGTGGTCTGTTCATTCAAAGTGAAAAGGAGCAGTGGGGTAACAACCTACAAAGTGAAGTTCACGTACTGCCTTGTGGCATCCTTGAACCTCAGAGCTCTAGAAGGGACATGAGCGGAAGAAACTGAGGCTTGGGTTGAGGAAGTGATTTGTCAGAGGCCACTCAGCCAGGAAGGAACCATGCTGAGACTGGAACCCAGATTTGTCTGACTGGACACCATCTCATCAGTCCCTAATTTTCTGAAGCCACTTGCCTTTCATTCAGCAAACTCCTGCACTTTCAGGCTTCCTGCCCCAGAAGAGTTTCCTGTTTCACCTCCAAAGCCGTCAGCAGCCCTTAGGGCCCTGCCAAACATCTGGCACTTGACAGGGATGTTCCTCTGTTTCCCTCTCTCTGCAGGGTGCTGAAGGGGTGGGTCATGAATTATGCCTTGATTCCCTCTAGCCACGCAGAGTGTAAATAAACAGGAGCAGGGAAAGCACATGTGTCGATGGATGGTGAACCTTCTGTGTCCCTCTGAGTGGCTATCCGCAGGAAAACCCAGGCAGCTCTTCTCTGTAGGAGCCTCAAACATGGCTCTGTCCTTGGCGGGGGTTCCTGGAGCCTCTGCTGCTCTCCCTGCCCTCAGTTCCTACCCCTCATACACCCTATCTTAGCCCTGCTGTGATACAGAACTGCTACACGTCCCATAACATGCCACATTCTGTCATATGCCACAGTTTCCTTTCCGCTATGTACCTTGTTGGGAATTTTCTCTTTTGACTGTGGGTCTTTAAGAAAGCTCTGTTTAAGAGAAATTTCCTCTGTGAAGTATTCCTCCAAATGTAAGGGCTCCTTTGCTCTTTCTCACTCTGCCCTTTCAGCTGCTTTATACTTTATAGCATTTGTTTTATTGAATTATACCTATCTCCCCTACCTAGAAGAGAATTTGTTGCTAGTTGCTCAGTCATGTCTGACTTTTTGTGACCCTGTGAACTGTATCCCACCAGGCTGCTCTGTCCTTGGAATTTTCCAGGCAAGAATCTTGGGGTGGATTGTCATTCCCTTCTCCAGGGAATCTTCCCAACCCAGGGATTGAATCCTCTTCTCCTCACTGGCAGGAAGTAGTTCTAAGTAAATGTAGAACTAGGTATTTTGGGAGCATAGAGAGGGAGCTCACCTAGTTTATGAGTCAGGAAGGCCTTGGGAGGAATTAAAATTCAAGCTAATACTCTAAGAATAAGTACCTTATGGGGGAGGTGGGTGGGAGGAGGGAGAGCACATAAATTCCTGGAAGCATTCAGGAACTGAGGAACCAAGAGAAGACGGTATACCTGTAGTTGTAATAACCAAGGCTGGAGAAGTTGATGCGGTTGGATTGTGGGAGATTATTTTGTAATTCAAATTAGGAAAGACCATTCTGGTTATGATAAGAAAAAGTGATTGGAGGAAAGCAAGATCAGAAGCGGGAAGACCAGGTATGGGGCTGTTGCAGATTTCCAGTGGAAAGATGATAGTAGTTGAGTTTAGTGACACAGAGATGGTAGGCTTGGTGAAGTGGATGGATTATGGAGATATGGACAGTAATCTCTTGGTATCTGTGAGGGACTGGTTCCAGAGCCCCTTGGACACCGAAATCTGCAGATTTCCAAGTCCCTTATATAAAATGGAATAGTACAATGAGTACAGCTGGTCTTCTGTATCTATGGGTTTTGCATCTGTGGATGTGGAGGGCTGATTGTACAAAGTTGAATGGTTAGGACTTGGTGATTGTCTGGAGGGAGGTGAAGAGAGCGTGACACCAAGGAGTGTTTCCAGGATTCTGTCTTGAGTAACCAGATATTGGTGGCAGGAGGTAGTAAAACAGGGAGTGTAGGAGAGGGAGGGGAGGGGTAGGTGGTAGAATCTATCTTAATCATGCTGGAAGGTAGGAAGCCAAAGAAATATTCTGGTAGATCAATGACCAGTACACAGGCTGGAAAAGACTCTGATGCTGGGAGGGATTGGGGGCAGGAGGAGAAGGGGACGACAGAGGATGAGATGGCTGGATGGTTATCACTGACTCGATGGATGTGAGTCTGAGTGAAGTCTGGGAGTTGGTGATGGACAGGGAGGCCTGGAGTGCTGCGATTCATGGGGTTGCAGAGTCCGACATGACTGAGTGACTGAACTGAACTGAACACAGGCTGGAAGGTTAAGGGTCCAGGCTAGGGTTAGGGAGCAAAATTTAAGGAGGCACTCACTCTCAGGGTTCAACAAGTGAGGGCTGAACTTGAGAATGAGTATTTCCTTAAATTTTTCACCCTGGGCTCCTTTCCTGCCTCACTCTAGTCCTGGCCCTGTCTGAGTCACAGGAGAGAGGTTGGGCTAGAATTACAAGTTTGGATGATATCAGTATATAGGTGATGGAATGGACATTTACCATTGTTTAGCTTCCCAGAATTGATTTCCACTTCCTTACAGCACTTAATTTCATTTGGGGAATTAGTTTCCTCTCTTGTGTGTCTTGGACATTGTTTGAAATAGGTGCTTGCCTCCTACAATAGAAACCCATGAGGTCTCTGAAGAAGCACAGTCTGAATATTAGAGCTGGATTCTAAAGTCTATTGTACTTGGTGTAAGTCCTAAGCTAATGGCTCTAGCTAAACAGTTAAGCAAGATTTCAAAGGAGGAAATGAATAACTGTAGGCCATTTAAGTTCGCTGGCTTATCTTTCTGTCCTTTAGCCTCCCTCCTGCCATTTTGTGATGACAAGGGAAGAAAATATCCCTCTTCTCTACAGTGTGTTGTGTGAGGATTTGAGGGCTGTATGGACTTCCCTGGTGGCTCAGATGGTAAAGAATCCGCCTGTGATGCAGGAGACCTGGGTTCGATCCCTGAGTTGTGAAGATCCCAATACTCTTGTGTAGAGAATCCCTATGGACAAAGGAGCTTGGAGGGCTACAGTCCATGGGGTCACAAAGAGCTGGACACGATAAGCGACTAAGCACACGTTGGCTGCAGAAATTTCTGTTAGTATCCGGGAGACCCTGGAGCTGTTCTGGGAGAGTAGTGGCCAGTTATAGGAGGGGATCACACAGTCTGAAAACAAGATAAACACAATTGGAAACAGAGCAGAGACAATGAAAGAGACTGGGTCCTCACTGATATTGTTGGAAATTGCTGAATCAAGTCTCACCTGAAACTGTTAATAAGTTGGCAGCCAGATTGCTATTACACAGACTCCTCAGCAACAGGACTTAAGTAATATACAAATTAAGGTCTCTTTCGCATAACAGCCCAGAGGCTGCCAGAGTAGGTCTGCCATTCTCAACATGTGGCTTCCATCTGTAGGTACCAAGTGATTGCTTCAGTGGACTCTTTTCTCAACCCAGGAGAAGAGCAAACAGAGATATGGAGAGTAATATCTTTTTTAAGAAAGTGACCTGAGAACATACTTACCTCCTTCATTTACATTCTAATATACAGCTACATCTAGACGCAAGGAAGGCCAGGTGAAGAGGTCTCTGGAATGTGTGGGAGAGTTGGTCACAACCTTTGGATCACAGAGGTAGGGAGTCCTATTACTAAAGGGAAGGATGGGAGAATGGATCTTGGGAGTATTTATCTGTTTTGCCAAAGCAATAAACTCTTTTTTTCCCCTCCCTCAAGCCATTTTGAGTTGGGGTTTCTGTTCTTTGCAAAAATGATTCATCTTCTATGACAGTGGTCTCCAGCCCTTTTGGCACCAGGCATTGGCTTCATGGAAGACAATTTTTCCATGCACTGGGGATGGGGGAGTGGGTGGGATGGTTTTAGATTTACCCGCTGATTACCTCCTGCTGGGTGGCCTGGTTCCAACAGGCTGTACTGGTCCATGACTTGGGGGTTGGGGGCCTCTATTCTATGAGACAGGATCTGTCTCTCAGCCTTTGTCTGTCCCATCATAATGCCTCTCTGTGACCTTGAAGGGACAGTCTGGTGCTGTGTGTTTGAATGCAATTGAGTTTAATTTGTTAAGGGAGGTAGAGGAGAGGAAATCATTTGGGATTATACTCTGAGTTCTTGGTTATTTTCACACTTTGTATCCTTTAGTCCTTTCATTTTCTTTATCTCCAGGTTGCATGTAAGGAAACTGAAGCTGAGGAAGGTTTATATATGGTACAGACACCAGACAGGTACTAGGGTTACAATACAGCCCCTGTCTGTAGGATTTAAAGCCGGTGTCCTCACTAGTTCATCCTCACTGTATCTTGTGGTATTGAGGCTCATGGTGCTGTAAGAATTAGTGGGGATGTGAGGGGTCAGGAAAGTTGGTGGTAGAGGTCAGTTATGGGGGTGAGTATAGGGAATAAGGGGCTTCCCAGGTGGCTCAGTGGTAAAGGTTCCACCTGCCAAGGCAGGAGACGCAGAAGACGTGGGTTCAATCCCTGAGTCAAGGAAGATCTCATGGAGAAGGGAATGGCAACTCACTCCAGTATTCTTGCCTGGAGAATTCCATGGACAGAGGAGCCTGGCGGGCTACAGTTCATGGGGTTGCAAAGAGTTGGACATGATCAAATGACTGATCATGTACACACGCACAGAGAATGAGGATGGCTGGAGTTGTGTGTGTGTGTGTACATGTATACATATGTGTGCTTATATCCACAGAGATAGAAGGCAGGTAGGAAGGAGACAAGTGTTCAAAAGACTGGCAGGGGACCAGTCCAAACAGCCCGCATTTTCCCAAGACCTCTCCTTGTCAACCGCACTCCTGATTCCTCTTTAACATGATGCTTGCTTGTTGCCTGGGTGTTTATTTGAATGCGGTGTCTTGTAGACTCAGAGCCTTCCTTGCTCTGATAAGCTTGGGAAGCCTGGTGGGAAAACAGTTGCATCAACTAAGGAGTCTGGAATTTAATGGAGAAAGTTGCTTACGCCCATCCTGACTGCAAGGGCTGCTGCATTAGCAGAGGAAGGGGGCTGGAAGGGCAGGGCCGCCAGCAGGGTTGGGAGAAGGGTGGGGAGGCAATTCGCTAATAAGCTGGACTTCCAGGAAGGAAAGCCCACCCTCCACTCCCCCACCACCAAGGTTGAATGAAGGCTGCCTTAGGACATCTCCTGCCTGTGAAGGCTCTCTCGGAAGAATTCTATTGTCTGCCCTTTGAGAGGAAACTTGTTCCTTAGAGAGCACAATGAGGACACGACCTCCAAGGACACAGGGAGGAAGCTGGGAGTCCTTGAGTTCTCCAAGAACCTGCTGTAGACAGTCTCTTGGCAAGCGTTCACGCGGGTAGCTGAACACTTTACCCTGGTGGAGCAGCCGGGGTCCTGGGAACAGTGGTGAACGGAGGAGTCAGCCTTCTGAGGGCTCTGCCCAGCCCAGTCCCTCCGCAGCCTACGGTCACCTTGCCCCTGTGATGGGGAAAGTGAAGCTCCATTTCTGTGACCCCCTCTGTGCCCTCCTCCCAGCCAGTTAAAACTGTTCACTGCTCCTGGATAAACGCCACCCACGTTCCTCATCCCAGGGTCACCGCAGTGTCCTTTCTTCCCCGCCTACGTTTGCTCATCTTTCAGGACTGGATCAAATGCCACCTCTTTGGGGAAGCCTTCCTGGTTTGACCCAGGCAGTCATTGATTCCTACTTTCTGTAAGTACATATTATTTTTACATGCATATCTTAGCTTATTGTCTTGCATTTTGTAGACACCCAGTAAGTATGTCTCTAAATGTGTGCGTGCGTGTGTGGTCGCTTCAGTCATGTCCGATTCTTTGCAGCTCTGTGGACTGTGGCCCTCTAGTCTCCTCTGTCCATGGGAGTCTCTAGGCAAGAATACTAGAGTGTTGCCAATTCCTTCTCCAGGAGGTCTTCCTGACCCAGGGATCGAATCCCAGTCTCTTAAGTCTCCTGTATGGGCAAGCTGGTTCTTTACCATTAGCGCCACCTAGGAAGCACAAAGAATTTCATTTATAAACTTTATCAACAGTAACAGCATTAAACTAAGTCAATAAATGTATAGTCTTGACTTAATTTATTACTGTTGATAAAGTTTATAAATGAAATACTTAAGGGATTGTATAAATAGTTGTATATGTTCATGGTTGCTACTCAAAATATTTTTTTGTTGAAACTTGTGTTTTAATTCTTCAGTTCAAGCTGTGTGGTTACTGCCCTTGTCTCTCCAAACTTGCATTCAAGTCACAGGTGACTTCTTAGATGAATGACATGCCACTTGTCTTTGTGTACTCTTCAGTAAGTCACCTCTCTCTCTGATTCCCATCTTTAACGTAGGGTTTGAGAACAAACGTTTGGTGCTGAGGCTCCCTTTAAGCTGAACAATGCTATAGTTCTAGCCATGAAATATTTAAAATGTGACCTCCCAGGAATGTTTGTATTTTAAAGGAGTCATTTAACTAGCGGCAAAAAGCATTAACAGTGGGAACTCACTGGAGGCTGAAGTAGCAGGATTCCAAAGGTAAATATTAGCAGAACTTTCTATAGAGTGACAAAGCAAAGACCCTTTATTTAGCTTCCTTTGAGTACTGCCATTCAACTTGGTATGAATATACCTCCTCCTTACAAGAACTTAATCAGGGAATAGACACAACGAAAACTTAAATGCATTTTGCTATGCGAAAGAAATCAGTTTGAAAAGGCCATGTACTGTCTGGTTCTAATCATCTGACATTCCAGAAAAGGTAAAATTATGGAGATAGGAAAAAAAAGAAAAACAGTGGTTACCAGGGAATAGGAAATTGGGGCTGGGTGAAGGGAGAGATGGAATACAGAGGATTTGGGGGGAGTGAAACTATTCTGTGTGATTCTGTAATGGTACCTGACATTATACATTTGTTAAAACCCATAGAATGTACAACTCAAAGAGTGAACCCTAGTGTAAAGTGTGGATTGTAGTTAGTTATAACGTGTCAGTATTGGCTCATTTTAACAAAGGTGCCACGCTCATGCAAGATGCCAAAAGTAGGGGAAATTGTGTGTGAAAGGGAGGGGCCTATGGGAGATCTCTGCACTTTCTGCTCTCTCTATACATCTAAAAACTGCTTAAAAATAAAGTCTATTAATTAAAAAAACCTTAATCACACATCTCCTTAATCATAGCTAACATTTATAGAGCACTTATTAGGCACTGCTCTAAGTAATTGTATATATTGACTCTTTTCAGAGATTTCCACATCAAACTTAAGTTGTTGTTCAGTCTCTCAGTGATGTGCTACTCTTTGTGACTCCATGGACTGCAGTACGCCAGGCCACCCTGTCCTTCACCATCTCCCGGAGCTTGCTCAGACTCATGTCCATTGGTGATGCCATCCAACCATCTCATCATCTGTCACCCTCTTCTTCCACCTTCAATCTTTCCCAGCATAAGAGTCTTTTCTAGTAAGTCAGCTGTTCACATCAGGTGGCCAAAGTATTGCAGTTTCAACTCCAGCATCAGTTCTTCCAATGAATATTCAGGATTGATTTCTTTTAGGATTGACTGGTTTAATGTCCTTGCAGTCCAAGGGACTCTCAAGAGTGTTCTCCAACACCACAGTTTAAAGCATCAATTCTTCAGTGCTCAGACTTCTTTATGAGGTAAGTGCTATTATCAGTTTCATCTTACAGATGAGGAAACTGAGGCACAGTGAGGTTAGAGGAACTTGCCCGGGGTTGCACAGCTAGTGATCAGTAGGGCCCTCTTTGATCCCAGGCAGGCTGGCTACAGAGTTCACACCATGCTCTACCACCTGCTTCTAGCCTCTCCCCTACCATGTGCCAGAGATGTGTGATTTCTCTGTTCAGGTAAGCCTCCAGCCTCCCTCTGGAAGCCTTTCAGACCTGCCACAGGCTGGGTAGGTGACTGTTCCATGCTGTCATACACTCTGGCCTTGACTCTGCAGACACATCATAATTAGAGCACATTTGTTGAATGTAGCCTGAGGATTGCCAAGGAGTGTTTGGCATGTATTTTGTTGAATCCCAGAGAAACCATGGACTTTCACTAAACCGCCTACTCATATCTGTTCACTAAAAGGCAGCCAGCTGAGTGAGCTGCTCCCGTGCTCACTGCTGCTTCCTTCTCCAATGTCCTGGATATTCTTCTCTAATGCCTTTGATTGTGTGCCTCCATCCTCGCTTGGTCTCAGTGTCAAGGACACCGGTGACATTTCCTGTGCCTACTTTTTTCTCACTGTGAAAAGTAAACACAATGTTGGCCACACTCCTGTCCTTCAACTCTGCCCTTGTTCTTCATGTTTCCTTAAAGTTTTATCTGTAGCATCGCTCATTTCTTGGACAGAGTCTAATTCAAGCCAGAAGGTGAGCAGGTGAGAACTCATTTAGGGAGACAAATGGTTCACTTCTGTGCCCTCCTCTCCTAAAGGTTATTTCTTTGCCAGCAAAGACAAAGAAAAAGAGCTGGGAAACTGAGCTTGCTCAGTCCTAAACACCGCATCACAGGTACTACTTAGTGGACAAATTATGCCTCCCCAGTTCACACTGATTCTTCCAATCACGATAATAAGACCCTGGAGATGTGAGTGGAGGTGGTCTGGATTCCCCTCCCTTACAAGTGGCCCCTGGGAAGCTGGGCCTCGCCTGGCACTCTGGGGGCTGGGCTCTCACTAAGGACTGTAGGTTGAAAAGCTGAAGCAGGTCTAGAGACTACATGCAGATTGGGAAGCCGGAGTGAGTGGAACAAGTAGCCCTGCCCTCTATCCGCTGGCTCTGCTTCAGCCACACCTCCCCCCTTCCCCTCCCTACTCCCTAAAGCCCAGGGACAGCGCCCTCCTTTTAGCTCCCTTATTTCTTGCTCCCCTTCTGTCAACTAACTCTTAGCCTACTGTCCAGGCCTGGCTGAAATTTCAGTTTCTCCAAACGTCTTCAAATTCCCTTTACTTCCTCCCCTAATAGAGGGCCTGCTGTACGTTCACAGGGGGTCCTGAACTTCCCCAAGCTTTACACCCATGTCACTTACTTGCAATAAATAAAGTCATGGGTTGACTTTCCAGTTAGTTAGTAAACCATGTAAGGGGAAGCTGTGTCATGTTGGCCGTTTCATTGCTTACTACAGTGCCTGCAAGAAGACGAGCACACGTGAATTATTCATCAAATAAAGGGATGAAACTCTAAAGTACCAGGGAAAAGGGGTGGGCCTTAGAGCCGAGGTCATAGGCCAGAAACCACCCTGAGGAGGGCAGCAGAAACAGCCTGTGTGTTCGTTATACTCTGTGCCCCATTAATGTGTATTTAATAAATGAAAGAACATTGATTTCACTGTGCTTGGAACCCCCCCATCGGCAAGTAAATTAAGTCTTGAATGGAGCAAAGCACCTTTTTCCCCAAGAATCAGAATGGCCCGTGCTAATATATTCTGGGGGAGTTTCGGACCACAGATTAAAAAATAGGTTCCCCCCTTCCAAACCACTTCCTTGAGGATGCACTGAATCACAGTGAATGGCCAATTGAGCTGCCAGTAGGCCCATTAGAAAATGGGTTGTCAGGGACTTGTATTACGTCGGATTAACATTAGGCATCTCTGTCTCAACCCAGTGAAAGGCTTCAAGTGTCCTTGGAATTTCAGTGACCTTTCCCCATCAATGACGATATTGTTCTCCCGCCTGATGGCTTAATTCATAGGAAATGCAACCCACTCCTCATCATCGCTGCCCACCACATCTGGGATGGGGCCGAGGGCCTCAGAGCGCTGAGCATGTTATATTCGCTTGCACCAAACCTCCCGGGGTGCAGGGGCTCCTGAGAGTTGTTTTCTGAGACTTTTTACAGTTTTTCTCAATGGTCTTAGCTGAGAATTAGGAGGCAATGGCAAAGGTTCTAGGAGTCTAGCAGGTCTTAAACCTGTCATCAGCAGAGCTCCTCTGATGCAGTAGGGTAAAGCTGCTGATTTGAAGCCACCTAGAACTCAGGTAATGGTGTGGGATCTGAAGCCCAGAGAGACCACATTCATTTAGGGAAAGCACAGGGGAATAATGGCTGTTGACATGTTTGTTTTTAAATCCTCTCTGTGGCCTGAAGACTTTTCTGCCTCTGTTTTCCTGATGAGAGGGCAATGGCTCACAGGACACAGCAACTGGATGGACTGCTAGAATTCAGACATCAAGTGGGTGGTGGGGATATCTACTGAACACCTTCTTGGGTTACATAGGATACTAGGGATTTTGGATTCTTTTCCTCCTGTTTCTCATCATAGCATTACAATGTCGAAACTGAAGCCAAGGTAGAGCTGGCTAATTCCTTTCTACTGCAATTCAGCATTGTTAGGCAAGCTTCTCCAGCAGCTTGGCAGCCAAAGAAGAGAATATAGGTGGCTGGGTGGAGCAGAATGAAGGGTCTGTAGGAAGGGGAGGGGAGAGTTTGGGCAGGGGAGGAGATGAGGCTGGTGGAAAAGCAGGGACGGATCACATTCAAGGTGACTCCTTCGTGTCGAGACTATGACTGGTCCTCAGAACATGTCTTCTGAACGGGCGTTGGAATGCTAGCAGGGAGCTGATGGGCAGGTGAGCCAAGTTCCTGGAGGGTCTAGGGATGCATGCCTCAGTGCAGTAGTTATAAAAGTGAGCTGCTAGGAGTTGGGGTTACCAGGGGAGGGTAGTGGCCTTTAAGAGCTTCAGAGGAGGAGACATTGGGAGTTATGAAGTGATGGCCACCAGGGGACCATTACTGGGCAGCTGCAGAAGCATGTGGCAATGGCCACTGGCATTGAGGAACAGGAGGCCGATGAGAAACAGCCGGGGGTAACTCTTTCCGTGCATCCCTGGGTCTTCCACACTATTCTGTGTGGAGATGGATGAAAATCTCTGATAACTTTGAAGAGTCAAGTGTTAGGCTTCTCCAAAGCTTTATTTCCGAGAGGTAGAAAAGACCATAAGCAAAGATTGTGTATGCTCAGGTTGCCCAGTCATGTCCGACTCTGCGAACCCATGGACCGTAGCCCGCCAGACTGCTCTGTCCATGGACTTTTCCAGGCAAGAATACTGAAGTGGGTTGCCATTTCCTACTCCAAGGGATCTTTCTGACCCAAGGATCAAACCTGAGCCTCTTGCACTGGCAGGCAGATTCTTTACAACTGCACCACCTGGGAAGCCCAGACAAAGACCATTGAGTGCTAAGACACTTCAGTCACGAAGACACTTCAGTCATGTCCGACTCTGTGTGACCCTATGGACTGTAGGCGGCCAGGCTTCTCTGCCCATGGAATTCTCCAGACAAGAATACTGGAGTGGGTTGCTGTGTCCTCCTACTGGGGAATCTTCCTGACCCCGGGATTGATCCTGGGTCTCCTGCATTGGCAGGCAAATTCTTTACCATTCACAATAAGCTGTGGAAAATTCTGAAAGAGATGGGAATACCAGACCACCTGACCTGCCTCTTGAGAAATCTGTATGCAGGCCAGGAAGCAACAGTTAGAACTGGACATGGAACAACAGACTGGTTCCAGATAGGAAAAGGAGTATGTCAAGGCTGTATATTGTCACCCTGCTTATTTAACTTCTATGCAGAGTACATCATGAGAAACGCTGGACTGGAAGAAACACAAGCTGGAATCAAGATTGCTGGGAGAAATATCAGTAACATCAGATATGCAGATGACACCACCCTTATGGCAGAAAGTGAAGAGGAACTAAAAAGCCTCTTGATGAAAGTGAAAGAGGAGAGTGAAAAAGTTGGCTTAAAGCTCAACATTCAGAAAACAAAGATCATGGCATCCGGTCCCATCACTTCATGAGAAATAGATGGGGAAACAGTGGAAACAGAGTCAGACTTTATTTTTTTGGGCTCCAAAATCACTGCAGATGGTGATTGCAGCCATGAAATTCAAAGACCCTTACTCCTTGGAAGAAAAGTTATGAGCAACCTAGATAGCATATTCAAAAGCAGAGACATTACTTTGCCGACTAAGGTCCGTCTAGTCAAGGCTATGGTTTTTCTGGTGGTCACGTATGGATGTGAGAGTTGGACTGTGAAGAAGGCTGAGTGCCGAAGAATTGATGCTTTTGAACTGTGGTGTTGGAGAAGATCCAACCAGTCCATTCTGAAGGAGATCAACCCTGGGATTTCTTTGGAAGGAATGATGCTAAAGCTGAAACTCCAGTACTTTGGCCACCTCATGAGAAGAGTTGACTCATTGGAGAAGACTTTGATGCTGGGAGGGATTGGGGGCAGGAGGAGAAAGGGATGACAGAGGATGAGATGGCTGGATGGCATCACGGACTCGATGGACATGAGTCTGAGTGAACTCTGGGAGTTGGTGATGGACAGGGAGGCCTGGCATGCTGCGATTCATGGGGTCGCAAAGAGTCGCACACGACTGAGCGACTGAACTGAACTGAACTGAGTGCCACTTGGGAAGCCCAATAAAGACTACAAACATCTCTGTATCAAGGTCCACTTAGTTCTTGGGACATGAATGTCACCCGCAGTGTATAACCAGGAAGCTCAGATGTGGGCTAGAGTGCCTCCTACTGTGTCTTTCTCTGAATTTGGTTGGTGGAAGACAAAGTCAGTGCTAATCTATGGATACATTTCTTTTCATGCAGGCACTGCCTTTACTCAGCCTTGGCGTCCTGCAGCAGAGGTCTGGGCTGTAATAGAGTGGGTCTTATTTTTTTATGAAGTTCATGAACTTTGAAGGAAGGAACTTGGAAAAAAAAAGGTCTTATTACCTCAGGAATGAAGGTTCATGCTTCTTTTAATGCCAGACATTGGTGTGGCCTTACTTGTTAGAGACACAAATAATCTGGGTGAAAAATTGCAACAAAGTGGCAAGGAGAAAACAGGATGGCTTCTTGGAGTAAAGCAGGTTGGGTCGGGGAGAAAAGGTCAGTGAAATGTCAACCTAAAGTGGAGAGATGCTGAGGAAAGGCAAGCAGATTTAAATTATGGTCAGACATTTGTATAGACTGACTTTGTGACAAGACTCTGCCATAGACCCTTCCAGAATCTGGGATAATGGGAAGAACATGATCTCTGGATTCAGATGAATTTGGCTTTAAATTTCAATTTGGCTACTTACTATAAGCTGCATGACCCATACCTTCCCCAAATCTCTTGAGCTTCAGTTTCCAAATCTGTACAATGTAGAAAATAAAAAATAAAAAAATTTACCTGGCAAGATTGTTGAGGGGATTGGATGAGACTCTGCAGGATAAGTGTCAGGCACTGTGTTCATAAAGAGAAATGTGGTACAAAGCTTCTGAATTCACACTACTATTATTGTTAATTTTTGCTGCAAAAAGATTTATTGTTTGTATTTAGTCCAAGTCTTCGGATAGGGCTTCAGGATAGTTAAAAAGCAGCCCACTGGCTGCAGAGTGTCAGGTGGCTGCATTGACACCAGAGGGGGCTTCTCAAAGGCTGCTGGGCTCCAGAGCCTCCTGGTGCTGCTTGAGGGCGAGCCTTTGCAAGAGATAATCACCCAGCCCTACCTGGGGGTCAGCCAATTCACAGAAGAAGTGGCCCATGCCCTCCAAAGTCATATCATTGTGGTGGAAATAGAAGCCCAGAGAGAGGTAGTGTAGGAGGCTTGCAGCTGCAGGTTGACCGGGAGGTCAATGGCAGCTTCCTCCTGAAGGGAATAATTCTGATGAATGTGGGATCATGTGGTTGATCAGCAATAAGAAATTAATCTCAAAAAATGGTGTGAGCTTGTCCCAGAGTCTGAGGCTGGCTGAGTGGTTGGTTCCGAAGGTTTGATAGGAAAAATGTTTGCAAGTGGTTAGAGCCTGGAGGAGGGAACTTCCCTGGGTCTTTTCTGTCCAAACACCATTGAAGCAAGAGACAGAGCAACAGGATCATCAAGCATAGTGCTCACAGTCACATTTTTTAATGAAATATATCTTTAAATTATACAGGGCAGTGGTTCCCACGAGTTAATCATTAACTGACCGGGAGGCTGACTGCTGCGCTGAAGTTTACCTCTGCAGAGAGTCCTTGGAGGAGTGCTGGACGTCAGGGCCCATGCTAGCTCGGTGTTTTCCAAACTTCTCTGTTGATGGGAATCTCCTGTGCATGCTTGTTAAACTTTACAAGTTCTTGGCTTCATCCCAGACCCACTGAGTAAGAAGCTCCAGGGGGCCCAGGAAGCTGTTTCACCTGTTGTTTGTTTTTTATGACTGGACTAGGTCTTCATTGCTGTTACTTGGGTTTTCTCTAGTTGTGGCCAGTGGGGGTGACTCTCTGATTTCAGTGCATAGTTCAGTTCCGTCCAGTTGCTCAGTCATGTCTGACTCTTTGCGACCCCATGGAGTACAGCACGCCAGGCCTCCCTGTCCATCACCAACTCCTGGAGTTTACTCAAACTCATGTCCATTGAGTCAGTGATGCCATCCAACCATCTCATCCTCTGACATCCCCTTTTCCTCCGGCCCTCAATCTTTCCCAGCATCAGGGTCTTTTCAAATGAGTCAGTTCTTCACATCAGGTGGCCAAAGTATAGGAGTTTCAGCTTCAGCATCAGTCCTTCCAGTGAATATTCAGGACTGATTTCCTTTAGGATGGACTGATTGGATCTCTTTGCAGTCCAGCTCTCACATCCATACATGACTACTGGAAAAAACCAGTAGATAGCATATTCAAAAGCAGAGACATGACTTTGCCGACTAAGGTCAGTCTAGTCAAGGCTATGGTTTTTCCTGTGGTCATGTATGGATGTGAGAGTTGGACTGTGAAGAAGGCCGAGCACCGAAGAATTGATGCTTTTGAACTGTGGTGTTGGAGAAGACTCTTGAGAGTCCCTTGGACTGCAAGGAGATCCAACCAGTCCATTCTGAAGGAGATCAGCCCTGGGATTTCTTTGGAAGGAATGATGCTAAAGCTGAAGCTCCAGTACTTTGGCCACCTCATGTGAAGAGTTGACTCATTGGTAAAGACCCTGATGCTTGGAGGTATTGGGGGCAGGAGGAGAAGGGGAAGACTGAGGATGGGATGGCTGGGTGGCATCATGGACTCGATGGACATGAGTCTGAGTGAACTCCGGGAGATGGTGATGGACAGGGAGGCCTGGTGTGCTGCGATTCATGGGATCGCAGAGAGTCGGACACAACTGAGCGACTGAACTGCACTGAGCTGAGGTTAGTCATAACCTTTCTTCTAAGGAGCAAGTGTCTTTTCACTTCATGGCTGCAGTCACCATCTGCAGTGATTTTGGAGCCCCCCAAAATAAACTCTGTCACTGTTTCCATTGTTTCCCCGTCTATTTGTTATGAAGTGATGGGACCAGATGCCATGATGTTAGTTTTCTGAATGTTGAGTTTAAGCCAGCTTTTTCACTCTCCTCTTTCACTTTCATCAAGAGGCTCTTTAGTTCTTTGCTTTTTGCCATAAGGGTGGTGACATCTGCCCATCTGAGGTTATTGATATTTCTCACGGCAATCTTGATTCCAACTTGTGCTCCATCTAGCCCAGCGTTTCTCATGATATACTCTGCATATAAGTTAAATAAGCAGGGTAACAATATACCACCTTGACACACTCCTTTCCTGATTTGGAACCAGTCTATTGTTCCATGTCCAGTTCTAACTGTTGCTTCCTGACCTGCATACAGATTTCTCAAGAGGCAGGTCAGGTGGTCTGGTATTCCCATCTCTTGATGAATTTTCCACAGTTTGTTGTGATCCACACAGTCAAAGGCTTTGGCATAGTCAACAAAGCAGATATAGATGTTTTTCTGGAACTCTCTTGCTTTTTCCATGATCCAGCGGTTGTTGGGAATTTGATCTCTGGTTTCTCTGCCTTTTCTAAATCCAGTTTGAACATCTAGAAGTTCACAGTTCATGTGTTGCTGAAGCCTGGCTTGAAGAATTTTGAGCGTTACTTTACTAGCCTGTGTACAATTCAGTCACTCAGTTGTGTCTGACTCTGTGACCCCATGAACCACAGCACGCCAGGCCTCTCTGTCCATCACCAACTCCCGGAGTCCACCCAACCCCAGGTCCATTGAGTCGGAGATGCCATCCAACTATCTCATCCTCTGTCATCCCCTACTCCTCCTACCCTCAATCTTTCCCAGCATCAGGGTCTTTTCAAATGAGTCAGCTCTTCACTTCAGGTGGCCAAAGTATTGGAGTTTCAGCTTTAGCATCATTCCTTCCAAAGAACTCCCAGGACTGATCTCCTTTAGGATGGACTGGTTGGATCTCCTTGCAGTCCAAGGGACTCTCAAGAGTCTTCTCCAACACCACAGTTCAAAAGCATCATTCTTTGGTGCTCAGCTTTCTTTATAGTCCAACTCTCACATCCATACATGACCACCAGAAAAACCATAGCCTTGACTAGATGGACCTTTGTTAACAAAGTAATGTCTCTGCTTTTCAATATGCTGTCTAGGTTGGATGTAACTTTCCTTTCAAGGAGTAAGCGTCTTTTAATTTCATGGCTGCAGTCATCATCTGCAGTGATTTTGGAGCCCAGGAAAATAAAGTCTGACACTGTTTCCACTGTTTCCCCAACTATCTGCCATGAAGTGATGGGACCAGATGCCATGGTCTTAGTTTTCTGAATGTTGAGCTTTAAGCCAACTTTTTCACTATGCTCTTTCACTTTCATCAAGAGGGTCTTTAGTTCCTCTTCACTTTCTACCATAATGGTGGTGTCATCTGCATATCTGAGGTTATTGATATTTCTCCTGGCTTTCTTTATTCCAGCTTGTGCTTCCTCCAACCCAGCATTTCTCATGATGTACTCTGCATATAAGTTAAATAAGCAGGGTGATAATATACAGCCTTGATGTACTCCTTTTCCTATTTGGAACTAGTCTGTTGTTCCATGTCCAGTTCTAACTGTTGCTTCCTGACCTGCATATAGTTTTCTCAAGAGGCAGGTCAGGTGGATGAATGCAATTGTGTGGTGGCTGAGCATTCTTTGGCATTGTCTTTTTTTGGGATTGGAATGAAAACTGACCTTTTCCAGTCCTGTGGCCACTGCTGAGTTTTCCAAATTTGCTGGCATACTGAGTGCAACACTTTCAGAACATCATCTTTTAGGATTTGAAATATTTCAACTGGAATTCCATTACTTCCACTAGCTTTGTTCATAGTGATGCTTCCTAAGGCCCACTTGACTTCCCATTCCAGGATGTCTGGCTCTAGTTGAGTGATCACACCATCATGATTATCTGGATTGTGAAGATCTTTTTTGTATAGTACTTCTGTCTATTCTTACCACCTCTTCTTAATATCTTCTGCTTCTGTTAGGTCCATACCATTTCTGTCCTTTATTGAGCCCATCTTTGCATGAAATATTCTCTTGGTATCTCTAATTTCCTTGAAGAAATCTCTAGTCTTTCCCATTCTATTATTTTCCTCTATTTCTTTGCATTGATCACTGAGGAAGGCTTTCTTATCTCTTCTTTCTATTCTTTGGAACTCTGCATTCAGATGCTCTTATCTTTCCTTTTCTCCTTTGCCTTTCACTTCTCTTCTTTTCACAGCTATTTGTAAGGCCTCATCAGACAACCACTTTTTCTTTTTCCATTTCTTGTTTTTGGGGATTGTCTTGATCACTGCCTCCTGTATAATGCCATGAACCTCTGTCCATAGTTCTTCAGGTACTCTATCTATCAGATCTAATCCCTTGAATATATTTGTCACTTCCACTGTATAATCATAAGGGATATGAGTTAGGTCATACCTGAATGGTATAGTGGTTTTCCTTACTTTCTTCAATTTCAGTATGAATTTTGCAATAAGGAGTTCATGATCTGAGCCAGAATGAGCTCCCAGTCTTGTTTTTGCTGACTGTATAGAGCTTCTCCATCTTTGGCTGCAAAGAATATAATCAATCTGATTTCAGTGTTGACCATCTGGTGATGTCCATGTGTAGAGTCTTCTCTTGTGTTGTTGGAAGAGGGTGTTTGCTATGACCAGTGCATTCTCTTGGCAAAACTGTTAGCCTTTGCCCTGCTTCATTCAGTACTGCAAGGCCAAATTTGCCTGTTACTCTAGGTGTTTCTTGACTTCCTACTTTTGCATTCCAGTTCCCTATAATGAAAAGGACATCTTTTTTGGGTGTTAGTTCCAGAAGGTCTTGTAGGTCTTAATGGAACCGTTCAACTTCAGCTTCTTCAGCATTACTGTTTGCGGCATGGTGGTGGTTTAGTTGCTCAGTTGTGTCCGACTCTTTGCAACCCCATGGACTATAGCCCGCCAGGCTCCTCTTCTATGGGAGCCTCCAGGCAAAAATACTGGTGTGAGTTGCCGTTTCCTTCTCCAGGGGATATTTCTGACCCAAGAATTGAACCCAGGTCTCCTGCATTGCATGTGAATAATCTTTACCAACGGAGCTATGTGGGAAGCAAGAATACTGGAGTGGGTTGCCATGTCCTCCTCCAGGGGATCTTTCCAACCCAGGGGTTAAACCCTTGTCTCCTATGTCTCCTGCATTTGTAGGCAGATTCTTCACTACTGAACCACCAGGGAAACATAGTCAGGGAATAGACTTAGATTACTATTGAATGGTTTGCCTTGGAAACGAACAGAGATTATTCTGTTCGTTTTTGAGATTGTATCCAAGTACTGCATTTCAGACTCTTTTGTTGACCATGATGGCTACTCCATTTCTTCCAAGGAATCCTTGCCTGCAGTAGTAGATATAATGGTCATCTGAGTTAAATTCACCCATTCCAGTCCGTTTTAGTTCACTGATTCCTACAATGTCGACATTCACTCTTGCCATTGCCTGTTTGACCACTCCCAATTAGCCTTGATTCATGGACCTAAGATGCAGTGTGTAAGCCTCTCATTATGGTGGATTCTCGTTGTGGAGCGTGGGGCTCTAGGACACCCAGGCTTCCATAGTTACACCACACATGGCACACAGGCTTAGTTGCCTTGTGGCATGTAGGATCTTCTTGGATGAGAGACTGAACCCATATCCCCTGAATTGGCAGGCAGATTCTTAACCACTGGACCACCCGGGAAACCCAGGAAGTTGTGTTTTTAACAAGAATCCCAGACAAGTCTTGTTATCAGAGAATTTGGGGAAACACCAGCAACCTTAGTCATAACATTCATTGATTAGTGATAACAAGGTAGTTTTAGAGTACATTAAAAAAATTTAAAGTAAAAATTTACTACAAAGATGAACCCCAAGATTCAGAGTTATTTAAAAGGGATCTTCTGACTGATCTTTGGGGGAAGAATGTATCATTATGCTTTGAGGAGAAAGATGCTCTTTCATTCCTCCCTGCTTTTGCTGCTGCAGTTCTTTCTGAAATTCTCTCTACCTTGTCTACCTGCCAAATCCCGCTCCTTTTTCAAGGTTCAATTCAACAATTGCACTCTCTAAAAAGCTCCCATGATTCTCTCAGTTGAGTCAGATGCTTCGTCCTCTCTGTGCCCTTTGTGCCTTAGCGTTACATCATTTATTAGGTGAATCACATTGTTTCATGGGTTTGTTTTTGTTTCTTTCCATACTAACTTTTGCATATAAAAATCAAGAGGGTGGGTTCTGATATCAAAAGTGTCTCAATTTGAATCTCTCTGAAGGATTCCAGCAGACAAAACAGAAGGAATCACCTTGAATTAGGTGTTGGAAGATGAGCAAGAGTTGCCCAGGTGGAGAAAGGAGATTTCCAGTGAACAGCAAGTGCAGAAGTATGGAGGTCACAGAAATGGTTCCCTATCTTGAACCATTTTTAATGAGAAACTTAGTTTTTGCAATAATACATTTTAAGATCTTAAAATTTTTCCATTAGGTCGCTTTTGGTGTCTTTTCATTAGACTTTATTTATAAAGGCCATAAAAAGAACTATTCTGAAATAGTAATTCTGAAAATAGTTTTAAATTGTCAAGTCAAAGAGAGTCTGGGTTAGTCCTCAGACACTCCATACACTGTATGATTTTTCAAAGCACCATATAACACTGTGAGTGAAAGGCTTTGGTTACAAATATGCCTGGTTCAGATCATGTCTCTTCCACTTATCACTGGGTGGCTTTGAGCAAGTTATTTACCTTTTCTGAGTTTCTCAAGTATAAAATAGAAAATTAATTCTCTTTCCCTCTACTCTCTCAGAGTAGAAAGGATCAGTTAATAAATAGACAATACTTAGATAGATTTTAAAATAATCTTGATAGACCAGCTGCTGCTGCTGCTGCTAAGTCGCTTCAATTGTGTCTGACTCTGTGCAACCCCATAGATGGCAGCTCACCAGGCTCCACCATCCCTGGGATTCTCCAGGCAAGAACACTGGAGTGGGTTGCCATTTCCTTCTCCAATGCATGAAAGTGAAAAGTGAAAGTGAAGTCGCTTAGTTGTGTCCAACTCTTCAGTGGGCTAATACTACTTACAAGAAATTTAAAAAAAAAGTCAAGTCCAGAATTTAAGATTATATACATAATGGAACTACTGGCTTCAGGAAAATTAGTGCAGTAGCAGCTCACATCAGAAACACTAGGAAAAATTTTTAGAAGTCAAGTTCAGTTGGTTCCAACAGGGTGCTGGGGCACTAAAAATGTGCCTTTTACTTTGGCATCATAACTAGGTTGGCAAACAATTTTTAGCTGTGTAATGCCAAGTGTTGTTGGGGAAGAGGGGATCAGGACCCCTCATGCACTGTTGGAGAGAGGGTAGACTTATGTAATCATTCTATAGAACAATGTGGCACAACTTGAGCAAATTAAGTTTGTATATGCCCATGATCCAACAGCCCCACTCTCGGTTTCTGGCAAATTCTCTAGACTGGTTCACGCAACTTCCTTCTGCCTCACTTAGCAGTTGATTTCCTAGGGGAAAGAAATGCAAAAATCTGTATCTTCCAGATGCCCTTATTGTTCAGGTTCCATTAATGACCTAGCTTCCTCCAAGGAAAGCATGTATGCGATATTTTTATTATATATATGTATCTGATATTATATATACTATTTGGAAGGTGAGAGTGATTATCACAAGACAGAGGTCTTTTTTTCTGCTGTGTCTGTTATTTTTGTTGGTATGTGTGATCACAAAGACTTTTAAATAGCAGCAGTTCATTTTTCAGTTCATTTTTCAGTAGAGGGTCTGATATCTGGTCCTAATATGTGAATGTCAAGAAACTGGGCAATCGAAATCCCTAGTTTCAGAGAGGTCACGTTGGTTTCTAGGTCCTTTGGCCCCACTGCTCCCTGGTGGGCCAGTTCTGCTGTGTAGTTCCAGGTGTCATTCTTGGAAGCTCAGCGTAAATCTTTCTTTCTTCCAATTATTTAATGATAAGAATTCTCTCTGTTTTATATATATATAATAGTTACATATATAAATATTTATAAATGTATATATATATAATTATATATAAAATTTATATAATATACTATTATAAGTATATATATATACACACTTGGGTTCATGGGAAATAGAGGGGGAAACAGTGGAAACAGTGTCAGACTTTATTTTTCTGGGCTCCAAAATCACTGCAGAGGGTGATTGCAGCCATGAAATTAAAAGACGCTTACTCCTTGGAAGAAAAGTTATGACCAACCTAGATAGCATATTGAAAAGCAGAGACATTACTTTGCCAACAAAGGTCCGTCTAGTCAAGGCTATGGTTTTCCAGTAGTCATGTATTGGATGTGAGAATTGGACTGTGAAGAAAGCTGAGCACCAAAGAATTGATGCTTTTGAACTATTGTGTTGGAGAAGACTCTTGAGAGTCCCTTGGACTGCAAGGAGATCCAACCAGTCCATTCTATAGGAGATCAGTCCTGGGAGTTCTTTGGAAGGAATGGTGCTAAAGCTGAAACTCCAGTATTTGGCCACCTCATGTGAAGAGTTGACTCATTTGAAAAGACCCTGATGCTGGGAGGGATTGGGGGCAGGAGGAGAAGGGGATGACTGAGAATGAAGATGGCTGGATGGCATCATGGACTCGATGGACATGAGTCTGAGTGAACTCCAGGAGATGGTGATGGACAGGGAGGTCTGGTGTGCTGAGATTCATGGGGTCGCAAAGAGTTGAACATGACTGAGTGACTGAACTGAACTGAAACAAGTTCAGGGAGATTCTGGTAAGTAAAACTGTTCCAAGAGAATTTCTCTTAAATGGGACCTGAATGAGGTGCTCATCACAATAGTATATGTTTATCATCATTGAGGAGATGGATTTAGAGAATGAGTTGGATATACACTCAGGAATACTATACAGCAATTAGAGTCAAGAAAATGATTGTCTACATGGTAATGTAGACAGATCTTTATAATAACCTTTACTTTTTTAGAAAAAGAAAATGAAGTCTCTAGCATAATGCCATATAGGCAAATAGAAAGATACATGCATAAAAAGCAACTACACGGTTGACAGTGACATAAATCTTCATCTCATCTTTCTCACATTAGAATGAGTGCCTAATCAGGAAAGAGACATAAATGTCAGGAATGCTGACAATGAGGATAAAGAAACAGGGAATCTTGCACGTAGTGACCCATGGACTTAGAATGATGTTTGCACCTGAGATGGGGAAAAGAAAAAGAACCAATGTCATTTATCACAAAAGAAAATCTACCACATCTATGCTGCTGCTGCTAAGTCACTTCAGTTGTGTCCAGCTCTGTGCGACCCCATAGATGGCAGCCCACCAGGCTCGCCCATCCCTGGGATTCTCCAGGCAAGAACACTGGAGTGGGTTGCCATTTCCTTCTCCAATGCATGAAAATGAAAAGTGAAAGTGAAGTCACCACATCTATACAGTAGTATAAATATTTCTGTGCTATACATGAAGAAGGACAATGATAAAAACAAATACCTATAAGGTGAGAGAGAGGAAGGTAAGAGATCACACATGGGTCTCAAGAGCGATAATTGAAGACCATGGAGTTATTCAGTCTGGAGGAGAACAGAGAGGGAGATAGGGTGACCAATCAACTTGGTTTACCTGGAAGTTTCCCAATTTTAGCACTGAAAGTCTCGTATCCCAGGAAACCCTTGAGTCCTGGGCAAACTAGAATAGTTGGTCACCCTAAGGAGACATCACTGGCGTCTCCAGCTATCTGAAGCACTTTCCCGGAGAAATAGAGAAAGTAAAGGTAAGATTCTCTACCTTCAGAGGGCAGACTTTAGACCACTGGTAAGAACAAAGAGTAAGGAAATTCCTGGCTCAATTCATGGAGAACTTCCTAACAGCCAACTGTGAACCAATGAGCAGTTACTGCTCCTGACCACTACCATTCAATGGATTCCCGGTTACTGTGTCCAAGCTTGTTCTACTTACTGCACAACAGGTCAATAAGTCGGGAGACTGAGGTGTCAGGGCAAGAAATAATGACTTTATTTGGAAAACTGGGAGTCAGAGAAGATGGCAGACTAACATCTTAGAGAACCATCTCACCCAAGTCAGAATCAAGGCTTTTTTTTTTTTTTTATTACACTGATTGGGAAGGGGGTGTCACTGGTTATTTCAAACTTCTTGGTGTTGGAATCCTTTGTTCTTGCAGCTGTCGATGTAGGGCAGATGACGATGTTTCTGTAAACCTCCAACAAGACAAATGTTATTCTCTGTTCTGCAGCTTTCAGTCTTTAAATGAATGGAAAAGTATTGTATCCTTAAATGTCAGAACCTTGACAATAAACTATCCTGTATATTTTGGGCTACAGACGACATTCTAAATTTGACACAAAAGTTAAAGAATACAAAGATTACAATAAAGAAACAGATCCAATATGGAATAAGATCTCTTCTTCCCTATTACACTTGGAGGTACATAATAATCTCACTCAATCTTCAAAGTACTGCACCGAACTAATGATGAAATAAAATAACATTCCCAAGGTCAGACAATTAGGGTTTTAAACTTAGGGCTGTCTGACACCAAGAAGTCCAGGCTCTTAACTAATACCTTTTAAGACAATCTTAAGCATTTTTTTTTTTCTATTCCAAGATAGTAAAATGAAGTCTTCTGCAGTGTGTTACAGACTAACAATTCTTAGGAGTTCAAAGGTGAACTCCTAAGAAAGCTGGTCTAGTCTGGGACTAATTGTGACTTGATATGGAAAACACTTAGCTGCCCTAACAAGTCTAGCAGTGGACACCATCCTGAGAGTCTGCCTGTGCCTGGAACTCTCAAGGACACTTGATAAGGAAAGAGCTCTGAAGAGGTTTACCATGTGCTAACTTCCTCAGCCCAGCACAATCCCTCCTGTTGTTGAAACTAAAAAACAAAACAAAACAAAAAACCAAGTGCAGTTTCTGTTTCTGCTTGCAGAGTGGCTAACCGGCATCATTATAAGTGGGCTTAATAATAATAATAACAGGTACCATTTTTTTGTACATGTACTATGTGCTAAGCATGGTACAAAGCACTTTACACATACCCAGAGCTTATCACCAAAATATGGTAGTGAGTCAATAAATATTTTATGAGCAAATTAATTTTCTTGTTTAATTTTCTCCTATACAACTATACCTAGAGACTCCACAAGTCCTCATGGCAGCTCCTATTATTAGGCCCACTAAATATATGAGGACCCTGAGACTCAAGAAATCATATTGCTATGATTATATTCTTTTATCTACTACTGTAGTAAAGATAGTAAGTTAGAGATATGTGGATTTAACAAGACTCAGCAAACCAGGTCACACACATTATTTTCTTGTATAATTGGTAAAGCCCAGTTTTTGCATGTTTTAATGTTACTAATCATTACATTTCTCCTTTAGTTTTCAACACATTGTTCTTGTCAGTGGAGGTATTTAAAAGTTTTGCTCTCATTTTTCTCCTTTATTCAGTTTTGGCTAGAGATACTTTAAAATTGATTGTATCATCTGACATAATTTTCTAGATCCTTGTCTGAATTCAAGGAAAACCTGGAGCTCGTATTAACAACTGTGATTTCTAGGCCAGTCTCTTGAGATTCTGCTTCAAAATCTGTGATAGCATCTGTCACATTGTATAATCTGTCACATAGTATAATTAGGTATTTACTCTGCAATGAGCTTCTCATGGGAAAGCATAAAGAAAGGGCTCAACAGTTATTTATTGAATGGATGGATGTATTTAATGAGCTTATCTTATGAATCTTTATCAAGTAATTTGTATAACTGTTAATCAGGAAAGCAAAGAAGTGATGACAGCCTTCTCCCTGCAGACTAATCTTGATATATTCATTAGCACATAAATTTAACCAACTAAAACTTGTCTAAATAGCATTATCTTTCTGCTAATGTTTTTCTTTTTTCATATGGACCTTATACATGGTTTGTTAAATACTTGAATTGGAGAGAGAGTTTGGGAGATTGATGATTTGAAAAACTATGCATTACTATAACCCAATGATCATTTCTTTGCTTTAAAATGCTCCTAAATTTTGCTAATAATCAGTTATAAGTTAATTTGCTGATGGTCTTAAATTCACCTTCAACTGCCTTTTGAAAAACTAACACTTGTATCTATCTCCTGTCTGTGGCATTTCTCTAACTCTCCAGTATTTTAGAAATTCCTCAAAATACTGCTAATATTTCAACTTAGGAGCATAATTCTCTTGAATTGGATTGGCTGAGTAACTTAGATGTGTTGGTTAAGCACACACTCATTTATTCCTTCAGTTTTACTGCCTTTGTTGAGTATTTGCAGTCTGCCAAATTTGTGCAAGATACCTGGGATGTGGCAATGAGTGAGATAGCATTCTCTCAGTTGAGGCAGGGCTAACAAAATTTAAAAGGCAATTATACTATGATGGAGGTAACCTCAGACTACTTACAAGAGAACAGAGAAGAGCTTCTACATTAGGGTGAGGTCAGAAGAATCTTCTGGAAAAGCAGATTCTTAAGCTGGGGCTCAATGGACCTGGTTAGGCAGGGATGTAGGGGAGGAGCATTTTAGGCAGGGGCAGAGCATTTTCCAAGCTTGGAGACAGGGAGAAATTAAGGGGCAACCGAGGACTGGAATTTGCAGGAATCTGGGACCTTTATTTCCAAGACCCAATGTAGGATCTCTTAGACCAGGTAATCATTCAGTGATCATCCCCCTGTCCTCCACTTGGACACCAGGGGAGGGAAATTCCAGGCTCATGAGGCAACTAACTCCCTACCCCTAACAATAGATTGGCATGATATTGGGAACTGTGTGGAAACAATGTTATTCTGACCAGTGAGCTGGCAGATGTAAACAGATGCCCATGGGGCTGATGGGAGAAAATGAGAAATTTTACAAATTGGACTCTGAGGAAGCCCCTATTCGTGTAAGCCTTATTGCAAGCTCGTGCCTTATAACAAGCTCGTGCCTTATATAATCACACTCATTAGTGTCGTGTGCTCCTTATCCCTCTCACAAAGCCTTCTGGAAAGCTAGGATTTATATTCACCCATGGCTGCTCCGTCTGTAACCAAGAAGCTTTGCTTTTGACTCCTGCAGATGTTTCCATTTAAATAAAAATGAAATTGAAATCAAATGCTGCATTTGAAGCTGCTTTGCACCCTTTGTATTTGCTAATCAGCCTTCTCATTATTTAACCTCAGAAATCAGGGCCTCTGAAACTGATAACTGCATGCGTGCCATCTATATGCAGTTACTGACTCTATTCCTGAGCTCCCCTGTGAAACTGTCCTGCATGACTGTTTCATAGAGAAATAAGAGTTGCTCAGAGTGGACTCCACACCGTGTGCATAGGAATCACTGGGAAATTTACTAAAAACGAACACTCGCTAGACCCCACACAGACTTTCTGATTCAGCAGTTCCAGAGTTGAGGTTTAGGGATCTGTATTTTAGACAATCTCTGGTTGATTCCGGTGAATATTCACCTATTATGTGCATTTACTGCCAGCAATGGCTGTGTACCATCGCTTGGGGTTCAAAGCTGAATAAGACACATTTCCTGCTACCAAGCTACAGTCTGGTGACTGTGAGACAAATGAGCACCCCCATTTCATTCAGCCTGATTAGTTCAAGGATGGAACACACACAGCATAAGTGGTGACCAAATGTGAGGCCTTGGCTTGGTGGTGGGTGAAGGATGCAACATGGTTTTTTAATTTTTTTGCTATTAGTGAAAAAAATAAAGGATAGCAAATATTTTTTTTAACAAAATTAAGTCTGAGTTTAGATTTTCCCATATTATTAAAAAAATTTTTATTATGAAAACTTTCCTATATATACAATGTGTATGAAAGTAAAAGTGTTAGTTGATCAGTCATGTCTGACTCTTTGTGACCCCATGAACTGTAGCCCAACCTGCTCCTCTGTCCATGGGATTCTCCAGACAAAAATATTAGAGTGGGTTACCATGCTCTCCTCCAGGGAAATCTTTCCTACTTAGGAATCAAACCCAGGTCTCCTGCATTGCATGCAGATTCTTTACTGTGTGAGCCACCAGGGAAGTCTGAAGTGGTGAGAAAATAATAATAATGGTACAAGAATAGTACTGTATAGCATATCTTCCCAAGCCAGGGATTGAACCTGGGTCTCCCACACTGCAGGCAGATTCTTTACCATCTGAGCCACCAGGGAAGCCCACAATATGGTGCAATAATGTAATAAACTACATATAACCAGTATGCATGTTAGTGTATATATGTATGTATGTGTATATATACAAGGACCTCCAATGTGAGAGACCTGGGTTCGATCCCTGGGTTGGGAAGATTCCTGGAAAAGGAAATGGCAACCCACTCCAGTACTTCTTGTCTTAAAAATCCCATGGATGGAGGAGCTTGGTGCAGGCTACTATCCATGGGGTTGCAAAGAGTCGGGCAAGACTGAGCGACTTCACTTTCACTTATGTGTATATATATAAAAAACATCAGTATTTTGCCTGTCTTGTTTAATCACTTGCCCACCTACCCCATTCCATCCAATTGTTTGCTTTTTCTAATCCCAAATCTCATGTCATTTCACTTATGAATAGTCCAGGGTATGTCTCAGACTTAATACATATTTTGTTAAAAAAATATTTGCAATCCTTGATTTTTTTCACTAATAGCAAAAATAACAACAAAAACAAAAAAAACCATGTTGCATCCTTCACCCACCACCAATATGGACACTTTCTGGGCTAGCCACAGGGCTAGCATCATACCTAAAGAAATTCACTATTATGCCTTGGTGTAGTACTTAGATTTCTCTGATTATCCCAAGAATGTGAGGCACTGTTGTTCATATCAAGATATAAATAAAAATCCACACATATTGCAATCAGTTGTATTTCTTAAGTCTCATCTAAACTACAACAGCCCTTTTCCCCTGGTGTCTTTCCCTGATTCTGCCCCTTTTATGCTGTTTTTCTTATTGAAGAAACCAGGTCTTATAGAAAATCCTACATTCTGAATGTGTCTGTTTGCATCATTGTAGTGTCATTTAACTGATTTCTGTGTCCTTTCCATTTATAGTAAGCCAGAAGCTAGTTAAGTCTTGAGGAGATTCAAGTCCAGGGTTTTTCCCCAAGAGCATTTCATTGCTGGCACTTTATACTTCATGCTGTGTCACATCAGGAGGCACAGAAAGTCTGATTGCACCATTTTTATGATGCTAATTTAATCAAAAATTTCAGGTAGCAACAGTCTAATATCTCTATCCCAAGATTTCCTTTAGACTTTCAGCTAATGGTTTCATCTACAGACAATCTGCTTAAACCAATTATTTTGTTAGGAGTTGAAGATGGGCACTTTTTCTAGTTCTCTTTTCCTTTCTTATGTATTGGCTGGAATTCTTCTGTATGGACCCATTGTGCTGACAAATCATGAATATCTGTTTACTCTGAATTCTTTTTCATGGAGGAAAGGCAGGGTAAATGATCCGGTCCCTTTAATAGTGGTGAACACTGAGTGCTGAGGTTATTTATTCTTCTATGGGTATCACTTTGAGCACATGGGTTCTATATGCAGCATATTTTAATACATTTGCCATGGGTCCTTTTATCATATCTTCAACACTCTTTGATAGCTTCCCTCCATTCCGGTACAAGAAGTCTCTGGAAATTCTTTGGTCTAGATCATCATCATCCTCTCTTCAGAGGAGTCCCTGTTCCTTTTTGGAGAGGAATGGTCTTCAGGAGCCACAATTTGGGTGCTAGGGCTGCTCACTGCCATGAAGCTGTAATTGCTTCTAAGCACTTTTAGTGGGCAAAGCTAAAAAAAAAAATCTATTTAAAAAACTATATTCATGCTAATAACTGACAATCCAAATATAGTAATATAAAGTCTAATATTATTGAATTACACTTGTTTCTCTTTTCCCATACACTAAAAATCTTGGTTCCTGAAGAAATTAGCATAAATACTTTGATATATCAGAATATATTTCTTTGTGGACAGGAAAACAAACAAACACACAAAAAAACATTTGATATGATTTCAATCTTCTCAAGTGTATAAAGAAGACTTGTTTTCTCTTTTCACTTTCACCTACTTGCATTCTGCTATCATATAATTTTTTGAGTGGGAGTCAAAGCAGTGAAGTTTCAGCTGGCAGCATGCTGGCTACCATTTGTTGGGTGCTTATTATGTGGTGGGAAAAATTTAAATGGGTGTGTTTACATGATTAACTCAAGTAATCCTTATGCCAGCTCCATGAGATAGGTACTATTATTAGTCCCATGTTACAAGTGGGGAAGCCAAGGAAACAAGGCACTTAATAACTTGCTCAAGATCACACCAGTGGTGAATGGTAGAGTGGACTTTGAATTGTTGCTGTTGGGCTGCAGAGTCCCTACTCTTACCCATGAGAAACTGCCTCTCTGAAGCCACCTGCTCTAGGTCATAGTAAACAAAGAGCTTGGGAAATGTAATTCCCACGGTTCTCCCATCCACACTCACCTGTTTTTTCTCCTTAAGTTTCACCTTTAGTGACTGTTTCCGTTTCACTGACACTAGCCCATTCTGTGCTCTCTGCTACATCTTTGGAGACAGTAGATATTTCATAAATACTTTCAGATTTGTTTGCAAATCAGTAACTCTGAAGCACAATCTGATTCATATGAGAACAGGAAAGAAAATCTATTTTGGTTGTGATTTTTAGGAAACCAGAGTATTCCAGTTTGAATGTAAGCTTTGTGTTGTCGGGTTTTTTTTTTGAGAACAAGTACACATTCCAGCACTAAAATATTCTTGTGCCCTACAAATCCCCTATGGCCTTATTAAACCTTAGAATTAAGGCTGGGTGGCACAGTGAAAAGTGCCTGGAAGACTGGGGTTCTCATCTTCACATAAAACAAGCTGGGTGGAGCCCATTATAGGCACTGACCACAAGGAATGCCTTGTGGCTGGAGGCTTCTGGGCCCGAGCTGCAGAAAGGGAGAGCGTGCACTCAGCGCATCTTCATGTGGTAGAGCTTGAGTGATAGTGAGGGACCCAGAATCTTTGCCAAGAAGGAAGAGTGGAGCATTGAGCCATCTTGTTAAGGCAAAGACAGTGTTGAGAAAATCACAGGCAAAGTCAGGAGAAATTCAGTAGCAGGATAGAGTCAGGTGCAAGCGATGGGCAAGGGGGACCACTCTGGACTAAGGTGGTGGATGAAAGAAGGAAATGTGCTGGTCTCATTTATGCAGTGTGTAGTATGGATTTCCAAGGTGGCTCTGGCTGTTTAAAACCTTGCTACTCAAAACATAACTCACAGATCCTGATCACTGGCTCAGCTCAAACCTACTGGGTCAGAATCTCCTTCCAAACAAGATTGCCAGGTAGGTTAAGGAGCACAGAGTTGAAGGAGCAGAGGTCTGATGGACTTTAATGGCAGCAGTGCAGCGGGGAAGCCCATTTCCCTCTCTGGGCCTCCAACTTTTCATTTTAAAAACAGGTTACATTTAAGCTTTCAAAATATTTTTTTTAAATTGAAATCTCACTCACTCCTGCTCTGTATCACTGATGCTGTCTTCCCCCCTACACAGTCAGAGCCCAGCATGAAGAGGCTGGAGTGCTCTGGTGCCGCTGTTGGTGATGGAGCTCCTTGAGCTGTCAAGCGTCACACACATGGCCCACAGGCCAAGTTGGACCACACAGAGGTAACTTTCCACTGGGATAGATAAACTGCTTCCTGATCAGCTTTTGAGGGGCCCCATGATAGGACTCAGAGGGGAGGGGATTTAGCTCCTTATGGAGTAAACCCTGATCAACGGGAAAGGGAGACCAGGAGGACCAAGGCAGATTCATTTCTCTTTTTCCTCCTGTCTGCTGAGTTGCAGCATCTGCTTGAAAATTCTCTGGAATGTCATAGTGGCTAAAGGGATAAACACGCCTTTGCAGAATCAGCATCTCTTTGTAGCTTACCCTGAAGAGTGCAATACTGGCAACGTACAAATCACACATTGCTTTCATTTCTGCTTTTCTCCCTCACCTTGGCCTCCCTTGGCTTCCACCTCCAACTAGATGTCCCAGCACTTTAATCCTTGCCTCAGACTGCTTTATAGATGATAAAGACAAAAATCAAGTGTTAAATACATCATGTTGTTTAACTGGGGAAAGTACTGTCATCTCATTTTATAGACTATAGACAAATGATATGCATGAGCTGTCCAAGGCCATGTGACTAGGGAGTGCCAGAGCTGGATCTCTATCCTAAGACTATTGGCCCCAAGTCCATGTACTTCTTTACTCAGATAATGAACTGAGATTTATGGGACATAACATGCCAGTTTTTCCACTGTATTCTTAACAACCATTCTTAGGAGTAAGGATCATTGCCCTCAATTTACAGATGGGGAAACCAAGGTATAGAAAGTTATTGGATTTGCCTGAGATCACACAGCAAGTAAGTGGGAGAATTAAGACTTAGTTTGAGTTCAGCTTAATTATGGAGCAGCTAACAAATAATTCCTGGTGTCCATGTGCCTGTGTGTAAAGGGCTTTGTAGCCATGTTACTGTCAGAGCTAAGGCTGATTAGAAAATGTCAAAATCACTGCAACAGACATCTTTCTAAACCCTCAGCAAAAAGACTTAAAATCATTTTTAAACAAATTTTTCTCACGGCTATGACTGTCATTTTACCAAATTGTTTCCAAAAGAGTTCTTTATGGTCATGGAAGAATGAAGTGTGTCCTTCAGCCCTGCTTAAAAAGACAAACAACTGATTTCTCAAAATACAACAGTTCAAACCAATGGAATGGATTTTGATGTATAGACTTCAAATCAACACCAATCTATTTGCAGGGTCATCTTTAGCCACCCTGTCCCTTCTCTATGAATGGTGCAGAATTACCCAAACATTCACTTGGCATATCACTGGTGGGGCAGGGGGCAGGGGGGGGGGTGGATACTCCACCCCAGCTATAGTGCTTTGAAAAGCGGGAAGTCTTGAAATCTGCCCCAGGCTAGAAGAAAAATAAGAAAAAATGACCTAGATAGGTGAAAATGACCTTAAAACAGATCCATAATCATTTGCATCAGGGCAAAGTCTTCTACCATAATGGATCTGTGGAATCATTCCTCACATACCAGCTACAAGATGAAACTGAAGCCCCAGCAGAATGTAAGAGGCCAGGCTGAGGCCAGGCTGAAGCTTCGCTCACTGACTGGGCCACAAAAATCCCCTTTTACATGCAGTCAAACAAGCTACTCCATTTGTAGGTTGATGGCGAATGGTGTGTATGCCTTTCTATATGTACTTTTCATCTGTCTCAATACCAGGCCTCACTATGTGGATGTTGCACCAGCCTCCGATTTATTTTCCTGTCCCCCAGTCTGGCCTATAAGATCTGAATGGTGTCAGAAGACCTGTTAACTTTCCTGCAGAATAAAATTCAAATGTCTGAGTATCTCATGTGAAATGCCAAGCTGGATGAAGCACAAGCTGGAATCAAGACTGCTGGGAGAAATATCAATAACCTCAGATATGCAGATGACACTACCCTTAGGGCAGAAAGAAGAACTAAAGTGCCTCTTGTTGAAAAGAGGAGAGTGAAAAAGTTGGCTTCAAACTCAACTTAAGGTCATGGCATCTGGTCCCATCACTCCATGGCAAATATATGGGAAAACAATGAAAACAGTGGCAGGCTTTATTTGTTTTGGCTCCAAAACCACTGCAGATGCTGACTGCAGCCATGAAATTAAAAGGCACTTGCTCCTTGGAAGAAAAGCTATGACCGACATAGACAGCATATTAAAAAAAGTAGAGATATTACTTGGCCAACAAAGGTCCATGTAGTCAAAGCTATAGTTTTTCCAGTAGTCATGTATGGCTGTAAGAGTGGGACTATAAAGAAAGCTGAGTACCGAAGAATTGATGCTTTTGAACTGTGGTGTTGGAGAAGACTCTTGAGAGTCCCTTGGACTGCAAGGAGATCCAACCAGTCCATCCTAAAGGAAATCAGTCCTGAATATTCATTGGAAGGACTGATGCTGAAGCTGAAACTCCAATACTTTGGCCACCTGATGTGAAGAACTGACTCATTTGAAAGGACCCTGATGCTGGGAAAGATTGAAGGCGGGAGGAGAAGGGGATGTCAGAGGATGAGATGGTTGGATGGCATCACCGACTCTATGAACATGAGTTTGAGTAGACTCTGGGAGCTGGTGATGGACAGGGAAGCCTGGTGTGCTGCAGTTCATGGGGTCGCAAAGAGTCGGACACAACTGAGCTACTGAACTGAAGTGTCTCATTTAAAGGCCTTCCTTTAACTAACTCCTGTTGTGCTTTCCAATCTCCTTTGGTTTTACTTTATATTCTAGCAACATAAAGTTTGTGCTGGTTGGTTTAAGTTATACAGACAAAAAAGGTCTCTGTGGTGTACAGAAACAATGTCTTGATTATGCTGTGTGTTCATTGAGTGTTCTCTGGATCCCTGCTCTGTGTCTCTCACTCACCAACCAAGGGTCATGGAGACTCAACCAGTTACCCCACCTCTGTTCAGTGTGGCAGCTACCAGCATATGTGGCTACTGAGCGTTTGCAAGGGGCCTAGCCCAAACTGGCCTAGCCACACAAACACATAGTGTGAAAAATAATATAAAATATCTCATTAATGCTTTCATATTGCTTATACAGTGAATGATAATGTTTTGAATATATTATATTAAAATATTTCACATACTATTAAAATTAATTTTGCCGGTTTGTCTTGACCTTTTTTTTTTTTTTAATGTGGCTAATATGACTGCTGGGAATTTTAAAATCACATCTATTCTTACAGAGGGCTTCCCTAGTGGCTCAGTAGTAAAGAATCTGCCTGCAATGCAGGAGATGAGGGTTTGATCCCTGTTTCAGGAAGATCCCCTGGAGGAGGGTATGGCAACCCACTTCAGTATTCTTGCCTAAAGGATTGTACAGACAGAGGAGCCTGGTGGGCTACTCTCCATGGGGCCACAAAGAGTCAGACATAACTGAAGCGACTGAGTATGCAAGCATGGCTTATAGAAATGACAGCAGTCACTCTGGCTCACGTTTCGTAAACCAATGCCAGCTACAGGCCCCACCTAACTTCCAAGAGGAAGGCAGTGCTGTCCCAACATGTGCTTGAAAGGGGAGGAGGAGGGGATACTGGTGACCATCCTTAATGACCACATAGAAACCTTCTGCACAGGACATAGATGCCTTTTGAAAGGCTGTTCCTTTGTCTGAGACGTCTTCCCTTCCCACAGACACTTTAATCAACTCCCAGTTATTCAGGAAGCGGCTCAAATGTAGCCACTGGGAAGCTTCCCTGCACCTCCACCCACCTACTCATTCACCCAACACACATACACCATGGAGGGTTGGTCAAACTCTTCTCTTGGGGTCTGACTTGACCTTAAGCACATCTTATCTTGTTTTCCAATAATGTGCTTCTGTACACGTTGTCAGGACAGGGCTGCAGCTCTTTAGGATAGGCTTGCTTTCACCTGTAACTCCTCTCACACTGCCTGCTACAGGGGAGGCACTCAGTAAATGTTAATGATCAAATGGAGGAATGGATGTGGAGCAAGTTTGCCAAACTATTTTTACATTTCCTCATCCCATGAAGCTGAAGCTCCAATACTTTGACCACCAGATGTGAAGAGCTGTCTAATTGGAAAAGACCCTGTTGCTGCAAAAGATCGAGGGCAGGAGGAGAAGGGGGCAACAAGAGGATAAGATGGGTGGATGGCATCATCACAGTGGACATGAGTGAGCCAACTCGGAGTGATAGTAAAGGACAGGGAAGCCTAGTGTGCTGCAGTCCCTGAGGTCACAATGAGCTGGACATGACTGAGTGACTGAACAACAACAACATCCCATGTGAGCCTCGTGGCACCCATGAGTGGGAGATTGTATGGGGTTTATCACTTCCATCTTACAGGAAAAATAAACCAGATTCAGAGCAGTGCAGAGATTGGTTTAAGTCACACAGAAAATAGATGCGAAAAACAGGAACAAAATATAGGCCTCCCGGTGTAGTCCTCTTTCCTCAAATTGCCAAATTTCCTTTTATTTCCAAGGGTATTCTTTGAAAAAATTTTTTTCTTCCAGTTTTATTGAGATAAAATTGATACTGCACTGATCTTGATATAATTGCACTTACAGTGCACTGTGTAAGTTTAAGGTGTGCAGCATAATATTTAATTTACATACATTATGAAGTGATTGTCACAATAAATTTAGTGAACCTTCATCATCTCTACAGGTACAAAATTAAAGAAACAAAGGACTTTTTTTGATGCAAACTCAGGATTTACTCTCTTAATAACTTTTGTATATAATATACAGCAGTGTTAGTTATTTTTAACATGTTGTACATTGTACCCTTAGTACTTATTTATTTTGTAACTGGAAGTTTGTACCTTCTGATGGTCTCAGGCTATTCTTGAAATGACAGATTTGGATCTGCTCAGTGTAACACAAGTGGCAATTCTTTCTATGTCCTCAGCATCTTCACACTCATAGTTTCTCACCGCTCATTCATCTCTCCCTCCATCCATTTTCTTCACAGATTTTTTTGAGTACCTATTGTACTAAGCCATACATACTGCTTTGAAGAACAAAGGCTCTTGAATCAGACTAGATCAAATAATTCTATTGCTTAATATCTGTGCGATCTTGGATGAGTTTAACCATTCTTTGCCTCAGTTTCTCATCACCAAAATGGGAATTACAATGACTCTTTCTTTACATGGTTGTGTTGATGATTTTCTATTGCTGAAGATGTCATACCTTAAAAATCATCCCCATTTATTATTTCAAAGGGGCACAGCCTGGCTCAGTTGGTTCTCTGCTCTGGGCTTCACAAGGCTGAAATGAAGGCGTCAGTAGTAGTGTCCTCTTTTCTGGAGGCCACAAAAGAGTAATCTCCTTCTAAGCTCTTTCAGGAAGCTGACAATTCAGTTCCTTGCGGCCACAGGACTGGGTTGCTTTTTCCTTTTTGATTGTCATCCTCAGCTTCTAGGGGCCACTTGGACTTCTTGTGTCCTTGCTCTTTTCCTCCACTTTCAAAACAAGCCATGTATCAAGCCCTGACACTTCAGATATTCTGTCTGACCTCACCTTCTGCCTCATTTCTCCTGCCTCCAGCTGGAAAAATTTCTCTGCTTGTAAGGTCTTATGTGATTAGATTGAGCCTATCCAGATAATCCAGAATAATCTTCCCATCTCAAAATTCTTAAGTTAATCACATCTGCAAAGCCACTTTTGCCATTAAGTTAATATTCACAAGTACTAGGGATCAGGGTATGGACATCTCTGGGGGCCATTATTCTGCCTACCAAAAAGATTAAATAAAAAATTCAGCTAATACACTTGATAACGTGCCTAGCCACATTGTAATCATATTCAATTAGTATAGATACTATAATTACAGTTGTGCTATTAATTTTATCATTAGCCCTATGAACAAGTCAGGGAAGGGCATGTTACCTTATACGATGGACAAGGAACTGGATACCCAGAGATGTGAACTCTGATGGTAGAGAGTATCGCTGACTTTTCATCTTCACATCTCCAGAGCCTAGCATGGCATCTCATAAACAGTGACAATCACCACTTTTTAAGAACTTGCTGTATTTCAGAGGCAAAAGTGTTTCTCATTCCTATAATAGCTCCGTAAGGCAAGTATTATTAACCCATTTTATAGTGGGGAAATGGAAGGTCAAAGAGTTAAGTGAGATTTCAGCATCCCAGACTTGTAAGTAGTGAAGCTGAGACTTGAGCCTGACTGTGTTTAATTGTAACTTTCTGCCCCTGCATGCTGGCCCACTGGTTTGCTTTACTTCAGTGGAACTGGCTAGTCCTGACACTCCCTAGTAGTCTGCGTCCCACCAGCATTTTTATTTTTGATGATAGCCTGAAATTCAGAGAGTTTAAATGACTCACCCAAGGTCACCCAGTGGCAGGGGTGGGAATCAAAACCAGGTCAAACCTAACGCTGAGGTTCTTGCTCCTCCTTGTGCCTAGCTGCCCCAACAGGGGGCTCAACACATGTACTGAGTGAAGGAAGCTGTCCATTCCAGGCCCACCTCCATCTCCTTATTTCACATGAAGGACAGTCAAGGGGTGCAGTGGACCTCATGAAATGGGAGGGCAGCTGGTTTCTTGAATGCTGAAAAAGATAGACATTTTCCTCTGGGAATGAGAATTCTGTGAAGTACTCTGAATCTGTGTTTTCTCTTCTGAGACTTGAATCTGGGGCGTCTTGGAGTTGCCCTTCATAGATGCTAATAGGATGCTGACTAGATGGTTCTTCAGTTGTTTGGGTTGCTTTTAAAAGGCCCAAGAAAAGGTGTCTGAGAGGCTATGGAGCCCTGGCATTACTATGGCTTTGTGATGTTTTCTATCCCATTTCTGTCCATGAAAATGCAGACGACTAAGGACTCTGGTACCTCCATTCAGAAAAATGGTTTCAGGTGGTTTCAGTGATCAAGGGGGCAAGAGCAAGTTTGTGTCAGTTGCTGCTGATTGACTTTAAAATATGTTGAAGGCTGTTAACCTCTGAAATCTCAGTTGATCCTAGAGCACCCAGCAATGTGGGGGGGGGCACTGACTGTACATTGGTTAAGGTCACACTAACTAAAGTCATCAGAATGATTTGAATTCTGCCTCTGTCATTTACCATGTGTCCTTAAGTGACTTACTTTACTCTTCTGATCCTCAGTTTCCTTACTATTATATACAGAAAATAACATCTAACTAGTTTGGGAATCACATGATCAAATGTAATAATACGGATCGACTCTGTGACTGTTGCAGAGACCCTATCAGTAAAGGGCACTCTTCATTTCCAGGAGGGCAGGGTCCACAGCAGTCACAGAGCAGAATGACTCTTGTTCCAGAGGCTTTAACTCAGATCTGTTCTAACTGGAAACTGAAATCCTCTCCTCCGAGCCTGCTCCATTCATCATCCTCACCAATTCTTTCTACTTGTTAACCGAGTGGAGACCTTTTCTGAACCATAAGCATGAAGTAGGTTGCATGAGGCAGATCCATCTCCTGGCATCTATCTCCACTGACATGGCCCAGTTTAGATTGCAGCCTTAACCTAAGTATTTCCAACCCACTCTTAACTGCTTTCCCATTTTCTCTTAGCCACACACCACTGCTCAAGAATGATGCTTTAAAGCAATATTACCTTTTTAAAGGTTCTTTACCCAGCAAACTAATACTGAATACACTCCAGGCTCACAGTGTGAAGTAGGGTCTCTATTTCTCTTACCCCACTTTCACCTTCTAGTATTGGTTGAGGGACATGATCTTCTCCCCAAATCTTTGGAATGTAAATAGTCCATCCACCACTGTAGACTCTCTGGGTTCTCTTCTGAAATCAGCTGGGCCATCAGAAGGTCAGAGGACTGCAGAGTCAGGAAGACTTGTGGAGTCAAGCTGTGTTTTCTCCTCCCTGCCTCTGCCTCAGGGACATTATCATGGGTTAAATTGTGTGTTCCCATCCACAATCTATATGTTGAAGTTCTAACCCTCAATACCTCATGCTGTGCCTGTATTTGGAAATAGAGACTTTCAAGAGGTGTGGACTGAAAAATGATGCACAATGTGAGAGTTGTAAGTTAAGTTTTATTTGAGCCAAAATGAGGACTGCAGGCCAGGATGGAGCTCCACAAATAGCTCTGAGAGATTGCTCCAAAGAGGCAGTTGGGGAAGGTCAATATATAAGATTTTGGCGAAGGGGGACTTCAGTGCAATCAAGTGCTTATTTTACAAAAGATGTTCTGCTAGTCACAAGGAGATGCCGTCACCATGAAGGGATTTAGGGCTTCTCTAGATATGAAGAGATGCAAAGATTAGAATCATGAAATCTGTTCCTGAAAATATCCAACTATCTAAAGACCTGTCCCACCAGGTCCCTGGAACACAGAGTGCTTCACTCCACTCTGAACTCCCTCAGGGAGGACTGCTGAAGGTCACCAGCTGCAGCAGGACAGGGTTCGGCCTCCACAGAGGCAGATGGCAAATGCCCTTTCTGTTGTTGTTGAGCTGCTGGCAATGCTCTTGGCAAGTGGCCATTTGTAGTTGACAGGTAATTAAGGGAAAATGAGATCATATGGGTGGGCTCTTGTTCTATATGACTGGTGGTTTTATAAGGAGAGATTAGGACACAGACACGCACAGGAAAGACCATGTGAAGATAAGATTTAAAAAGATAAAAGCCATTTATAAGCCAAGGAGAGAGTTTTCAACAACAGCAACAACAAAAACCCAACAAAGCAGAGCAAAAATCTCTGCCAACACCTTGATCTCTGGCTTCTAGCCTCCAGAACTGTGAGAAAATAAATTTCAAATTAATTTCTGTTGTTTAAATCACCCAGTCTGTGGTTCTCTCTTACGGCAGCTCCAACAGACCAATCCGGACCCCACTGTGGATATGTTCACTACGTCATGTCTTGTCTCTGTGAAGCTGGTGGAAGAAATTTTTTTTGGACCTGTCCTGGGAAAGCAATTACAAATTGGTTCTCCCTTCTGCTTTGGCTGCCAGGAAACTGGACGTCAAACTTGAAACGAAACCATCCCAGCCATGTGAGACTTTGTGGTCTGGGTATTTGTGTTCTTTCTCCCATATTAATCAATGATTCTTCTGCGTATGTTTTCTCATTCTCTCTTGATGCACATTTCCCCAGTTACTGGAAAGAATTATAATTCAAAGTAAAGTGACTGGGGTTGTAGAAGTTGGTGTTTCAGGTAATTATTATAATAATGATGATTATTAACACTTACTGAATGACTGCTATGTAGAAGGCATTGTTCTTATTCTTTATTTGTATTATCTCATTGAATTCTCACAGAAACCCTATGTGGCAGGTGATATTATTGACCATCTTTACAGATGAGGAAACAGATATGAGAAAGTAAATTATTTTCCCAATGTTACATAGTAGGGAAGCAGCCATGACAGGCTTGCAAGGTGGGCCAGTCTAACTCCAGGCCCAAGGTCTGAACCATTACAACTGAGCGAAGGGAAATAGACACAGCCTGTTCAGGCTTTGGGCAACTTGTCTTTGCTTATGTGGAATGCGAGATGTCATTTAGGTAAGAGGTTGCTGAGGCCTGGTTTACTTATTGGAACAATTAGGGAAGCTGATGTGTCAGAGTAAGGCGGAAGGCTCTGGAGGGCTCTGGCAGCCTCCTGGATGTCTCACTGTGCCCTGGAGTGAGGACACTCATGAGCAGAGCCAAGGAAGTTATTTTTGTTCTAGGAGCTTCTTCCTACACATCCTGCTCGCCCCTGCAACTCGAAGCTTCAGCCAGGCCAATTATTTGCAGACCCACAACACTGCCAGCTCACATACCCTCCCATCCCTGGGTGTGAACATTCTACTTCTTGTTCACCCCCAAGCTTTGACTGGTAGACTCCAGTCCATTTCGGGAAACAGCTCAGTAGTTCCTACCTCCAGAAGCACTTTCCTGGGTTAAGTGCCTCTGTCACGTTCTCCAGGCTTACAACTTGATGTCTTCTCCTTTCCTGTTGCGCTGAGCACAGTCTTTTTTACACTTTTAGAGAAATACTTATTTATTTGACTGCATTGGATCTTGGTTGTGGCACATGGGATCTTTTGTCGAGGCATGTAGGTTCGTTCCCTGACCAGGGATCGAACCTGTGTCCCCTGCATTGGAAGGTGGATTCATAACCCCTGGACCACCAGGGAATTTCTTGAGCACACTCTTAAAATGTCATTTTTATTATTCTGCTGTCTCTTCTAGACTGTGAGATCCTGGGGGCAGGGACTTGTTTTATTCACACTTATATACTGCCTCCAGATTTGGTCCAGTACAGAATCCACCTGCCAATGCAGGAGCTGCAGGAGACCCGGGTTCGATCCCTGGGTCGGGAAGATCCCCTCGAGAAGGAAATGGCAACCCACTCCAGTATTCTTGCCTGGAGAATCCCACGGACAGAGGAGCCTGGTGGGTTACAGTCCATGGGACAGCAAAGAGTCAGAGGTGAATGAGCAATTGAGCATGCACACACAGGGTTTTGGTAAGGGCATGTTGAGGCGATTGCTTTTATGAATGTGAGATTGGTATCCACAAGGTTTGTGCCTGCAGAGTCTTCCTCCATGAAGATCTGACAAATGGAGAATTTAATCTCTTTGGCACTGATATCTGGATGACTGAGCAGTATTATTTCACTGTGTGTGGTCTCACTTCGGCCTTATTGCGAAATGAAATAGACTATAAAGAAACAAGCCAGTGAATAAACCAGTATATGTAACTCATATTTCCATGATGCTTTACTGTTGAAGAAATCCTTTCCTATAGATTATCTCAGTGGTTATAGCATTCTCATTTTATAGATAAGATCAAAGAGCATGACTTTCCTCAGGGTTGCCCAGTGTGTAAGGTGGTTTGGGGTGGGCTACCATCCAGAAGATGGGCCTGTGATCAGACAGGTCCCGGGCATGAAGTTTTTCTTGGTCACTTATGAATCTCATTGAAATTCATTTTTCTTATTCGTAAAATGGAATAATAATAGAAGCTAGGGAGTTGTGCAGATCAAGGGGGTTAAGTCCAAAGTATCTGCAAGTGCTTGGTGAGTTAATTAATATATGACGTGACTTTGTAGAGGATTTCCCAGGTGGCGCTAGTGGTAAAGAATCCACCTTCCACTGCAGGAGATGTAAGAGACTCGGATTTGATCCGGAGTCTCATCTTCTCATCGTGGGTTCAGAAGGTTCCCTGGAGAAGGGCATGGCAACCCACTCCAATATTCTTGGGTGGAGAATTCCATGGACAGAGGAGCCTGGTGGGCCATGGTCCACAGGGTCACAGAGAATTAGACAGGACTGAAGTGACTGAGCATACACATATGACTTATAAAATGCTTTGCAACAAACTTTGGACTATAGGAAAGCAGTGAAATTCCTTGTGTTTTCCTGACCACACTCATTCTTCTCTTTAACTTTCTGCTCATTTACTTCCCTCTAGTTACTGCGGTTGCTACGATTCTTAGTTCTTGCTACGTGGACTTTATTTCATGATTCTCAGCCTTGCTTTGGACTCTTACTCTCCCCTAGCTCTCTCGCTCCAAAACTTGTTCTTTTGCTGAGTTGGAAAACTTTTTTTTTTCTCCTCTTGCACAACTTCTCTGATTCCACAGCTGTGACACTCCACCTGGCAGGGAGCTCTGTGGTGGAGACAGAACCGACTTGGGGGCCTCAGCCAGGAACACAGAGACCTCACTGCCTTGGCCTGGCGGAGAACACCTTCCTCCAATTATAGGCAACACACAAAAAAGGACCTGCAGCATCCCAAAGCCAACATTTTTTAGGCGTTGGACAAGTTGATGGTGGAGTTCATCCCCCCTCCCATCTGGCCTGGCTCATTGGGATCTGTCAAGTGGCCTTGGGGCCAGAAGGAGTGCCAGATTGGGTAATTTTCTCAGAAAAGAGCTATAAAGATGAGGGTTTCCAATGTGCTTTCAGCATGACTCATGTCACGGACACCGAGGCCAATGGGAAGCACATGTCCACCAGTGGGTGTGGGGCAAAGCAAGACCAGGGTTAGGTAGGACATCCTTGGGGCTGTCAAATTGCAAAGGAGAGTTCCGTACCTGTAAGTTGTGAGTACTTGTTTTACGTATTGATTTTTCTACCAGCCTGTTAGATTGAATTCATATTAGTGTTCATTTAGCAAAGAATTTTTGAACCTCGAAATAGGGATGGTCTTGGTAATCTAGTGGGAAAAACATACACGTAAAGTGACAATTACAATTCAGTGAGAGAAGGGCCATGGTGGAGGAAGTCCAGGATAGTGCGGGATACTGCAGGAAACACCCTCGATCCAGACCGAGTGAAGCTGGTCAAGTAGAGGATGACAGGCGCTGGGCCAGTTTTGTCAGAGGAATTCATCATGTAGCTGAGATCTCAGGGATGAGTAGAAATTAGCTACTTAAGGAAGGGAGATGCAGTGTAATCCAGGAGGAGGATACAATATGTGTTAAATCCTAGAGGTAAAAAAACATGACTTGTTTGAGGAATGAATGTAATCTCCTGGTGGATGTAGGGTAAAGATGGAGTGAACACAAGTGAGATGAAGCATCTCGCTCCCCACTTTTCCTCTCTTCTCTGTATTCCAACTCATGTCTGACAGGTTTGCACAAGCAAAATGTGCTCGAGAATATGTCTAGTGGGAAATTCCTTACCATTTATAGATTCATACATTCTTAAAAAAATTTTTTTTATTGGAGTATAGTTGGTTTACAATGTTGTGCTAATTTTAGGTGTACAGCAAAGTGAATCAGTTATGTATATACATATATCTACTCTTTTGAAGATGCTTTCCCCTTTTCCCCTTTACATAAAGTTGGTTAGAGTTCCATGTGCTATACGGTAGGTCTTTATTAGTTAAGTATTTTATGTTTAGTCTTGAAGTTGTGTCTGACTCTTTTGCAACTCCATGGACTGTAGCTCTGTCCATGGGATTTTCCAGAGAAGAAAACTAGAATGGGTTGCCATTTCCTTTTCCAGGATCCTGACCCTGGTCACATCTCCTGCATTGGTAGGTGGATTCTTCACCACTGAGCCACCCAGGAAGCCCCATTTTATATATAATAGGGTGTATATGTCAACCCCAATCTCCCAGTTTATGCTTCCCAACCTTCCCTCCTGTCCCTCTGGTAACATCCTTAAAGTTCTGATGGGATTTTAAAAGCTCCCCATCTGCACCCATATTCCTTCTGTTATTCCTTCGCTGTATATGTCTCTGTTTACCCCAGTGCTTTGACTCCAGTATAACTGTGGAGCACTCACAGGACTCTGAATGACATCACAAGAAATTTGAACTTTAATCTGAGGTCGATAAAGTGACATCAGAAGTTTTAAAAGAACTAAACAGACATTTCTCCAAAGAAGACATACGGATGGCTAACAAACACATGAAAAGATGCTCAACATCACTCATTATCAGAGAAATGCAAATCACGACCACAATGAGGTACCATTTCACACCAGTCAGAATGGCTGCGATCCAAAAGTCTACAAGCAATAAATGCTGGAGAGGGTGTGGAGAAAAGGGAACCCTCTTACACTGTTGGTGGGAATCCAAACTAGTACAGCCACTATGGAGAACAGTGTGGAGATTCCTTAAAAAACAGCAAATAAAACTGCCTTATGACCCAGCAATCCCACTGCTGGGCAGACACACTGAGGAAAACAGAATTGAAAGAGACACATGTACCCCAATGTTCATCGCAGCACTGTTTATAATAGCCAGGACATGGAAACAACCTAGATGTCCATCAGCAGATGAATGGATAAGAAAGCTGTGGTACATATACACAATGGAGTATTACTCAGCCATTAAAAGGAATGCATTTGAATCAGTTCTAATGAGGTGGATGAAACTGGAGCCGCTTATACAGAGTGAAGTAAGCCAGAAAGAAAAACACCAATACAGTATACTGACACATATATACAGAATTTAGAAAGATGGTAATGATGACCCTGTATGCGAGACAGCAAAAGAGACACAGATGTATAGAATGGACTTTTGGACTCTGAGGGAGAGGGAGAGGGTGGGATGATTTGGGAGAATGGCATTGAAACATGTATACTATCATGTAAGAAACGAAGTGCCAGTCTATGTTTGATACAGGATACAGGATGCTTGGGGCTGGTGCATGGGGATGATCCAGAGAGATGATATGGGGTGGGAGGTGGGAAGGGGATTCAGGATTTGGAGCTTGTATACACCCATGGTGGATTCATGTCAATGTATGGCACAACCAATACAGTATTGTAAAGTAAAATAAAGTAAAAATAAAATTAAAAAAATAATAAAAAATTTAAAAAAATAAATAATTAAAAAAAAAAAAGAAAGAAAGAAAAACAGTCAGTTCAAAGGAATAGGTTAGTAATATGAGAGGAAATGAATCAAAGGAGGTAAGCCCAGAGGCAGAAGAACTATCTAGAGAGCAACATCAATAGTCCAGGGAGAAAAAATGACCACATGAACCAGAGCATTGACTATGGGATGGACAGGGAGGAAGATTCTGCAGAGATGGCTGAAGAGGCTTACATAATAACCTCCGTCAGACTCACCTGCTTGCTTCTGCATTAATCAGCGCAGTGGTCCTCATCCCTGGCTACACATTAGAATCTCCTGGAGGAGATATAAGCCCAGGCTATATGTCCGATTAATGGAATTTAAAATTGTTGAGGTTAAAGCCCTGGTCCTTTTTGTGTGGCCACAGCATCATACTGAATATTATTACTTTAGGGAGAGTTCTCTAGGCCTTTGATCTCTGGTCTGGGAGAGATTTGAGATTTCTTTACATCAGGAAAATTAGAAAGGGGAAAGTGCACTGTTATATGGATGAAAGAGTACAGTGTGTTAACAGAAACCTAGACAGAGCTGTCTATACTTAAGATTGTTTTGTTCTATGATTTACCATCTAGACTGGGACGCTTTTGACCAGGCCATAACACTCGCCTGCAGGTGCAGACTGGGATTGTGATAGCAAACAAAGGCATATGGTGGCCCTGTCTACACTCGGTCACTAGTTCCATTCCTCCCATTTGCTCAAGGACCTTCTCTAAGCAAGCTTGTGTGCAACTGTTCACAAAACCTTGTTCAGTTCACCAGTTTCTACATTGTTAGAACTGATGGTCAATTGTGCACTTTTATTTTGGCCCAACAGTCGGCGTAAGTGATTCCTTCATCGCTTATATACCACCCCCCTGGGTTTTTCTCCTACCTTGCTGGCCACTTTTTCTTTGTACTGGTTCCTAAATCTTGGATCCCTTAATATCAGGTTTAGCCCCAGGCCCTCTTCTCTTCTCTGTCTTTACTATCCCCATTGGTGAAATCATAAGTTGAAATCATCTCATTAGGTTGATATGTCCCAAATTTATATTTTTAGCTCTGGCTTCTTCTGTGAACTCTAGACTCTTCTTTCTAATCGCCAACTTGACATCTCACCTGGATGATAAAACCATTTCAGACTTCAATGGCCCACAGCTGAATTCTTGAATCCTTGTCCTTCCACAAGCTCTGTTTCTCTCATAGTCTTCACAGTGAGATTCTCACCTCACAGGCATTGGGATGGCTATTATATCAAAACGACAGACAGCAAGTGTTGGCTGACTTTGTCCACCTCTTAGCCTGCACCTGCAGCCCTCTGTCCGGAGCCTCCTTCATTCCTGGGTTATTGCACACAGTGCTCTCTGTCTGTTTCTGCTCCCACTCCCCTGTGATGTCTCCTCAACACCACAACCAGACTTTTATGCTTTTAAAACACATATTAGTTGATCTCATTTTGCTCTTCAGAACCTTCCAACAGCTTCCTATTTCACAGACAGGGAAGGTCTAAGTCCTTACTATGACCTCTTAGGCTTTATGTGTCCACATCCCATTTCCTCCTTATCTACTCGCTTTATCCTTTCGCTTATGCTGTTTTACCCACACTGGTCTCAGACTTGATCCTAAATACACCATTGCAGAACAGGTGGTCGTTTTCTCTAAATTGGATTGTTGTCATTGGTGCTGCCTTGGGGCCTCGGTGCTAGATATTCCTTTGTCTGGTGTGCCTCACACTCTCCTATTTGCCTGCTGTTTTATTTTCTTAGAGTTTGCTCCATAGTCACCTCTTATTAGAGGACTTGTAGGAACACTCCTTAAAATATCACTTACCTCCAGGAGGCAATGATTCTCTATCCCCGTTTGTACTTTATATTTCTTATAATATTTTTCACTATCTGATGCACTTCATAGTATACTGAGTCTTCTACACACTTAAATATAAGTGCTTTGAGGACAGAAATATTTTCTATTTTTTGGTATCTTCAGTAACTAGAAAAGTGTCTAAAATATGATAGATGTTCAATGAACATCTGATGAATAAATAAATTACCAGAGTTGGGGGAAGGCTATACAGTCTGGTTTTTGAGAAGACTGTATCTTAATGCTCTCCTAGTGAACACCACAGGTAGCAAGGGATAGTAGAAAGGGATCCCTGGGTGGATATATCAGGCCATTTAGTCCAACAAACATCTACTGAGTGTTTACCTTATTTTGGGGGCAGTTTGGGAGCTGCCTCTGATCTAGAAGAGTTCATCAGCTACTGAAAGATATGTAGATAGGAACCGCGGTGTGAAGCAGAATGACTTAGGTGCACAAAAAGGAAGTATAAGCACGTGAAGTGGATGCAGAAAGGGAGGAGAGATTCCTTCAGGGGAGGAAGGGTGCTTTGCCATAGAAGCTTCTTTAGGGAAGATGGCATTTGAGTCATACTTGAATCAGATGACAACTTTAGCAGAGGGAGAATGGAGGAAAGCGCATAGCGTGGAAACAGGAAAGGGCAGGATATGTATCTGGTCAGTGGGGGATGGCCTCTTCATTATGACTGCTTTGTAAATTAAGTGGGTGGATTTACTGGGAAATACATACAGACAAAGGGTTGAAAGCCAGATCATTTTGGGGGGAGGGGGTAGTGCCATGCAGGAGAATTTGGCTATTTTCCAGTAGGGTGTCCACTGCATTTTAGAGATGTTAAGTGATGTCATATAATTGACTTTGTAGTGTGATAACTCTTAGCCTGAAAAACTAAAGAGACCAAAAATTTTGAGACCTGTTAGGGGACTGTTTCCCAGATAAGAGATCGTGAACTGGAGATGAGACATCTGCTTGTCCATTTCCTTCACCTTTCACCCACCTAAATCCTGGCCACGCTAAAGACCTAATAATTCTAGGAGTCCGTTCCAACTTCCTTCTTCCCATCCATTTATGTGCCCTTTATCTGTTCATTGGTTCATTCACTTACCTTACAGGTATTTTTTAAGTGTTGTTATGATGATTTTAGCTTTATTTCATTATTTATTATTATTTGCTTTTGTATTAGAGTACAATTGCTTTGTTAGTTTCTGCTGTACTACAGTGAGAATTAGCTATATGTGTATATATATCTCGGAGAAGGCAATGGCACCCCACTCCAGTACTCTTGCCTGGAAAATCCCATGGACAGAGGGGCCTAGTGGGCTGCAGTCCATGGGGTCGCTAGGAGTCAGACATGACTGAATGACTTCACTTTCATTTTTCACTTTCATGCATTGGAGAAGGAAATGGCAACCCACTCCAGAGTTCTTGCCTGGAGAATCCCAGGGACGGGGGAGCCTGGTGGGCTGCTGTCTATGGGGTTGCACAGAGTCGGACACTACTGAAGCGACTTAGCAGCAGCAGCAGCAGCATACGTATATCTCCTTCCTCTTAAACCTCCCTCCACTTCCCCCATCCCAGCCATCTTTACCATAGAGCACGGAGCTGAGCTTCCTATGCTATGCAGTGGCTTCCCACTAGCTATCTGTTTTACACATGGTAATGTATATATGTTGGTTAAGCAACTGCTCCTTTCAAGGACTGTGCCACATGTGCTGAGAAATGCAATGAGAAATAAAATGGTCCTAGATTTTGTTAAAGTCTGGGAAGGAAAAAGTGTAGAGAGGCACAAGAAAATAAGTAACGGAGGACTTCATTCACTTCATGGAAGGCAAGTTCTCTCTATAGAAGTCACATTTGGGTTCTTTAAATCAAAAATAGAAGTTGGCCAGATGAAGAGAGGAGGGGAAGGCTGTCCCAGGAAGAAGTCATAGAGGTGTAAAGACACTGTAGTGGGAAAAATTTTGTTGGTCTTACTTGCCAGATGTGAACCCTGCATCTTAATACCCAGAAAAGTACCTGGGGCATAGTAAGTCGTTAGTAAATATTAGTTTGATGAATGAATGAAAGTATGAGCCAAGAGGAAATATGAGTGGCTATTTAACAGACACCCCAGAATTTGTCTAAATCCAATGTAGCTTCATTCCAATGCAGTTTATGAATTATGGCAATAACACATACACCTATTCTTGGGTACAATCACTCCTATTCTTGGGTACAATCTACTATCAAAGTGAAAAAAAATCTTGTTCATGCTGTTTTATTGTTAAATCATTCTTCTTGGAAAGCATAGAATAAGGGGCTCAAAGTTAAATAGATCTTATAGACTGGGTCCTCCAAAAGCTTTATTATAAACTGAGACATAAAGAGTCTTAATATCTCATCTGTGGTTGCACAGTGGTTATGTAAAAATGTTGGAGCAGGCTATTGAAAGCCAGAGGAAGTTTGAAAAGTCTGAACGGTAGCTCCCCAATTCTCAAAAGACAGAGAAAGAAGTCTAAGGGGGAGGAGGAGGGTTGGTGGTGGCAAATGCTGAGACAGAACAAAACAGAAAGGAAGTTTTAGATCTTAAAAAAAAAAAACAAAAAACCTAAAATGGAACTGATCTTTTCAGATATGGCCTTTTTGTCTCCAAGGAATTTCAGAAAACCTATTTGAGTCGAATTTTCTCACAGATTTTCATAGGAACTTTCATTGAACTCTTCCCTTTCTCACCAGAACCTAAATGACCATCTAGTAATGATGTTACCAGCAGAGTGAATCCTCCTGTCCTCAACCCACTTCATTCTTCCCTAGATTGTGCTTGTGATGCTGGATCCCAGGAAACCTTCACTAGCTCAAGATCACAAAGGTTTTCTCCTATGTTTTCTTCTATAAATTGCATAGTTTCAGATTTTACATGTAGGTCTATGGTCCATTTAGAGTTAATTCTTGTTTATGGAACAAAAAACAGATTGAAAGTTGTGTTTTATTTATTTATTTTCACAAGTATATCCAAATCTAGCACTATTTGTTGAAAAGACTACTCTTCTTGACAGAATAGTCTTTGCACTTATATTAAAAATCATATATATATATATATATATATATATATATATATATACATCTCCTTATATCTTTGGACTCTATTCTGTACCATTGAGCTTATTGTCTATCTTCATACCAATACAACTCTTTTGATTAATGTAATTTCTAATAACTCTTGAAATCAGATAAAATCAGATAGTGGAAGTTATCTAAATTTGTTCTTTGTAGAAGTTCGTTTGGCTGATTTAGATCCTTTCCACTTTCATATGAATTTTTGAATCAGTTTGTCAACTTATTAAAAAATATTCTGCTGGCATTTTGACTGGGGTAGCATTGAATCTATCCATAAATTTGGGGAGAATATCTTTAATATTGGGGATTGAGTTGTCCAGCATATGATCATAGTAATCTTGCCATTTACTCAGAGTTTCTTAAACATCTCTCAGCAATGTTTTACTATTTTTCAGTGTATAGATAATTCACAGATTTTCCAGATTCATCACTAAATATTTCACATTTTTATGCTATTGACAATGATGTATTTTTGATATGCAAAACTTCTGATATTTTACTGCTACTATATATATATGTATATATATATATGTAATTGATCATTATAGACCTGCTAAAGTCACTCAGTTCTGATTGTCTTTTTTTTTTTGTAGACTCTGTTAGATTTTCTATATAGGTGATCATGTCATCTGTGACTAGAGTCAGCTTCACTTCTTCCCGTCCAATATGGATATCTTTTTTTCCCTTTTTGGGAGTCTGGAAACTGTCTCAATTGAAGCAGGAAACTGAGGTAATTGTGAGACTCAACTTGTTTGCTTCTTACACATCAGTGATCACTATCCTTTTGGGCCTGGTACTCAGTTCCTTAAAAATCATTCTCATGTATATGTAAATATATGTAAACATATGTGTGTGTGTGTATATATATATAATTTATATGTGTATGTGTATATATATATAATATATATAAATCTATACTCAAATAACATTGCTGCTGTTGTTAAGTCATTCAGTCATGTCCGACTCTTTGAGACCCAATGGACTGTAGCATGCCAGGGTTCCCTGTCCTTTACCATCTCCTGGAGCTTGCTCACACTCGTGTCCATTGAGTGGGTGATGCCGTTCAACCATCTCATCCTCTGTCATCCCTGTCTCCTCTTGCCTTCATTCTCTCCCAGGATCAGGGTCTTTTCTAATGAGTTAGCTCTTCACATCAGATGGACAAAGTATTGGAGCTTCAGCATCAATTCTTCCAGTGAATATTCAGGATTAATTTCCTTTAGGGTTGACTGGTTCAATCTCCTTGCAGTCCAAGGGACTCTCAAGAGTCTTCTCCAACACCACAGTTCAAAAGCATCAGTTCACTGGTGTTCAACCTTCTTTATGGTCCAATTCACATATCCATACATGACTATGGGAAAAATCATAGCTTTGAGTATATGGACTTTTTTAGGCAAAGTAATATCTTTGCTTTTTAATATGCTGTCTAGATTGGTCATAGCTTTTCTAACAAGGATCAAGTGTCTTTTAATTTCATGGCTGCAGTCACTATCTGCAGTGATTTTGGAAACCCCCAAAATAAAAAGTCTCTCACTGTTTCCATTGTCCCCCCATCTATTTCCCATGAAGTGAGGGGGACTGGATGCCATGATCCTCATTTTTTGAATGTGAGTTTTAAGCCAGCTTTTTCACTCTCCTCTTTCACTTTCATCAAGAGGTTCTTTAGTTCTTCACTTTCTGCCATAAGGGTGGTATCATCTGTATCAAAAACTGAGGTTATTGATATTTCTCCTGGCAATCTTGATTCCAGCTTGTGCTTCATCCAGCCTGGCATTTTGCAAGATGTATTCTTCATATAAGTTAAATAAGCAGGATAACAATATACAGCCTTGACATATACTCCTTCCGCAATTTGGAACCAGTCTATTGTTCCATGTCCAGTTCTAACTATTGCTTCTTGACCTGCATATATGTTTTTCAATAGGCAGGTAAAGTGGTCTGGTATTCCTACCTCTTTAAAAATTTTTCACAGTTTGTTGTGATCCACACAGTCAAAGGCTTTAACATAGTCAATAAAGCAGAAGTAGATGTTTTTCTGGAATTCTGTTGCTTTTTCTATGATCCAATGGATGTTGGAAATTTGATCTCTGGTTTCTCTGCCTTTTCAAAATCCAGCTTGAACATCTGGAAGTTCTCAGTTCATGTACTATTGAAGCCTAGTTTGGAGAATTTTCAGCATTACTTTGCTGGCGTGTGAGATGAGTACAATTTTGCGGTAGTTTGAGCATTCTTTGGTGTTGCTTTTCTTTGGGATTGGAATGAAAACTGACCTTTTCCATTCCTGTGGCCACTGCTGAGTTTTCCACATTTGCTGGCATATTAAGTGGAGCACTTTCAGAGCATCATCTTTTCGGATTTGAAATAGCTCAGCTGGAATTCCATCACCTCCACTAGTTTTGTTCATAGTGATGCTTCCTAAGGCCCACTTGACTTCATACCTCAGGATGGCTGGCTCTAGGTGAGTGATCACACCACTGTGGTTATCTGGGTCATGAAGATCTTTTTTGTATAGTTCTTCTGTGTATTCTTGCCACCTCTTGTGAATAACGTACATATAGTCTATTTCTTGGCTGTATCCAGCGGGAGGGCAAATACAGTCCCTGTTACTTCACCCAGTAGCAGAAATTCTTCCCATTTGGATTTGAGATAAAGGGAAAATATGACATTTAAAAAATTATCTTCAGACCCTTTGTCAAATTCATAACCACTGCCCCAAAGCTTTCTGAATTGTCTGTGGTTAATTTTACATGGGAACAGACCAAGGATAAAGAGACCAAGGATGTTACTAAGGGTAAGACAGAACCCAAAAGATCTAAATTATTTTCAGGTCAATAGTGATAGTAACAAAAACAGTTCTGAGCATATTTATAGCCTTTCATGGTTTATAAAGTGTTTTCACCTTCATGGACTCATTTGGCCCTTAGAGTATCATTTGGAAATAATGAAAGGAGATTATGTCTACCTTATTTTTAGGGAAATGGAAGCTTAGAAAAGTGAAGTGAATTTCCATGGAACATATGGTTAAAGAGAAGAGATATGGGGGCTGCTAGTTGAATCCAGGGCTGTCTGACTTCTTGTCTAACTACTTAAAAAATTTTATGAAGAATTTCAAACGTATACTAAAGTAGCCTGACCTGAATAATCAATGCCCATGTAGTTATCACCTAGATCAGACAGTTATCAATTCAGGGATACTTTTGTTTCATGTCTAGCCCCACCCATCTATTCCCATTCTGTATTACTAAATCTTAGCTATAATATCAGCTCAGGCTTCTCAGGTAACTTAGCGGTAAAGAATCCACTTCCAATGCAGGAAAATCAGGAGATGCAGGTTCAATCCCTGGGTCAGGAAGATCCCCAGAGGAGGAAATGGTAACCTACTCCAGTATTCTTGCTGGGAAAATTCATGGCCAGGGGAGCCTGGTGGGCTACAGTCCAATGAGTTGCAAAGAATTGCACATGACTCAGCATCTGAGCATGTGCACACACACACACACATGTTATCAAATCACAAGAAAATATTTCAATATGTACCCTAAAGTCTAAGGAGTCTTTTAAAAATACATAACTATAATAACAGTTCACCCCTAAACATAGCTTTAAGTTTTTAATTTCATTATCCTGTCAGTTTATATATTTCCAAAATGATAAAAATGTCATAATTTTTAAAGTAGTTTATTTGAGTCTGGATCCAAATAACTTTCACACATTGTTATTGGTCTCTCTTAATGCACATGCTTCTTCCCCAGCTCTGTTTTTCCCCTTCCTAATTTATTTGTTGAGGAAACCAGGTTGTTTTCCTATAGTGGTTTTTCCTAGTCTGAATTTGCAGATGATGCTTCTGTGGTATGGCTTAGCATGTTCCTTTGTCTTCTGTGTTCCCTGAAAATTGATAGTTGAACTAAAGTCGATCAAATCAAGGATCTTTTTTTTTTTTTTTTAATTTAGCAAGAGAGCTTCCTAGGTAATCCATTCCGCCTCAGTAGACATATAAGATCAAATTGTCCTGGGTTTTGTAAGGTGAAAAGCCATGGATGCTTGAAGCCTACATCCACTAATTCATGATGGATTGCAGAATGATGATATTGTATCACCTGTCTGGACGCTTCTCCTTATATTCACATACACTTTTCTTAACCAACAGGGAATCAAAATCAGAAAACTTAATCCAGATCATCTTGAAATCAGTTAAATAATATGAATACAAATAGTAGAACAAAAGTTGAATGCTCTTCCATCTGTATGATATAGCACTTTATCCTTTACAAAGTGTCTCTGATTATATTAGCTTAGATGTTTGCAAATAGCCCTGGAGGCAGGACAGATGTGTGTTAGATTGGTACAAAAAGCTCCCCGCCCCCACATCCATGAATCCCCATGAATCATGCCTCTCTGTACCAATGTCCCTTTTTGTAATTTGACTTTGTCTTCATCCCATCAAAGAGTCTAGTCTGTTTTCCCAATCCTTGAGTCTGGGCAGACCCTGTAACTTGTTTTGACCAATAGAACATGAGGAGAGTGACTCTGTGTGAGGTGATGCTTTAAGCACCCCTACAATCCCACTTCTCCTCTCCTGGAACAGCATCAGAATGTAAGGAGGCCCAGTCTAGCACCTTAAGTATGCAAGACTCTGTACAGAAAGAGAGGATCAGAGTCCTAACTGTGTCCATGGGGCCCAAGTCCCAGCTGACTCCTCAACTAAATGCTGCTCCTTGAGTGGGCCCAGAGAGATGAACAGAACTATCCACCAGCCCACAGAATTGTGGGAAAGAAGCTCTTGCTCTTCTACATCACTGAATTTTGAGGTGATTTGCTCTATGGCAAAGGTTAATGAAACCGGGAGAGGTTATCTACGTTTTACTGAGAAAACTAAAGCCCAGATAGGGAAGATGTTTAAACTAGAAGACTGCAAAGCTAGGTTAGAATTTAGGATTTCTGACGCCTAGTCCAGTGTTCTTACCATCTATATGGTTCTTTCTTGTTTTGCAATTTACTCTCCATCTTAAACTTCCATTACCTTTAAGCAGCCTCTAAGGTTGAGCTTCCCTTTACCTTGACAAGCCCTGTGAATTGAGCTGCATTTAATAATTCAGTTATGAGCTAGGATTCTAGCAACTTCCTTAAGGGAAATAGAAACTGAAATCTTGAGTGAAGTTTCAGCCTTAGCTATATTTTGAATTCCTATTGTTATTCAGTTTTTGGGAAAATAAACTTGAACATTCTCAAATTGGGCGTGAATTTGGAGAAAAGACTTGGAATATCCATAGGGTTAAGGGCTTAAAAAATACCCAAGCATAACAACTGCTTTTTGTGTAAGTCAAGTAGGTGCTGACTGATTCTATCAATTTGTAAGTCCAAACAACTTCCAGATGGTTCTAATAACAGTAAAAGTATTTTATATTTGATTAGTGCTGGTGGCTCAGAGGTTAAAGCGTCTGCCTGCAAGGTGGGAGACCCGGGTTCAATCCCTGGGTCAGGAAGATCCCCGGGAGAAGGAAATGGCAACCCACACCAGTATTCTTCCCTGGAGAATCCCATGGATGGAGGAGCCTGGTAGGTTACAGTCCACAGTAACAGAGAATTGGACACAGTCAAAGAATTGGACACGACTGAGCGACTTTACTTTCACTTTCAGTTTATAGAGTGGTTTCGCATCTGTGTCCTTATTCCCACCCCATGATGGAAGGAAATCGGCCAGAGATTATTGTTTCTATTTTCTGGATGAAAAAACTGAGTCTAGAAGGGGAGGTGACTTGCACAAAACCAATGTCTAAATAAGTAGCAGAATCAAGATTTAAATCAAATATGACTTCATGGTCAATGAATTTTCCAGCTCACTGCCCTTAGTCTTGTCCACAGTTTCCTCAAGAATATTCTTCATCCATTTCTGTTGTAACATCAACAATGAAAGGGGCAGCTATTATGTAGTAAGTCCAGGAATAAGGGACACAAAGAGAAGGAGCTCACAGTCTGGCAGAGTGATAGATATAGAGACAAATAATTGCAACAACAATAATGGTACTAATAATGATGAACAGTAATGGAGTACTATGTGTCTAATCCTATTCTAAAAGACTTAGACACCTTAGTTAATTCTCAAAACAGTCCTGCCTGGTCCATACTGCTATTATCCTTATTTAGCTAATATAAATGAGGTGCTAAGTAACATCTTGAAACTCAGCTAGTAAGTGATGGACTGGGACTGTAATTTCCAAGGGAAGGCTTATAGCGGTAAAGGAGATCAGAAAAACATCCCTAGTCTCCCAGGAAAAATCCAGGAAGTCTTCATGCAATAGGCCATGAATCAGGCCATGAAGAATCTTGGATTTGTCAGGAAACATGGTGATGTGATTGTTGTTGTTCAGTTGCTCAGTCGTGTTTGACTCTTTGCGACCCCATGGACTGCAGCACACCAAGCTTCACAGTCCTTCACCATCTCCAGGAGTTTGCTTAAACTCATGTTCATTGAGTCGGTGATGCCGTTGAATCATCTCATCCTCTGTCATTTCCTTCTTCTCCTGCCTTCAATCTTTCCCAGCCTCAGGGTCGTTTTTCAATGAGTCAGCTCTTTGCATCAGGTGGCCAAAGTATTAGAGCTTCAGCTTCAGCCAATGAATATTCAGGGTTGATTTCCTTTAGGATTGACAAGTAGGTAGTATTAGGGAACAGCATGATAATGGACTCACATGTAGTTTAATGTGGTGAAGCTAAATATGAAGGTGTTACCACCCAGAGATGTACAGAGACAGATAACTATACGCACCATTGCAAGCCAAATACTCATATAACACTGGGTGGTTTTGGTGTTTATCAATCCCTTTCCCCTCAGCATGGCAGCACTCTCAGCCAGGAATAGTGTGGCTCATCTGCTTGTTTTGTTATTAGCCTGCTTCTGGGTCCCTTTGCCAACTCTCACTTGTGTTATTTACTTCCCAGTTTCATGTGAATCCACGCCCCATGGACCACTTCTCAGTATCAGGGCCAATTATCATTATTACTGACAATTTTAATGAGTATGATTACTCTCAGCCTGTATTTTGATTAATAGCCATTAACAGTTATTTTTAAGGTTCATTATTATAGCTGAGATTTAATTACTTAATTAACATAACAATGAATAATAACATATTTATATGGGGCTTGATAGTTTGTGAAGCGGTTTCAAATATAAAGTCCCATTTGATCCTCCTCGAAACTCCAGGTTGCAGGCAGAGTTATGCAGATTTCATACAAGGAATCTTGTGAACAGAGCTGCAGAGACTCACCTAGTTTCCTGGTTTCCAGTCTGGTTCTATTTCTTTCTTTAACTCTGCGTCTGCAATTGCTCAGACTTTCACTCCAATGTGATGTGAAAGTGGAATCACTCAGTCATGTCTGACTCATTGCGATCCCATGGACTATAGAGTCCATGGAATTCTCTAGGCCAGAATACTGGAGTGGGTAGCCTTTCCTTTCTCCAGGGGATCTTCCCAACCCAGGGATTGAACCCAGGGATCGAATCCAGGTCTCCTGCACTGGAGGCATATTCTTTACCAGCTGAGCCACAAGGGAAGCCCTATGTGATATTTCAGACAAACCTTATGGCATGAGTATCAGTCAGCCAGCCAGCCAAGGAAAGGGAAGATTATTAAAGGCTGTAGCAAGAGTGATTACAAAGATGATGGTAGGGTATAAAGGGCATGGCTCATTCACAGAACTGCCAGTATTTCAGAATGTTCACATGGCAGAGTACAAAGAGTTTGGGAATCAGATGGACCTGGGTTTGGGTCTCAAGTTTGCCACCTGTGAGATCAGCTGTGTGATCCTGGGTAGATTCTTTAAGTGTCTGAATCTGAGTATAATAAAAGTATAAAATATCTTGTAGGATGTTTCTGAGAATTTGTGAAAAATTGTTCTACAGACTCAGACATGCAATAAACGATAAACGTGTTAGTATCATTGTCATGTTGAGTAAGGTGGATCCTGATGGTGTGGTAGGCCAGGGCGGCAATGGGATGCTGCTAGAAGGATGTGCAGAGGTCAAGTTATGGAGGACCCTAAGACAGTGAAAGTGTTAGTTGCTTGATCATGTCTGACTCTTTGCGACCCCATGGACTGTAGCCTGCCAGGGTCCTCTGTCTATGGAATTCTCCAGGCAAGAATACTGGAGTGGGCAGCCATTCCCTTCTCCAGGGGATCTTCCTGACCTAGAGATTGAACCCAGGTCTCCTGCACTGCAGGCAGATTCTTTATCATCTGAGCCACCAGGGAAGCCCATGGAGGACCATATTATCTAGCAAATAGGAAGCCGCAGAAAGGTGATCAGCAGGGCTGATGTGGTCAGAATCTCTGTTTTATGAAGATCACCCTGGCGCCATTGTAGAGGTGAATGACTGATTAGGAGGCTTTTTAAACAGTCCCAGGGTGGAAGTGTGAAGGCCTGGGCTGAGGCTGTGACACAAAGTGGAAGGGGACCCAGACAGGAGGTGGGCTGGGGAAGTCCATCACCCGGCCTAGAGCCTGACTTCATGTGTGGGTTTAGGAGTAGGAGGATTACGCCACAGTTCCTAGTCTGGGCAAATTTGCAGCTGATGGGCCATAGAGAGAATGTTGGCTGACAAAGGCTTCCAATAGAACCTTGCAGTTATTTCCTAAGTATGGAAATTATTCCACAGAACCATAGTTCCTTAAAGGATTGCCATCTGAAACATTGCAGTGGGGCAGAACTCATTGCCTAAATGAAAGGAAAATTTCATTTTCTTTGTTAATCAGTACATCACAGCAAGAGAAAGTTCAGCAGAAACCAATTATAATCTCATGTCACAGAAACAGGTGAAAAAGAAAAGTAAGCAGAAACCAGGTGGTGTCAGCACAGAAGGAATCCAGAGGAACAAAATTAATGTCTGTTTTGAAAAAAACCAAGAGGAGCCTAACATTTGGATCCAGGATAAATTAACTCTATTTTTGTTTCCTCAGTTAAAGTCTGTCAATCTGGAATTATTAAAAAAATATAATGTAAAATATGCAGGTCTGTCTGTTGGCTCTTCACAAATGTACTCTTATTTCAAAGAATAGTGCTTTACAGGATGTTTCAAAACCATGGCATGCTGGAATATGGAGGAATAAAATGACAGTGAAGCCTCATCTTCATTAGCATGAAATTCTTTTCTCAGCTCTTTCACTTTCAGTCTCACTTAATCTTATGATTATAAAAGTAAATGAGCAGTAATTGTTATCCTTATTTGGCACACAATAAAACTGGAGAGTTTAGGGGTTTTGTCCAAGGCCACACAGCTCGACAGTGCAGAGGTGGATCCCAGGACTCCTGGATTTTACCACCCTCCATTTAGTTCCCAAGGAAGCCAAAGTAGGTGTAATTAGGTTGAGAGTTAAAGGCATGGATTTGGAGTCAGTCCAGGATTCAAATTTTGCTCCAACCACTTCCTAGCTGTGGGACATTGAACAAATCAATAGGCCTCTCTGAGCTTCAGCTTTCCGATATATAAATTAGGTATCTTTGCTTCTCATGGTTGTTGGGGAAATCAAATAAGGTTATCAAAGAATAATGTGAACAATGTTCAGAGCCTGCCATGCCTTAAATATCCCAATAATGGCAAATATTGCTATGATTTTAGTAGATCCTTTTCGGAATGGCTTCTTGATGCACCAAGAGTTTGGGAGAATGACCTCCAAATCACAGGGGTGACCTTTGGATAGCCATGTTTGTGTTACTGGTTGTGGCTGATTGATTCATGAGTGGATACCACCCACCCTGGCCTGATCAGAAATCTTTCCCTGGACTTAAAAACTGAAACAAAGAGCATGTCCTTTTGTAGCAGAAAGCCCCAGAACTATGGGTGACCAAGCTCCTGCTAATATGGAAGAAGGAAATGGTTGGTAGTAAGAGAGAATAAAGTTATGGGTAGAGAGTTACAGAGGAGAGACAGAGGGCCCTAGTGAATTTAGCAGTTTCTGAGCCCCAGGTGAACTCCTGCCCCTCTTATGCCCTAGTGCTAAACATTTCCTTATTAATTTCCTTAATTCTGACATAGATACTGTGTCTCACTTACCTAAGCTAGTTGAATTTTGATTCTTGCCATTTACAGATAAGAGTCCTGACTCATGCCAATCTTAATCACCCACTTGGGTAATATTCTGGAGGGATGAGGAAATAAGAGGAACAGCCCTTGGAAATAAGAGGAACAAGACAGTTCTGGGAGTCAAGGAGGAAGAATGAAGCATGAATGTTCCCACAGACAATTTGCTTCACTTTCTGGTGCATCTAAAGAATGGAGCTCTACCTGACTCTATCTGGCAGTTAGTAGGTGCCATATCAAATAAATATCAGTTCCTTTTCTTACTCCTTTCCTCTTCCCCATTTCTCTCCCCATTTATAATGCTGGCATCTGCCTTGTTAATATCCGCAGGACACATCCCATGCTCTGACTGCGCATTTGCCATCAGAATAATGCTCCTCAGCACTATTTTTATTCAACACCAGAGCTGCTCCCTTTAGCATGACTTACCCTCATCCTGGGTCTGTCTTAGTTCTCTTGGTCCCCCATGACATAGACAAGCACTTGCAGTTCCCCAGACAAATCACATGCTCTCTTGTCTTTGGATTTGTGTGTGTTGTTTCCTCTGCGTGCACCAAACAGCCCCTTCTCTGTTGGATTCTGGTGCAGCCTCAGTTCTCGGCTTAGACATCGCTACCTCCTGAAGGTGTTCTCCAGCTACCCCTGCCCTCAGACAGGTGGACTCCACTTCCTCTGTGCTTCCGGCTTCGTGGCTTACTTGACTATAATACTGAATCTCTCTCCTATAGTTGCCTGCTTTACTCGTCCCTATTCCTCTCGGTTTTCATCAGTCGTTCCAGCTTATCTCCCTCACCCGCACTATTGCCCCATCTTGCCCAGGAACCTCTTTGGGGACTCCTCTGACTTGAATGGAAGCACCAAGTCCTGTCCCCCACTCGTTTCATCTACTCACAGCTCCTCGTGCCTCTTCTTCATGGTACCCACTACAGTGTGAGGGTATTTCATGAAGGTCTGTCTCTGCTTTTGGCTCACCCCTTTAGCCTCAGCACTTTGCATGTAATCGGTCCTTGCAAATATTCAGTGACTGACTAACTCACAGAATGAAGCAGTCTCCAAATGTTCTGGACCCAGCAGAGAACCTGGGACACAGAAAGTACTTTCTCGCCAAAGCATCAGCATATATGCTAACCAGTGGACATCCAGAGCAAAATAGTGGAACCCAGAGCAAAATAGTGGCAAAATTATGATAATTCCAATCAGCTACTAGATTGATGATTTTGAAATGATGTGTAAAAGTGGAGGTTTGGGGCTCAGAGAGTCCTGGGTAGGAATACTCTATATGATCTCTGAAAAGCAACCAAACCTTTCTGAGACTCAGATCCTTCCTCTGTACAGAGGCAAAGAGGGATTGTGGAGAGAATAAGAATAAGAATCTATATACAAAGAGGACCTGCAGAAGGGCAGCAATGCAGACACAGACAAAGAAAACAGACCTGTGGCCGTGGTGGGGGCGGTTAGGAGGAGGGCGTGTGACGAATGAGAGAGCAGGATGAAAACATATGCGCTACCGTATGCAAAATGGAAAGCCAGTGGGAATTCGCTGTGTGACTCAGGGAGCTCAAACTAGTGCTCTGTGACAACCCAGGGGGGTGAGACATGGAAGGGAGGTTCAAGAGGGAGGGGGCATATGTATACGTATGGCTGATTCATGCTGATGTATGGCAGAAACCAACACAATATTGTAAAGCAATTATCCTTCAATTAAAAATAAATATATATATATTTTAAAGAGTACCTGCAGAGCAAGCACTTAATGTTGGCTCTTATGACCTGGATAGCTCCTACCGCTACGTGGCCAGTTTGGCCTTGACATCTGGATAACTTTCTTTATTTTTCACTGTGTTTGGCATGGGCAGGCACTTTTTCCACCAAGCTCCACCATGGATTTTCCATGAAAGCCGTTTTACTGAACTGGAACTACTTTGACTCTAAGCACCATGGGTCAGCATGTCCCCGTGGAAAGAAACTGAGATGGAAATTGTTTCTACTCTGAGTGTGCAGAATACAGGGAGACTCAAATGATGAGCGCTTCTAGAAATCCACAGGCTGTAAAAGTGAGTTGTAAAAGAGACAGTGGTTCCTAATAGATTTTTACCGTTCTGACTTCTATGGAAGATGTAGGGACTTCATCCAGGCCACCACTTGTGTGTGGATTTTTATTATTGGGTAAGCATCAGATCAGAGAAGGCCATGGCACCCCACTCCAGTACTCTTGCTTGGAAAATCCCATGGACAGAGGAGCCTGGTGGGCTACAGTCCATGGGGTCACTAAGAGTCAAAAACGACTGAGCAACTTCACTTTCACTTTTTACTTTCATGCATTGGAGAAGGAAATGGCAACCCACTCCAGTGTTCTTGCCTGGAGAATCGCGGGGATGGGGAAGCCTGGTGGGCTGCTGTCTATGGGGTCGCACAGAGTCGGACACAAATGAAACGACTTGGCAGCAGCAGCAGCAAGCATCAGATGGTCTCACTATGGCCAGATTGTTAGGAGTCAGAAGCAACATTGAGGCTCACATATCCTTAGACAAGGCTGTGGAAGATAGGTGGTGCCACTAAGCATCGATAAGTACCAGATCAAACACGCATTGTAACTTTGTGCTTTTGCTTGTGCTGGTTTTTTTTTTTTTTTTCCTGCCCAGAACACTACCCCCAACTTACCCACATGCTAGATTCTTGCACTTATTTATGGAAGACTGTATGCCAATAGTCAAAGAGCTGGGTGTAGGAATTAGATTGACCTGGATTTGAATCTTAACCCTGCCATCCACTAGCTGTGTGGGAAAGTAGCTAACCTCTTTAGGCCTATTTCCTTCATCTTAAAAACAGTGACCAGTAATGGTGTCCATACAAAAGGACTCTTGTGAAGATTAAATGAGATGATGTATAGAAAGTGTCTAGCACATTGTCATACATAAATGCTACATGCATGCATGCTAAGTCACTTCAGTCGTGTCCAAGTCTTTGTGGCCCTATGGACTAGCCTGCCAGGGTCCTGTGTCCAGGGAAAGAATACTGGATTGAGTTACTATTTCCTTCTCCAGGGGATCTTCCTGACCCAGGGATTGAACCCGTGTCTCTTGCACCTTCTGCACTGGCAGGCAGATTCTTTGCCAGCTGAGCCACTGGGGAAGCCCAAATGCTACACTGTTGTTAAACTCAGGCCCATTGAGTCGATGATGCCAGACAACCATCTCATCCTCTGTCGCCCCCTTCTCCTTCATTATGCTACATAAATAAATGATAGCAACTTTGACTCATTCTTCATGTCTCAGCTCAAGCTCTATCTCTTCTTTGAGTCTGGTCACCTCAGGTATCCCCCTTTCATATTCCCGCTGCTTCTTGTCCAGCTTTCTTTCTGAGCACTTACCACACTTTATGGTGACAGTCACGACTGTACAACACAAACCTTATTCACCAGCAGCTTAGGATGTTTTTTGATTCCAACCTCCTTAGATGACTTTAACCCATCTCCTCCTACTCCCTTCTGATGATCTATTTCACAGTTTACAAAATAAGTCTACTGGACTCTTCTTTATGATCTAAATCTTTGACCCCAGTGATGTTGGGGTGTCAATAGCCCCTTTTCCAAGTCACAAAAATATCTTTCCTTCTGGAACGTTTATTATTTATACATCCCTGAGCCTAGATCGACCATTTTTCAAGAGCTGCACAAAGTGAATTCTCCATCATGGGAAACAAACGAGCGATTGAAAGGGATTTCACGCCTGAATGCTCTCATTCTGCTCGTGCTTGGACATCATGGCTGCTGCCTCTCTGTGCATTATCAAGGGAACTGGGGTTTGTCACTTGCACCAGACCCTGGCCTCTCCCAGAGAACCTCCAGAGAAGGCCTCAGCGGTTACCGTAGAAACGTCTTCCTTCCTGGATTCAGACTCATGAAGGCTCAGGCAGCCAGGACCCAAGAGGGGCCTTGTTTAAACAGGAAAGAGCAGACAGTTTAATGGGCAGCTTTGCAGCTCAGATTCCTACACAGTTTACAGTAGTTGAAGTAATAAAATTCATAATGAATGTTTCTTTATTTAACAGCTAACTTTTTTTTCTTTTGTTTGTTTGTTTTTATTTATTTTTTTCCTGAACACTAACTGATGGGGAGGCAGGGAGAGTTTTAATTTTCTTTCATTTTAAAGACCATGGAAATAACATTGAAAAAATTGTGCTGTATGTACATTTTTCTCATTCATTCTTCATCATATTTTTATGACATATATAATTAGTTGGGAAAACTGAGAGTCAAAGAACATAGGTTACCAGCTTAGGGATACATGGCTATTTGTAAGAAGTGCAACTTTCAAATGGATAACCATGAAAAAAAATTCTAGTTTCATTAATTATGAATTAAATGTGGAATTTCCCATAGATAAATAGCATTTGTAATTTGACCCACAAGGAACTGTAACATCTAGCTTTCAAGAAACATTAATGAGCTACTAATTCAAGGAAATAGAAAAAGAAGCTAATTATTAAACTCTCTGTGAATTCTGCCTTTGGTTGCCTTTGGAGACTTGAGATCTCAACATTTGTCAACAAGCAACTTCAACTTTGGCTGAAGCCAAAGAAGAGCTAGAATAGCCACTACACACCTACTGTATTATATTTCAAGGGTTTTACCCATACTATCTTATTGAATGCTAGTAATTAGCCTATTGGGAAGGACCAACTATCTCCATTTCAGTAATGCTATAAATTGAGTCTCAGAAAGGTAAAATCATTCAAAAACCTAACTCAGTTTTTTCAGATGACCAAGCTCAGTGCTTTGCTGGTGCTTCATACTGTATCTCCTCAAAGGAAATTCTCTTAAGGAAAAAAAAGATCTATTGTCTCAAGGTGGATGGCATTTCTTTCAATCTCAGAGACAGGTAATCTATTAAGAGTTGGGCCTGAGCTGTAAGAAGTGCTTCTGTGACTCTGAATAGGAGCCAGAATACTGCAGTATCAGTGGACATGGTGGATGGAGACTAAACTCTCTCCCATTCATGAAGCAAAGCACAACCCTCTGAAAGGCAACTGTTACCCTGGAACAGTCTCAGGGAAGAGCAGTGGGCACTTATGAACTGTGAGAACTGCCCGGAGTCAGGAGAGCAGATAGTTTTAAAACACAGAGGCCAGGGGGAGTTTTGGTTGATGGAGTATCTCTTATGCTCAGGACAATTACTATTCTCTACTGTGCTCATTAAGCCAGGAGAAAGAAATTACTGAGTGTGTGCAAGTGAGGATGTGTGTGTGTGGGCATGTGTGAAAGAAAGGAGGGGGAGAGAGAAAGAAGAGGGAATGAGTAGAGGCTTGGAGGCAGGGTGGCTTGGAAGGACCCGTTGATGTATCCCACATACCCAGATCCCAATGTAAATGCTATTCAATATTTGTCAGATGACTGAATGAGTGAATGAATGAATGAATAAACAAGAGCAGGAAGGGGAATGACACGTCCAAGCTTTGGGAACACCCCAGACCTTCCCATTTGTGTTCAGTTTCCATAGGGTTGCAAAGAGTTGGACACAACTAAAGCAACTTAGCACGCTCACATGCACCAAGTGAGGCATGTCATCAAGGGTCCAAGCTCCCCACCCTGCCCCAAGCCTCCACACTTGTGTACAAGCCTTGTCCTGTGTCTGGCATGCCCTCTGCCATCCTCTTCTTCAGACTTTAGTCACATGGTAGATGCCTCCTCCTTCTATCTCTTACCTCTCTATTTTCCTTCTCTGTTGTGCATACAGCCCTGAAAGCAGAACCAGATCATGTTCTCTATTTGTTTGTCTGTATGTCTTCATTTACATGACAATGTCAGCTCCTGGAAGGGAGAGGTCAAAGCTTTTATGTCTTTAGTGCTTAGCGTCTTTTCTTGCACACAGGAGGATTTGCAAATGAATGAATGAATGTATCAATGGATGGATGCACTAGGCAAACCCACTTACTTCAATTTGTGGCCCAGGCTTAAAACAGAAAGGCCCTGTGGTTACAGAGAGAATATCGATGTGAGGCCCGGGAAACTGGGTACAGGGGCCACGTGTGCCCCCAGCTTACTGATTGGTTTTGGGAAAATCACTTCCCATCTCTGAACCTCGTACCTGTTGGACTTAGATAATGATCAGTGTCTTCTTACCTCCTGGGTCCTAGAACTTAAAGTTTTAGTAAGAGTCTCTGTGGGTTAGAAGCTAACTCTTTATCTAAGTTACTATAATTGAGACCATATCTTTGAAGTTGTGTGTTGTGGAGTGCCAGTTCTTCAAAGTGTTGTTAAGTCTTCTGCAAAAAGAGAATGATAGAGCTTGAAAATGGCTGAGGAAACAAAGTTAAGGATATGCCTTTGTTGCAAGTCTTTTTGGTTCACTTGATTTGAAAATGGACATTGTGATACCTCAAGCGAGACACACCATACCTGAAATTGCATTAGTTAATATCCTATGGGACAAATGATCTGTAGAACTCATGCTGGGAAAGTTCTGTGCTGGGTGTGTAAGGAAATCCTTCCACTGCCAAGATTCTAGGAATTCCAGGCTTTGACCCAGACTGGGTTATAATCTCCTTGTAAAGGAAGCTGTTCATAGTGGAGTAAGTTAGGATTTCTTTGTGGTATCAGAGGGGTCAGGAAAGGGGAATTAGGACTCTGAGCTGGTTGTACTGGGGATCTAGCTATGAGCTATTGCTCTATAGTGATCCAGTTAACAGGGATGGGGCATCATGATTTGACGTTGTGACCCTAGAAACCCCCCACTTGCAGGTGGAGTGAGAGATCCAGGGAATATGGTGAGAAGTAACAAGGGACAACTAATAAATATTGAACAGCTATTGCATTCTTCACCTCGTTTACTTCTCACGGATGTAAGTGACTAGTGTTGCTCTGCCTACCATTTTACAGTTGAAGTGACTGAGGCTCAAAGAAGTTCAAAACATGCCCAAGGTCACACAAACAATGGATGGCAAAGCTACAATTTGAACTTGGATCTTTTGGATTCCAAACCTTGAATTCTTCCCATACAACATGGCTATCAGAGCAGAGCACTTGTTTTTGTTTGTTTATTTTATTTTGGTCTTGATTGTTTTAGCCATTGCGCATCTGTCTTACTCCATTGTTTATGAGCCTCATTACTTATATGGAAAACGGGAGTAAGATTTTCTCTGTTTCATTAAAGTTGTCAGGAGAGTAAAATGAACATGTTTTCTTCCTTCCTCATACTTTTCTTTCTCATTTGGTTCTTTAAATGGAGACTCAGTAAAAGAAAAAAAAAGCTGAATATGTCATTTGTTTTTGTGTAACAGTGTCAATCCTAAGCAAGTTAGTGTAAATGTAATTTACAGCTCCCATGACCTCCCATGAATATTGGGAGAATAGATACACATTACTGGTTTTATTAAAATACATAAGTCAAACAGATGGTAATCAAACATAAAAATCACCCTACTCTGTCTTCGAAAGGGTTATAAGTACAAGTAACAAACTTTGTTCTTTTATTTGCATTATAAATAAAATTTATGAGAAAAAATAGTTCAGAGGGGCTAATATTATATATGTTCATTTTTTGCTGTCCCAACTGGTAAAGCTTGTGAATGGGAGAAATCCCTGAGTGCAGAATTCAGGATGGAAGCAAAAACTAACAGAAAGGGAGCAGAAGTGAAAAATCCTTTCTGTTCTGGCAGTATAGCAGTGCGCATTATTGTCCATATCCACCACTGTTTCCCTGGAGAAGGAGATGGCCACCCACTCCAGACCCTTGCCTGGAAAAGTCCATGCGTGGAGGAGTCTGGGTTGGCTACAGTCCATGGGGACTGAGCGACTTCACTTTCACTTTCACTTTTCACCATTGTTTAGGGCAGAATTGAAGTAGGCTAGATATCACAGTGACCTGGACCTCATTTAAACCCTTCTCTTCATTCTTTGTGCAAACACATGAGTGCCTCCCTCCTTTATGAAGTAATGCCTGATTAAATCTCCCCGTATTTTTTTCAGCCTCAGGAGGATCTTGTGTCCCAATTAAGGATTATCACAGAAAACAATTCACTCTGCAATGACAGAATGTCTTTCCTGAACAGACACATTTATTATAATACTTAATAGAAGTCCTCACGGGCAAGGACCAACACACTTGGTCTTTGTGTGACCAAGGTGTGGTGTGGTGCTGAGTATATAGTAATGTTGGAAAGGATAACAACCAGCATTCCTGGATGCTTAAAATTGCCAGACACACTTAACACGGATTAACTCATTTGGTCTTCACAACACCTCTATGAGGTAGGTGTTACTCTAATTTCCATTTTGTAGATGAAGAAACCAAGAAAACATACCATTGAGTGACTCATTTGAGGGAGACCAGAGAGTGGAGGTCAGAATTAAACCTACACAGTGTGGCTCAGAACCCATGTTCTTGGTTATAGTATTGTTTCTGGTTGGGTTCTCTGGAGGCAGATGGGGAGATAAGAGTTCAGGGCCCCTGTGAGAAAGCAAGATGGGGGGAGGGAGAACTCAATTTGGGCAGAGCTGGTGAAGAGTGCTGGAATATATTGCTCATTATAGTTGATCTGACCTGGGCTGGGCTGGCTGGACCTCTATATTTCTGCCTTGCTGGTCTCCAGATAGGGCTTCTCTGGGGAAGGCAGGACCACAGGCAAAGCAGCTCCTTCCAGCTAATGCACTCTGATGTTGCTGGCACCTCCACAGCTGGTCAGAAAGTCCTTCCTTGAAGGCAATCTGGATGACCCATATCCATGCCAGCTATGAATACTAGTTTGCCTCTCGGCAAAAACATAATAAACATTTGCTAAACTAACACAATTTTCATTAATTATAATAACTGTAATAATGGCTGTCACTTCTTAATCGGTAATTACATACCATATAAAGATGGTTATAATTTATTAAGCCATTAATCATCAGCAGAGTACATTGAAGTTAATACTGTATTACATAACCTTATTTTACTAATGATGAAATAGAGATCTACCAATGCTAAATAGCTTGACCAGTGTGATGTAATTAGCTAGTGGGAGAGCTAGGTTCTCTTACATGTCCTTCGGACACTGGAGTCCATACCCCTACCCTCTGCGTTAGTGTGTGTGTGTATATATATATATATATATATATATATATATATATATATATTCCCAACTTGATTGCTGTGAGCTTCTCTACAGCAGATGCCATGGCTCTTTCAGTTGTGTGACTCTCAGCCTGACACACAGAATACATTGAATATACATTTGTTGAATGAATAAGCTGGTCTTCCATAAGAAATCGTGATCTTTATGGAAACTGGAAAAATAATTTAAATATTAATTTAATTACTCTAATTAGAAGCAACTGAGTTTTTAATAAGACATAGTAAAACCATAAATCTTTGCTTATTTAACAAGTCTTGTCAAGGCTGAGAGTTGTTAGCAGAAACAATGGGAAGAACACACACATGAAACATGCATAAGGGGCTGGCGTGTTGGGTAAATCACTCAGAACGAGTAAGAGGCCACACACTGTCAGGGCAAGAGCACTGGCCTAGAATGAGAAGGTTTTCATTGCAGGCATTTCACTCATGTGCAGTTTGTCGTTGACAAGTTGCTTCAATACTTCCGTCTGAAATGAGGAAACTGTAGAAGATGATACTTGAGTTTCATTTGATGTTTCTGTTAAAAGAAAGAAAGAAAAGCAAGCCCTGACATTCTGTGAAGGAACAGAGAGCGGACTGGTTGGCTGGTAGATACAGTAGGAAGATTTTGGCTGACTATGATAAAGGACAGAGAAAGTATTTCTCCTCAACTACAAGTGCTCAGGCAGAAGCTGACTATAGTCAAGGGTGCTCTGGGTGGGCCCTCTATGTGGGGCCAAAGGCTGGATGAGCTGACTACAAAGGTCAACCAAACCTAAGAGCTTGAAAACATAAAAGGCAAGAATTAAATCAGATTTTACAGAAGTGTGAGAAAGAAGAGTGATAAACTGTACTGAACAATGCCTAGAATATAGTAGCTGCTCAGGGAACATTTGTTGAATAAATGAATATTCAAATCCAGTTAATAATGATCATTGCTTCAAATCATTGTTAAATATAATTGATACATACAGTCCTGGATAGTTTGAGATTAAAATGAGAACATCAATGTGAAGGTGTTTGGCAAATTTTTAATGTTATTGTTTGGGTTCCCTAAGAAAAAGAACCCAGTAATAAGAAAAGAGTGAATAAAAATTGAGTACATGTAATTGGTCCTAAGTAGGTGGTGGTCATGGCAACCGTTTCTACTAAAGAATGAGGATTTTCCTGAGGATAAAGGGGCTCGGGCAGAGGAAAGAGTATTTCAAAAGGACTGAATGGGACACAGCTGAGTATTCTCTGGGAAGCAAAATTATTTTTGCTTGCTACTGGGAAAAGGAATTGAATGAAGCTAGAAATGCCTGATCATGAAGGTCTTATGAGCCAGACATGAGGTGTTTGGACAAGTTTAAATATATTGAACAAATGCACAGCATCTCTAAAACTACGTACGGAAACAACAAAGTTTAACTCAATAAAAGACAAAGAGAGTGAAAGATCCCAACGATGAAAGTCCCCTGAAGAACAAAAGCTCAGGCATGAAGATGCAGAAAAAAATCTAATCCTAAAAGAAATGTGCATTTTTCTTCTTTTTTCCCCTTTTTTCTTTTCCTTTGTTCTTTCTCTTCCTCCCTTCCTCCTACCCTCCTCCCAAACTCTGTGTCTCTTTCTTTCTTTCAACAACATCAAACATATGTGAGGGGCTACAGGTGATCGATTTTAACCTGACCCTCTACTTCCTCTTGGAGATTTCTTGCCAGTTAATGCCTTTGCAATTTGTATGACAGAAGCGCTTGTAGTTAAAGCTGAAGTTCAGAGGCAGGTTGATGTGCATGTAGTGCATGCCAAAATAAACATCTCAGACAGGATCTCAGATGATTTTTAGGGGTTATGCTTGAATGACAAGGACCACTGACAATCAGTAGCACTTTATTGATAAAATTCCCATCCCAGTGCTGAAACATTGAGCTCCTTACAGTTTTCAAGCTGCCATGCTGGTTCATACTTCTGTGCTTTTGCATATACCCCTCCCTTTGGATCAAATGCCCCACAAATTCCGCCAGCCCCTCTTCACTGCCCACCTGCCCCACCCAGCTAGATAGCAACAACATTATATTTTATCTAGCTTAAGTTCTCCATAGCACCCTGTACTTATCTTAGTGTTGTCCTGAGCCCAGTGCATCTCAATCTTCAACATGCATAGGAATACCTTAGAACCTTGTGAAAGTGCTGCTGCTGCCTTAATAGGTCTGAGTGGGGAATAAGAATCAGCATTTTTAAAAAAATCTCTCAGATGGTGATGCTGCTGCTGGTCCATGGACCACACTTGGAATGACAAGATCTTAGCTCATCCTATTGCAATAATCAGTTTATTTGTCCTTTGAGGTTACTGAGACCAAGACATTTTAAAAATTTTTATTTTTATTGAGGTATAGCTGATTTACAATGTTGAGTTAATTTCTGCTGTACAGAAAAGTGAATCAGTTACACACGTAAATGCATCCTTTTTATATTATTTTCCATTATGGTTTATCCCAAGACACTGAATACAGTTCCCTAGGCTATACAGAGAAGCCTGGTGTGCTGTAGTCCATGAGGTCACAAAGAGCTGGACACAACTGAGCAAGAGCAACAACCATGCTATATAGTAGGACCTTGTTGTTTATTCATTCTATACATTGTAGTTTGCATCTACTAACCCCAGCTCCCAACCCTTCCTCCCTCACCCCTCTCTCCTTTTGTAGCCACAAGTTTGATCTCCATGAGACCAAGGGCTTTTTGGATTGCTATTGCCCAATAGTCTGGCACAGAATAAAATACTCAGTAATCTTCTGATGAATGAATGTATTAAGCACCATCTCATCAGTTCATTAAAACAACCTGAATTACTAGAACAATTATTAGTCTTTTTCTAAGGAGGAGGTGAATACTGTGATATGTCATATAATGAACTAAAATGTTCCCAGTCAGAGAGTGATGAAACCAGAGCTCCAGGAAAGTTCTGATAACTCCAAGCTTTGTGCGCTTTTCATTCCACCATTTGCTTTCCAAAACCCAGACTGCAATGTGGGTTAGGTCTGACTAGTGGAGAACTTTAAATTAAAAAAAAAAAATTAATAGAATGCAACTATTCCTAATGCTGTGTTTAAGAGATTGGAATTTTACAATCTTAGTCTTAGAGAACACAGACAATATAGAGTTGCAGGAAATCCTTGGTCTTGAGAGATTTGGACCACACTCCAAACTTTGACGTTCTACACCATTCTCACAGCTGAACAAATATGACATATATAATTGTCAAGCCCACCACTGATTTTATGAATTAATTCCTGGGATTTATGGTGTTTTGCACTCTCTTTTCAAAGCACCTCACAACCGTTAATTATTTAAGCCGCCTTACACCCCTCAGAGGAAGGACAGGGATATTATTCTGCCCTGGGCCTAGGGGGAGAAGGAGGTCAAGAGAGGTGGAATACCAGTGGTTACCAAAGCCAAGGGGAGAAGAGATCAGATTGCACCTGAGTGAACTCAGAGGGCTTTATTATGGAGGAAATCCTGCTGGCAAGACCGGACAAGACTTCTCTTGTGGGTTTTTGAATCAGCGATGAGAGAGCAAAGGCAACTTTTGTCACTTAACAACGATAATAGCTATCACTTATTGAGTACTTACTGTGTAGTAGGTAGTGTGCTATGCCTTTACATTGCTTCATTTAATTTCACAAAGGAGATGTAAATTGGATAATGATGACAATGCATTGAGAATTCATGCCATGCAGGTATTTAACATGTCTTGCCTTTTTAGATCCTCACAGCAACCTCAGAAAGTATGTGATTCCTATATGACAGAAGGGAATTAAAAAATCATAATCACTTTGTCATTGTTGTTCAGTTGCCAAGTGAGGTCCAACTCTTTGCGACCCCATGGACTACAGTATGCCAGGCTTCCTCTCCTTCACTATCTCCTGGAGTTTGCTCAGATTCATGTCCATTGATTCAGTGATGCTATCTAACCACCTCATCCTCCGCTGCCCTTTTCTCCTTTTGCTTCAGTATTTCACAACATCAGGGTCTTTTCCAATGAGTTGGCTCTTTGCATCAGGTGATGAAAGTATTATGTAACAAAACTGAGATTCGAATCTAAGACTTATCTGCCTCCAGAGTTTAGGCTCTCTCCATTTAGTTCTACTGGCATATCATTGCATCCCTCAGAACCTCAGTTTCCCCAGTTGTAAAATGGGACTAATAATAGCTACATAATGAGGTGTAATGAGAATTCTTGATGATAATATCCCTCGTAATTCATAGAGATGTTTTAGCAAGATCATGAGCTTTCAGGCAACAAAGTCCTAAGTCTGAATAGCATCTTAATATTTAAGAACTGTAATATCTTACATTAGTTTTCTGAACCTCAACTTCCTAATTTGTAAAATGGGATGATAATATCTACCTTACAGATTTCAGTGGAGATTAAATGAAAGGATGTTTGTGAAATGCCTACTTCAGGGGCTTGGCACATAGAGGTGTTTACTACAATTGGTTTTCTCCCTTTTCCCCTCCTGTATCCCACTTTCTTCCTGTTAAACTATCTCTCAATGAATAACACCATTGTCTTCTCAAATGTTAAGTAGAATCTTAGAGTTCTTTTATAGACATTCTTATTCTTGTCATTCACATTTAACAACTATCAATCATATTCAATACATTGTATCAAGAATAGAAATTTTTCATCCAGCACTTTCTATAGTCCCATTCTGATGTCAAGTCCCTCCTACTTGTGAGTCTAATTCTTAGTGGCTTATGGTCTAGGAATCCCTGTCGCTTATTTTCTGTGAACCTGGAGGAGGAGGGCTGCTAGACTCTTAAGCCAGGTTCTCAGTATTTTATTGGGGAGTTGTCTTTTATACTCGTTCAAATGAAAAAAGAAAGAACATGTACTTGAGATGCATCATTCTAAGTGTGTATGTTAGTAATAAATACTGTTAGATTGATACAATAGACTCTAACTTTAATTCTCATTCTCTTACTATTAACAGAGTGGCTTTGGGGTTCCACAAGACCAGAGAGTGTGAAATTTTGTCCACCTGTCACTGCTGCAAGTTGTCCAGAAACTTCTAAAACTTGCTTTGTGATTGCCGAAGGAAATGTTGGCCTCATTGCCAGTTTTCAGGTTCTGTTCTCTAAGCCATGACAACCTAGAATTTTTCTCCCTGCAGCATCTGCACCTGACAAGGTGAGCTGAACCCCGTGGTAAGCTGACTGATACATCTGGTGGCTGTTGATGAGACCCTGGGCTGGGAAATGATTAAATTTTTCTCCCCCAAATACTGAAATGTTCCAGGTGAATAGTCCCCATGAGAGTTTTGATTAAGTGATTAAGATCAAGGAAAACCCTTTCACATACTTTGACTTAGAAAAAAATATTGGAGAACTGGGCTTCACTTTTATTCGGAATATCTTTCTGTTCTAAGCAAGTTTTATTCCCATTTCTTCACCATTTAAAAGTAATAACATAGTAATAACTGTGATATTGTTGGCTAAAGTTATACCAGAAACTATTAGAAGCACTTTAAATACATTAATCCATATAATCTTCACAATTAGTCTATGAGGCACACAAAAGTGTTATTATCCTATTATTGATATTCTGATTCTGATGATTGATATTCTGATTTTGAGATTAGGCCACTTTGCATGGATATTTAGAGTTTATGATGGATGTTCTCATGTATGATCATTTTATCACAAGAATCTGCTGGAGTAGTCAAGGGATAATATTATTCCTTCATCATTGGGAGGTTGTGGGATATAACAGCTGAGAGCATGCACTTTGACCTCAGAATTATATGGGTTTGAATTGTGGTTCTGAAATCTGAGCCTAAGTTACTTCATCAGCCAAATGTGTGTTGAAATGTCATGTCATGGGACTTTCATGAGGATTAAATGACTTATTGTAAACAAAGCACATCACACTGCATTGAATAAATATTGACAATTGTTAGCTAGTTTTCCTTCCTTACATTATATATATTTTTATTAATATAAAATTAATTGTATTAATGATCAATAAATAAAATTAATAGTGATTAATAGTATTGCATTTTATTAACATAAAATTGATGATTAATAGTGATATGTTATTCAATTTATATATTATTTTTATATATACTATATATAAAACTTTTCTTTAATCCCTAGTGCCCTGCATTCAGGTGATGGCATGGAAGATAGATTTGAGCTCTATTTGAAAGGATTAGTTGTATAGTTCAACAAATATTTACTTATTTTTATTATTTTTTAACTTTTTATTTTATTTTAAAATTAACTTATTTATTTTAATTGGAGGCTAATTACTTTACAATATTGTGGTGGTTTTTGCCATACATCAACATGAAACAGCCATGGGTGTACACGTGTCCCCCCATCCTGAACCCCCTCCCACCTCCGTCCCCACTCTTGGAGTATGGCTGGTGAACAATGTTGGGATAGTTTCAGGTGTATAGCAGAGAGACTTAGTCATACATACACATGCATCCATTCTGCCCCAAACTCTCCTCCGATCCAGGCTGCCACATACATAAATAATAATATTGAGCACCTCTTCTGAGCTGTCTATTGTGCTAGGAAGGCACTGGGGATACAAAAGTGATGAAGTACGATCCTTTCCTCCAAGTAACACATAGACCTTGAAGAACAGAAGGGAGAGAACATACAACACATTGAGAACCCGCTCTGTGCCAAGCGCTGCACTTTGTACAGATGATCTCACCTGTGGTCTCATTTGAGATGAGGAGATGGAGGACCAAGGAGAGAGAGGGAGAGAGAGATTGACTTACTTTTTCTAGATCATTGCTGTAGAATGACCCATTAATGATCCATTAACAGTAGAATTTTCCAGTAATGAATATATTTCATCTGTGCTTTCCAGTATGGTAGCAACTAGACTACTGGTAATTTGACATGTAGCCAGTGCAACTAAGAAACTAAATATTAAGTTTTATGTCATCTTAGTTAGTTTGCATTTAAATAGTGCCCAGGAACTGGTTGGTACTTCATGGGACAATGCAGCTTTAGGAGATAACACAGCTAGCAAGTGGCAGACTTTGAATTTGAGCCTTGGTCTGTGTGAATCTGAGCCCTAGTTTGGGCTTCCCTGAGGCTTTCCTGGTGGCTCAGATGGTGAAGAATTTGCCTACAATGCAGGAGATGCAGGTTCGATCCCTGGGTCAGGAAGATCCCCTGGAGAAGGTAATGAACACTCACTCCAGTATTCTTGCCTGGAGAAGTTTCAAAGACAGAGGAGCCTGGTGGGCTGCAGTACCTGGAGTCGCAAATACCTGAACAGGACAGAGGAACTAACATTTTCAATTTTCACGTTTTGTGTGATTACAAAGCCAGGCTTCTTTCCATTGTGTGAATAGACACAAAGGGGCTTCTTTGTTCTTTTATAGTCTATTCTCTCACTTGAGCGTGAAAGGGGCCCCTCCCTCTTCCCCCACTGGCACAGGAAGACCAGCCCTGCTGGTGGAAGGCGGCCTGGAGAACACCAGCCCATACTTCCTCTTCTCAGAGAGCTGGAGCAGGGGGTGTGGACACTCATCCTTCTACACTAAAGCCCTGATGGTCAGCGCTAAAACTCATCCTTCCACGCTGAGTGGGATTCCCTTTATTGCAGTTGTAATTCTTGTAGAATTCTAGTGTTACTATTATAGCTGGAAGGCCAACTAGAGCCCCAGGTAAGGAGGACTCTTGAAATCTTTTAGTGAGAAAATAGGAAAAACACTGCTCATTATTAGGGTGAGGCCTTATAATAATATCGTGGGCCAAAGGATTTCAAGTTTTCTTGTTTCCATGTGCAGGATTTCAAAAGCCACATCACCAAGAAAGTGCTTGTTGCCAACTTGAATATATGGATCTGATGACTCAGTTCTTCCCATGGTCCAGGCTGACACAAAGGCTTTAAAATTCTAAAGAGTAGCATTTCTTCTTTGGCCTCTATTATTGCTGTTATTGTTAATATTAAGAAAGCAGTTAGTTTCTATAGGAAAGACTAGATGGGGCAGATTTTAGAGGCAGGGAGATGCATTACCACACAGGCAGAGAATTTGTATGTGAGAGGAGTTATCAATATTTATTGAATGAATAAATAAATCATCCTGTCCAGAAATAAAAAAGCAATATTTATTGTTTCATAACAACTTGGATTATGGGATGAGGCCTGGGGTGGGAGATGGAGATTATATTCCAGGCAGAAGGAAGGCTGAAGGACTAGCATATGCAAAGGCCCTGGAGTTAAAGGGGGCTTGCATTTGGGAAAAACTGATGTATTAGATTAGTGAGTTTGGAGCTTAGGGAGAAGGGGCATGAGGTGATAAAATGTTGAGGAGAGGTCAGATTTGCAAGTCAATTTAGACTACATTAGGGTTTTGGTCTGTAACTCAAGAGCAACAGGAAGAATTTGAAGGGGTTTTAGTAAAGAAGTAGCATCGCTATATTTGTGCTTTTTAAGAGATGTCACTATTGCTGTGTGAGAAACAAACTGGAGGGTGGACTCAAAGAAATTATCTGTAGCTAATGATAGTAGTCCAGGTGAGAGGTTAATCATACTCAGGGTAAAGGATTCCACTCAGGTGGAAAGAAGTGGGCGAATTTGAGAAGTAAAGAGAAAAACAGTTAGGACTTCATGATGATGTGAATGAGGGGATTTGATGAAGAGAGAAATCAAAGCTCATGGTGGGTTCAGGATCATGGCAACTCCTTAAGTTTTAATCATCTCAAGAATGGAAATAATGCGTGTAAAAATGCTATGTAATGTGCTATTTCATTATACATGGAATAGAATGTTTTAATTATTATCTATGCTGTTTTTATACCCAGGATTGAACTCTATACCAATAAGTAATGATCACAGAATCTGTTTCCTAAGAAGATGGTGAGGTCCTTGAGGTCAGAAACTCGATGTCTATGATTGCGTGTCTCTAGTTAGTGTGCTCGGAGAAGGCAATGGCACCCCACTCCAGTACTCTTGCCTGGAAAATCCCATGGATGGAGAAGCCTGGTAGGCTGCAGTCCACTGGGTGGCTAAGAGTCAAACATGACTGAGCAACTTCACTTTCACTCTTCACTTTCATGCACTGGAGAAGGAAATGGCAACCCACTCCAGTGTTCTTGCCTGGAGAATCCCAGGGACGGGGGAGCCTGGTGGGCTGCCGTCTATGGGGTCGCACAGAGTTGAACATGACTGAAGCGACTTAGCAGATTGTGTGCTATTGCGCCCATTACACGCTCATTAGTTTTGCCCTCTATGTTGGTCCTTGACCATCTTGCCTTAAGATACATTCCTCATCCTTCCCTGCTTGTACTTATGTTGCAGGGGGGCTGGCCCTGAGGTCTGTTTCCCAGGCTCCTATGCCAATCACCTAACTTCTGCCTGGGTTTCCCCAATGAGATGTACTGGCGAGAGATTGGAGAGTGGGGAGAAAGGAAAAGCCAGAGTGTTCCCCTTCTCAATGTATGCCTTTTCTCGCAGACTGTGGCTTTATCTCTTCCATGACCCCCAGCTCATGATGATTCCAACTTTAGTCAACTGACCTTGGCTCTTGGACACCTTGCTTTGTCCTTCCAGTTTATAGATGGTAGCAACTAACATGTGGAGTGCCCCCTGGTCATCCATGTAGCTTCTCACTCTTTTTATCTTCTGTGTAACCAATTCCTTATATTAGATTCCTTCTATTTTAGACACTTGGAGTAGTTTTTGTTTAACAGGTTAGATTCAGAGTGATATATAAACACACACAGACCAACTTTCATTAATGATCAGATAGTCTTTGCAACAGAGAAATATTTTCACATAAATAAACTTTGAAACTTTAAAACACATAATAGAAAAGAAAATATCCTGTCAATATAAGCACACTTCAGAATCATCAACAAACTTAGAATGGTCTTCATTGTGATTTAGCAATAACAAAATTAATTGTACTTTTTTCAACTTTATTTTTTCAGCTGACTGAGCTTCAGAGCTGAGATAAATATTGTCACTTAGTGTTCTTTAAATAGTTTTTGGCTAGTTTTAATTTGAAGAAAGAACATTCTTCAGTAGAGACAGGACAGGAATTACCAAAAAATAATATAAACAAGTAACATACTTTGGAAAAACTTACCATTATGTCATAGTATTACATACTATTTTGGCAAATTTATGGATAATTTTAATTTTTTTTTCAGTTTCACTTGGTAATGGTTTGACACAAAACAGTGATATCATTGGCAATGATTCTGTTATGCTGTTTAAAAATTTATTTGGAGTCTTCTCTGTATTTCTTACAATAGACTTTTTTCCAAGATATTATTAGTTGATTTATTGATGTACTTATTGGTTTATGAAAAACATTTATGAAATAACCACTTTAATTTCTTTAAAAAAAACTCAAAATATTTAGATGTAGAATAGTCCTTTGAAGGACCTTCTTTGAACACTATTGAAGCTGTCAATCTATTGAAAAATAATTTATTCAGATGAAATTCACACAATAGAATTAACCATTTTTTTAAGAAACAGAAGCTTTTTATATTATCATTTTTCCAGTTTTTGGCCCTTCCATGTGGCGTGCAAGATCTTAGTTCCCTGCATGTGTCCTCAGTCACTACAGTCCTGTCTGATTTTGTGACCCAATGTACCATAGCCCTCCAGGCTTCTGTGTCCTTGGGATCCTCCAGGCAAGAATACTGGTTGCCATGCCTTTCTTCAGGGGATCTTCCTTACCCAGAAATCTTACCTCATCTCCTGCATTGCAGGCAGACTCTTTACCCCTGAGCCACTGGGGAAGCCCCTTAGTTCCCTGACTAGGGGTCACACCTGTGCCCCCTGCAGCGGAAGCACAGAATCTTAACCACTGGACTGCCAGGGAAGTCCCTAGAATTAACCATTTTAAGGTGAACAATTTAGTGGCATTTAGTATAGTCACAACGTTGAGAATAACCACCTTTATCTATTTCCAAAACATTCCGTCACTCCAAGTAAAACCTCTTACACCTTAAGTGGTTTTCCCCATTCACCCTTCCCTGTCCCCTCCTCAACCCCAAGCAGCCACCAAGCTTCATTCTCTCTATATAAATGTATTTATTCTGGGTATTTCTCATGAGTGGAATAATACAATACGTGATGTTTTAGATTTTTTTTTTTTCACATAGCATGGTGTTTTCAAGTTTCATTCATGTCATAGCATATATCAATATCTCTTTTTTTTCATAGCTGAATAACATTCTATCTGCATCTCAGTTCAGTTCAGTTCAGTTGCTCAGTCATGTCTGACTCTGTGATCCCATGGATTGCAGCATGCCAGGCTTCCCTGTCCTTCATCAACTCCCAGAGCTTACTAAAACTCATGTCCATCGAGTCAGTGATGCCATCCAACCATCTCATCCTCTGTCATCCCCTTCTCCTCCTGTCTTCAATCTTTCCCAGCATCAGGGTCTTTTCCACTGAGTCAGTCTTCACATCAGGTGGCCAAAGTATTGGAGTTTCAGCTTCAGAATGAGTCCTTCCAATGAATATTCAGGAATTATTTCCTTTAGAATTCACTGGTTGTATCTCCTTGCAGTTCAAGAGACTCTCAAGAGTCTTCTCCAACACCACAGTTCAAAAGCATCAATCCTTCAGTGCTCTGCTTTCTTTATAGTCCAACTCTCACATCTATACATGAGTACTGGAAAAACCATAGCCTTGACTAGACAGACCTTTGTTGGCAAAATAATGTCTCTGCTTTTTAATATGCTCTCTAGGTTGATCATAGCTTTTCTTCCAAGGAGCAAGTGTCATTTAATTTCATGGCTGCAGTCACCATGTGAAGTGATTTTGGAGTCCCCCAAAATAATGTCTCTCACTATTTCCATTGTTTCCCCGTCTATTTGCCATGAAGTGATGGGATCAGATATGACCTTAGTTTTCTGAATGTTGAGCTTTAAGCCAATTTTTTCACTCTCCTCTTTCACTTTCATCAAGAGGCTCTTTAGTTCTTCACTTTCTGCCATAAGGATGGCGTCATCTGCGTATTTGAGGTTATGGATATTTCTCTTGGCAATCTTGATTCCAGCTTGTGCTTCATCCAGCCCAGCATTTCTCATGATGTACTTTGCATATAAGTTAAATAAACAGGGTGACGATATACAGCCTTGACATACTCCTTTCCCAATTTGGAACCAGTCTGTTGTTCCATGTCCACTTCTAACTGTTGCTTCTTGACTTGCATACAGATTTCTCAGGAGGCAAGGAAGGTGGTCTGTTATTCCCCTCCCTTTAAGATTTTCCACAGTCTGTTGAATCTATGTACTACAATTGGTTTATCCTTTAATCTATTGATGGATGTTTGAACTATTTCCATCTTTTGGCTCCTGTGGGTAATACTGCTATGAGCATATGTGTACAGGTACTTGCTTGTGTATCTGTTTTTAATTCTTTTGGATATGGTAATTCTTATATGGTAATTTTATGTTTAACTGTTTGCTGCTGCTGCTGCTGCTGCTGCTAAGTCGCTTCAGTTGTGTCTGACTCTGTGCAACCCCAGAGACGGCAGCCCACCAGGCTTCCCCATCCCTGGGATTCTCAAGGCAAGAACACTGGAGTGGGTTGCCATTTCCTTCTCTAATGCATGAAAGTGAAAAGTGAAAGTGAAGCTGCTCAGCTGTGTCCGACTCTCAGCGACCCCATGGACTGCAGAACATCAGGCTCCTCCGACCATGGGATTTTCCAGGCAAGAGTACTGGAGTGGGGTGCCATTGCTTAACTGTTTGAGGGTATATTAAACTGTTTTCCACAGAAGCTTAACCATTTTACATTCCCAATAGCAATATACAAGTGTTCTGAGTTGTCCACATTTTCCCCAACAGTTGTTATCTTCCATTGTTACATTAAAAAAAAATAACCATTCTAGTGGGTGTGAAATGATACTTTATTATGGTTTTAATTTGCATTTTTCTACTGACTAATAATGTTGAGCATCTTTTCATGTGCTTGTTGGCCATTTGTGTATCTTCTTTGATAAAATGTGTATTCAAATCTTTAGCCCCCCTTTTTTTTAATCTCTATAGTTTAAATCATGGGAATTTTTAAATATTGTGACTACTTGACTCTTATCAGATACGTGATTTGCAAATATTTTTCCCATTCTGTGGTTTGCTTAGTCACTTTCTTGATAATATCCTTTGATATACAAATGGTTTTTAACTTTGAAATTATCCAGTTTTTTATTATCTCTTGTTACTCATGCTTTTGATATCATATCTTAGAATTCATTGCCAAATCCAACATCATGAAGACCAATATTTTTTTAATGTTTGTACTTTTTTGTATGCCTTTTAGATAATGTACAGTTTGATAGACATATAGGTATATATACATGTGTGTATATATATATGCACACACATGTGTTAATATTTGACACACGTCCATTTACAAAGCATTTTAAAATTTGTTGATTGATTTTGATCCTTTTAGCAATGCTGTGAAGTAGAAGAGACAATAGTGGTATGTTTCTTTTAAAGATTAAAAAATGCTGAACTTTAAAGGGGAACACTGTCTGCAAAGTCTCACGGGTAGTAAATAGTAGATACAAGATACACATTCCACATATCTTACCCCACTCATGTCTTTGTCCCATTCCACCACCTTGCTCCATAAAATGCCATGTGACCCAGAGAAGGGAGGGGAGTGTTTGTGGTATTCCTGAATGCACAGGGCTTTATTAAAGTGCTTCTGTGTGCATCACCACAAAGTTCTTATACCATCCTAGAGGCCGAGTTTGATGTTCTGACTTTAAAATGAAGAAAGCGAGGCTCAGAGAGGCAACCAGAAAACCAATGACAGAGCCTTTGTTCAACTCCAGATCAGCTTGACTCCTTGTGGTAATTTAGCACAAGGAAAGCCCGGGGCAGGGGACTGTTTCAAAGATATATAATAATAGAATCAAACCAAAAAGTGGAAAATGACATCGGTTACTTTGTGTGTCCTCAGTTGCCTAGGTGTAGTGAAAGCTGAGCATCTGTTTCTTACTCTTACACCTCATATGCTTAAATGATAAGCCCTGATTTTTTCCCCCTTTTTAATCACCCCTTCAACTATCATCCTTGACAGTGTGAAACATTCCACCACAGGGATGTGGAATCATTTTTCCAAAGTTTCAGCCTCCAGACCTGACTAACCAGGCCTGTGGTACAGCTGTCCTAGTGACCCAGGATGCTCATCTGGGATTTAACACATTGTACCTCCCACAATGCCCTCTCCCCTTTCTGCCCTTGGCACACATACAGGAAATTAAGGACTAAGGAAAATTCACTTCTGACCTTTAATTCACTCTTTAATAAAGGCATTCAGAATCACTTACATGCTTCAGGCCAGACATAAGAGAGAGCCAACTTAATGGCCCTTGCAAGGAAAACCCACCCATCCTCATGCATTCACATTTTTTAATTGTGTCAACCCTCAAAGGCAATTGCTAGTCCTATGTATGTTCATGTGAGGACTTTGCCCAGTGCTCATAAATATTGACTGTGCTCAATCAATGCAATCAGTGTTAGATGTTCCTTTTTTTTAGTCAAATTATAATTGGCTTACAATATTATATTAGTTTCAGGTACAACATGGTATTCAATATTTATATACATTATGGAATCATCACCAGAATAAGTTTAATCACCATCTCTCACCATGCAAATTTATTACAATATTATTAACTACATTCCCTATGCTATACATTACATCCCTGTTATTTGTTTATTTTATAACTGGAACTTTGTACTTCATTCTGTTCCACTATTTTGTTGACGTTCACTCCCACCTCTGGAAATCACCATTTTGTTTCCTCTATGAGTCTGTTTCTCTTTTACATCTATTTGTTCTGTGTTTTATATTTCACTATATAAGTGAAATCATACAGTATTTGCCTAACTTATTTCACTTAGCATAGTACACTCTGGGTCTATCCAAGTTGCTGCAAACAGCAAGATTTCATTCTTTTTTATGACCAAGTAATATCCCATTGCATATATGTAGATAAGTGTTTATTATTTTATCCATTCGTCTATTGATGAATATTTAGGTTGTCTCCAATCTTGGCTATTATAAATTGTGGTGTAATAAATATTGAGGTTCACATGTACTTTTGAAAGTGCTTTCATTTTCTTTGAATAAATACATTGAAGTAGAATTGCTGGATGATATGATAGCAAACACCCTCTTCCAACAATGCAAGAGAAGACTCTACACATGGACATCACCAGATGGTCAACACCGAAATCAGATTGATTATATTCTTTGCAGCCAAAGATGGAGACGCTCTATACAGTCAGCAAAAACAAGACTGGGAGCTCATTGTGGCTCAGAATGAACTCCTTATTGCCAAATTCAGACTAAAATTGAAGAAAGTAGGGAAAACCACTAGACCATTCAGGTATGACCTAAATCAAATCCCTTATGATTATACAGTGGAAGTGAGAAATAGATTTAAGGGCCTAGATCTGATGGATAGAGTGCCTGATGAACTATGGACTGAGGTTCGTGGCATTGTACAGGAGACAGGGATCAAGACCATCCTCACGGAAAAGAAATGCAAAAAAGCAAAATGGCTGTCTGGGGAGGGCTTACAAATAGTTGTGAAAAGAAGAGAAGCAAAAAGCAAAGGAGAAAAGGAAAGATATAAGCATCTGAATGCAGAGTTCCAACAAATAGCAAGAAGAGATAAGAAAGCCTTCCTCAGAGATCAATGCAAAGAAATAGAGGAAAACAACAGAATGGGAAAGACTAGAGATCTCTTCAAGAAAATTAGAGATACCAAGGGAACACTTCATGCAAAGATGGGCTCGATAAAGGACAGAAATGGTCTGGACCTAACAGAAGCAGAAGATATTAAGAAGAAGTGGCAAGAATACATAGAATAACCTTACAAAAAAGATCTTCACAACCAAGATAACCACAAGGGTGTGATCACTCACCTAGAGCCAGACATCCTGGAATACGAACTCAAGCGGGCCTTAGGAAGCATCACTATGAACAAAGCTAGTGGAGGTGATGGAATTCCAGTGGAGCTATTTCAAATCCTGAAAGATGATGCTGTGAAAGTGCTGCATTCGGTATGCCAGCAAATATGGAAAACTGAGCAGTGACCACAGGACTGGAAAAGGTCAGTTTTCATTCTAATCCCAAAGAAAGGCAATGCCAAAGAATGCTCAAACCACTGCACAATTGCACTCATCTCACACGCTAGTAAAGTAATGCTCAAAATTCTCCAAGCCAGACTTCAGCAATGTGAACCGTGAACTTCCAGATGTTCAAGCTGGTTTTAGAAAAGGCAGAGGAACCAGAAATCAAATTGCCAACATCACCTGGATCATCAAAAAGCAAGAGAGTTCCAGAAAAAAACATCTATTTCTGCTTTATCGACTATGCCAAAGCCTTTGACTGTGTGGATCACAATAAACTGTGGAAAATTCTGAAAGAGATGAGAATACCTGACCACCTGACCTGCCTCTTGAGAAACTTATATGCAGGTCAGGAAGCAACAGCTAGAACTGGACATGGAACAACAGACTGGTTCCAAATAGGAAAAGGAGTACATCAAGGCTGTATATTGTCATCCTACTTATTTAACTTACATGCAGAGTACATCATGAGAAACACTGGGCTGGAAGAAGCACAAGCTAGAATCAAGATTGCTGGGAAACAGCAATAACCTTAGATATGCAGATGATACCACCCTTATGGCAGAAAGTGAAGAGGAACTAAAAAGCTTCTTGATGAAAGTGAAAGAGGAGAGTGAAAAAGTTGGCTTAAAGCTCAACATTCAGAAAACGAAGATCATGGCATCTGATCCCATCACTTCATGATGAATAGATGGGGAAAGAGTGGAAACCGTGGTTGACTTTATTTTTTTGGGCTCCAAAATCACTGCAGATGGTGACTGTAGCCATGAAATTAAAAGACACTTACTCCTTGGAAGAAAAGTTATGACCAACCTAGATAGCATATTGAAAAGCAGAGACATTACTTTGCCAACAAAGGTCCGTCTAGTCATGTATGGATGTGAGAGTTGGACTGTGAAGAAAGCTGAGCGCTGAAGAATGGATGTTTTTGAACTGTGGTGTTGGAGAAGACTCTTGAGAGTCCCTTGGACTGCAAGGAGATCCAACCAGTCCATTCTAAAGGAGATCAGTCTTTGGAAGGAATGATGCTAAAGCTGAAACTCCAATACTTTGGCCACCTCATGTGAAAAGTTGACTCATTGGAAAAGACTGATGCCAGGAGGGATTGAGGGCAGGAGGAGAAGGGGATGACAGAGCATGAGATGGGTGGACTGACAAGTTCACTGACTCGATGGACTTGAATTTGAGTGTACTCCGGGAGTTGTTGACAGACAGGGAGGCTTGGTGTGCTGCAATTCATGAGGTTGTAAAGAATCAGACACAACTGAGTGACTTAACTGAGCTGAACTTATGATACTTCTGTTCTTAGCTTTTAAAATTTATTATTAAATTATTACAATTTATTAAATCTTAATACTGCTTCTCATAAGGGTTGATAAACTTACATTCCCAACAGTAGTGCAGAAGGGTTCCCTTTTTCCACACCCTTGCTAATACATTATTTCTTGTCTTTTGGTTAATATTCATTCTGACAGGTGTAAGGTGATGGCTCATGTGGTTTTCAGTTGTGTTTCTCTGATGGTTAGTGATGATTAGCATTTTTTCATGTGCCTATTGACTCTCTGTATAATTTGGAAGAGAAAATTAGATTCAGATCCTCTGCTCACATTTTAATAGGGTTGTTTGGTTTTGATTGATATTGAGTTGTAAGAGTTCTATATGTATTTTAAATATTAACTATTAGACTTACTGTTTGAAATTATCTTTTTATTCACTCAGTTGCCTTTTCATTTTGTTAATGGTTTCCTTTGCTGTATTAAAGGTTTTCAGTTTGACATAGTCCCATTTGTTTATTTCATTTATGTTGTCCTTGTAGAAGGACAGATATCCAAAAATTATTGCTAAAATTGATGCCAAAGAGTGTATTGCCTATATGGTTTTTTCTAGAAGTTTAATGATTTCAGATCTTAGTTTTAAGTCTTCAATATATTTTGAGTTTCTTGTGTACATGTCATAAGAAAGTGGTCTAGCTTCATTCTTTTGCAAGTATTTGTCCAGTTTTCCCTACACCATTTATTGACGATACTGTTTTTCTCTAATTTATATTCTTGTCTTCATTGCCATAGGTTAATTGGCAGTATAAACGTGGGTTTATTTATGAGCTTTCTGTTCTGTTCCATTAATCTGTGTGTCTGTGCCAGTTCCATTCTGTTTGAATTACTATAGCTTTGTAGTATAATTTTAAATCAGGAAATGTGGTACCCTTAGCTTTGTTCTTTCTCAAGATTGCTTTGCCTATTCAGGGTCTTTCGCGGTTTCATACAGATTTTACATTTATTTATTCTGTTTCTGTGAAAAATGCCATGGGTATTTTGATAAGGATTGAATTTGTAGGTTGTTTTGGGTGGTATGGACATTTTAACAATATTCATTAACATGGTACATCTTTGCATTTATTTATGCTGTTCTCAATTTTTTCATCAATGTCATATAATTTTCAGAGTATAGGTCTTTTACCTCCTGGTTAGATTTATTCCTAGGTATTTTATTCTTTTTGATGCAATTGTAAATCAGATTGATTTATTAATTTCTCTTTCTGATAGTTCATTATTAGTGTATGTAAATATAATACAGTTCTGTGTATTAATTTTGTAAATTCACTGAATTCATTTATTAGTTCTAATAGTTATTGTGATGGATTCTTTAGGGTTTTCTATGTATAGTATCACACAATCTGCAAATAGTGACAGTTTTACTACTTTCTTTCTAATTTGGATGCCTTTTATTTGTTTTTCTTGCCTGATTGATAAGCTTGGACTTTCAGTTCTTTGTTGAATAGAAGTGGTATGAGTGGGCATCCTTGTCTTATTTCTTATCTGAGAGGGAAAGCTTTTTAACTTTTCACCACTGAGGATAATGTTTGCTGTAGGTATATCATATATGGCCTTTATATGTTGAGGTATGTTTCCTCTATACCCATATTGTTGAGTTATTTTTAAATTATAAATGGATATTGTATTTAGTCAAATGGTTTTACTGCATCTATTTAGATGATCATATGTTGAATGTTAGTTGCTCTTGAAAAGCAAATGATGGTACTCTTATCATACACAGCAAAATTAATTAACAGATAGAAGCGTCCAAATTTTATGTTTTTCCCTATCAATTTTTCTTAAAACGTTGGTAATTTTAATGTGATAATATATATTAGAATTACATTTTGGTTATTTAAGAAACACATTGAAACTGACTTAAGAAAACAAAAGGGAAGTTAATTGGCTCATTTACCTGACATGGCTGGGCTTGTAATATCTTTAGCAACTTACCTCATTCCTTATCTCAGCCTGCTTTTCTCTTACTGGCTTAATTCTCAAGCAAATTCTCTTGGCAACAAGATAATATTTTCATATCCTTAGGCATATATTTTGCTAGTTTGAAAATATCAGCTGGAAGACAGAGATGGTGTACCAATAATCTAACTCAGATCCAGGGACTGCCTGTTACATGCCCATATCTGGGCCAATAACAGTGTCCAGGATGCTATTGTATTATCATTTGTTGGTAGATGACACTGTCATCCTTGGATCCAGGAGTGAGGAATTCTATGAATAGACAGGAATGGAGTAAGGGGGTTCCTAAAAGAAAATTGGGATGGCATGTGCAGATGTTAAGGGAAAAGGGAATAAGTAGGCAAAGCTACAAATGCTCAGCACAATCTAATAGAGTAAATAATAATTTAGGAATTATAAATTTGCTGTATGAAATAACAAGTTTGATTTCTTGGTGTTAAGCAAAATTATTTTTAAGCCTTTTCTAATTGAAACATATCGTGAATTTCTAACTAGAATATACATTCAAACAGCTTCTTTTGATGCTCCCTTTATGTACATATGAGTAAGAGTTGTGGTTGCCTAAATTGATATTTTTACTCATTCCAATTCATTGTTTACTTTCCACCTTCTCTACTACACATTGACTGATGGCTTATTATGTACCAGACATTGTATCTTACATTGAAAATAGAATGTTAAGTAAGTAAACCATTTCCATTTTCATGGAGGTTTTAGCCTACAGGAGCTTACAAGCTACATTTAATTAACTTATAACTTGTGACTTATTAGAGTTATTGCACTAATGCAGTGAAGTTGTTATATTTTCAAAGAATAGATATGTAAATATATCCATTTTACATAAGAATTTAATGGTTAGCTGAATAGGTTGAATAATAATTGTTTGCTTTAATAGTATTGGGCATGTTACACTGATGGTCACTTTTATACTTAAAATCATTCTGTAGTGCTTTTTTACAGATTAAGTGAGAGAAATTGGTCCACTGTCCCACAGCAAGAGGATGAGAGAGCTGGGTGTTCAAACAGGTTTGACTTTGAAGCTTTTCAAGGACATCAAGACTATATTGGATGATCTATGACTTCTTAAGTCACGAGCATGAGTCACACCTAGAAATAGATACACATATACAGTATATTTATAATAGCCATTGGAAAAAATTCTCAAGAACTTCTGGGAAAGCTGTGATGACAATATCATTAGTCGGATCCTGTGCCCTTTACAGATTCTCTATACCTTCCTCAAGTCTCCCATTCATGTTTTCTTCACTCCTAGGGCATTATAAATATAGCAAAAGGACTTTTATGTGTGTGTTTACTTGTGGTTGTAATAGGGGGCTGATGGAAGGCTGCTGGCCCCAGAAGCTGTGAGCAAGTTATTGGTAAGGGATTTGTGGCCTACAGGGAGAGTCCACGGCAAGCGCGAGCAGTGCTGCCCAGATGGAAAGGCATTGGACAAGAAGTCCTATGATCTGGCTTTGAGTCCTATCTCTATCACATAGGAATTGCAGTTAGGTAACACTTCAGATTATATTTCTATTTCTGAAAGTAAGAATCTACTTCCTGATGTTTCATACCTCCCAGGTGTTTTGTGAGAATCAAATAAAACAATACCTGTGAAAATTGCTTTACGCAATGTAGAGAGTTGTAAGACTTTATTTTGTGTATCACTGCTCTATCTGCCTCTGCTTGTCCTCTCCCACACATATGCCTTGTGATTTCCAGCATCACAGAGGAAGCATAGCTCGTGCATAGTATAAACACATCTTTGCTTCCATTTTCTGCTTTTTGAATTATTCTTATCCAGCAACGATTTCCTCAAGAGGCTTCTATATTCTAGATACTGTAGTAGGTGCTAGAGATAAGGGGAGAAGCATGAATTGGGGAAAGAGTATGAAGTTTGGACTTGGACAGGGTGTGAACTCTGACTTTTTCGGTTGCACTATTTTGAATAGTCAACTAACCTAAGAATTACATTTCCTCATTTTATTTTATTAGTATTTATTTGGCTGGCATTGGGTCTTAGTTGTGGCATGTGAGATCTTCATGGTAGAGCGTGGGCTTCTCTAATTGTGATGGACGGGCTTCTTTGTAGTTGTGGCATATGAGCTTATTAGTTGCCCTGCAGCATGTGGAATCTTAGCTCCTCAGCCAGGTATCCAACCCACATCCACTGTATTGGAAGGCAGATTCTTTACTGCTGGACTACTAGGCGAGTCCTACATTTCCTCATTTTAAAACAGGAATCATAATCATGATTTACAGAGGCTTTTCTGAGTGCTGGAGGGAATATGTTTCCTAAGGCCCCCTTGACTTCACACTCCAGGATGTCCGGCTCTAGGTTAGTGACCACCCAATTGTGGTTATCTGAGTCATTAAGACTTTTTAAAAATTTTATTTATTTTTTATTGAAGGATAATTGCTTTACAGAATTTTTCTATTTTCTGCCAAACCTTATGTAGTTCTTCTCTTTATTCTTGCCACTGCTTCTTAATTGCTTCTGTTAGGTCCTTGCTGTTTCTGTGCTTTATTGTGCCCATATGTTCATGAATTGTTCCCTTGATAACTCTAGCTTTCTTGAAGAGATCTTTAGTCTTTCCCATTTATTTGCATTGCTCACTTAAGAATGCTTTCTTGTCCCTCCTTACTAGTCTCTGGAACTCTGCATTCAGTTGGGTATCAGTTCAGTTCAGTTCAGTTCAGTTCAGTCGCTCAGTCATGTCCTACTCTTTGCAGCCCCATGGACTGCAGCACGCCAGACGTCCCTGTCTACCACCAACTCCTAGAACTTGCTCAAACTCATGTCCATTGAGTCGGTGATGCCATCCAACCATCTCATCCTCTGTCATCCTCTTCTCCTCCTGCCCTCAATCCTTCTCAGCATCAGGGTCTTTTCCAGTGAGTCAGATCTTCACATCAGGTAGCCAATATATTAGAGTTTCAGCTTTAAGATCTGTCCTTCCAATGAATATTCAGGACTTATTTCCTTTACGATGGACTGGTTGGATCTCCTTGCTGTCCAAGGGATTCTCAAGAGTCTTCTCCAGAACCACAGTTCAAAAACATCAATTCTTTGGTGCTCAGCTTTCTTTATAGTCCAACTCTCACATCCACGCATGACTACTGGAAAAACCATAGCTTTGACTAGACGGACCTTTTATTGGCAAAGTAACGTCTCTGCTTTTTAATATGCTGTCTAGGTTGGTCATAATTTTTCCTCCAAGGAGCAAGCATCCTTTAATTTCATAGCTACAGTAACCATCTGCAGTGATTTTGGAACTCCCCAAACTAAATTCTCTCATTTGTGTCAATGACCTTAGAAGGCTGATGTAACATTCATCTCCTTTCCTTAGCCATTCTACTATTTTGAATGTTACTATGAACATTAACGTTTTTCCATAGTCATTTAATATGTTTTCATTTTAAAAGTTAAATTTTTGTTTTGCAAAATGAAAAGAATTCTGAAGACTGGTTACACAATACTTAGTATATTGTACACTTAAGATGGGTAGGATGACACATTTTATATGTACTTTTCCACTGTTAAAAATTTTTTTTTTACATCTTTAAAATTAATTAATTAATTATTTTCCATGTCATTATTGATATTTTACTTTTAGAGTTTTTTAAAATTTATCTTTAATTGGAGGGTAATTACAATATTGTGGTTTATTCCATATAACAACATGAATCAGCCATAGGTATACATATGTCCTCTGCTTCCTGAACCTCCCTCCCACCTTCCTCCCCATCTCACTCCTATAGGTTGTCACAGAGCACTGGCTTTGGGTTTCCTGCATTATACAGCAAATTCCCACTGGCTATCTATTTTACCATATGGTAATGTGTATGTTTCAATGCTTTTCTCTCCAATCATCCCACTCTCTCCTTCCCACACTGTGTTCAGAAGTCTGTCCTTTATGTCTGTGTCTCCCTTGCTGATCTGCAAATAGAATCATCAGTACCGTCTTTCTAGATCCTATGTATATGCATTAATACACGATAGTTGTCTTTTTCTTTCTGACTTCTGGCTTTCTCAGGTATATGCCTAATAGTGGGATTTCTGGATCATGTGGTAATTTTATTACTAGTTTGTTAAGGAACCTCCATACTATTCTCCATAGTGGCTGTACCATTTTACGATCCCACCAACAGGGCAAGAAGGTTCCCTTTTCTCTAAAACCTCTCCAGCACTTATTGTCTGTAGAATTTTTGATGATGGCCATTTTGATTGGTGTGAGATGACACCTCCTTGTAGTTCTGCTTTGCATTTCTCTAATAATGAGTGATGTTGAACATCTTTTCATGTGTTTATTAGCCATCTGTATGTCTTTGGAGAAATATCTACTGAGGTCTTCTGTTCACTTCTTGATTAGGTTGTTTATTTTCCTGGTATTGAGCTGAACACAGCTCATTCTATATTTTAGAGATTTTAATCCTTTGTCAGTTGTTTCATTCACTATTACTTTCTCCCATTCTGAGGACTGTCTTTTATAACCTTGCTTATAGTTTCCTTCATTGTACAGAAGCTTTTAAGTTTAATTAGGTCCTATTTGTTTATTTTTGCTTTTATTTCCATTACTCTAGGAGATGAGTCACAGAAGATCTTACTGTGATTTATGTCAAAGAGTGTTCTACCTATGTTTTTCTCTGAGTTTCAGTTTCTGGTCTTACATTTAGGTCTTTCATCCATTTTGAGCTTTTTTTTTTTTTTTTTTTTTGGTATATGCTATTAGGAAGTGTTCTAATTTCATTCTTTTACACGTAGCTGATCAGTTTCCCCAGCATCCCTTGTTGAAGAGACTGTCTTTTCTCCATTGTGTATTCTTTCCTCCTTTGTCTAAGATAAGGCTCAAGAGGATAGGAGTCTTATGTTTACTCGTGGCTGATTCATGCTGCTGTGTGGCAGAAACCAGCACAACACTGTAAAGCAATTGTCCTCCAACTACAAATAAATTTTAAACGTTTTAATTATAATTGCTTTACAATGATGTGTTGGTTTTTGCCATACAATGACATGAATCAGCCATGAGTAAACATGCGTTTCCTCCCTCTTGAACCTCCCTGCTACCCCAACCCCATCCCACCCCTCTAAGTTATCACAGAGCACTGGGTTGATCTCCTGTGTTACACAGCACCTCCGTATTCGGTATCTATTTTACATCTAGTAAAGCATATGTTTCACTGCTACTCTCAGTTCATCCCCACCCTCTTCCCCTGCCCCCTCGCTGGGTTCACAAGCCTGTTCTCTATGTCTGCATCTCCATTAGTGAAGTTGCTTAGTCATGTCTGACTCTTTGCGACCCCATGGACTGTAGCCTACAAGGTTCCTCGGTCCATGGGATTTTCCAGGCTAGAATACTGGAGTGGGTTGCCATTTCCTTCTCCAGGGGATCTTTCCTACCCAGGGATCAAACCCGGGTCTCCTGCATTGTAGGCAGATGCTTTATTGTCTGAGCTACTAGTACAGGCATCTCCATTGCTCCCCTGCAAATAAGTTCATCAGTACCATTTTTGTAGATTCCATATTATATGCATTAATATATGATATTTATTTTTCTTTTTCTGACTTACTTCACTCTGTATAACATCTCTAGGTTCATTCACCTCATTAGAACTAAATAAATGATCTTATAAAATAAGCCCATCTACTTTCCAATAAATCATGAGAGACAACATGTGATGAACTGAAAGGGTCCTTGGAATCCACCCCAAATTTCCATTATAAGGTTGGGGAAACTGAGATGCAGGCAGAGAGGGTACTTGCTTCTGATCACCCAATAGGTGAATAGTATAGCTATTACCTAACGCAAGATTTGAGCTTCTTGTTTTAGCCAAGTGCTTTATCCACCATAGATAAGGGGACATAGCTAAGGATTTCTGACTCAGGAAGTAGATATGAGAAAACCTACTTAAGTTGAAGAATATGACTGCTTTTGAAAGAAAAAAAAACTACTATATATATTGATAAACTATTAAATAGATAACCAAAAAGAACCTATTGTAACACAGGGAACTATACAATAACCTATAAGGGAAAAGAATCTGAAAAAAAAAAAAGATATATACGTATGTATAAATGAATCACTTTACTGTACATCTGAAACTAACACAACATGGTATATCAACTATATACTTCAATAAAAAAAGAAATGCATTTTCAAAGCCTCAAAAAAATGAATTATGGTTTGGCCCTTTTACTCTAGATAAGGTTCAAGGGGATAGGAGTCTTATGTTTACTAAGATAAGGTTCGAGGGGATAGGAGTCTTGGGAATAGGAGAAGACAACAACGTTTTCTTCAAGAACGAAATATGATTGAATAATTGAAAAAGACCCTGATGCTAAAAAAGATGGAAGACAAAAGGAGAAGGGAATGGCAGAGGAGGAGATGGTTAGATAATATGGCTGACTCAATGGGCATGAATTTGCACAAACTCCAGGAGGTAGTGGAGGACAGGGGAGCCTGATGTGCTGCAGTCCATGGGGTTGCAAAGAGTCAGACATGACTTAGCACTGAACAACAACAACATGTCTGGCTTGGAAAGATACCCCTGATGCACAGCTGCAGTGAGGTGTGTACATTCCGGATCTCGGGACCTGCCCAGAATTCTGTTTCTGCCATTCTCTAGCGCTGTGAACTTGGGTATGTGACTCTCTGGGAGACTGTTTTCTCAGCTGTAGACTAGGGGTAGTAACAGTACTTGCGGGAGACTGTTGTGAGGATTAAATGAGATCCTCATTTAAAGTGACTCACCCAGTGCCTGGCAACTAATAGAGGATCCATAAATGCCAGTAAGTATTTTGTATTATCAAATAAAGAGTAAGTTGAAGCAGAGTATACAGTATTTTATCTTTAAAAAGTTTATTTGGTTATTTTACAGTGACCCTGGAATTTCTTTAGTAATCAGGAAAAACAGTAAAGATGAAGAACAGGTCTGACTCACAGGGAGAGAGCCTGTCGTGAGGCACTGGGGTCTTTGGTGCAGCCACTGCTGAAGCTGTTATCAAACTCCCAGAGCTGATGGAAATCCTCCGACCTCTCTTCTGGGAAATGCACAGTTATAAATGTGTATTTACATAAACATGAATACACAAATGAGATCAAAGACTGCTTGATCCTTGAGGAGTGAGGTGAGCTCATTCCTGTAACTCTGAGTTACACAACGTCCTGAAGCTGTCTAGAGTTCTGGAGATGGTGGTCAGGAGACTGGACTCCAGCCCCAGCCCAGCTTCTCTGACATGGGCAGGTCAGTTTTCAAGCCTGTGTCCGTATCTATTCAACATACAGGCTCCTTAGGAGGCTTTAATAAGGTTAAGTACTTAGTAAAAAGAAAACAAATCCAAAGGGGATCCTATTACACACACTATCAGTTATGCTCAACAGAGTGTACCTCTGAAATATATTTCAGTTCTTTTCATTCTGTTAAAATGGTCCCTTTTGAATTCATTTCTCATTGCTTCTCTCTTGTCTATTATCATCTTAACTGGTCTTCCTGATTCTGATTTTTTTTTTTTTTTTAGTAAATTCTCTTCTCTTTCTGTCTCTCTTTTTGCCACCATGCATGACATGCAGAATCTTAATTCCCAGACCAGATATTGAACCTGTGCCCCGTCTGTGGAAGCATGGAATCTTAACTGCTGGACTGCCAGAGAAGTCCCTGGTCTTCCAGATTCTTTTGTGGTTTTTCTCTATCCTAACAATCAGTTCAGTTCAATTCAGTTCAGTCGCTCAGTCGTGTCCGACTCTTTGCAACCCATGAATCGCAGCACGCCAGGCCTCCCTGTCCATCACCAACTCCCGGAGTTCACTTGGAGTCATGTCCATCGAGTCAGTGATGCCATCCAGCCATTTCATCCTCTGTCGTCCCCTTCTCCTCCTGCCCCCAATCCCTCCCAGCATCAAAGTCTTTTCCAATGAGTCACGATAATCTTCCTTAAATACACTTTCTGCCATGATATTCCACCTGTGCATTTATCTATAGCTCCCCAATAACTGCTATTAGAAATGCTTGGCCATAGAAGATGAAGGAGAGCTTTTGTCAAGATACAGAGCCACCTGTTTTAACTGAACAGCACCAAAGAGAGCTGTGAACTTTATTTTTCTAGTCTTGTTATTGGGATGCCTGTCCTCTGGCCCCTAGAGGGGAGTTTGAGTGACCCACCCTGCTGGAAACAAAGGCTCTGGGTCTTCTCCCCTCCCCTGGGGTCCTACTCCTGGCTCCTAGCCCCAGTTTAGACCTGACAACAAGTGGTTTACATCATCTGACCAGCTGCTGAGCTCTTGGTCATGTTTTTGTACTTCTCCCTGGCTACTTCTGGTAAGTCTCCTTCTGACTGGTGGGTTGACACTCTCTGACCCTGTTCAGACTTCTTTATGAGAGGAAACTTTTTGTTCTTTCATTCTATACATGTCTTGAGTGCTAATGGAAACTAGGATTTGTGCTAGTTGAATATGGCCCCTGCCTTCATGGCACTTGGTGGTGGCGGTCGTTTGTTGCTAAGTTGTGTCCGACTCTTGTGACCCCATGGACTGTAGCCTGCCAGGCTCCTCTGTCCATAGGATTCTCCAGGCAAGAATACTGGAGTGGGTTGCCATTTCCTTCTCCAGGGGATCTTCCCGACCAAGGAATTGAACTCAGGTCTCCTGTATGGTAGGCAGATTCCTTACCAACTGAGCTATAACTTAATAAATAAAACAGCAATTGAAAAAGCTATTGTGAAAATGAAGACTATTACTAGATAGGAAGGGCAAGATGTTGTGGGATAACAATAGAAACCCTAATTTAGATGGAGATGTCAGGAAAAACCACTTGAGAAAATGACATCGAGCTGCAATTTCAAGATGAATTGGAGTCAAATGCCAATTGGGATCAGCATGTGGGGAGAAATGGAGTTTCGCAATATTTAAAAGGGACCCCTGCCTTACTTCTTCCACTCACCTGGCTCAGATAGCCTAGATCATCCCCTAGAATGTTAGTGGGTACCAAGTTGCAGATGGAAATCTGGGCTGGCTGGAAGCAAAAGTGTGAACACTAAATCATCATATTCCATCTCTGCCATCATGGGCTGTGGGACATTTGGTGAGTTACTTATCCTATCTGTTCCACATAGTTCCACATCTGGGAAACACAAATGATACTCCTTCAAGGTCATTGTGAATGATTAATGAACACGAAAGCAGTTTAGGAGCTGACAGCAATGTGAATGAGAAGGAGGAAGTTGGTCTTAGGGCATCTGACCCAGCCCTGAGATGGAACAGGAACAGAAAATGTTGACCCTATCAGGAGTCAGTCCTTTTAGTCTTGTATTATCTTGAAATTTCAGAATTTCCATATATGTTAAGGGTACATGTGCCCTCTATATTTTATTTAAAGGGATAAGAGTAGTTTTTTTTTATAATTTCTACATGGCTAAATTGTCCCAAAGGAGACAGCCCTCTCCATAAACGATATCACTGGAATTTGAGTTGCCTGGCCAAATTTACAGAGGCATTGGAAACCCGTGCCTCTGTAAATCTCTGGGGCTGGATAGCTATGTCCTATCCTAGTACGGTATGATGACATGGGTGGATTGTTAATGCTACCCTTTGACAGCAAAAGCCCACAACTTTAATCATACCTGACAGCCAGTGATAGGTTAGCAGAGAACATCTGGCTTGGTCTCTAAAGAAATCACTCTGCTTTTGGAGGAACAAAGCTATATTTACTGATTATAATCTGGAGCCAAGAGTGCCAAGCATCACAAGGGCTCTGGAATGACTGAACTTCTGAGAGATACCAGGCATTAGCAGTATGATGAAATGGCAAAGGCGCTAGTCAGTCCCATAGTCCCTGATCCCTGGATGCCCACTTGTTACTTTTTGGGAACATTTATGTCAGTAAGACCCGCACCCATGGTGTCCTTTAGCTGGCTAATCGCTTGTCACAGTTTGAGATACAATTGCTCTTCTAACTGCTAGTGATCAAAGCTGGAGTGGGGATTCCAGCTGTTGAGTGGGACCTTGGCAATAGAGAATATTGGGGGTGACTGCTCCCCCTGCAGCTTGATTGCTTCAGAGCTGTATCTGATTAGATGTGCTGCAAGGGTTAAATGCATCCTATAAGCAATGCACCAAGATGGTGCCTGATAGAAGGTGAATGTCCTGTATATGCTTTACTTCGTAGTTATTTGTTAGCAACCATCACCCATGGACACGGGAATAGGGTCTAAACTCACCAAAGAACAAAAGGCTTTAGAAAAAACAGCGCATCCCTTTTCCTTAGGTTTCCCACAGCGTTTCTCAGAACCTCTTTGGACTGACCACCAGGGCTATTTTCCTAGTTACAAAGGTCAAATCACAAGAGGAGACAAGAGCAGTGAAGACACGCCATCCTTGGAATCTGAAATGGCAGATGTCCAAATGCCCAGTTTAGGGTGTGTGTGTGTGTGTGTGTGTGTGTGTGTGTGTGTGTGTTATGTGTGTGTGAGTGTACTAAGCATTTGAGATGGAATTTTCAGATCCATCTCCAAAGGCCATTCTGGCTGTGAGTTCTATGTTTGATACCATTAGTGTTACACAAGTTCAGAGAAAAGAGAGATTAACAGTGAGGAGGACAATCTATAGTCCTCCAACCAGTTCAGAATCAGTTTCCATGTGGTGCTTGCTATATTACATAATTTAACTTCAAAACTATCCTCTGAGACACAGATGTATACTGCTTTTTTTTTTTTTTTAATCAATGGGAACACTGAGGCCAGGAGATGAATAGTTATCCAAGGTCATATAACTAGTAAGTGATAGGGCCTGGTGTGGATAGTAAGTGATAGACATTGACTGGTGATTCAAAGTCAACCTGTACCTGAGAAAGTGAAGAGCTCAGGGGAATGGGACTGTATAAAGGGGGCTACAACCAGAGGAGGTAGGAAAAAGTTGAGAGTTAGGTTGAGAGTTGGTGTGAGACCCTGGAGATCCCAGCAGAGGTCTTAAGGGAATAACATTCTTCAAAGCCCTCTTATTTTGGCCTTCTCGGAAGTCTAAGGGGGAAGAATAGGAAAATGAGCTCCCAGAAACGGATCATTCCAAATCTGTATTTAGCATCAATGGGTTGATGCAAGTGAAGAATATTTGTGATTAAATTCCCTTGGGTGTCACTTTCCAAGGACAAGTTTTAGATTCTATATCGGACAAGAGTTTAGACTTTTTTTTTTTTAATTGTTACGACCGGACTTTGATTGCTATCTGCAAGGGAAACAGACAGTGGAAACTATTTCATCAGGACTGATGGGAAAAACACATTTTCACAGTGCCCTGAATAGCAATGCCTGATGTTTGAAGTCATTATCATAATAAAGGGTAAGCTGGGAGGAGGAAAAGGCACTACAAATGACTTTAAAGGGAGACAGAGCAGAGAAAAAGATAATCAGGAAAGTCAGATTGTGTGTTGATTGTTGGTGAGAAATTTCCAATGAAGTTTAATCTTCTTCAATAGACTGTCAGCCTTATTTTATTTGTTCATCTGTGCTATGTTAGCGCTAAGTTCATAGCCTGGCACTCAGGAAGTGTTGAGAAAGTGTGTAATGAATGAAGAAATGATTAAATGAATTAACGAATAAAAATAAAGAAAAGAATCCATGAGGTATTCAGTCCATCAGGCGGCCCTGGCAAGTCCTGAATACGCTGTATCCAACAGATGTCTAATAAAAATTTTGTGCAAATGGAGTAGGTTTCTGGTTTCAAACTAACTGACAGTTAATTCCAGGATTTGCCACTTAAACTATACTACCATCCAGTCCTCGTTGCTGTCTTTCATCCCTCAGATCATCCCAGAAGACTTTATTCAATGTAGAGCTATTCAAATATTAGACCTGGTCTAGTAATCTAGTGATTTTATCAGCTAGAGAGCAAGGCTAACCGAGGAGTGTTTGATTTTTCTGAATTTCTGATAACCACATTTCCTTTTGTTTTGGGTCATTGCAAAACATATTCTAGACTTCTTTCATCAAACTGTCCAATTTTGTGTGAGTTCTTAGTGATAATAGTGCTATTTGTAAAAACACTTGACTTTTCAACACTAAGGAACTATTATTGTTGGTATGGAACTGAGTCGCCACTTAGTTGAAACTCTCATTTCCCAGGAGGGGATACCCAGACCCCACAGAGTTTGCAGCAGAGCTGGTACTGCCATCTCGTGCCCTTTGTCCCATCTTGGGTGCGCTTTGCCCATCTATTGGCCAAACCCATTCTCCTCTTCCTAAGGAAAGAGGCTAGGGGATATGTGAATTGGAACTTTTCATGTCAATCTGTTATTACAACACCACCCTCTGATGAGTTAAGTGCAAATGAATCAGAACCAGATGGGTAAATTTTCCTGAAAACAACGTGATTAAAAAGTAGAGGAAGAGAGAAAATTTTGGCAAAATTCTATGATATGTGGCTACATCAGATGGACAGCACTTTGCCCTGCTTTCAGCTCCTCCCATAATTACCACCTGGAGAAAATGACATGTCAGAGCTTCCAGGGGGAAACAGAGTAGTCAGAGGCAGGGATGTTACCCACAGTCCTATAACTAGCAAGGCTGTCTTCAGCCCTCCTTTTTTCAGAGGTCATTCTTGGCAGGCAAATGAGGTTTAGATGAAAAAAAGCAATCATAAGGAATTAATTCTGGAGAAAAATCTAGGCTTAGATTTTTAACACGGATTTCTCTTGGACTGCTGTGAGATTCACATTTTCAGATTTGACTAAATTCTCTTGAGTACTTATTAAGTATAAGATTTTGTGGTAGGCACTCTTGTGGTTCTTTTCTCACCTTGTCAGGCCAGTGAAGTTGTGAGGTGGCAAGATCAAGAACAGATGAGTGATATCAGGCTCAGAGAAATGAAGTGACTTGTTCAAGGTCACACAGCTAGGCAGAAAGAGAACTGTACTGTCCACTAGCTTTGTGTGTTCATCCAAATTTAAATGAGTTAATTCTAACTAAAATTGAAAAATGAGTTGTTCAGCTGCACTAGCCACATTTCAAGTACTCTATTACTGCACATGGCTAGTGGCTACCAAACTGGAAAGCACAGATATAGAATATTTCCATCATCACAGAAAGTGCTACTATAGAAAAACTGCTATGGTGCTGGCTTTCAACTAAAATCTTTATGACACAGTTCTGTGCTCCTTCCATTATATCAACCTGAGTTCTCTCATGTAATACAAGCATCCAAAATGGAAGACAGTTTCTCTTAAGCACAACTAGAAGCTTTTCCTCCTCATCCTGGATGAAGTATACACTGAGACTCAGGCTGTTTCTTTATTAAGTTTGTTGTATGTGGCCAGTGTGAAACAGCTATGGGCCAGGAGTCAGATGGTTAGTCAGATGGTTGTACTGTGTCCCTGTTAAACTCATTCACATTTCAGAGGCATCCTTGGACAGCCCAAGGCTGTTGCTATAGGATGTGCTAACATGCAGCGAAGATAGGAAGGGAATCAGCACCATGGAGTGGAAAGATGGTGCAAATCGGGTTGGAAAAACTGCAGTCTGAATTCCATAGCCATGTGGGCTTGAGCAGTTATGAAGAGGGTGGTGTCAGATGCCTTAAGTATAGATGTAAGACACTTTTCATAGTAGGTGTCCATAAAAGTAGCCCCTGTAGCCAGTCGCATCCTCCTCTTTCTGTTTCTCCCCCAAGCCCTTTCCTGGTGGGAGTTACCACCAATCCATAGCTGTCAAAGAACACTCTTTGACTTCAAGGCTTTTCTCCCATTTTCAAGACTGGTTATCAGAAAAACTACAGATAATTGTTTTTTATAATATATATGAATTAAAGCAACCGTCCCAGGATGTATCTTCCCTTTTGTAAGGTGTTATTTAATCTTATAAAAGCAGGTATTTCTATTTTAATCCTTACACTAGGATAGGTTTGAAAATGACTTGAGATTTACTTGGAATAGATGCAGACAAAACCAGTGAATTTTAATCCTGGAGGATTTCTCTCCACTCTTACTTGTGTGTTTATATATCACTATCACATTCATTCTGTAAAGTATTTGCAGCAGCTTACTCAATGTGGCTATACTAAAATGGTCAAGCAGAAATTTAACATATTTAATATTCAGAACCTGGGAAAACATAAATTAGAATAGACTTTTACATTTCAGATTATAATATAATCTAGAAAACATTTCTATTCTAATTATAGTATAGATTAGAATATAATCTAGAAATGTAGATCATAGGAAAATTTACTGCGTTGAAATGATGACATTTTATAGTTTACATAATTAACCAGTACTGCAGTAACTAGTCAATAATATAATGTTTATACCTTATGTTTGGCTAACACTAACACTTTACAGAATGATTCACAGAAACCCGCCACATAAGGGAGGTTTTGTGACTATTTCTTGAGCGACGTGAGGAAAACGAATCTCCAAGAGGTAAATTATTTGTGAAGGTCAACCCAGCCACTTAGTGGCAGAGTCAGGATTCAAGCTCTGTGTCCCCTGGCTCTAATTCACTGCTCTTTAGAGTGATGACAGCTCATGTTTATTCAACATTTAAATTATAAAAGGCTCTTTATTTCTGTAATACTTCTATCAAGCCTCCCAACAATCCTGCAAGGTGGGCATCATTACCCCATATTACAGGTGAGAAGTGACTCACGCAACATAGCATAGCTTATATGGGAAACAATAAGTACTTAAGTTCTGATAGTTTCACTTTAAGTCCAGTGGTTTGCTTTTTTTTCCCCCACCACAGCCCAGGCCTTTCACCCTGTTCCCAAAGGAGCAAAAGTAAAAATAAAAAGTAAAATACAATATTTCCAAATCAGGATGTTACATATCCATGGGTGATCTGGTGGGTAACAGTTCCATTTCCCAATAACAGAAAAAGAAACACAAGGGAAGTCCCCACTGATTGGTAACTCTTGCAGACCCTTGGAACCAATGTTCTGGTATTTTGTTTAATTAAAGGGCATTTAGGTTCTGAATGTCACTTCAGGGCTGATTCAAGGATAAGCCTTGAATAAGCCTTGAATATTCAAGGATAAGCTTTTCCATATACCAAGCCTTGTCTTGGTAAATGGAAAATGTGAAAGGATTCAAGAAACACTCATGGCTCATGGCCAGCTCAAGGTTGCTCAGTGACTGCATCAAATCAGCTCTTCCCAACTGGTCGTCTCTTAAAGACGCTGTTGGGGTGGGATGTGCTAATGCGCCTGTGCATATGTGTCTGTGCATGTTTTATGTGTGTCTCTGTGTGTCTAGGGTGATTTTTTCCAATGTGTGTTGTGCTTTTTATGATCACAAATAAAAGACTTCACCATAATAAGACTGGGGGTGACTATTTTTGGGGAGCTGAGGAGAGAGGTGAAATTTAAAGGAGGCAGGAAATAGAACTGTGTAGATCTTATTGTCCTCCTTTAACAGCATTTAGCTCTGTTTTTGGAGAAGGAAATGGCAACCCACTCCAGTATTCTTGCCTGGAGAATGCCATGGACAGAGGATCCTGGTAGGCTACAGTCCATGGGGGTCACAGAATTGGACACGACTGAGTGGCTAAACACACACGCACAACTCTGTTTTCATGGAGTAGCAATAAAGAGGCTCATAAACATAAACCATTTCTCACTATTACTCGGCTAGGAGAGAAAGTTTCATTGTTATTCTTCCTTGGAGCTCACGTGGCTATGCCAATATGGACTCCATCTTGCCTCATGGATTCAGTACTTCAATGAAATTATCTGAATATTGGCTGAATTTATAATGATGGTCCCACCTATTTACAAAGAGATTCAGTTTATAAAACATCGGTCTGTGTTATCCCGCCTGCTATGTTATATCCAGTATAATCCCATGAAGTACCCAGTGCAGATTATTATTCCCATTTTCCTAAGGAGAACACTGAAGCTCAGAGAAGTTAAGTGACTTACTAAAATCATAGGCAATACCAGGCCTAGAAAGGAAGAGAGGGCGTTAATATTTGTTGATAATCAATTTGTGCTTCTTGTGCTGAAAGAGTAGCCAAATCTCAGAGAAGGGTCATAATTGGCCTAGTCACTCAATTTAGGCTCCACCAGCAACTTGGGGTGGAGAAGGCAATGGCACCCCACTCCAGTACTCTTGCCTGGAAAATCCCATGGATGGAAGAGCCTGGTAGGCTGCAGTCCATGGGGTCGATAAGAGTCGGACACAACTGAGCGACTTCCTTTTCACTTTTCACTTTCATGCATTGGAGAAGGAAATGGCAACCCACTCCAGTGTTCTTGCCTGGAGAATCCCAGGGACAGGGGAGCCTGGCGGGCTGCCGTCTATGGGGTTGCACAGAGTCGGACACTTCTGAGGCGACTTAGCAGCAGCAGCAACCTGGGGAGTCGGAATCAGAAACTGAGACTGCCTGTCTTTGAAACTAGTGGTCCTTTCTATTACACCGCGGAATCTCTGTGTATAATAGCCAGCAGGCAAATTAAAAAAAAAAAAAAAAAGATGTTAGCATTGATTATCCCAAACCACTGACAAACCAAACATTATGCAAATCAGGACCCACCATGTGAATAATAACTCACATGTGTAAGGCACTTTCAGAAGCACTCTGTGTAGATCTTTCTTTAACCCTCACAGCAGTCCTGTGAGCTAGATATTCTTATTATTCCCATTGTGCAAATGAGGAAGTAAAGGCTCGGGGAGGTGAGGAGATTGAAGGTCACACAGCTAGTGGGTAGCAGAGCTGCAATTCCAACACAGATCTGATTGGAAAAGATTGCCCCCTGTTCTTGTTAACCTGTGCTCCATACAGGCTAATTCTTCTGGCACCTGGGTCATTTTATGGTCACATGTCTTAAACTGAACCTACTCCATCCCATTATTATTACCTACAGCACAAAACTCAAATTGCTTAGCTTGAAGTTGAAGATTCCCCAGGCTTTCTGAATTTGTTTCCCACTACCTCTTGACACACTCACGCCCCAGTCACGTTTCAGTGGATGCTTTTCCCTGACACATCCCATTGCTCTCCAATCTTTCCATTGTGTGAAGAATGGAGTTGTCATTCTGCCTCCCCTTTGAGGATCTTTCTCTCTTTCATGGACTATCTGCTGCTGCTGCTGCTGCTGCTGCTGCTAAGTCGCTTCAGTCATGAAATGCCATCAATTCCAAGTACTCCTCCAAGAACCCTGATTAATTGACTGTAATGTCCCCACGGTGCTCCCCTATGACTTAGAGCATCCTTATCTTGCCTTCCTCTCCCTCCCCAGATCCCACCTAGAGTGCCCTGGCAGGGTCTAATGCACCGCTTCATCCTCAGCATGGACCAGTGTCTGACTCATGCTGGGCATAGTAGATTAGGAATGAACATTTTCTTTAGACATGCAAAAATTGACTTCTACTTTGAAATATACAAGTTGCTTTTTTTCATTCCTTTTGATGTAGGAGAACAACTCAGGGCTTTGGAACCAGGCAGGAGCGCGTGTGTGTGTTGTATCTCTTTGTGACACTATGGACTGTAGCCCACAAGGCTCTTCTGTCCAGGGGATTTTCCAGGGAAGAATACTGGAGTGTGTTGCCATTTCCTCCTCCAGGGAATCTTCCCGACCCAGGGATCAAACCCACATCTTTTGCATCTCCTGCATTGGCAGACAGATTCTTTACCACTGCACCACTGGGGAAGCCCTTGGAACCAGGCAGATCTGGCTTCACGTCCCAACATGCTTACTTCTCAGTTACAACCGTGGGCATTACTTAGACCTCCTGACCCTCAGCCCTTCCTTGTGTTGAAATAGTGGTAGTGGTGCCATTCTCACAGAAAGAGTGGCTGTTAGGATTGAACACAATGGAGAACAAAGCACTCAGGACGGCGGGGAGCACAGGCAGAGCTCAGGAAATGCTAGTCGCTAGGCGGGGGTGTTATTATCAGAGTCATTTATAAAATCTCTCAGCAACATGATCAGGTTTTCTTTGGATCTGAGTATGCCATCCTATTGTTTAATTCCTCACCTTGACCAATGCTCAACTCTTTTGCCATTTTCCACGTGTGTTTGTTTTTTCGTTGCTGGTATTATCTATTTATAATTGTGGTTTTGTAAACCATTTCTTAAAATGCTCCTGTCCTTTAAGAGATAGTATATAGAGGAGAGAACAGCAGGCAGAAGGGAGTAGGGGAGGATGGGAACAGGGCTGGAATCTATTTCTTGGCAAAGCCGCTCGGCCACTCTGGGACTTCTTCCCACATGTGCCAATTGAGGAGTTTTGGCAAAAGTGAGATCCCTTAGTGCTTAAATGCACTGTGTGCATAAACCCTCTGCTCTTCAATCCTGGGACAGTAGATGCTCTTCAGCAGAGAGAGGTACGTTAAAGGCATGTCTCCCTGAACACACACACCCCTCGCAAATGCCCAGAGGAAACCTGCAGTTCTGTCGTTTGAACATGTTGTTTTCCTTAACCAAGTGGTTGTTTGCAAATGTTTTCTGATTGTAACAGCAGTGAGGCCGCCTCTCCTGGAGGAGATTGAGCTCTTTCTTTTTGAAAGATACTGTTTACTGAAATAAATTCCACCTCCTCCTTTGTTTGGCTTTTCCTCTGTAAGCAATCAAAGCCAACTGGCTGAACCGGCAAGCTTGCTCAGTCCAACGTGGCATCTGGCTTTCTTTTCAAGTTGAAGTACAGGCTGCTTTGAGAGCCTCACATTTCTTTGCAAAGGCAATTAGTTTGGTAAGCACTGACCAAGAGTCTACCACACAGAAAGACCCATGGGAAACAGAGGAAAAGGTGGTCCTGCTGCTGGCTCAGGATGGTGGAGGATCAGGGCCAGGCAGGGAGAGCATCAGTGATCACCTAGTCCTATGTGCCCTAAGTATTTTCACACAATCCTTGTCCCATGAATAGTTCTCAGAAAAATGCTGGGTGGCAGATGAAATTGGAAAAAAGAAAAACGTAGCAGAGCTTCTAATCTGGATTCACAGTGGACTCGAGTATATGGAAGGTTCTGAGACTTGAAATTCGAAAAACTGTATTTAATTTTGTTTAATTGAATTTCCCAAGCTTATCTGACTAGGTGATATGTGTGTGTGTGTCTGTGTGTGTAAACACATGTGTGTGAAAAGTGTTAGTGTCTCAGTCATGTCTGACTATTTGCCCAGGTTATACTAATTCATGGCAGAAGCAACTTTGCACCAGGGTATTTTGACCTCAAAGCCCAGCCCTCTTGCCAGTAGTTGCCAGGTTGTACCTGCCAATTTGTTGGCCATTCAGGACAGGCTTATAAATGAGCCTGCAGCATCCAGCTCTTTTCTAAGAGTTTGATTGGGCCCTTATAGTATTTACCTCAGAGAGTTTTACATTTTTAAATAATTTATCAACATTTCAAAGTTAGGGGTTTTCCTATTAAAAGCCAAGGCTCTTGCTTTTCTTGAAAAACTAGAAGAGCTGGCAATATTTGACTAGAGTCTATCAGGGGACAGCAAGAGCGCAGTTGTTTCCTTGGATGAGGCTCTGGCTCTCCAGTTCACCACATTCCCACCCAGACCGGCTTCATTCACTGTGTCTCAGGTGTGGCTTTGCTGGCATTTGAGCTGGTTCAGAGGACACCCTGGTGAGGCAACCATTGCTCCTTGTACTCTCCCCCTCCTCTCTTCCAAGAGCCTACTTCAGTCTCTGAACATCTTTGACAGGTGAAACCCGAGCATGCCTGGCATATGTAAACCGCTGCACAGTAACAACAAAGTCAGTATATATTGAGTGTTTTTCTGGAACAACCTCTGTTTTTAGCATCCATCTAGGATTCCTTTATTTAATCTTCATAACAATAATCTTAGGAATTATTATGACCCTTTTCAAAAAATGTTTTTTTGCTGGAGTATAGTTGATTTACAATGTTGTGTTCATATGTACGGTGAATTGAGTCAATCATATACACTTTTTAGATTCTTTTTTCATGTAATGCTATTCATTTTTGAGATGAGAAAATTGGAGCATGGAATGATTAGCATAACTTGTTCAAAATGATACAAGTAGAAGAATCAGGGTTTAAATGGAGAGAATATGCTCTTCGCTACTATACTATATTTCAGAAAACATTGTTTTATAAGAGTGACATAATAGATTTTTTAAAAAAAATTTTATTTTGAACTAATATTAGACTTACAAAAGTTGAAAAAAAATACAAAAAAGATTTCCTTCTATTCTTCACCCTGCTCCCCTTATCATCTTAAATAACTTTAGCACAATTATCAAGTACAAGAAAGTAACACTGTTAACTAAGTTACAGACTTTTTCTCATTTCACCAAGTTTGACATAGGTGTTTGTCTGTGTTTGTTCCAAAGTCCTATTCATCATCTCACATGGTGTCTCTTGTTATTTCTGCTTTGTCTCTTCTAGTTTTTAACAGTTCTCCAGTTTTTCCTTGGCTTTTATGTCCCTGACACTTTTGAGGAATACTGATTAGCTATTTTGTAGAACATTCCTCAATCTGTGTATGTCTGATGTTTTCTCGTGATTGGAATAAGACATGTATTAGATTTTGGCAAGAATATGAAAAAATGATGTGTCCTTCCCAGTGTATCATATCAATGAGTTAAGGATGTTGATTGCCTTATTGCTGGTAATGCACCTTAATCACTAGGGTAAGTTGGCATCTGCTAAGTTTCTTTATTTTAAAGTTACTATTTTTCCCTTTTCAGTTGATAAGTTTTGGGGGCAAGATAACTTGAAATTATGTTAATCCCTTTTCTCTTCAAACTCTTGTGCACTAATTTTGGCATCTTTTAGTTGTTCTTATCTGCCACTATGTGCTTCTTTTGCTTACTTGCAAAATAAATAGACAATACTGGAAGATTATAGCACAAATCACTCTTTTAATGCCACATTGCCTTTTCATTTTATCATGGAGTTGATATATCTTAACTTCACATGCATGAATTTTGTGACTTTGAACAAGCACTGGCCATTCAGAATTTCAGTTTCCTTATTGTTAATAGGGACAGCAAAGTGGTGCTGTATAGATAGAAAATCATAAGAGTGGACTGACTGCTCCAGTCAGACTGGCTGGGCTAGATGCCTGAAGCTGTTCCTCATAAACTGTATGATTTTCTGTGGATCGTATAACCTGGCTATGCCTCACTTCTTCCTAGAGCCAATGGAAGATTAAATGAGATAATAGATGTCAAGTGCTCACTTAGCACAGTAATGGGCATTTGGAGAAGGAAATGGCAACCCACTCCAGTGTTCTTGCCTGGAGAACCCCAGGGGCAGGGGAGCCTGATGGGCTGCCATCTCTGGGGTCACCCAGAGTCGGACACGACTGAAGCGACTTAGCAGCAGCAGCAGGACATTTGGTAAGTGATCACTGCGTATTTGTTGAATATTTAACCATTTCACCATATTTGATATATTTAACCATTAAGCTTAGAAGTAACACTTGTTAAGGGTTGTAGAAGGTCTAAGACTTTCTTCAACCTCCAAGCGAATATACCGGTTACTCTGCTGCAGCTTCATGGATGCTGACAAAAGTCATGAGACCCCTGGGTCAGAGACAAGGGATGCCATTACTCAAAGGACAACAAATAGCATGAGCTTTTGTTTTCACTGGCTCCGCTTGACTCCCAAATCCCTTGAGGGTGATGTGGCATGACCCAGATGGTTTGCTTCACAGCTGAGAAATCCTGAGCCAGGAAACCTTTATATTTTATGTTGGACAGCAAACAAACCTGCTCCCCTCTCTAGAGAGAGACACTCTGTCTATTTTCTCAGGGTGTTTACTGTATGAATATCCTTGATAATTTAGTTCAGAACAAAAGATGTCATCTCCTCTGCTCAAAAGATGTACAGAGATGGGAGAGACTCATGGACAGCTGTCTCCCCACCAAACACTGAGTAATAGTGCTTCCTTTTGGAAGAGAACAAACAGACCTATAGGCATTTTTACCAGGGTCTCAGAAAGTATTCACAAGGGCTTCCTTTGTGGCTCAGCTGGTAAAGAATCCACCTGCAATGCAGGAGACCTGGGTTTGATCCCTGGGTTGGGAAGATCCCTTGGAGAAGGGAACGGCTACTCACTTCAGTATTCCGGCCTGGAGAATTCCATGGGCTGTATAATCCATGGGGTTGCAAAGAGTCAGACGTGACTGAGCAACTTCCACTTTCAGAAATTAGTCAACTCAGTTAATTTCATAACTCCCCCTGGTTTCTTAAGACTATCTTGCCACTCTATTTCAGCTTCTGTAGGGCTTTCCAGCATATAAATCCTATATTAATGCTTTTTTCCTTCTAAATAGGCAGCATGAGATTCCAGCCACTGTTTCAGGTCTGAGTGTTAATGGTATCTCAGAGCAATCAGCTCCTGAACCAGTGTTTTTTCTTGTGTACATAGAGAAAAATGATCTTCTCCATATATTCGGAATGGGGGGGCAGCAACAAGCTTTCTCTTAGTAAGAGCAGAGGTATGTCTGTGGAAGTATGCTGTGTCCTTCAACCATGCCCCAGCCCCATCTTTGTCTCTTTTCTGCTTTTTACAATGGAAGCTTTTAAAATGTCACATCTGTTTCCAATCACTTCCTTTGGTCTTCACTGTATGATCAACTCAGGAACCTGATTTGTAAAGGGATCCAGACTGTTTTGCAAGTCAACCAACATATGTTAAAGAAAATTGCCCTTTTAATATTCCAATTACAAAACAAACAAACAAACATGCTAGAAACGTTTTCTTTAGTGTTTGCACTCAAGACAGAAAGAATGAACTGCTCTTTTATGACAAAGGGTTTACTGCTTGACTTCACCACAATGAATGATGTCTAAACTAATATATTATGCCTTTTAAAAAGAAAGTGTTTTTAAAATTTTGAAACACTTTATGCAGAGAAAATAATCTGGCAAATACTTATTATCTCTCACAATGTCTAAACACATCTTAACATTTTGACATATCTGTTTCAGCTCTCTCTAAGACAAACAAAAAAAAAGGAAAGAAACATAGCTAACTCTAACCCTCTTCCTTCCTTTTTCTAAAGGTATAACTTCTATTGTGTATGTTGTAAAAATAATCATAATTGATATATTGGCAGTATGCTAGAGGCTTTTTACACATTCAACATTATATTTTAGGCATGTATCTCTAAGTCGCTTCAGTCATGTCCGACTCTGTGCAACCCCATAGATGGCAGCCCACCAGGCTCCTCCATCCCTGGAATTCTCCAGTCTGAGCACCACTATTAACTAAGCACATGAAGTTGGGCAATTTATATAATCTTCAATTTATATATCTTCATTTCCTATACGTCATATGAGAATAATAATATCAATATCACTTAATTGTAGTAAAGATTAAGGAGGTCATGAAGTTAGTGTATTTTAGTTATGGAGCTGCCATAACAAAATGCTCAAAACTATGTGCTTAAACAGTGGAAGTTTATTTTCTCACAATTATGGAAGCTGGAGAGCCTGCCAGGTGGCTCAAGTGGTAAAGAATCCACCTGCTAAGGCGGGTTTTATCCCTAGGTTGAGAAGTTACCCCGGAGAAAGCAATGGCAACCCACTCCAGTATTCTTGCCTGGAAAATCCTGCGGACAGAGGAACCTAGTGGGCTACAGTTCATGGGGTCACAAAGAATTAGACATGACTTAGCAACTGAGCACACACACATGGAAGCTGAAGTCCAAGATCAAGGTGCCTGTAGGTTTGGTTTCTTCTCAGGCAGGAGGCTGTCTTTCTGTGTTGTCACATGGTCTTCTCTGTGCTCATGTGTTCCTGGTGTCTCTCTGCGTCCAACTTTCTTCTTCTTATAGGGACACCAGTCAGATAAGATTAAGGCCCAAACTTAGCTTACACCTTGGGCTTCCCTGGTGGCTCACATGGCAAAGAATCCACCTCTAATGCTGGAGACCTGGGTTCGATCTCCACCTTGGGAAGATCCCCTGGAGAAGGGAATGGCTACCCATTCTAGTATTCTGGCCTGGAAAATTCCATGGACAGAGGAGCCTGGCAGGCTCGAGTCCATGAGGTCGCAAAGAGTTGGATGTGACTTAGCAACTTTCACTTAACTTAGAAGGCCCTCATTCTAAGTTAACCATCTCTCTAAAGGACCTATGTCCAAGAGCAATCACATTCTGAGGTACTAGGGTTAGGGCTTTTAAACTTGAGTTTTGGGGTGACACAATTCAGCACATAATGTATGGGGATTATTGTTATTATTTTCCATTACATGAGTGTTCCACCATTTCTATCCCTCTTCCTACTGTCGCCACTGAGGAAGAATTGGGATTCCCCCTTTTGACAATTCTAAACAATTCTACAATAAATATCTTTGTACAGATCTCTTTGGACATATCTAAGATGGTTTTGTTGTTGCTATTGCTTTTGTTTTTTAGGATAGGAATCTAGAAGTGGACTTTCTTGGTGATAGAGTATATGAATCTTTTTATCATGGCTGCACCGGCACACTAAGTGCGGGCGGTTGCAACCGGCGCACTAAGCGCGGCCGAGAGGAGCTATACCATGCCCGAGGTCAGGGGCAGAAGCCGGAAGGACCCCATGCCCGAAGGGCGGCAGCCAAGAGGAGTTACCCCACTTCGGAGGTCAGGGCCAGCGGCCGAGAGCACCAGGCTGAGACTCTGCAGGAACAGCCGAGAGGAGCTACCCCATGTTTAAGGTCAGGGGCGGCGGCCCGGAGGAGCTACCTCACCGCCGAGGCCAGGGTTGGCAGCCAAGAGGAGCCACCCTGGGTCGGATGCCAGAGGCGGCGGCCGGGAGGAACAACCCCACAGCCAAGGAGCGGTGGCTGTGCGGGTGCAGAAGGGCCTAGAGGAGCTATCCCATGTTGAAGGTCAAGAAGGGCGGTGGTGAGGAGATACCCCCTGTCCAAGGTAAGGAGCAGTGGCTGCACTTTGCTGGAGCAGCCGTGAAGAGATAACCCACACCTGAGGTAACAGAAACCCAAGTAAGATGATAGATGTTGCAAGAGGGCAGACACACTGAAAACATACTCACAGAAAACTAGTCAATCTAATCACACTAAGACCGCAGCCTTGTCTAACTCAATGAAACTAAGCCATGCCCACAGGGCAACCCAAGACGGGTGGGTCATGGTGGAGAGGTCTGACAGAATGTGGTCCACTGGAGAAGGGAATGGCAAACCACTTCAGTATTCCTGCCTTGAGAACCCCATGAACAGTATGAATAGGCAAAATGATAGGATAGTGAAAGAGGAACTCCCCAGGTCAGTAGGTGTCCAACATGCTACTGGAGATCAGTGGAGAAATAACTCCAGAAAGAATGAAGGGATGGAGCCAAAGCAAAAACAATACCCAGCTGTGGATGTGACTGGTGATAGAAGCAAGGTCTGATGCTGTAAAGAACAATATTGCTAGGAACCTGGAATGTCAGGTCCATGAATCAAGGCAAATGGGAAGTGATCAAACAAGAGATGGCAAGAGTGAACATCAACATTCTAGGAATCAGCGAACTAAAATGGACTGGAATGGGTGAATTTAACTCAGATGACCATTATACCTACTACTGCGGGCAGGAATCCCTCAGAAGAAATGGAGTAGCCATCATGGTCAGCAAAAGATTCTGAAATGCAGTACTTGGATGCAATCTCAAAAACGACAGAATGATCTCTGTTCATTTCCAAGGCAAACCATTTAATATCACAGTAATTCAAGTCTATGCCCTAACCAGTAACGCTGAAGAAGTTGAAGTTGAATGGTTTTATGAAGACCTACAAGACCTTTTAGAACTAACACCCAAAAAAGATGTCCTTTTCATTATAGGGGACTGGAATGCAAAAGTAGGAAGTCAAGAAACACCTAGGAGTAACAGGCAAATTTGGCCTTGGAATGCATAATGAAGCAGGGCAAAGACTAATAGAGTTTTGCCAAGAAAATGCACTGGTCATAGCAAACACCCTCTCCCAACAAAACAAGAGAAGACTCTACACATGGACATCACCAGATGGTCAACACCAAAATCAGATTGATTATGTTCTTTGCAGCCAAAGATGGAGAAGCTCTATACAGTCAACAAAAACAAGGCCAGGAGCTGACTGTGGCTCAGACGCTGAACTCCATTCAGACTTAAATTGAAGAAAGTAGGGAAAACCGTTAGACCACACAGTTCAGTTCAGTTCAGTTCAGTTGCTCAGTCGTGTCCAACTCTTTGCGACCCCATGAATCGCAGCACCCCAGGCCTTCCTGTGCATCACCAACTCCTGGAGTTCACTCAGACTCATGTCCATCGAGTCAGTGATGCCATCCAGCCATCTCATCCTCTGTCGTCCCCTTCTCCTCCTGCTACCAATCCCTCCCAGCATCAGAGTCTTTTCCAATGAGTCAACTCTTTGCATGAGGTGCCCAAATACTGGAGTTTCAGCTATAGCATCATTCCTTCCAAAGAAATCCCAGGGCTGATCGCCTTCAAATCACTTATGATTATACATTGGAAGTGAGAAATAGATTTAAGGACTAGATCTGATAGGTAGAGTGCCTGATGAACTATGGACTGAGGTTCGTGACATTGAACAGGAGACAGGGATCAAGACCATCCCCATGGAAAATAAATGCAAAAAAGCAAAATGGCTGTCTGGGGAGGCCTTACAAATAGCTGTGAAAAGAAGAGAAGCAAGAAGCAAAGGAGAAAAGGAAAGATATAAGCATCTGAATGCAGAGTTCCAATGAATAGCAAGAAGAGATAAGAAAGCCTTCCTCAGAGATCAATGCAAAGAAATAGAGGAAAACAACAGAATGGGAAAGACTAGAGAGCTCTTCAAGAAAATTAGAGATACCAAGGGAACATTTCATGCAAAGATGGGCTCGATAAAGGACAGAAATGGTATGGACCTAACAGAAGCAGAAGATACTAAGAAGAGGTGGCAGGAATACACAGAAGAACTGTACAAAGAAGATCTTCATGACCCAGATAATCATGATGGTGTGATCACTCATCTAGAGCCAGACATCCTGGAATGTGAAGTCAAGTAGGCCTTAGAAGGCATCACTGCAAACAAAGGTAGTAGAGGTGATGGAATTCCAGTGGAGCTATTTCAAATCCTGAAAGATGATGCTGTGAAAGTGCTCACTCAATATGCCAGCAAATTTGGAAGACTCAGCAGTGACCACAGGACTGGAAAAGGTCAGTTTTCATTCCAATCCCAAAGAAGGGCAATGGAAAAGAATGCTCAAACTACTGCACAGTTGCACTCATCTCACATGCTAGTAAAGTAATGGTCAAAATTCTCCAAGCCAGGCTTCAGCAATACATGAACCGTGAACCTCCTGATGTTCAAGCTGGATTTAGAAAAGGCAGAGGAAACAGAGATCAAATTGCCAACATCCGCTGGATCATGGAAGAAGCAAGAGAGTTCCAGATAAACATCTATTTCTGCTGTATTGACTATGCCAAAGCCTTTGACTGTGTGGATTACCACAAACTATGGAAAATTCTTCAGTAGATGGGAATACCAGACCACCTGACCTGCCTCTTGAGAAACCTGTATGCAGGTCAGGAAGCAACAGTTAGAACTGGACATGGAACAACAGACTGGTTCCAAATAGGAAAAGGCGTACGTCAAGGCTGTATATAGTCACCCTGCTTATTTAACTTAAATACAGTGCTCTGGCCTGGAGAATCCCATGGATGGAGGAGCCTGGTGGGCTGCAGTCCATGGGGTTGTAGAGAGTCGGACATGACTGAACGACTTCTCTTTCACTTTTCACTGTCATACATTGGAGAAGGAGATGGTAGACCACTCCAGTGTTCTTGTCTGGAGAATCCCAGGGACGGTGGAGCCTGGTGGGCTGCCATCTGTGGGGCTGCAGAGTTGGACACGACTGAAGAGACTTAGCAGCAGCAGCAGCAGTGTACATCATGAGAAATGCTGGACTGGAGGAAACACAAGCTGGAATCAAGATTGCCGGGAGAAATATCAATAACCTCAGATATGCAGATGACACCACCCTTATGGCAGAAAGTGAAGAAGAACTATAAAGCCTCTTGATGATACTGAAAGTAGAGAGTGAAAAAGTTGGCTTAAAGCTCAATTTCAGAAAACGAAGATCATGACATCCAATCCCATCACTTCATGGGAAATAGATGGGTAAATAGTGGAAACAGTCTCAGCCTTTATTTTTTGGGGCTCCAAAATCACTGCAGATGGTGATTGCAGCCATGAAATTAAAAGACGCTTACTCCTTGGAAGAAAAGTTATGACCAACCTAGATAGCATATTCAAAAGCCGAGATATTACTTTGCCAACTAAGGTCCGTCTAGTCAAGGCTATGGTTTTTCCTCTGGTTATGTGTGGATGTGAGAGTTGGACTGTGAAGAAAGCTGAGCACTGAAGAATTGATGCTTTTCAACTGTGGTGTTGGAGAAGACTCTTAAGATTCCTTTGGACTGCAAGGAGATCCAACCAGTCCATTCTGAAGGAGATCAGCCCTGGCATTTCTTTGGAAGGAATGATGGTAAAGCTGAAACTCCAGTACTTTGGCCACCTCATGCAAAGATTTGACTCATTGGAAAAGACTCTGATGCTGGGAGGGATTGAGGGCAGGAGGAGAAGGGGACAACAGAGGATAAGATGGCTGGATGGCATCACTGACTCAATGGACGTGAGTCTGAGTGAACTCCAGGAGTTGGTGATGGACAGGGAGGCCTGGCATGCTGCGATTCATGGGGTCACAAAGGGTCAGACATGACTGAGCGACTGAAATGAACTGAACTGAACTGTCAAGCAACTTTCCAAACTGATAATTTTAATGAATGATTCTACCAATAAGGTTTATGTGTTTCCCTTCTCTGAATCCTTGCCAACATAGGTGTTACCAGATTTATCAGTTTCTGCAAATCTTGGTGCTGTAAATTAATATCTCATTGTTTTAATTTGTAATTAAATTTATTTGTTAATTATTTTAATTCATGTATAGATTTTGTCAATTACTTACAAAAATTATTTGCTACTAAATTCTAATAAATAAACCGTAAATGTCTTATTATAAGCCTGTCATTCAGGTTCCTTGTTCCCTATGAACCTATTTGCCTTCCTTTTCCTATTTTTCTGTTGGATTGTCTTTATATAAATTTTTAAGATCTATTTATATATTTTGAATCATAATAGTTGGTTAGTTAAATATGTTGTGATTATAGTTTTTGAATATTTAGCTTCTGTTTTCATTTTTTGATATCTTTTGTCATATGAAAGGTTTTAATCTAAATGTAGTGAAATTTTTTAATTGCCTCATTAATAGTTGGTAGTTTTTTTTATCTCAAGAAATCTTTCCCTACCACAGTTCAGCAAGATACTATCCAGTCTTTATATGCAGCAAACTGAATCCTGCTTCTTTATTTTCCTTCTCCTGCTTTGTTTTGGTTATATTTTGCCATTTATTCTTCCGTATGAATTCTATTATCAGCTTATTAAGTTCTTTGAAAATTCATATTTGGATTTTGATAATAGCTAAGTTTATGACAGTGTATAGATTACTTAGAGTAAAAGTTGCAATTTTATACAAATTTTCAAGGCTTGTAGTTTCAAAAATGAGTTATGAAATTTTTCAATTTCTTGTTAATCTCTGGCACTCTCTGGAATAGTTTATGAGATACAGTTTATCTGTTTCTTGAAAGTTTTGTAGAAGTTATCTATAAAATAGATCCATCTTGTTTATTTACTTTGTTATATTCATTTTTTAATCTGTTAAAGAAATATTCTTTTTTCTCAGTTTTGTTTGTTATATTTTCTAAGTTTCTAATATTTAAGTTTTAAAATTTTATTACTCATGATTTTCAAGATCTGTTTCAATAGATACTTTTACTTTTATTCCTAATATTTTAAATGCATTTTTTCTCTCTCTCTTTTTAAATAAAGTTTGCAAGAACTTTGTCTATTTTGTTAAAAGACACTTTTTTTTCTTTTTACAGTTACCTCTCATAAGGGATATAAAGTTGCATTTTGGTCCCATGACTTAGAACACATCCATAATAAATTCTTAGCAAGCAGTTAATCTTTCAGTAGATATACTATAAAAATTCATTCAATTAATTTTAAGGATTGTCTACCTTTGATATGCTTTTACTCACAGCACTTCTGACACTAAATCTGTGGATTTTTGTCATACTAACCAATTCTCAAAATTTTCAGACAACAACAGGGTGTCCTATAATTCAACTCAATTCTGACACTAATTACCCAGAGTTAGCGTCAGTATCCACTTTAGATGCCAGTGCCAAGTATTGGCTTTTCAGGTTCAGTTCAGTTCAGTTCAGTTGCTCAGTCGTGTCCAACTCTTTGTGACCCCATAAATTGCAGCACGCCAGGCCTCCCTGTCCATCATCAACTCCCAGAGTATACCCAAACTCACGTCCATCAGGTCGGTGATGTCATCCAGCCATCTCATCCTCTGTCATCCCCTTCTCCTCCTGACCCCAATCCCTCCCAGCATCAGGGTCTTTTCCAATGAGTCACCTCTCCGCATGAGGTGGCCAAAGTATTGGAGATTCAGCCTCAGCATCAGTCCTTCCAGTGAACACCCAGGACTGATCTCCTTTAGGATGGACTGGCTGGATCTCCTTGCAGTCCAAGGGACTCTCAAGAGTCTTTTCCAGCACCACAGTTCAAAAACATCAATTCTTCGGTAGTCACCTTTCTTCACAGTCCAACTCTCACATCCACACATGACCACTGGAAAACCATAGCCTTTACTAGACCGACCTTTGTTGGCAAAGTAGTATCTCTGCTTTTTAATATGCTGTCTAGGTTGGTCATAACTTTCCTTCCAAGGAGTAAGCACTTCTCAGGTTACTCGCATTAATATCTGACTTGGTTACAAAGTTGGGGGTTCTCATAGACCCCTCCTTCTCAGGTTTGATAATTTGCTAGAATGACTTGCACAACTCAGAAAAGTTCTCTACTTAACTATTACTAGCATTATAAAAGTTACAGTCAAACAGAAGATGCCTAGAGCAAGATACAGGGTTGGGGTTCTTCCTTGTTCTCTTGAGGCACATCACCTCCTCAACACCTCAATGTGTTTACCAACCTGGAAGCTCTCTGAACCCACTATTTAGGGAGTTTTGTGAAAGTTTAGTTCCACAGGTGTGATTGGCCATTGGTAACTGACTTGGTCTTCAGTCCTTTCCTCCCCAGAGGATGGGGAATAGAGCTCAAAACTCCAACCCTATAGTCATGCTTTGGTATTTCTGGCAACTAGCTCGTATCCTGAAGCCCTCTAGGAGCCTCTAACAACCAGTTATCTCATTAGCATAAATCCAGGAGTGGCTGAAAGTAGACAGTCGTGAATACCAAAAAATTCTCTTCTTACTACATCACTCAAGAAATTCCTGGAGAAGGCAATGGCAACCCACTCCAGTACTCTTGCCTGGAAAATCCCATGGATGGAGGAGCCTGGTAGGCTGCAGTTCATGGGGTCACTAAGAGTTAAACACGACTGAGTGACTTCACTTTCACTTTTCACTTTCATGCATTGGAGAAGGAAATGGCAACCCGCTCCAGTGTTCTTGCCTGGAGAATCCTAGGGACGGGGGGAGCCTGGTGGGTTGCCGTCTATAGTGTCGCACAAAGTCGAACACGGCTGAAGCGACTTAGCAGCAGCAGCAAGAAATTCCAACGGGCCCAGACGCTCTTGCGCTTAGAGCCAGGAAAAGATTAAACATACATTTCTTATACCACAATATCACAGCATCATATGTTAAAAATTGGGCTATTTGGGCTTTGGGGAATTTGTGGTCTGTCTTTGATGACTGATCATCTAATGAAATGGTGGTCACAGATATTAATAATGGTAATATTACATGAAAAATGCTGAAACTGAACTCTTGATTCCTTCTTCTGCAAAGGTCTCTGTGTCAGTGAATGGCACTGTAATCTACTTCATGCTCAGGCCAAAATACATGAAGTGATTTTTGACCCTTCTCTTTGACTCTCTCACACTTTGTATCTATCCATCAACAAATCCTATTATATTCTATATTCAAAATATATTCTGAATATTATGTTCATTTGTTTTATGCATTTAGGTCCTTCTAAATTGGGTGCATATATACTTACAGTTGTTATATCTTCTTGTTAGATTGGTCTCTATACCATGTAATATCTTTTTTTTTTTTTGTCTTTTCTTAAAGTGATTGTTTTCAAGCTTATTTTGTGTTTTCAAGCTTGTTAGTACTGCTAACCTGGCTTTCTTTTCATTTCATTTTCATGCAATGCCTTTTTCCATCCCCTCACTATTAGTCTGTATGTGTCACCATATCTGAAGTAAGTTTCTTGTAGTCAGCATATATATGGATCTTATTTTTGTATCTATTCGGCTACTCTATGTCTTCTTTTTTTTCCCCCTCTCTTCTCATTCTAGGTCTTTCGATTGGCACACTTAGTCTATTAACATTTAAAGTAATTATCAATAGGTATGTACTTAATCAAGATTGCTGGGAGAAATATCAACAACTTCGGATATGCAGATTATACTACTCTACTGGCAGAGAGTGAAGAGGAACTAGAGAGCCTCTAGTTGAGGGTGAAAGAGGAGAGTCAAAAAGCTGGTTTAAAACTCAACATTCAAAAAACTAAGATCATGGCATCCGATCCCATCTCTTCATAGCAAATAGAAGGTGAAAAAGTGGAAGCAGTGACAAATTTTATTTTATTGAGCTCCAAAATCACTGCAGCCATGAAATTAAAAGATACTTTCTCCTTGGAAGGAAAGCTATGACAAACTAGATACTGTATTAAAAAGCAAAGACAGAATAGCATGGAAACTAGATAACCATGATATCTAGAAACTAGATATCTATGTAAACTCGATAACCAATGGGAATTTGCTGTATGACTCAGGGAACTCAAAAAGGGACTCTGTAACAACCTGGAAGGGTGGGATGGTGAGGGAGATGGGAGGAGGTTTCAAGAGGGAGGGGACATATGTATACCTATGGCTGATTCATGTTGATATTTGGCAGAAGATAGCAAAATTCTTTAAACAAGTATCTTTCAATTAAAAAATAAATAATTTTTTTGAAAAAGCAAAGACATCACTTTGCCAACAAAGGTCCACATAGTCAAAGCTATGGTTTTTCCAGTAGTCATTTACAGATGTGAGAATTGGGCCATAAAGAAGGCTGAGCATCGAAGAATTGATACCTTTGAATTATGGTACTGGAGAAGATTTTTGAGAGTCCCTCGGATTGCAAGGAGATCAAACCAGACAATCCTAAAGGAAATCAACCCAGTCAATCCTAAAGGAAATCAACCCTGAGTATTCATTGGAAGGACTGATGTGAAGCTGGAGCTCCAATACTTTGGCTACCTGATGTGAAGAGCCAACTCATTGGAAAAGACCCTGATGCTGGGAAAGATGAAAGGCAAAAGGAGAAGAGGGCAGTAGAGGATAAAATGGTTAGATAGCATCACTGACTCAATGGACATGAATCTGAGCAAACTCCAGGAGAGAGTGAAGGAGAGGGACGCCTGACGTCCTGCAGTCCATGGGGTTGCAAAGAGTCAGACATGACTTAGCGACTGAGCAACAACGATAGTGTCCTGGATTGCCATTTTGTTGATTGTGTTCTGTTGCTTTTGTCGGTCTCTTCGTTTCTTTTTTTTTGCTTTCTTCTCTTGTGATTTGATGATAAGTATCTTTAGTGTTATGTTTAGATTCTTTTCTCTTTTTTCGCATACATACCTATTACATATTTGGGTTTCTAGTTACCATGAAGTTCTTATAACATTTTTCAGATTTATAGATAACACATATATGATATTTTTAGGTTACTGATCTCTTAAGTTCAAATATATTTTAACCACCCTGTGTTTTTATTCCCCATTCCTCTAAGCTTAATGTTTTTTGTTGCAACATATTTTACATATTTTTTGTGTATCCCTAACTAGTTATTGTATCCCTATATGTTATTTTACTATTTTGTATATTAACCTTTCTACTAGCTTTACAAGTGCTTTATTTACTACCTTTATGTTTGCCTTTACTGAAGAAACTTTTCATAATTTTCATATTTCTAGTTGTGGTCTTCTTTACTGTTTCGATAAGTCCTTTTAACATTCCTTGTAAATCCCATTTATTGGTGCTGCATTCTTATGTTTTGCTTGTTTGTAAATGACTAAGGTCCGTCTAGTCAAGGCTATGGTTTTCCAGTGGTCATGTATGGATATGAGAGTTGGACTGTGAAGAAGGCTGAGCGCCGAAGAATTGATGCTTTTGAACTGTGGTGTTGGAGAAGACTCTTGAGAGTCCCTTGGACTGCAAGGAGATCCAATCAGTCCATTCTGAAGGAGATCAGCCCTGGGATTTCTTTGGAAGGAATGATGCTAAAGCTGAAACTCCAGTGCGTTGGCCACCTCATGCGAAGTGTTGACTCATTGGAAAAGACCCTGATGCTGGGAGGGATTGGGGGCAGGAGGAGAAGGGGACGACAGAGGATGAGATGGCTTGATGGCATCACTGACTCGATGGACGTGAGTCTGAGTGAACTCCGGGAGTTGGTGATGGACAGGGAGGCCTGGCATGCTGCGATTCACAGGGTCACAAAGAGTCAGACACGACTGAGTGACTGAACTGAACTGAACTGAACCTCTTTATGTCTCCTTCAAATCTAAATTATAGCCTTGTAGCATATTCTTTATTGTATGGTTTTTAACTTTCATTACTTTGAATGTATCATGCCACTCCTTTCTGGTCCAAAAAGTTTCTGCTGAAAAGTCAGCTAATGATTTTTATGGAAGTTCCCTTGTATACAAGTAGTTGCTTGGATACAATCTTGTTGCTTCAAGATTCTCTTTTTATTATTAATTTTTTCATTTTAATTATAATGTGTCTTGGTGTGGACCTCTTTGAGTTCATCTTGTTTCAGATTATCTGTGCTTTCTAGACTTAGTCTGTATTCCCAGGTTAGGGACGTTCTCAGCTATTATCTTTTCAAATAAAATCTCTTTCCCCTTTCTCTTTCTCTTCTGGGACTCTTATAAATGTGAACATTAGTATGCATAATGTTGTCCCAGATGTCTATTAAACTATCTTCATTTTAAAAGGATTATTCTTTCTGTTCACTTGAATAATTTCTACTGCTCTCTCAGTTTGCTGTTCTGATCTTCTGTATCATCTATTTTACTGTTGACTCCTCCTAGTGTATTTTTAATTTCCACTATGTTTTTCTTCAGTTCTATTTGCTTATGCTGTATTAGAAAGAGTTAATCCATTCATCCAAGTTCATTGAGCACCTTTAGGATTATTACCTTGAATTCTTTTTTGGGAATATTGCTTATCTCTAGTTTGCTTATTTCTTGTTCTGGGGTTTTGGCTTACTCCTTTGTTTGGAACATATTTCTCTGTCTCCTCCTTTTGCCTAATCCTCTGTGTTTATTTCTCTATATTAAGTAAGTTATATATGCTGATATTGGAGAAGTGACTTTATGTATGAGATTTACAATGGGGCTGGCATCACACTCCTCTTGCGTCCCCAGAGCTATATGCTCCAAATATCCCTCTATGTGGACTGTGTGGGCCATTCTTTTGCAGCAGGGCTGACTATGATGGGTGTACTGGCAGGCAGGACTGGGCCTCAACCTGGTTGGCTGCCAGGTTATGTCTTGGTCGTAGCTTCTAGGCCACTGGTGGGTGGGTCTGGGTCTCTGTGCATCTGGCTGCTCAGTCCATGGGATCCCAGGACTGGTGCCAAACCTCTGGTGAGCAGGTAAGCCCTTGGCATTTATAGGCTAGAGAGTGGGCTCCAAGTGGCCACTGTATCCCTGGGGTAAAATGGGCTCCCCAGAATGGCTGCCTCCAGTATCTGTGTTCCAAGGGGAAACTCCACTTGTTTCTGTCTCTCTGGGAGGCTTTTCAAAATCAAGAAATGGACTGACCCAGTTTCCTTTCGAGCTACTGCCTCTGTTCTGGGCCTCATAGTATATGAGATCTGTGCACACTCCCTAAGAGTGGGTTCTCTGTTTCCTATAGTCTTCCCTCTGACTCTCCTCCACATAAGCGTGACTGGCCTTCAAGAGGCTTATCTTCTTATTGAAAGTCCCCACAACCCCCAGGCTGGGGAGCTCAGTGTGAGGTTCAGAATCCTTGCTCCCTGGGGAGAAGTTTGCAATTGCGATTATCCTGCTGTTTGTGGGTTACCTACCCAGGATAAGGACTTGACTATACCATGTCTCTGCCCCTTCTACCTAAATCATTGTCATTTATTCTTTATATCTGTAGTTGTGAAAAACATTGTCTGCTAGTCTCCAGGTATTTCTTATACACAATTGCTCTGTAAATGGCTGTATTTTTGATGTGCCTGTTGGAGGAAGTAAGCTCAGGGTCTTCCTATTCTGCCATTTAGGTCACGTCTTCCTAGATAAGAATTTTATGTCATTGTTTCCCTTCTCAAACCTCCAGCATACCTCTGTCCTCTCTTCTCACTCTTTTCTTCATAACCTTGTTTCCAGTTTCATTGAGAAAGTAGAAATTTGACATACTTTCATAGCAGAATCTACCAATGAACCATACTATTCTAGTATTCCTTTAATATAGATGTACATTCATGATCTTATCAAAGGCTAGCCCTTCTCCTTGTGCACTGGATCCATCCACTTTTACCTATTCAATGACTTGTCTCTAGGATTATACCCTCCCCTTAATCACTAATACATCTGTCCTTCTCTCTCAACTTGGATCTTTCCTGTAAGGATATAAGCATGGTGTTAGATATTTCATCTTCAGAAGTAATCCTCCCTTTACCCCATATTCTCCTCCAGTTACTTCCTTATTTCTTTTCTTCCCACATAGTAAAAATATATAGTTGCTTCTAAATTTCCCTTCTTTGGAAAAGCAATTTGAAAATGAAACTAAGATATTCAGTTTTAGTGGATCTTAGGTAAAGTCAGGAAATTGCATTATATGATTTTTTAAGACTCCCTTGGTGAGTGTGTTCAGGAATGAGAACAATTAACTTAAGTTTTTGTGTTAGGAATTATTCCTAACTGAAGATGACCAGAAATGAAAATGAAACTCTCCAATTTTACTGTTAGTAGAACAAAACATTTGATTTATAAGACATGTTTAATTTAACAGGAACATGGTCTTGATGGAAAAGTTAATATTATTTCCCCGTTTATAAGACTGTCATAGAAATCCGGGATGAGTAGTAGGAGTAACAGGAAATCTTAACATTAACTTTGTCTCTATAGGCATACACTTTCCTTTTCCAGCCTTATTGATGTGGGAAGCAGGCAGCTTATAATGCGGGAAGAAGAGGTGGGAAGGAAAATTATGATTTCTCTACTTACTAACAGTATTTTCCAGACACAGATGAAGAAGAACCATAAATATTCTAGTGACATTTTCACAATATTTAACACCTTGCCTTTTATGTGGTAGTGGTTCAGCACACATGAATTGAGTAAATGAAAATAGGAAGCTGATCTTGTCCACAGGAATCTCCATGTTTGCAATTCCAGAACTCTTAGGAAGTTCATAATGTCAAGTCAAAGATAGCTAAAAAGCACGATGAATCCTAACTTTAGTTCCTTTGTATAATTATTCATCCTTTCATTCACTCACTCAAAAAATTTTTATTGAGTGCCTCTCACATACTGGGCACTGGGATTGGTGCTGCAGATGCAGATTTGATGTCTACCCAGTGGCACAAGTAGTAAAGAACCCACCTGCCAGTGCAGAAGACACGAGAGACTCAGTATTTGACCCCTGGGTCCAGAAGATCCCGTGGAGGAAGGTGTGGCGACCCACTCCAGAGTTCTTGTCCAGAGAATCCCATGGACAGAGGAGCCTGGCAGGCTATAGTCCATAGGGTTGCAAAGAGTTGGACCAGAGTGATGTGACTAGTGTGATTATAATCCAGGCAGTAGTCTGATGCCACTGATCTCTATTTTTTTTGTAAATTATTTATTTATATTTGGCTCTACTGGTCTTTCGTTGCTGCACATGGGCTTTTCTCCAGCTGCAGCAGGCAGGGGCTACTCACTAGCTGTGATGCGTGGGCCCCTAACTGCAGTGACTTCTCTTGCTGTGGAGCATGGGCTCAGTAGTTATGGCACATGGGCCCAGTTCCCCACAGATGGGAAATCTTCCCAGAGCAGGTATTGAACCTGTGTCCCCTGCATTTTCAGGCATATTCTTAACCATTAGACCACCAGGGAAGTCCTGGCTAAATGGTTTTGTGAAAATAATTTCCTTAGTCTGTGCCTCAGTATCTCCATGAGAGAAAAAAAGTGAATTTTCATGGATTGCAATAAGGATTAAACAAAGAATCATATAAAATATTATTTATAGACTATGAAGGATAGCATGCTGCTGTAACAGTTCACACCCTACACTTTAGTATATTGGAAGAAGAGCGAATTTAAGAGGTGAAGTTAAATTGTTTTGCTGGCTGTCAAATGAGGCTTGAAAACTGCTAGTTTTTGAGAAGAGTCCTTTAAAATGAATACATTCAGTTGATGAGATGGATGTAAACATCATCATGGCCAAGCCTAAGCTGAGAACTGATCTTCAGACATCCCATATCTATATGATCCTTTTTACTTCTGAAGTTATCAACCTCTTGCCCTGTCAGAGGGTTTTTTTTAGGTTTTCTGCTATGAAAGCTGATTGTTGTGAATGAAAGGTCTACTTCCTGCTTCAACCCTCAAGTGCAAGGGCCATTACCCGATGCTGATCAAGTCTGCCTTGCTGGGCTCACAGTGCTGTGGGAGCAGTGTGTTGTTGGTGGGGCTCTTCAAACCTCAGGCACTCTGTTGGATGTGGATAGCTCCCAAGCAAAGTGAGTTGGCAATCAAACATTGTCTTTAAGTATCAGATCTCCTTGGTTGGGGTTCCTCTGTGATGTTGCACTCCCAGTGGTAAACCACTTAATTACACTCCCCCAGAGTATCAGAAACATTATGAGCTGCTACTTGTCACTAAGGGACCATATTCCTTTTAACAAACATGCTCATGTTGCCTTCAGAGAGTTTGATAACTTCAGAAATTTAAAGAATCATATAGATATGAGATTCCAAAAAAGCAGTTCTCAGCTTAGGCTTGGTTATGATGACATTTACCTCCATCTCATTAGCTGAATATATTCCTTTTAAAGGACTCTTCTTTATTCTTTCGTGACATATCAGATTGATAGTGAGAACAGTGTGGTAGTTTTCACACACAGCCCCTCCTCCCCAACACACATAATCTCTGAAATCACAGCTTTCTGGGAACCAGTTTCATAGTTGGGGGAAATGAAACTGTTGAAACTCAAGTGATATAATTTCCCTAAAATGACCTAGTCCTCACTTAAATTCCAGGTGTCAACCTTAGGGCTACTAATTAATAGTTTAGTGTCAGCTAAGGAAACAGAATTACATATAATGAGAAAATTGGTTTTCACATGTTAGAGAACTCCCCACTTTCAGGGAAATTTGGCCACTGCAGAGCCAATGTGCTTCACTGTTGTCTTGCATTTTGGCTGAAAGACAGCTTATGTAAACCATCAGTACCCACACATTTTCCACTCATTCATCCTTAAAAAGAAAAATAAACAACATTGCTAGGAAAGGCTTTATAGCATATAGGGAAGGGAATTACATTATACAGAAGGTTGGTACTTGTGATGCGTTAGGATGTGGACCCAGTTCTGCTTTGTTATTGGCAATGTTACTTAATACCTTGAACAAATCTCTTTATTTGTAAAGCCCTTCTTGACCTGCTAATCTTCATTCAAGAATAAAAAGAGAATACACATATGAAAATGTTTGGTAAGCTGTATTATCTTCTACAGATTGAAAGAGTGATTTTTTGATGGTAAAAACTTAAAGTTACTACCTTTTGTTTAATAACAGGCCTAGCTCTGAAGCAGGTTAAAGAGACTCTGAAGTTTTGTGTGGTTATGTGTTGGCAGGAGAAAGAGGTGGCTGAACTTGCATAAATGTCAGAGCAAGGACCTCCTAAAATTTTACACCTTAGGCATGCGGTAGTCCTTGGGGTTGCGAAGTCGGGCATGAACCCGAATGAGTGAATGAACTGAGATGAGACATCTTCTTGCCTCACCCTGTTCCAGCCTTTTTTCTTGGGTGAGATGGTTGTAGTCAGCTGAGGGCAAGTCCCAGAAAGAGATTTAGTTCAGAGCTATTGGCTGCCAAAATTTCTAGTGGATGAGGGAATGTGTGCTTTAGTCCTGGAAGGGGGAATCTGGGCAGCACTAAACCACTGTAGAAAAGTGTTGGCAGTCTCTTAGAAAATTAAAATACATCTACCCTGTGACCCTGTAAGTTCATTCTTATGTATATTTCTAAGAGCAGTGAAAGCAAATGTCCACAAAAATACTTGCACAAGAGTATCCATAGCAGCTCCAAATTGGAAACAACCCTTTTGTCTAGACAGGTAAATGGATTCTCAGCAATGAATGAATTTCATGGTTAAGTGTCTTAAAGACTATGCTAGCCTAAAAAATGTGGGTAAAATAATACATTACACATAACTCAATTTACTTGAGGTTCTAACACAGGCAAAAACTACTTTGTTAAAGAAAACAAATTTTAGAATGGCTCTCTCTGACATAGGAGATTGCCTGGTGAAAGGGCAGTTGTGACCTCGCTGGGCAAAGGAAACATTCTATATTTTGATAGGAATGTCAATTATCAGGTGCACACATTTGTCCAAACCTACCCTATTGTTCAATTAGTAAATGTAAATAGAAACTAAAAAGAAGCCCTCACTTATTTCTGTCTACTTGGGAAAATGCTAATTTTTAAGGCTTAGGAACTGGTTAAGAGGTTACTAGTCACATGAAAAGAATTTTTAAGTGTTTCTTATACTATTATAAATTTGTGTTTCTCATACTATTATATTGTCCAACAACACAAGAGAACACTCTACATAAGGACATCACCAGATGGTCAATAATGAAATCAGGTTGATTATGTTCTTTGCAGCCAAAGCTGGAGAAGCTCTGTACAGTCAAGAACAAGACTGGGAGGCCCAGATCATGAACTCCTTACTGCAAAATTCAGACTTAAATGGAAGAAAATAGGGAAAACCACTAGACCATTCAGGTATGACCTAAATCAAATCCCTTACAATTATATAGTGGAAGTGACAAACATTTTCAAGAGATTAGATCTGATAGACAGACTGCTTGAAGAACTATTGACAGAGGTTCATGACATTATACAGGAGACAGGGATCAAGACCATCCCCATGGAAATGAAATGCAAAAAAGCAAAATGGCTGTCTGGGAAGCCTTACAAATAGCTGTGAAAAGAAGAGAGGCGAAAAGCAAAGGAGAAAAGGAAAGATATAAGCATCTGAATGCAGAGTTCCAAAGAATAGCAAGAAGAAATAAGAAAACTTCTTCAGCTATCAGTGCAAAGAAATAGAGGAAAACAACAGAATGGGAAAGACTAGAGATCTCTTCAAGAAAATTAGAAATACCAAGGGAACGTTTCATGCAAAGATAGTCTTGATAAAGGAAGAAATGGTATAGACCTAACAGAAGCAGAAGATATTAAGAAGAGGTGGCAAGAATACATGGAAGAACTGTACAAAAAAGATCTTCATGACCCAGATAACCATGATGGTATGATTACCTAGAGCCAGACACCCTGGAACATGAAGTCAGGTGGGCCTTTAGGAAGCATCACTACGAACAAAGCTAGTGGAGGTGATGGAATTCCAGTTGAGCTATTTCAAATCCTGAAAGATGATGCTGTGAAAGTGCCGCACTAAATATGCCAGCAAATATGCAAAACTCCGCAGTGGCCACAGGACTGGAAAAAGTCAGTTTTCTTTCCAGTCCATAAGAAAGGCAATGCCAAAGAATGCTCAAACTACCACACAATTGCAGTCATCTCATACGCTAGCAAAGTAATGGTCAAAATTCTCCAAGCCAGGCTTCAACAATACATGAACCGTGAGCTTCCAGATGTTCAAGCTGGATTTAGAAAAGGCAGAAGAACCAGAGATCAAGTTCCCAGCATCCACTGGATCACCAAAAAAAAGCAAGAGAATTCCAGAAATACATCTACTACTGCTTTTTTGACTATGCCAAAGCCTTTGACTGTGTGAATCACAACAAAATGCAGAAAATTCTTCAGTTCAGTTCAGTTCAGTCACTCAGTTGGGTCCGACTCTTTGTGACCCCATGAATTGCAGCACGCCAGGTTTCCCTGTCCAACTGGGAGTTGTCCTCCACCAACTCCTGGAGTTTACCCAAACTCAAGTCCATTGAATCAGATATACCATCCGGCCATCTGATCCTCTGTCATCCCCTTCTCCTCCTACCCCCAATCCCTCCCAGCATCAGAGTCTTTTCCAACGAGTCAACTCTTCACATGAGGTGGCCACGGTATTGAATTTTCAGCTTTAGCATCAGTCCTTCAAACGAACACCCAGGACCAATCTCCTTTAGGAAGAACGCTCTTAAAGAGAGGGAAATACCAGACCCCCTTACCTGCCTCCTGAGAAATCTGTATGCAGGTCAAGAAGGAACAGTTATAACTGGACATGGAACAACGGACTGGTTCTAAATCAGGAAAGGAGTACGTCAAGGTTGTATATTGTCACCCTACTTATTTAACATATATGCAGAGTACATAATGAGATAAGCTGGGCTACATGAAGCACAAGCTGGAATTAAGATTGCCAGGAGAAATATCAATAACCTCAGATATGCAGATAACACTACCCTTAAAGTGAAAGTGAAGAAGAACCAAAGAGCCTCTCAATGAAAGTGAAAGAGCAGGGTGAAAAAGTTGGCTTAAAACTCAGTTCAGTTCAGTTCAGTTCAGTTGCTCAGTCGTGTCCGACTCTTTGCGACCCCATGAATCACAGCACGCCAGGCCTCCCTGTCCATCACCAACTCCCAGAGTTCACTCAGACTCACGTCCATCGAGTCCGTGATGCCATCTAGCCATCTCATCCTTGGTTGTCCCCTTCTCCTCCTGCCCCCAATCCCTCCAGGCATCAGAGTCTTTTCCAATGAGTCAACTCTTCACATGAGGTGGCCAAAGTACTGGAGCTTCAGCTTTTGCATCATTCCTTACAAAGAAATCCCAGGGCTGATCTCCTTCAGAATGGACTGGTTGGATCTCCTTGCAGTTCAAGGGACTCTCAAGAGTCTTCCCCAACACCACAGTTCAAACGCACCAATTCTTCAGCGCTCAGCCTTCTTCACAGTCCAGCTCTCACATCCATACGTGACCACAGGAAAAGCCATAGACTTGACTAGACGGACCTTAGTCAGTAAAGTAATGTCTCTGCTTTTGAATATGCTGTCTAGGTTGGTCATAACTTTTCTTCCAAGGAGTAAGCGTATTTTAATTTCATGGCTGCAGTCACCATCTGCAGTGATTTTGGAGCCCAAAAAGATAAAGTCTGACACTGTTTCCACTGTTTCCCCATCTATTTCTCATGAAGTGATGAGACCAGAGGCCATGATCTTCGTTTTCTGAATGTTGAGCTTTAAGCCAACCTTTTCACTCTCCTTTTTCACTTTCATCAAGAGCCTTTTTATTTCCTCTTCCATTTCTGCCATAAGGGTGGTGTCATCTGCATATCTGAGGTTCTTGATATTTCTCCCAGCAATCTTGATTCCAGCTTGTGTTTCTTCCAGTCCAGTGTTTCTCATGATGTACTCTGCATAGAAGTTAAATAAGCAGGGTGACAATATACAGCCTTGACATACTCCTTTTCCTATTTGGAACCAGTCTGTTGTTACATGTCCAGATCTAACTGTTGCTTCCTGACGTGCATACAGATTTCTCAAGAGGCAGGTCAGGTGGTCTGGTATTCCCATCTCTTTCAGAATTTTCCACAGTTTGTGGTGATCCACACAGTCAAAGGCTTTGGCAGAGTCAATAAAGCAGAAATAGATATTTTTCTGGAACTCTCTTGCTTTTCCATGATCCAGTGGATGTTGACAATTTGATCTCTGGTTCCTCTGCCTTTTCTAAAACCACCTTGAACATCAGGGAGTTCACAGTTCATGTATTGCTGAAGCCTGGCTTGGAGAATTTTGAGCAGTACTTTACTAGTATGTGAGATGAGTGTGATTGTGTGGTGGTTTGAGCATTCTTTGGCATTGCCTTTCTTTGGAATTGGAATGAAAACTGACCTTTTCCAGTCCTGCGGCCACTGCTGAGATTTCTAAATTTGCTGGCATATTGAGTGAGCACTTTCACAACATCATCTTTCAGAATTTGAAACAGCTCCACTGGAATTCCATCACCTCCACTAGCTTTGTTCGTAGTGATGCCTTCTAAGGTCCACTTGACTTCACATTCCAAGATGTCTGGCTCTAGATTAGTGATCACATCATCATGATCATCTGGGTCGTGAAGATCTTTTCTGTACAGTTCTTCCATGTATTCTTGCCACCTCTTCTTAATATCTTCTGCTTCTGTTAGGTCCAGAACATTTCTGTCCTTTATCGAGCCCATCTTTGCATGAAATAGTCCCTTGGTATCTCTAATTTTCTTGAAGAGATCTCTATTCTTTCCCATTCTGTTGTTTTCCTCTATTTCTTTGCATTGATCGCTGAAGAAGGCTTTCTTATCTCTTCTTGCTATTCTTTGGAACTCTGCATTCAGATGCTTATATCTTTCCTTTTCTCCTTTGCTTTTCGTCTCTCTTCTTTTCACAGCTATTTGAAAGGCCTCCGCAGACAGCCATTTTGCTTTTTTGCATTTCATTTCCATGGGGATATCTTGATCCCTGTCTCCTGTACAATGTCATGAACCTCAGTCCATAGTTCATCAGGCACTCTATCTCTCAGATCTAGGCCCTTAAATCTATTTCTCACTTCCACTGTATAATCATAAGGGATTTGATTTAGGTCATACCTGAATGGTCTAGCGGTTTTCCCTACTTTCTTCAATTTGAGTCTGAATTTGGTAATAAGGATTCATGATCTGAGCCACAGTCAGCTCCTGGTCTTGTTTTTGTTGACTGTATAGAGTGTCTCCATCTTTGGCTGCAAAGAATATAATCAATCTGATTTCTGTGTTGACCATCTGGTGATGTCCATGTGTAGAGTCTTCTCTTGTATTCTTCACTGGAGAAGGGAATGGCAAGCCACTTCAGTATTCTTGCCTTGAGAACCCCATGAACAGTATGAAAAGGCAAAATGATAGGATACCAAAGAGGAACTCCCCAGGTCATTAGGTGCCCAAAATGCTACTGAAGATCAGTGGAGAAATAACTCCAGAAAGAATGAAAGGATGAAGCCAAAGCAAAAACAATATCCAGCTGTGGATGTGACTGGTGATAGAAGCAAGATCCGATGCTATAAAGAGCAATATTGCATAAGAACGTGGAATGTCATGTCCATGAATCAAGGCAAATTGGAAGTGGTCAAACAAGAGATGGCAAGGGTGAACATCGACATTCTAGGAATCAGCGAACTAAAATGGACTCAAATGGGTGAATTTAACTCAGATGACCATTATATCTACTACTGCGGACAGGAATCCCTCAGAAGAAATGGAATAGCCATCGTGGTCAACAAAAGAGTCCGAAATTCAGTACTTGGATGCAATCTCAAAAACGACAGAATGATCTGTTTGTCTCCAAGGCAAACCATTCAATATTACAGTTATCCAAGCCTATGCCCCAACCAGTAATGCTGAATAAACTGAAGTTGAATGGTTTTATGAAGACCTACAAGACCTTTTAGAACTAACACCCCCAAAAGATGTCCTCTTCATTATAGGGGACTGGAATGCAAAAGTAGGACGTCAAGAAACACCTGGAATAACAGGCAAATTTGGCCTTTGAATGTGGAATGAAGCAGGGCAAAGACTAATAGAGTTTTGCCATCAAAATGCACTTGTCATGGCTTAAAACTCAACTTTCGGAAAACTAAGGTCATGGCATCTTGTCCTATAACTTCATGGCAAATAGATGGGTAAACAATGAAAACAGTGACAGAGTTTCTTTTCTTGGACTCCATAATCAGTACAGATGGTGACTGCAGCCATGAAATTAAAAGACTTTTGCTCCTTGGAAGAAGAGCTATGACTAACCTAGACAGCATATTAAAAAGCAGAGACATTACTTTGCCAACAAACGTCCGTCTAGTGAAAACTATGATTTTTCCAGTAGTCATGTATAGATGTGAGAATTGGACTATAAAGAAAGCCGAGCACTGAAGAATTGATTCTTTTGATCTGTGGTGTTGGAGAAGATTCTTGAAAGTCCCTTGGACTGCAAGGACATCCATCCAGTCTATCCTAAAGGAAATCAGTCCCGAATATTCATTCAGAAGGACTGATGCTGAAGCTGAAACTCTAATACTTTGGTCACCTGATGCAAAGAACTGACTTATTGGAAAAGACCCTGATGCTTGGAAAGGTTGAAGGCAGGAGCAGTAGGGGACAACAGAGGATGAGATAGTTGGATGGCATCACTGACTCGATGGACATGACTTTGAGTAAGCTCTGGGAGTTGATGAAGGGCAGGGAAGCTTCGCATGCTGCAGTCTATGGGGTCACAAAGAGATGAATACAACTGAGCAACTGAATTGAACTGATACTATCAGAGCATAGGTATGATAGGAAAGCTTTTGGCTTCAGATAAAAATAAATATTGACTACAGAAGGGCTAAGGAAGATAGACTAGAAAGAGATTATTTTGCATAACCAAGGAAATAAATATTCGTACTGTCCCCAGGATAAGTAACCAGTGTTAGACATTTTAGAGGATGTCTCTGTATGGTGCCTAATCTCCTAAAGAACAATTGACACCAATTTGGTTCTAAAGTTTCAAGCAATTGTATATGGTCAGGGAAATTAGAAATCTGCTTAAGTAGTAATAACAGCCGAGATATCAGAAATGACACCTTGGCATAATAAAGTGTCATAGAAGTTGGACAATGCAATTTAGAGCAGGCTGGATGATGGAACCGTTGGCTCTGAGTCAGGTAGTTTTTAAAAGCAATTCAATTATTACTATTGTTTGTAATATGTCATTCATAATTGTTCTTAAATTCAGTTCAGTTCAGTTCAGTTCATTTGCTCAGTCGTGTCCGACTCTTTGCGATCCCATGAATTGCAGCACGCCAGGCCTCCCTGTCCATCACCATCTCCTGGAGTTCACTCAGACTCACGTCCATTGAGTCCGTGATGCCATCCAGCCATCTCATCCTCGGTCGTCCCCTTCCCCTCCTGCCCCCAATCCCTCCCAGCATCAGAGTCTTTTCCAATGAGTCAACTCTTCACATGAGGTGGCCAAAGTACTGGAGTTTCAGCTTTACCATCATTCCTTCCAAAGAAATCCCAGGACTGATCTCCTTCAGAATGGACTGGCTGGATCTCCTTGCAGTTCAAGGGACTCTCAAGAGTCTTCTCCAACACCACTGTTCAAACACATCAATTCTTCGGCACTCAGCCTTCTTCACAGTCCAGCTCTCACATCCATACATGACCACAGGAAAAACCATAGCCTTGACTAGATGTACCTTAGTTGGCAAAGTAATGTCTCTGCTTTTCAATATGCTCTCTAGGTTGGTCATAACTTTTCTTCTAAGGAGTAAGCGTATTTTAATTTCATGGCTGCAGTCACCATCTGCAGTGATTTTGGAGCCCCAAAATAAAGTCTGACACTTTTCCCACTGTTTCCCCATCTATTTCCCATGAAGTGATGGGACCGGATGTCATGATCTTCGTTTTCTGAATGTTGAGCTTTAAGCCAACTTTTTCACTCTCCTCTTTCACTTTCATCAAGAGGCTTTTTAGTTCCCCTTCACTTTCTGCCATAAGGGTGGTGTCATCTGCATATCTGAGATTATTGATATTTCTCCTGGCAATCTTGATTCCTAGAAAACAATATATGGGTCTATTTGATAATGTAATTTGGTCACTCTCCAAGAAATGCAATTTAAGGAATAATACTAGGAATGTCACTGATAAATAAACCACATTTGATTGTTCTAATAAAGTTGGAGGACAAAAATCACTTGAACAGCTTTCCTTATGGAATGCCATTTAACATGGCCTCTTTATGTCTGAATCTATTCAATGCTATTGCCTTGTGTTTTAAGGAATTTTAATTTAATAAAGTCAAACCAAACCAAAATGAAAATGTTATGTAAAATTCCCCAAATTTCATCAAGTTCTCATCCCACAGATTGTCCTGGTTTATTTCCTGCTGTTAGTGCCTCTGAGAGTTCTTCTCAAAATAACCATGGCTATTTGTATTTTCTATGGTTAAATTGGGTGAGGGAAGGGAGAGGGAGACGATTTGTTTAAAATCTTTACGCAGAAATGTGCCCCAGATTTAATAGGCATCAGAGTTATGATTGCTGAATGGTCTACTCCATTTGAAACAGTCACCTTTTCATAATTTTTCTTGCTAATTATATGAGAAATTTTGATTTTCTTTTCATTTATTGATTCATTCAAACTTTAATACTTGAAGTACTTATTGAGGATCTATTAGCGGGCACATATTAACAATATGAGGAGAAGGGAATGGAACCCTACTCCAGCACTCTTACCTGGAAAATCCCATGGATGGAGGGGCCTGGTAGGCTGCAGTCCATGGGGTCATGAAGAGTAGGACACGACTGAGCAACTTCACTTTCATTTTCACTTTCATGCATTGGAGAGGGAAATGGCAACCCACTCCACTGTTCTTGCCTGGAGAATCCCAGGGATGGGGGAACCTGGTGGGCTGTGGTCTATGGGGTCGCACAGAGTCAGACACGACTGAAGTGACTTAGCAGCAGCAGCAGCATTAGCAATATGATGCTAATATGACATAAAGAAAAGTCATCATTGAGTCAATAAATCAGAACACAAGGAAATAACACAATGTTAATTTATTTGAACACAGAAAAATAATGTTGAAGCAGAAAGCATAAAAAGTATATTTTGTTGTGAGTTGGGAAATGGCCTGACCTTATGGCAGAAAGTGAAGAGGAACTAAAAAGCCTCTTGATGAAAGTGAAATAGGAGAGTGAAAAAGTTGGCTTAAAGCTCAACATTCAGAAAACTAACATCATGGCATCCGGTCCCATCACTTCATGGGAAATAGATGTGGAAACAGTGTCAGACTTTATTTGTTTGGGCTCCAAAATCACTGCAGATGGTGATTGCAGCCATGAAATTAAAAGACGCTTACTCCTTAGAAGAAAAGTTATGACCAACCTAGACAGCATATTCAAAAGCAGAGACATTACTTTGCCAACTAAGGTGCATCTAGTCAAGGCTATGGTTTTTCCAGTGGTCATGTATGGATGTGAGAGTTGGACTGTGAAGAAGGCTGAGCACCAAAGAATTGATGCTTTTGAACTGTGGTGTTGGAGAAGACCCTTGAGAGTCCCTTGGACTGCAAGAAGATCCCACCAGTCCATTCTGAAGGAGATTAGCCCTGGGATTTCTTTGGAAGGAATGATGGTAAAGCTGAAACTCCAGTACTTTGGCCTCATGGGAAGAGTTGACTTATTGGAAAAGACTCTGATGCTGAGAGGGATTGGGGGCAGGAGGAGAAGGGGACGACCGAGGATGAGATGGCTGGATGGCATCACTGACTTGATGGACATGAATCTGCGTGAACTCCGGGAGTTGGTGATGGATAGGGAGGCCTGGTGTGCTGCAATTCATGGGGTCGCAAAGAATCGGACATGACTGAAGGACTGAACTGAACTGAAACCTTAACACCTATATCATTCATTCTTTTATTTCAATCTCCAGTTAATTAATGACATGGATTATTTATGAGTTAACATTTACTCCTCTTCCTTCACCTTCAATCTTTTCTTGCCGCTGTCCTAACTAGTTCTGAAACATTGGACACACACTCAAAGAATTTTGCTACCAAGTTTGATTATTTGGAAACACTATTGTTTTCACGTTTGGCCCATAAAGTTGGCAAAATCTTTCTGCATGCCATGAAATCTCAGGTTCCCTGTGGCTCTCCACTCAGTTTATGGAGACTGACACTGAGGAGCACTCATCCATCAGTCTTTATCTATTCTGCATATACCTTTTTGATACAGAGATCCCATCACTTCTGATGCTCCATCTTCTGCCTTTAGGGAATCTGGTTGCCTTATCAGTAGCTACTAGCCTGCCTTTCAGTGCCTAAGTGTGCCTGTATTCCTTATACTGGAATTCCCAGGTTGCATACTGAGAATTGAGACTGTCCCTGAACCAGAGATGGAAAGTTTATTTCTTTAAGCTCTCAGTTTTCATTGTTCTTTCTTTCTCTTGGATGTCTCCCAGTTTATGCCTTTACTTTCAGGCATAGGGTTATTATTAGCCTCCAATGGAGGCATTTTTTTTCTACCCCCATCTGTTGATTTATTGTACCTTCAGTTCTTTCCATAGTGCATTTGATAAAAATAATAATTGCAATCAATCAGGTTTAGGCCAGGTGCCAGGAATTGGCCAGTTGTTTTACGTACAATATATGTAGCCCTACCAATAATCCTGCAAAGTAGGCATAATATTATCCTGGTCTAACAGTAAGGAAATGAGTCTCAGAGAGGTTAAACAACTTGTCACAAAGTGAATAAGTGGAGAACCTAGATTGAAGCCCAGATCTCTTGACTCCAAATGTTAGACTTTTCCCAGGTTACCATTCTGCTTTTTCTTGGGGAACAGTGCCAGGAACTTGTTAGGTATTTAATAATTCTTTGTTCAATTAATGCATAAATGAACCTGTGGAATCTCCTATATACTTTTTGCTAGAATGAAAATATAACAATATTTATAATTAGTATCATAGCTTGTTCATTGCTCATAAGCAATTAGAAAAACTGAACAATATACATGAGTCATCTGTTTTCAGACACAGGAAAACATGGAATTTTACTAAGAGAAGATAAACAAATGCGGTGAACCCTACAATCCATTGGCTTTCAGTCTGGAGGTATTCTCTGAAGTGTGAGACAGGAACCCAAGCACAGCTTCACAGTTTCACTGAGCTGAGAAAACAGGTAGATGTCTGGAGGAGGGCTCGCTGACTTGAGTTGCAGGGCTGAGTGCCACGAGGAGGAAAGCAAGCCCAGAAAGAGATCCAGTAAAATGCATAGGGATCCTTTTGAGTCTGGCTGAATACTATCCTGTGCATGTACAGGGTGGGACTCTCTAAGGTCAAGCAAGAATGAGTATCTGGCAAAAAATATGTTTCAAGGAGGTATAAGCCAAACAATTCATGGAGCCCTCAAATGGCTGGGAGTTCCAGGTGCCAAAGTAGAGAACTTGTTGTATATCTAGGCCATTCTGTAGAGACCCAAGAAAGTTTATGCCATAGTAGCAGAGTATTCTAGATTTCCCCTTATGAAGTTAAAAAATAAAGCTTGAAAATGTCAAGCTGATTCACAAGCAAATTAAACTCCTGACAACACAAACTTTCACACTCTTTAAATGGAGACAATAAAAGCGAAATATTTAATAATGTGCAGCTTATAATGTCCAGCATCCAATAAAATTTTACTAGACGTGCAAAGTAACAAAAATGTCACCCATAGTTGAAAGAAAAGTCAATCTGTAGATATAAGCCCAGAAGTTATAAAAACAATGGAATTAGCAGATAAAGACTCTACAGCCATTATAAATATTTTCAAGAATTAAAATAATAGAAACATCTGAGTCAAGAAATAAAAGATATAAAGAAAAGTAAATGTAAATTCAAGAGATGAGAAATATTGTAAATAAAATATCTAATGAATCGGGTTACTAGAAAGAGATTAGCAAGCTTGAAACTATCCAAGTGAGAGCACATAGAAAAAAAAAAAAAAAAAAGAAATAAAATAAACAGAGCCTCAGTGATATTGAGAAAACATAAACTAATTCAGTATTCATATAATTAGTGAGGTTGACAGTGTGGCAGGTGATGGTAGAAAAATTATTTAAGAAATAAATGCCAAAATTTCTCCAATAATTTCAATAGGATAAACACCCCTGAAAGGAAAACCACTTGAGGCACAAGATTGCCAAATTGCTAAAGGCTAGCAATAAAGAAAAAATATTAAAACTGGACACAGAAAAAGACACATTATATACAAATAAAAGGTCTACCAAATTCTTTTCAGGAGTGATGCAAAACAGAAGACAATGGAACAATTTCATTAATGTGCTAAAAGAAAGTTGTCCAACTAAATTTCTACATCCAGAAACAAAAACATCCTTCATAAGTGAAAGACAATGAGAATTCTAGTTTCTGGTCTGATATATAAAGACCTTAGAAGTCATTAATCCCATTTCATAAGGAAAAAAACATTGAACAAACTGGAAATCAACAACTTGTTTTATATTGATGAGGCACAAGGTAATCTAATCTGCCACTTTGAAAACTTGACAGTCATGTGAATTCAGAGACTCCAGCTTACTGGGAGAAGCAGCCCAGGATAACTGCTAGAGCCCATACTACTTACCACCATGCCAACTAATAATAGAGGATTATAGCTAAAAGAATTGTAAGCCTCAGACCTTGTTTAAGGATTCTTTGAGTAAATCCAAAACTAGGGAGACAAGAAAAACATCACATGAAATTTTAACCTTTGACATCTACAGCTACAGCAGTTGGTAAACATAGCCTAACTTCTAGCCAGATAAACATTAAACCTCACACATACACATACTAATTCTTTGTCTCATTTTTTCTCTTTCCTTTACTCTTAGTATTTTATATAAAGAGTACTGGTGACTTTTGCCTTTCTATTTAGTTTTAAGGTTATGGAATTTCCTGATGGAATTGACTCATGGTAGTTGACAAGGCTTTATCTCTCCTAGTGTTTTGAAAAAGATGAGAGGATCTTTGTGCTAAAAGGAGGTGCATCATATTAGGTAGAATCATGCTTCCACTATGATGAAAGTTAAATATGCCTAAGAGGGTGAGACTGCATCTGGGAAGCTGAAGGGTTAGTTTGCCTTTTGCTGTTAGCTCCCTCCCAAGGACCACAGCAAGCTAGACCTCTGCACACTACACTTGCCCAGCTCCCTTGATTGTTTCTCTATCTGTTTAACCAGTGGGAGGAATTAGACTGTAAAGCAAGGGTAGAAATGGAGAAAGGAGGGAGGTATGGAGGAAGGTCATTGTTCTGTTTCTGCTCCTGGCGTTCTCTCTGGGAGAATTGGGTGCCTCTGTCCTGCTGCTGTCCTCAGTACATCTAGCAGAAGTAGATCTGGTGGGCAATTGTTGGTGACTATCAGAGGCCACGGACCTCAGGGCTATCGGTTGGGTAATGGTAGCTGCAGCAGCAGAAACAGTAGCTGCTCGCTGCCCCAGAGGCTGCTGAATCTGCAGAGAGTATGACGCTAGGCCCTGTCCTTATTACCTCCTTCCTTTTGTGGCTCCAGCTCTACGGGTGGTAGCAGCTTCCTGCAGTCACTAATCTCTGTAGTATTTATCACCCCCTCTTTGGCTTCCTTTGCCTTCAAATTCTTTTGGGGCCAGGTGCTTGTGTTACCTGCCTCATTATTTGACATCACTAGTGTGGTTTTGATTTCCCTGAGGGGGAAACCCAAGTAAGATGGTAGGTGTTGCAAGAGGGCATCAGAGGGCAGACACACTGAAACCATACTCACAGAAAACTAGTCAATCTAATCACACTAGGACACAGCCTTGTCTAACTCAATGAAACCAAGCCATGCCTGTGGGGCAACCAAAGACGGGCGGGTCATGGTGGAGAGGTCTGACGGAATGTGGTCCACTGGAGAAGGGAATGGCAAGCCACTTCAGTATTCTTGCCTTGAGAACCCCATGAACACTATGAAAAGGCAAAATGATAGGTCATTAGGTACCCAATATGATACTGGAAATCAGTGGAGAAATAACTTGAGAAAGAATGAAGGGATGGAGCCAAAGCAAAAACGATACCCGCTTGTGGATATGACTGGTGATAGAAGCAAGATCCGATGATATAAAGAGCAATATTGCATAGGAACCTGGAATGTCAGCTCCATGAATCAAGGCAAATTGGAAGTGGTCAAATAAGAGATGGCAAGGGTGAACATCGACATTCTAGGAATCAGCGAACTAAAATGGACTGGAATGGGTGAATTTAACTCAGATGACCATTATATCTACTACTGCAGGCAGGAATCCCTCAGAAGAAATGGAGTAGCCATCATGGTCAACAAAAGAGTCTGAAATGCAGTACTTGGATGCAATCTCAAAAATGACAAAATGATCTCTGTCTCCAAGGAAAACCATTCAATATTACAGTTATCCAAGTCTATGCCCCAACCAGTAACGCTGAGGAAGTTGAAGTTGAATGGTTTTATGAAGACCTACCAGACCTTTTAGAACTAACACCCCAAAAGGTGTCCTTTTCATTATAAGGGACTGGAATGCAAAAGTAGGAAGTCAAGAAACACCTGGAGTAACAGGCAAATTTGACCTTGGAATGTGGAATGAAGCAGGGCAAAGACTAATAGAGTTTTGCCAAGAAAATGCACTGGTCATAGCAAACACCCTCTTCCAACAACACAAGAGAAGACTCTACATGTGGACATCACTGAAATCAGATTGATTATAATCTATGCAGCCAAAGATGGAGAAGCTCTATACAGTCAGCAAAAACAAGACCAGGAGCTGACTGTGGCTCAGATCATGAATCCTTATTACCAAATTCAGACTCAAATTGAAGAAAGTAGGGAGAACCACTAGACCATTCAGGTATGGCCTAAATCAAATCCCTTATGATTATACAATGGAAGTGAGAAATAGATTAAGGGCCTAGATCTGATAGATAGAGTGCCTGATGAACTATGGAATGAGGTTTGTGACCTTGTACAGGAGACAGGGATCAAGACCATCCCCATGGAAAAGGAATGCAAAAAAGCAAAATGGCTGTCTGTGGAGGCCTTACAAATAGCTGTGAAAAGAAGAGAGGTGAAAAGCAAAGGAGAAAAGGAAAGATATAATCATCTGAATGCAGAGTCCCGGAGAATAGCAAGAAGAGATAAGAAAGCCTTCTTCAGCGATCAATGCAAAGAAATAGAGGAAAACAACAGAATGGGAAAGACTAGAGAGCTCTTCAAGAAAATGAGAGATACCAAGGGAATATTTCATGCAAGGATGGGCTCGATAAAGGACAGAAATGTTCTAGACCTAACAGAAGCAGAAGATATTAAGAAGAGGTGGCAAGAATACATGGAAGAACTGTACAAAAAAAGATCTTCATGATCCAGATAATCATGATGATTTGATCACTCATCTAGAGCCAGACATCTTGGAATGTGAAGTCAAGTCGGCCTTAGAAAGCATCACTACGAACAAAGCTAGTGGAGGTTATGAATTCCAGTTGAGCTATTTCAAATCCTGAAAGATGATGCTGTGAAAGTGCTGCACTCAATATGTCAGCAAATATGAAAAAATCAGCAGTGGCCACAGGACTGGAAAAGGTCCGTTTTCATTCCAATTCCAAAGAAAGGCAATGCCAAAGAATGCTCAAACTACCCCACAATTGCATTCATCTCACATGCTAGTAAAGTACTGCTCAAAATTTTCCAAGCCATAGTTCAGCAATACGTGAACCATGAACTCCCTGATGTTCAAGCTGGTTTTAGCAAAGGCAGAAGAACCAGAGATCAAATTGCCAACATCTGCTGGATCATGGAAAAAGCAAGAGAGTTCCAGAAAAAACATATATTTCTGCTTTATTGACTCTGCCAAAGCCTTTGACTGTGTGGATCACTATAAAATGGAAAATTCTGAAAGAGATGGAATACCAGACCACCTGACCTGCCTCTTGAGAAATCTGTATGCACGTCAGGAAGCAACAGTTAGATCTGGACATGGAACAACAGACTGGTTCCAAATAGGAAAAGGAGTATGTCAAGGCTGTATATTGTCACCCTGCTTATTTAACTTCTATGCAGATTACATCATGAGAAACGCTGGACTGGAAGAAACACAAGCTGGAATCAAGATTTCCAGGAGAAATATCAATCACCTCAGTTATGCAGATGACACCTCCCTTATGGCAGAAAGTGAAGAGGAGATAAAAAGGGTCTTGATGAAAGTGAAAGAGGAGAGTGAAAAAGTTGGCTTAAAGCTCAACATTCAGAAAACGAAGATCATGGCCTCTGGTCCCATCACTTCATGAGAAATAGATGGGGAAACAGTAGAAACAGTGTCAGACTTTATTTTTCTCGGCTTCAAAATCACTGCAGATGGTGAATGCAGCCATGAAATTAAAAGACTCTTCCTCCTTGAAAGAAAAGTTATAACCAACCTGGATAGCATATTCAAAAGCAGAGACATTACTTTGCGGACTAAGGTCCAGCTAGTCAAGGCCACGGTTTTTCCTGTGGTCATGTATGGATGTGAGTGTTGGACTGTGAAGAAGGCTGAGCGCCGAAGAATTGATGCTTTTGAACTGTGGTGTTGGAGAAGACTCTTGAGAGTCCCTTGGACTGCAAGGAGATCCAACCAGTCCATTCTGAAGGAGATCAGCCCTGGGATTTCTTTGGAAGGAATGATGCTAAAGCTGAATCTCCAGTACTTTGGCCACCTCATGCGAAGAGCTGACTCATTGTAAGAGACTCTGATGCTGGGAGAGATTGGGGGCAGGAGAAGAAGGGGACCATCCAGGATGAGATGGCTGGATGGCATCACGGAGTCGATGGACGTGAATCTGAGTGAACTCCAGGAGATGGTGATGGACAGGGAAGCCTGGCGTGCTGCGATTCATGGGGTCACAAAGAGTCGGACATGCTTGAGCTACTGAACTGAACTGAACTGAAGCTCCTTCTAAATAGTTTCCTAGTATCTCCACAGGAAGATAGATAAACTTGTGAGCTACCTAGCACACCCCTGTCTCTTTGGTCAAGCCCTCTCTACTCCAGCTCCCTACCCACAGGTCTTTGAGTGTGTTCAAACAGATAACACATGCTTAGCAAACAGAATGCTGTAGCTGGGTTGCGTTTATTAGGTACTGAGATGGTTTACATGACAGTAAACGTCCCTTCTAATCCTAATAGTTTAGAACATTGCTTTCTACTCTGTGGATCACTTGAGAAGCTATAGACTTTTTTGGAAGGGACTCATGAGCACAAAAATTTGTATGGTAAAAAAATGTCTAGCAACTCAAAGCACTATCATTTATTTTTTTATAGAAGTGTATTATACTATTAGGATTAGCAAAACTGCAAATTATGCACGAATGAATACACATACTTTTAAAACAGCAGTTTTAAAAACTAACATAAACTAATATCACTACTTTTCTCATTATGGCGGGTAGTGGTACACAAATTTTTTTTATATTTCAAAAGGGACACTTTTACCTGAAAGGGTTGGAAACTACGAGACAAGCTGTGACTTTCAAACATCGCATAATTTCAAATTCAGTTGCCTCCATTTTGAGGTTCTAAAGTTTTCAGTGTTCAGAGGAGAATTTTCTGGGAGTTGTCTTTGATTAACAAGATTTTACTTATTTAAACTATGGTATTACTAAGTATGTCAGATTTAATATTCAAGTTATTTGGGAATTCCATAATAAATGGGCTTTTGTTGGCAAGACAATTAATTATTTGAACAAGCGTAGTTTTTGTTTCCTTCTCAAAAGGAAATTTTAATTCTACCCTAAGAAACCTGGGAGAAATCTTTGAGATTAACAGTGAAATATGACTTTAAAATGAATTTAAGATATAGTTCATTTTTCCCTTTGTCAATACAAATGCTGTGGTTTTATATTAGATTAACTAATATAGTTATTTCTTCCATAAAAATGACTAGTGACAATGTATTATAGGGGAAGTACTGTTTACTCGTGGCCTACAAAGTCTGTGATGTGGAACTAGGCCACACATACTCCTGCATGCACACACACATACACAATTTTGTTTAACAGAGGCTCCAACAATGAAATAATTTAGCCAGAGCTAGACAGTTAATTGGAGAAGGCAATGGCACCCGCTCTAGTACTCTTGCCTGGAAAATCCCATGGATGGAGGAGCCTGGTGGGCTACAGTCCATGGGGTCGCTAAGAGTTGGACACGACTGAGCGACTTCACTGTCACTTTTCACTTTCATACATTGGAGAAGGAAATGGCAACCCACTCCAGTGTTCTTGTCTGGAGAATCCCAGGGATGGAGGAGCCTGGTGGGCTGCCGTCTATGGGGTCGCATAGAGTTGGACACAACTGAAGCAACTTAGCATCAGCAGCAGACAGTTAATAGTAGAAGCAAGATTTAATTCAGTGTTTACTTAATTAAGAGCTAGATTTGACACAGAACGTCTGGGTTTGGTCCACCAATAATTACCTGTGTGACTTTGATGTAATCACCATCTCTGGCTTCAGTTTCCTCATCTGTAAAATGGGAACAGTGATAGTGCCTCTATCATGGGGTGCTTTGACAATTAAATGTGAGAATGCATAAAATGTACATAGCATAGTGTCTAACACATAGAGATCACTCTAAATGTTAATACTGGGTCCTGTTATTTTTATCATACTCCGTTTTCCTTAAAGTGAACATTAGTAAAATGGATGTTTCAGTTTAATTTGTCAGTAAGTTTTAAAGTTGTAAAGATTTTGAGGAAATCGCTTTCAACTTCTGACCTTCAGTTTTTTTTCATCAGTAAAATGGAGATAATAATTCTTTCCCAGACTCTTTTTCAGGTTGTTATAAAAGAATTCAGTTAAATTAAGAGATCAAAACTGCTGTGCGTGAATTAAGATGTCACAGAAACTTGAATGAACTTTTTGGCCAACCCTATATATATATAAGTTTTACGTTCCTGAGAGTTTATCTGTTTTAGGAATAAGGTGTTGCTTTGTTTAGTTTTGATTTACTTATATGTCTTATATAATTTTAAGTGTCTCCAGGAAAGGGTGTGCAAGTTCTTTTTGAAACTCATCACCGGTTTTGATGTTTCCTCTTTTTCGTAGAGAAATTCTCAATTTAGCAATAGAGCAAATTGGACACTTCTTGCCATTTGTTTTTCTACACAAAGGAAGGCACAGTAACTTGCAGTCTCAAGCTGACGTAGAGGATGTTTCTTGATATTTTCAACTTCAACTTATCTCATTTGACAGGATAGGCTGATTTATGTTGCCAGATCAGTTCTTTCAGAAAAAATGCACTTTTTAGATGCTGCACTTTGTTTAGTGACTTTCCAGGCACTTCAAATCCTTTGTGGAAAGAGCTAGATCATGAATATAAATATAAAGAGACAAAAATAGCAACTTTCCTTGCAGCTCAGTACAACACCTTAATTCAGCATAGGCAAAATGAACTGAGTTTGTGGATGCTAACCGGCCATATTATCTTTTAAATGACTAATTGAAAGCCAGAGGATACAGTACCCTTTCAAAAGAATTCTGAAATTTCTCTTTAATTTATCCTTTTTTTTCTACCCTCTGGATTTGGGCTTTCATCAGTTTTAATTCAGGCTAATGCTGCAGTCTCCTAAAGACATGCACCCTCTCTAATTATCTAGCCTGTTTATAATCCAGTGTCCACCTGGTTGCTGAGAGGGACATTTTTTCGGATACAGATCTGAGTATGTTATTCTTTTAGTTTCTCTCCATTACCTACAGGACAAAAATGCGCGCCTTGTGCATGACAATGCTCACAAGAGAGGCTAGCTTTCTATACCCCTGCATTGCTTAGTGTGGCACTGATGTTTTTCAGTCTAGCTCTGCCTGCTCTGATATTTCATTTTCCTCTGCCTTTTTCCACATTTACAAGTTCTTAGCCATCCAGAATATCTTGATGTTCCCCAAAGAAGGTTTAAACTTCCACAGTTTTATGCCCTTTTCCATTATTTTCCTCTCTTCCATGCCTGGCAAATTTGCCTCCAGCTTTCCAGAGTCAACTTCTTTGTGCCGTGATTATGTGAAGATTTTCTTGCCTGCCTTCCCACCAGAGACATGCAGCTCCTCCACCTTTTGCTTTCAGAGCACTTGATACAAAGCCATGTCTAAGATTCTTGAAGACTAGCCAGCTGTGTTGTATACATATCTGTTTCTCTCTTTAGATGGTGAGTTCCTTGAGGGTAGAAACTGTCTGTTTTCTTTTGCGTCATTAGTGCTGAAAATATTTCCTGGCACAGAGTGTTAGACTGTAGTGGATCAGTGCTTTAATTGCAGTTCAGACAGACTTGGGTGGGAAGTCCAAAGTTATTACTCACTAGTTGTGTAATCTTGGGAAACTTACCTAATTCCACTTGATGTTAGCTTTCTCATCTGTAAAACGTAGACAAAAATACCTATCTCATAAGAATGTTGTAAAAATCAAATGAGTTAATATACGTAAAACTTTTAGAACAGCATCTGGCACGATGACTCCGAAGTCACTATTAGCAATGATTGTTTACAGTTTGTATTATTATTACTAGCTATCACAACTGTTGGAAAGATTGCAAAAGGCTGATCAAACCTAGAAAGTGTTTGGCATAGTAACTGGCATAGAGTACATGTTCAATGCAAATTAGATATTTTTTATGATTATCACTTTTATTATTAAAAATTGTTGAAGAGATGAATTTCCTGTTTTCTTAGCTGTTGCCCATCAGAAAACATTCCTGGAAATTATACTAGCTCCAGCACTCAGTATGTCCAAAATTTATCTTAATATTTCCCCTCAAACCAGCTGATGTGAAAATGCTCAGTAGAGTAGCCACTTATACTCTTTCTTCTTCCCTTTCTCCCTCCCTTCTTCTCCCCTTCCTTTTCTGATTTCTTCCCTAATTATCCCATTTCAGTCACCTTGCTCTTGGTGTTTTGAGCTATAATCCCTGAAAATACTTTAAACTCTGCCTCTCCTTCCCCTAGACATGAGCTTCACTGGTTCCCATAATTTCAGTCCTTGAAATATGTCTGGGATACATATGTTTGTTTCCTTTTCCATTGCCATTTCTTTGTTGAAGTTTATATCACCTGCCACCTGATTACTTCCTATTTTTCTGTAGCCTCTCCAGGCCAGGGACCAAGAATCCCTACAGTGCAATGCACATGATCCGGAAAGGGTCAAAACCTGAACTGCCAAGGGGGCACACAGAAATGTTAATGAGTAGCCAACCAGAGAGCCTGAGTGAGCGTGACATATGGGAGTGGCCATGTCTAATCTATAGCAGAGTGTTGCTATGCAGGAAAGTGCCTGCCCATTACTTCCATATGGGAATGCCGGCATTGTTGGATCTTCTGATACTTAAGGGGAAACTGCTAATCTGTACATGGAATCTGCTGATATGTAAATTATGGCAATTACTTCAAATTTAAAAATCAAATTGTTTGCACTAGACAACCCAGGTCAGTTCTGGCTTATAGGTCATTATGTCTTAAAAGATGTTCAAGAGATACTTACAAGAATAAATGGATCCAGGACTCATTCTTTAGTTCTCCCTCTCTCCCCCAGGCCTCTGTTGAATCTCTTCCTACCTCCCGGATTTTCCCCTCTTATTTAATTCCACCTCAAAATTCTGTTTATGTTTCTCTTTTTTCATACCATTCATGACAATTGCTCATACCAACTGAGAACCTACTGTGTTCTAAGCACTGAAAGTGAATTGATAATAAGGAAACATTATCCCTGAAACTATTGACAGGATCACAGACCAAACCACATTGTTTATGGTAGTGGTAAATAGAAACAATCATCTAATTAAATTGAAAAATCTAGTTTTCTCATCTTTTGTTGCCCTTGGAGGATAATTACAAATTAAATTTTATGTCTATGATTGAGCTGTAAGTATTTCAAATTTTACAAATGTCTAACTGGATCGTGGGTTCCTCAATGGCAAGGAATACCTATTAAATATGATTTATATTCAGTGCTCCTATAGATCAGCAAATAGGCAGGTATGTAAATGACAATAAATACATATTTACAAGTCCAGTTAGTACAGGGAGTTAGTTAGTTATTAGATCAGTTAGGAGGGGAATCTTATTAATTCAAAATTCACATAATCTTTCAAAGCAGAGCCAAGATCTTTGCTTTGGCCATGGGTGCATTGCTTGGGAGCTTCCCAGATGGATCAGTGGTAAAGAATCTGCCTGCAGTGTAGGAGACGTAGGAGACACGAGTTTGCTCCCTGGGTCAGGAAGATTCCTGGAGGAGGAAATGGCAACATGTTCCTGAATTCTTGTCTGAAAAATTCCATAGGCAGAGAACTGGCAGGCCATAGTCCCTAAAGTTGCAAAGAGTTGGACACAACTGAGTTACTGAGCACACACACGCACTGAGTGATTGATCACACACTGATTAGAGATCACAGTTGACTCTCTTGAATGGTTGTGCCCATAAGTTCTAATATTTTCAGTTTCTTTAAACTGAAGCAAGACATCAAGGACATTTCAAAGAAACTTGAACATGTAGGCTTCCTAGATTTTTATACTTTTCTTCTGGTCTTTTACAATGGTTTTGTTGATGTTCAGTTGCTAAGTTGTGTCTGACTATTTGCATCCCCATGGACTGCAGCACGCCAGGCTTCCCTGTTGTTCACTATCTCCCGGAGTTTGCTCAAACTCATGCCTACTGATTTGGTGATGGCATCCAACCATCTTATTCTCTGTCACTCCCTTTTCCTCCTATACGCAATCTTTCCTAGCATCAGAGTGTTTACCAATGAGTCGACTCTTCACATCAGGCAGCCAAAGTATTGGAGTTTCAGCATCAGTCTTCCCGATTAATATTCAGGGTTGATTTCCTTTAGGATTGACTGGTTTGATCTCTTCGCACTCCAACGGACTCTCAAGAGTCTTCACCAGCACCATAGTTTGAAAGCATAAGTGGTCTTGCTCACTACTAATTTGATAATAGTGTCTTTTAACACATTGTCTTTAAAAGAGTTGCTATATAGCAATCATCTGTATTTTCATATAAACAACAATTAGCTATATAAAAGCATATTTTTTATTAGTTTACGTGATATTTAATCAATTTTTCTAACAATATTAAGAAATACAACTATGGGAACAAATATCACCGACTTTTGATCAGCTTATCACTGAACTAGGGAGAAGTAAGTTTTTGGTATTCTAGGAGCCAGTCCACCAGCCTTAGATATCCTCTGTGTCATGGTATGGCTTCGTCTTTTACAAAATGAATGGAAACTATTGATCCTATCAGGTCAGTTAGGTGAAGTTTTAGTTAAGTCTGCTCTATTACTGACTAAATTCAGGTAGCATTTGTTGGATTCTTTATAATGCTACTATTTCTACAAATAATATTAATTTCTCACCTATTTCCATGTTCAGTAGTCCTTTTAAGGTGCTGCTGCTGCTGCTAAGTCACTTCAGTTGTATACGACTCTGTGCAACCCCATAGACGGCAGCCCATCAGGCTCCCGCACCCCTGGGATTCTCCAGGCAAGAACACTGGAGTGGGTTGCCATTTCCTTCTCCAGTGCAGGAAAGTGAAAAGTGAAAGTGAAGTTGCTCAGTCGTGTCTGACTCTTAGCGACCCCATGGACTACAGCCCACCAGGCTCCTCCGTCCATGGGATTCTCCAGGCAAGAGTACTGGAGTGGGGTGCCATTGCCTTCTCCTTTAAGGCACATTTACTTATATTATTGTACTCTTTTGAATCCCTAAGAGTAAGACATTTTTCTCTTTTGACAGATGAGAAATATAATTTTCAGAGAGGTTGAAATGACTTCCTTAAGAGCTTGTAGCTTGAAAATAACAAGAGTGGAGACTCACTCCCTGTCGCAGTCTGATCAAGTGCAGGACTCTTCTTGCCTCCCTAGTGCTACCTCTCCAAACCAGGCTAACTGAACTCCAAGGATTCTTTCAGCTCTAACGTGCTCTTGTTCTATGATATATTAGCAATATCCTGTACACATCATCCATTCTACTGCTAAGACCTAGCCATCCCCTTATAGCTCTGTGGCCACTGGCTTGACAAGGAGGGGAGAAAGAGATTAAGTAGAGGGTCCAATTAGTTTCAGACTGGTTGGGTAAATGTTTCACAACATTTCTGAGTTAGTCCCTCTCTCCTTTTGTGAATGATTCTTGCCTTTTTCTGACAGATTGATCTCAAGTGCTGGGTATTTTTCTCTCAGCACATGAGCTGCCAGTTTCTTAGGCTGTCCCCCCCCCAGGACCAAGATGAGGTGAGAGGTAAGTTGTTTGTACGTATGACTTGACTAAGCAATGCAACCAGGCTGAATGTTCAGAAAGCCCTTCTGTGCTTGGAGACGTCTTTCATGTCTTAGAAATCTTGATTTATTTCAGGACAGGGAAAATCCAAGCCAGCTCTCAGAGTGGAAATTAAAATCTTAAAACTATGTATGAAAATTGAATATTCCAAATGGCCTGGTTTAAACATCACTCTGCATCGTTGATCAAATGTAAAAGTTCTTGAAAAGAAGCAGGGGGATTTATGACTAGGTGTAGGACTGGGGAAAGGCTTGGAGGATATTTATGGGTAACTTCAAGGAATTCCAGTGACTGTACTTTCACCTGATTTTGTACCCTCAAGTTTCTGCTTTGGCAATTTCAAGCCTGAAAATGCTTATGGATTGAAAAATATTTTGCTTTGGCTGTGTTCTGTTAAGTTCTGAATTTAGGGGTGGGAGAGACACTATATATATTTATTTGGACACATTTATCATGCTGTGTGTAAGTATGTGAACATATGTTTTTATTCTTTTAGATTTATCTGTGACTTTCTTGAGGACAGGACCTTTGCTTTAACTATATCTATACCTTCAGACCTAATATAATCTCTGGAAAATAGGAGGCTCCCCATAAATGCTCTATTGATGCATATTGTTTAGTTAACCTTTGTTGAGCACCTTTTTATGCTGAGTCCCATGCTGGCTTCTGAGGGGTTATGTAGACAGAAGGAGAGAGTGGGGAATTTCAAAATAAACCATACTTTAAAACATAAAAGAATATATTTTAAAAGGTGAAGCATAAAGACAGCTACCCTTATGCATTACGACTGACTCCTGAACGACTTGGGGCACTGACCCTTTGTGCAGTTGAAAGTCCACATATAACTTATAGTCAGCCCTCTGCACCTACGCTTCCTCCATATCTGTGGTTCTATATTCGTGGATTCAGCCTGCAGAGGATCTTGTTGTGTAGTACTGTAGTACTCACATCGAAAAAAAAAAAAAAAATCTGTAAAAGTGGCCAGTACAGTTCAAATCCATATTGTTCAAGGATCAGGTGTAATTTCCTTTGGCAGCCTTTAATAGCTAGCCCTGCAGGTCCATGGGGGTTCATCATTTCATGTATTTATCTCAGGTGTCTTGCAAAGAGTCAGAGAATCCAATCAGTGTTTATTCTCCTTTCAATTGATGAAGAAAGAGATCGATGTACACGTACAATACTGGCTGTTAGACTGGCTGGTCACAATGGTGTAAACACCATCAGCGAATTCCAAAACAGTTTTAGGCACTTATTTCCATGTAAATTATATTACTTAATTCTCTGAAATGCTTTATAGGATTGGCAGTATAACACATATTTTAAAAATGCTGTTCCTCTTCCTAGAAGATCCTTCTTCCCTTTGCTGTCTGTTAAATATACCTGATCTTTCAGGATCCAACTCCAATGATACCTCTTCTGTGATTCCTTTTCCTCCAATCCCAGCCAGATTCATAGGTGTCTTCCTTTCTGCTTCCGTAAGACCTTGCATATACATTGAGCATGGCACTCAAGCAATTGAAATCCTTTCTGCATGTTGGAACATGAGCTCCTCAAAGCAGTTTCCCCATCATTTTCCTCATCACATGCCTGGTTGCTCAATGTACAGTTTTAAGAACTTTTCTTGCTGCGTTCTCTACCTTTTCATTCCATATCAATGGCCCCAAAGCCTTTGCATTTTACCCCTAGCTAAACTCCTCTCACCTGTGCTGCCCTTGCTTCAGTTCTCCTCAGTCTCAGGTCCCTTCAGACTGTGGCAGCAGCCTCCTCCCAGGTCTCACTGTTTCTACTCTCATGGATCGTGTGGCTTCCCTGGTCAGGATAGTCCAGTGCATTTCATGGCAGCTAAGCCAAAACTCACAGGTCTTACCATCACATCTGGGACCCTGTGTGGTCTGGATCCTCCCCACTTCCCCAGCCCCATCCTTACCCGTGCTCACTGCCCTTGAAACAGTTTGGCTGCTTCTTTGCCAAATGCTTTTCTACCTCAGGCTGCTCCCTCTGCCTGGGATGCTCTTTCTGTCACTCTTCACCAAGTCAGCTGTTGCTCAATCTTCAGATCTTAGCTCAAATGTTGCTTTAACAGAGTGGGCTTTATGAAGCTTCTTCAGAGAAGAAGTCCTCTTCAGAGAAGTCTATTCTTTTTCTTTATAGTGTCAATCAGAACATGTATGCATGCATGCGTGTATATGTTTGCTTATGTCTGTCTCTTCCAGTGGAATGCAAGATTGCTTGGGGAAGAGATGGCCCATTTGTTGCTTTTTCACTATTATGTATCAGAATTTAATGCCTGAGGGTACACTTGGCATTTACTAAGAATTTATAAAAATTTAAACAAATGAATGAAAACTGAATTCTTCATATGTGACTATCACATTGGTACTACCGAATGGGTCACTTTTTTTGTTTAGAGTGTTTCTCCATGGTAAAGGTAAGCAAAGCATGTCTTGCTACATATCCACTGGCTGTCAGTTTCCTTTGAGCCCCACCTTCCTGGCACCAAACAGCATTTGGAAGGTGCCAGTTGCCCCATTTATGAGAAGCACCTATCTGAAAACGTCCCCCTCTTGCTGTTTGCCTATAAGCGGTCCATACCTTCACTTCCCTGCCCCCACAACCCAAGTGAGGATGGGTCTGTTTACTTCAGTGAGGTCTGTTCAGCAAGCCATTTTAGCCCCATTTCAGGCTGAGGCAACTGAGGCAAACAAGGTATGAAGTGACTTGGCTGAGGTAGAGCAAGGTCTTCCGCCTGCCTGTTGAAGAAGATAGATGAAACAGACAGGGAAAGTGGAGAGACCATGGGTCTGGCCCAGGCTGGCAGCAAGGCCACAGCAGGTAACCACACTTAACCTCCTGTGCTTGATTTGAAGTGCCCTGGTGGTCTGTGAATGGAGCCCAAACACATCCAACTTGGTGCCAGTAGAGAATTTCTCACTCTGAATATTTCCCAAAGAACATTTCTATTGAAAGATACATAGCCAAATGAAAAGACACACAGAGGGGTTTCTTATTCATTTCCCTGTGTGTGTGTGTGTGTGTGTGTGTGTGTGTGTGTGTATTTTTCTCTTTTGTGTTCCTGAGATTATAGTTTTATTTTGAGATTTAAAAATAATTTCTTTGTAACTCATTCATCTTCCTGTCCTAAGGTAGCATGACTGTTCACATTTTCCAGCCAGTCTTAATGCAGTAGAAACAATCAGAGGTTCTGCTGTGTATCTAGGTGCTGGAGGAGGGAGCAGAGTTGGAGCAGGTGGGCTGGGCTAATAAACAGAGCTGGAAAACAGGAAACAGGAGAGGAATTTCCCCAGGTTGCCCTATGCTGGAGCCTGGCCATGCTCTCCTGCGAATCCTAGCCCAGCTCTGGTTTCCTACCCAATTCCTTCCTGGGATTGAGAAGCTGTTCCCATCGTGGTCCTCCATTGCTTTCTGTCTCAGCACCCTGCCTCCATCCCCGCACTGAGCGCTGCCTCCAATGTGTAAGACAGGACTGTCAGCAAGCTCATTCCTGCTTCTTGCCCTGATGCTGGATTGCTGGTTAGGCTTATGGCAAAAACAGCATCAAATTTACAAACATGCATCCTCCCTATCCTCACCAGTTTGCTCATTTTTGCAAGTAAGCCAGAAGAGAGCTCCCTCTGAATATAAAACAAACAAAAAAAAAACAAACAAAAAATCCCACATCCTCAGCTGGTCTTAAAGAATCTGGCATAATTTATTCCAACTTGCTTTTTGTTTATTTCATTGTTCTAAATGTGAGCTCATGCAATCCACCTATAAACTGAGTTCCAGATTACCTTCCTGAAGCTTATCTCTGAGAATATCATTCAGACTCTTCTGTGGTTTCCCTCGGGGCCTTTGCTGAATGCTATTTCCTTTGCCTTGAATGGCCTTTCCTAGGATTTTCCTGTCATTACCGAATTCTCTAGACTTAAATCTAATTTTGCTTCCTTCACCAAGAAGCCTTCTCTGAGGTCATTAGGGAGAGAGCCCAGCTCTAGCACTGAAGTCTCTGGGTTTGAATCCCAAGTTATTCTCTTGTAAATTTGTGCAATGTAGAACCATTTGCTTTATCTGTGCCTCAGTTGTCATATCTGTATGATGAGAATAATGTTTGTATCTATTTCATAAGACTGTTGATAAGATTGAGTTAAGGAAGTGGTTAGAATAGTTAAGTACTCAGTCATCCTGTACACAATCACAAGCGAGCTGTATTTCCATAATAATTACTGAGTTTTATTTCACTGCTTAGATTTTTTTTTAAGGTTATTAATGTTCTAGGCACTTGGTTAGGTAGTAGAAAGAGCGTATTCTCAGCCAGGGATGCTGTGTCTGCAGTATTGCATATTTGTCTCCTGTTCTTGCTCTCAGGCTATAAAAACTACAAAGGTAGAAACTTCCCTTCCTTTCTGAAGACCTCACATGGTAGTTTCTCAGTGAATGTACTCTAGATTGAATTCCATTTTTCTGTGGATTAAAGAATAGACATGGTCCTGAAGGATCCACATTTTACCATCTGATTGGCCTTCATCCCATAGATGATATGGGTTTAAGGATAACTTTTGATAACCTATGAAACTCACATTGCATGTAACAGGATAATGTACTGGCACAACCACCACCAACAGTCACCGCTACCCTCACCCCCATGTGCACTGCCTCCATCATCAGCATCACCATTACCACCACAAATACCATCATGACAACTGTCACCATTATGTACAGCATCATCACCACCCCTATGACCACCACTACCACCACCAGCCCCAACACCATCACCATAAACATACATATTATAATGTTTATTATAATATAGGCAGAGTAAATGAACAGACATTGCTTACTTTCAAGATTACCCACTAACTTTATGAATTATTTTTATCTGCATTTGATGGGTGAGAGGAGTGAGTTTCAAATGCAATCAGTTTCTTAATTTGTACATTTTCCATTTTAGAAATAAAAATGATACAATGATTTTATGGCATATATGCTCTTTTTCCTCCAGATCCACTGTTCACCCTTCTTTTCACCTGCTCTGTACCCCAAGAAGCTGACCTCAACAGACTGAATCATCTAGGTACCCTTCTTCTCTATCATTCAGCTACATGCCAGCAATGGAAGCCATTAACAGGAGACTGGAAGGAGGGAGGAGAGAGATTCTATGTTTATTCCCATCCATTCTACACTTTTGTAGACATTGTTGTTCCTTTGGGACAATTTTCTCCAGCGGCTCCAGTTCTCTCTTGGTTCTAAAAACTGCTTCCTCCTCTTTCTTCTGACTTAGGAATAGTAACAACTTCCAGGTGTTGCTACACCTCTTGTTTCTTCTCCTTAACTCTGATCACACTCCTGTGAGTTGTCTTGTAATTAAATACTTTTCAATTATCTCTTGAGCATGCCACTTGTTTCCTGCCTGGACCCTGAATAATGCAGTGTAATATACAATATACTCAGTGTCAGATATAAAATACCATGCTTGAAACAAGAAGGAAGGAAGAAAGAAAGAGATGAAGAAAATAAGGAAAAGCGGAGGAAGAAGGAAGGGAAATGAACTTAAATTTCTACCACCAAAATAGAATCATTATTATAATTTTAGTATGCTTATATTTAGTTTTTGTTTTCCATGCAATTTTTATGTAGTTGTTATTACAGCATGCATAAATTTATGCTTCCCAGTTTTTTCACTTCCATTAAGTTGTCCAGTCATTTTTTTAAAACATTGCTTAGTCTTCATAAACATTACTTTTAATGATTGAATAATATTCAGTCAGAAGATCTTTCAATATTTTTGGTTATAAGCAATGGATTTTCCATATTTTAGTTTCACATATGATGGATTCCCTGAAGTATGATTCTGGGGGTCAAAGGAAATGAATATATTTTTACTCTGTTTTATTTGCAAACTTCAATCAAAGGAGTTTTATTTTAGAAGTTAATATTAATCTCATTCTTTAAGTTCAGTTCAGTAAGTTCAGTTCAGTTGCTTAGTCATGTCTGACTCTTTGTGACCCCATGGACTGCAGCATGTGAAACATCCCTGTCTATGACCAACTCCTGGAGCTTACTCAAACTCATGTCCACTCAGGTGGTAATGCCATCCAACCATCTCATCCTCTGTCATCTGCTTCTCTTCCTGCCTTCAATCTCTCCTAGCATCAGGGTTTTTCCAATGAGTTAGTCCTTCATATCAGGTGGCCAAAGTATTGGAGTTTCAGCTTCAGCATTAGTCCTTCCAGTGAATATTCAGGACTGATTTCCTTTAGGATGGACTAGTTGGATCTCCTTGCAGTCCAAGGGACTCTGAAGAGTCTTCTCCATCACCACAGTTAAAAAGCTTCAATTCTTCTGTGCTCAGCTTTCTTTATAGTCCAACTTTATATTCATATGTGACTACTGGAAAAAACATAGCTTTGACTGGACAGAACTTTGCTGGCAAAGTAATGACTGTCTCTGCTTTTTAATATGCTGTCTAGGTTGGTCATAGCTTGTCTTCCAAGGAGCAAGCATCTTTAATTTCATGGCTGCAGTCACCATCTGCAGTTATTTTAGAGCCCCCAAAATAAAGTCAGTCACTGTTTCCATTGTTTCGCCATCTATTTGTCATGAAGTGATGGGACTGGATGCCATGATCTTAGTTTTCTGAATGTTGAGTTTTAAGCCAGCTTTTTCACTCTCCTCTTTCACTTTCATCAAGAGGCTCTTTAGTTCTGCTTCACCTTCTGCCATAAGGGTGGTGTCATCTGTGTATCTGAGGTTACTGATATTTCTCCCAGCAATCTTGATTCCAGCTTGTGCTTCATTCAGCCTGGCATTTTGCATGATGTACTCTGCATATCAGTTAAGTAAGCAGGGTGACAATATACAACCTTGACATACTCCTTTCCTTTCCTGATTTGGAACCAGTATGTTGTTCCATGTCCAGTTTTAACTGTTGCTTCTTGACCTGCATACAGATTTCTCAGGAGACAGGTCAGGTAGTCTGCTATTCCCATCTCTTGAAGAGTTTTCCACAGTTTGTTGTGATCCACATAGTCAAAGGCTTTGCCATAGTCAATAAAGGAGAAGTTTTTCTGGAACTCTCTTGCTTTTTCAATGATCCAGCAGATGTTGGCAACTTTATCTCTGGTTCCTCTGCCTTTTCTAAGCCCAGCCTGAATATTTGAAAGTTCACAGTTCATATACTATTGAAGCCTGGCTTGGAGAATTTTGAGCATTACTTTGCTAGTGTGTGAGATGAGTGCAATTGTGTGGTAGTTTGAATATTGTTTGACATTGCTTTTGTTAGGGATTGGAATGAAAATTGACCTTTTCCAGTCCTATGGCCACTGCTTAGTTTTCCAAATTTGCTGGCATATTGGGTGCAGCACTTTCTCAGCATCATCTTTTAGGATTTGAAATAGCTCTACTGGAATTCCATCACCTCCACTAGCTTTGTTCATAGTGATGGTTCCTAACGCCTACTTGACTTCACATTCCAGGATATCTGGCTCTAGTTGAGTGATCACATCATCATGGTTATCTGGGTCATGAAGATCTTTTTTGTAGTTCTTCTGTGTATTCTTGCCACCTCTTCTTAATATCTTCTGCTTCTGTTAGGTCCATACCATTTCTGTCCTTTATTGGGCCCATTTTTGCATGAAATGTTCCCTTGGTATCTCTGGTTTTCTTGAAGAGATCTCTAGTCTTCAAGAAAACAAAGGTAGGCCAAAGGCTAACGGAGTTTTGCCAAGAGAATGCACTGGTCATAGCAAACACCCTCTTCCAACAACACAAGGCTCTACACATGGACTTCACCAGATGGTCAACACCAAAATCAGATTGATTATACTCTTTGTAGCCAAAAATGGAGACGCTGTATACATTCTTTAAAGGGGAGATGAAAAACATATATGGTTATTTTCATAATTGTTTTGTTCCATATGGTTTTTGCTTTCTATGTATTTTTTTCTTACTATTTTCCTCATCTTTTGTTTTCTAAACTCAGTGTCTAGATTTCTTCCATGACTTGTAAACATTCTTTTGTTTTTACTGCACTTGTGACTTTCTTGAAGTTTTCTTGCAGTTTAAATGCATTTTAAACTAATAATCATAAGTAAAATGATATTTCTAAAATACTTTGTGTGCTGTGGTTTTCTTTGCATCAGTTTTTTTTTTTCAAAACTATTGCCTTATAAAATATTTTTTTATCTTGATAATTGAGTTTTTTGGGCATTCTCCTAAGTTTTGCTCCCGAGGCAAGCATTTCATGTGCCTCATCTTAATCATGGCACTGAACCTCATCACTTATTCATTGTGGCACCTCCAGTCCTTAGCACGGTGCAGCACCTGGAAGGTGTATGGTACTTCCTGTTTGCTTGTTGCTTTGGTTTATCATGTTACATCTTACATATGGAGCATTTTGAAAAAGAGATTCTCTAGCTGGTTGGCATGAATCACTTCCCTGTCCACAGAAACAGACTTTCCCATGCCCTCCACAGCCTGCTCTCTGGGTAAATGAAGCATTTCTGAGGCAAAGGCTTTTGTAAATGTGCTTTAGAGCACTCTGTTTGATTATGGTTGCCTTTCCTTACACAAATACTATCTAAATATTATGATGAGAAATAAAAATAAAACAAAAATATGAAAGATGAAAAAAGAAAACTAACAATCCATTCTTCTTTCTCCAGGATTAAGCATTGAGCAAAAGTATAAAACAATTATGGCTTCACCTAATCGACTGCAGCTGTGCAAACAGACAAACACACTAGGAGACGGGTGTCCCCCATACTACACCATGAACATCTTGATATCTGGATTTGTTTCACTTTGCCCAAGGCAAGGTGTGTGTAGGAAGAATGAAACCAGGCCCCCTGGTTGAAAGGGGAAGGGATATATCCTTTCTGAACAGTTGAGCTTGAGCTTGAGCCCATGGGATTTGATTATGCTGAGGTTCCAATCTTCAGGACTCCCTTGTCAAGAGGAAAAGGACCATCAGGTGTTGGAACAAATCAGGGAAGATCAGAGCAATGGTCTGCTTTCTAGGTTTCATCTTATGTGGGATTTTTTTGTTTTTTGGTCAATGTATGTCAGGTATTTTATATTTGTCTTGCTCTCATTTTACTCATAGAAGTATGTGTGGTTATCCTCATTCTTTAGATGAGGAGATAGGGGTTTAGAATGGTTGATGGCTGAAAGTTAAACAACTTTTCTAATTAGTAGTGTGGAGTTTTGGATTTGGATCTTCATTGCTTAACTCTGAAATGCACAGTCTTTCTATGACATCATGCTCCATAACCAGTTTTATCTTCAGAGCTCAGGAATCCAGCTTCTATCCTTTCTACGTACTTCTATCTCCTACCTAACTTGCTAAACCTCCAACCTCTCCTCCACTATCCTGCTCACAATTGCCCCGTTGTCTTCTCCTTGTTATATGCCTCTTTTAGCAAAGGATTCCCTTGTGGTCTGATTTTTTTTTTTTTTTAGAGCCATGGAGATTTAAGGTTAAAAGGAGTCACCAGAAAGGGTTTACACAAAAAGAAGATCAACGAATCTTATTCATTTTTGTAAAATGCTTACCACTCTAGAGGAGCAGTTGGTACCTAAGAAGGTACCAAATACCTGTGTGTTAAATAAATAAAATTTAAAACACACACAAGGATCTTGATTTTTAAAGTTTTGTTTAATGAATTAATTACTATAGTGATTTCATAAATTAAATTTTTACTAAAATTCTTGTGAGTGTTTTATCAGATCCTAGCATGATATATTACACTTAAGATTTTCTAGTTGAATTTTAATAAATAGAATCTTGGGTCTCCACCTGCTGCAATGTTTCTTAATAAGTATAATCGGGAATATTAAAAATGGAACTACCATATGATCAAGCAATTCCACTTCTGGGTAATTTACATGAAGGAAATGGAAAAAAAAAACTAACTGGAAACACTTTCTGCACCTACTACAGCGTTATTCACAATAGCTAAGACATGGAAACAAATGTGTTCCATAGATGAATGGGTTAAGAAGATACTGTGCATATATACAATGGAATATTATTCAGCCATAAAAAGAAGAAATTTCTGCCATTCACAGCCAGATGGATGGGCTTGAGGGCATTATGCTAAATGGAATAAGTCAGACAGAGAAATACAAACACCATTTGATCTCACTTATATGTGGACTCTAAGACAAAAAACAACCAAACAATAACAACTGAGCTCATAGACACAGAGAACAGGTTAATGGTTACCAGAGGTGGGGAATGGGTGGTGGGCAAAATAGGTTAAGGTGGTCAAAAGATAGAAACTTGCAGTTACAAAATAAATAAGTCCTGGGACTATAATGTGCAGCATGGTGACTCTATAGTTAAAAATACTGTATTTTATATTTGAACGCTGCTAAGAGAATATATTTCAAAAGTTCTCATCATGCAAAAACAAATTATAACTATCTGGTGATGGCTGTTAACTAAACTTATTATGTGATCTTTTCACAATATATAAATATATTGAATCATTATGTTGTACACCTGAAACCAATATAATGTTATATGCCAATTATATCTTAATTTAAAAGAAGGCCCTCCCTGACGCGAGAGGCTACAGAGTGACTGTGATAAAGGTGCTCTTACACTGGCAGGGGACAGTGCTTACTCCAAGTGGAACATCCTTATTTGGCTTCTACTGGAAGCAGCTCTGGGAGATCCTGGAAGCAAGCAGTCTTGTGGAGAAGAGGAGAGAGAAGCAAACTTCTGCTTAAAATGAGAAAGAGCTTTCCAGGAGGTATAGCTACCCAAAGATGGAATGGGCCAGCACAGAGAACAGTGAATCCATCTTCAAAATTATTTAAAGAGAGGCTACATAAAGACCTGCTGGGGAAGTTGGATAAGAAATTTCTATTGCAACTTGAAGTTCCTAGCTTATGAATTCAAAGAATGACACCTCGTTAAAAATACAAGTAAACAATGTGATAAAGAAAACTTTTAAGAAAGAATCAGTCCAGAATAAGCCAGGAAGGTTAAAGCATGGGTATGTATCCATACTAGACACTTAGCATCTGTGTGACATCAGGGCATGAGACACCGAGTCCAAAGGTCTGAACTTGGAATCAGAAGTCCCAACTTCTTTGAAATGCTTTTTGACCTTGGACAAGTCCCTTCTCCTCTCTGAGCCAAAGTTTTCTCTTATTTTAAAATAAATGAGATGATTGAGACACCTGGTATATATCCCGGGTTCCACTGAACTCTAAAAAGCACTGATTCTGGGGTTCAGTTCAGTTCAGTTCAGTCGCTCAGTCGTGTCTGACTATTTGCGACCCCATGAATCGCAGCATGCCAGGCCTCCCTGTCCATCACCAACTCCCGGAGTTCACTCAGATTCACATCCATCGAGTCAGTGATGCCATCCAGCCATCTCATCCTCTGTCGTCCCCTTCTCCTCCTGCCCAAGAGTTCACACTCTCAGAGAGGGTGTATGTCAGCTTCAGAAGGTAATAATGTAAAACACCCTCCTGCAAATGACTCCCTTCACACACATCCTAGATCTGGGTGAGCAGTGGTGGTAGTTGTTATCACCCTCTCATATCCCAGAAACCCACAAAGAGTGCCTTACATCCTCAGTCCTAGGGACATTTTTGTGTGGAAACATGACTTGCAGGTTTTGAAGCAAACCCAACAGACTGTTTCAGGTTTGCTCTTGGCAAAGGCCTTCTTTCCTTGCTGCCTAATAAAGGATTAGAAAGCCAGGAGAGGTCTCACTTGGCTCTTCTTGGCTGTTGCCTCCCTCTTTAAACAATGGCTGGATGCGTTCTGTAGGAAGAAAAGGAAACATATGGATTGAATTTCCCCCAAGTGCACTGTGGCCTAGGAGTGGATTGGGGGCTGGGTGTGGGGGCAAGTAGAGGGGAAGGCTTTGGCACAGCACATCAGGGAACTTAGTGAAACCTGGGTCCCATGAGAAGTGGTGGGGTGATGGCTGGGGGTCAATAACTAGCTGTGGCCAGGTGTGCTCTCAACTGGCCGCAGTGGGACAGACATATCCAGGGGACCTTTGGAAAAGGAGGACTAAGTATAGTGATGTTGTAATGGGAAACAGGGAGAAGATGCAGTCATCAAGTCAGGCAGAGGCATCCAAAATTTCTGGAGTCCTCCAGGGTGTGAATGTCGAGGGATCCTTCCTGAGGAAGGCAGGCCTGGCTCTATCCTATGCCTTGTGCAATAGGATTGGAAGTTTGAAATTTAATTAGGTTTAATCAGAACACCATTAAACAAAGTGTGTGAATCCTGCATCTCTAGCCAAACTACTCACAGCTCATCAAATGGAAAGTCATGATGGGACTTTCATTGGCACTGCAGCTATACTTGCAGATGGCATCTTGGAGGACAAGAAAGAGAAGTGGGGTTATTTGAGAGTTATAAGCTCATCTTTGCATTTTTGTATGATGCATTGTGCTTCCATCCACAAAGCCTTCTCATACACCTCTGTCTTTGTGACCAATTCTGCCTTCCCCTTTGTAGTCTGAGTTTCCAGCCATGGGTGCTAATGCTAGTGAGATCATGATTCCCCCAGGACCGTATAAAGCTGCCCTGTCATATGCACATGAGATTTGGGAATAATCTGTAGTTTTACATGTGTATCTCTTATTCCAGACACCCATGAGCTTGGGATTGTTTTCTCTTATTTCTGAATCTGGATGCTTGTTTCTATCTTACTGTTACAGAGTAAAAACCTAAAAGCTGAGAAGTTGGCTGTTGGAGTGATTCCATCCTGGTGTTTTCCCCTGGGGAACTTTGTATGTGACTTTTGTCATCTCCCTTAGAATGAAACTTTTTAGTTTACATGCAGCTCAAAGAACAAAAAATGCCCAGAAGCCCAAATGACAAGCGTTATCTCATTTCTTTGTAAAAAATTCTGCCTGATCTTGGACTAGATTGAACCTTGCCCATCTCCTTTGGACTTGGTCTTGAATTGCCAATTAAAATGGGAAAAGTGTAGATTCTACAGACCAAAGTCCCCTTCTCCAGCTCCCAAATTTGTGTTAGTCTGGCTTTATCCCTTCTCAGTGGTTGGAGCTCCCAATATACCATGCCATCAATGAACCCATCATTTAAGACATCCTAATGTTACTTGTCCTATGAAATCTGTTTTTCCTTATTCCAGAAAATTAATGGCTCTGTTTCATGTGCCTCATATGTTTATTTTGCATTGTGTTGTATTATAATTACCTAGGAACTACTTCCCAGGAGAGTAACTAGCATACTTTATAATTGAATGAGTACAGTGATATAGCCCTATTTTCATTCCTTGATATCTGCCAGAGGGTATGGAAAGACAAAGGATATCAAGAAAAGCTTCTTGAGTGAATGAAACATTTAATTCAATGTCCTACTATGACAGATGAGAAAATTGACCCTCAAAGGAGATCAATGATTTAAACAGACTCTCAGTGAAATCTTTTAGGGAAAAGACCATGTCAGACTTATCTTTGTATTCCTGATGCCCAGGACAGCATCTGGCACATATTAGACAATGCACATATTGTATTGAGTTGAAACAGAATTCTGGAGACCGCAAATCTAGTTAGTGGCAAGTCCAGGGCTGTAGATAGGTATTTTGACTTTTAAACTCTTGGCCTGCAGTCAGATTAAATCATAACTAAAATGCTCAAGATATTACAAAAAAAAAAAAAATAGGTGACATGACAGCATCTCTTAAATTTCAGACTTGGCAGATAGCTCTTATCTATTTTTCCTTTAAACCGGATATCCCTTTTTATTGTCCAGTACAAATCATGCAAGACTTAAAATATGTGGTTGGCTTAACACTGAGAAAACCATTTCCTTTCTTTCTGATAAATATTGCAGATTTTGAAAAACACCTTCAAGTACCAAGTCTATAATGAGGTTTATTCAAGAAAGGACATCTATAAAAAGTAAAGGTTTTTCATGTCCCTCATGGCTATTTCTGAAGATATTAGGTACACATAGATGCTGAGAAATGTTTCAAGTAAGCAAGGTTAAATATAGTAGTTAGAGGAGATAGGACAACAAGGGGGCATCCAAAGGAATAACAAATTACTTTGGTATGATTCCTCCTGTACACCAGAGGGCTCTGTGCCAAATATGGCTGCCTGTTTACTTCCTGGCGATCAAAGCTCTAATGAAGCAATCTTTTTCTGTAAAGGGCCAGCAAATACTTTAGTCTTTGCCAGCCATGTGATCTATCTTGCAACTACTCAACTCTGTTGTTATAGCAGGAAAGTAGCTATAGACTATGTGAATGAATAAACATGGCTGTGTTCCAATAAAACTTTATTTATTCATATATCACAAAATAATATTGTTTTTTAATTTTTCTAAATCATTATCTCACAGACTATACAAAAACAGGCAGAACAGATCTGGTTTGGGAGCTATAATTAGTCGACTTCAGGTCCAGTTAATACTACTACTGATGACAATGATGATAAGTTACTGATTTCCTGTTATGTAGCAAGCACTATATCAATTTTCCCACTTTTTTTTTTTAAATAAACTTTTTTAAAGAGTGATCCATTTTTCAAAGGAGGAAACAAAAAGGCTAATTTGGTTAGTGTCATTAAGTTAGTAAGTAGAAGAGCTGAGAATGAAGCCCAGATCTGTAAATCTTAGAAGCTATGCTTCTCACCATTATGCCATATTGCATCTTATTTTAAAATATGCAGTTTTAGACAGCTCTTTCACTAATAAACCATGGTTTAGTTTTTTAGTCTTGGTGGAAAGAACACCTACTGGAAATTAAGGTACCTGAGTCTTGGTACCAGTCATGCCAATAACTCCTCATGTAACCTTAGCAAAACTCTTAAATTTTCCAAGTCTCAGTTTCTTCATCTGTGAGACAAAGGAGTTGGAGAGTGGCAGCGGTTTTCAAGAGCAGTGGTGATTTTGTCCCTCAAGGATGTCTGGCTACATCTGGGTACATCTTTGCTTCTATTTTCCCCATGTGATTGGCATCTAGTGGGTAGAGGCCAGGGATGCTGTTAAATGTCATACAATGTATAGGATCCTCCCCCCCACCCCGCCCCATGACAAATTCTTAGTACTCATGCAATAAAAAATGTCAACAGTGCCAAGATTGAAAAACCCTGAACTGGGCACCAAAACACATTTTTCTACTTCTGAGAATAGGATTTCTTTTTTATTTATTGAAATACAGTTTACCTTGAACAACATAGGGGTTAGGGGTGCTGACTCCAACTCCTGCACAGCAGAAAATTCACATACTGCTATCTCTGAATACTGCTATCTCTCAGAAACAAAGGGACTGATAAACGCCTCACCCACGCCAAGAATCTGAAATAATTTGGGTAGAATCAATACTCAGCCCCTGCTTCTTTTGATTCCACATGTTGTGATCTCTAATAGAACACAAACTTAGAAATTCCTGTTATTCAAGGGTTAACTATATATATAATTAAAATCCAAGTCAGTTCTCTCTGAATCACAGATTCTTTTCTTGTAAAATAAGAGAATTAAACCATATAATCTCTGAGATTCTTTCCAGGTTTGAAACGCTCAAGCCTATGATTAACATGAAAATTTAAAAAATAAATGTTATGCTATTAAATCCAAGATAATACAAATCACTTTATATTTTTGTCTCAAGAACCGGTGTTGCCCAACTCCCTCATCCCCACAGGGCAAGGGTTGCAAATTTGCAGTCTTTGGGCTGAACTCAGCCTGCAGATGTGTTTTGTTTGGCCTGTAGAATATATTAGATCTTTGTGAATTAGTGGCCAAGGTGGATATTTCCAGTAAACATTCACTTTTTTGGCTTCTCTTAAAAAATGAGGAGACTGAGCAATACTGGGCTTGATTTTTGCATAGTGCTGGTGAGTCAAAATCGATTAGATTATGTCCCTTCAGATGGGGCTGAGTTCTCCAGTTTACCAGAGGTCCTGTTCATGAGTTTGAATTAGAGACCTACCCACCTTTACTTATTTATCTTACCTGCATCCCTACCTGCCTGGTGGTTGAGTTTGCTATTCTTGGCCTAGAATTCTCTGGCCACTCATGGAATGCTCAGAAATATACAGGGTTGGCCCCTTGGAATTGTGGATTCTTAGAATAAATGAAATAGATGTTAAGCCCTGCAATTGGGTTTCAATAAACAAGCAGATGAGAATAGGACAAGGGGAGAAGCCTTTGCAGCAACTTATGAAAGAAAGCCGTAAGAGTTTTAATGGAGAGGATGAGGCATGGTGTTTTGTGCCTGCCAGCTAACTAATGTGGTCCCTGGCTGCATTATTAGGACTTTAGCATTTTGATGGAAATGAGGTAGTCCTACTCTTCCCTCTGCTGCTCAGATGCATCTGAATCATCATTTCTTGGCACTACACTCTAAGTGTGATTTTAACAAGGAGTTGAGCAGTGGATTGGTGAGATGGTTTGGAATATCTTTCTGTGAGTGAGATTGGCAAGAGCTAGGGCCACTGATTCTGGAGAAGAAAGAACTCAGGAAGCACAGGATGGATCTTTCCAAATACCATACAGTTGTCATGAGGAAGAAAGTCAGATCAGCTCTATGACCTTCAACATGTGCCTCAAACCCCTCTCTAAACTCACTAAAAGTGAGTTTTCTCACTTTTGTAAGAAATCCCTTAGGAAAATTAATCTTGAAACAAACTATGTAACTATGCAAAATACATCAATTCAAATTTGATTTGATCAAGTCAAATAAGTGAAATTGAATCCATGCTCTGGTTGGGTGAGTGCAGAATGTCCAGAGTGCCTGCTGGTTAGCTCTTTCCTTCAGCTTTCTAAGGATACACAGGAAAGCACTTTGCAGGGCTTCTGGGACCCCATTACATGCAGTGTGTAGAGCCCTGATTTAGATTTCTAAAATTCCTACTAACTCTAAAGCCTTAACTTCCCATAGCCTATATGTTCTGGCGGTGAAACATCAGGACAGACTTTTGATATTAGCTTGAGGAAATGATAGGCCATCAAAGGCAGGGGTTTGGGAAGACATAGACCCACTGGAAGGAGTAGCAGGAGCCAGGGAGAACTGGACAGTCTGTCTGAAACACACAAATGTATTGTGAGGTGGAAATCAGGACCTCATAACTGTCTAGTAAGACTTGCAGATGACAGCTTTGTTTGGTCTTTGTTTCTTTAGGAATTCTTGAAGGCTGTCTCTTGTTTACCAGAGTTTTCTCTTTAACATCATTTGCCTCTTTAGTCCACCTTCTTTTTATAGTAGCCCTGCAGTTTGAGGATTATCCCAGGGCTGGAGCTGGGCCCTACTTGGCTTAAGAAGTCATGATGATCCCTCCTTCTTGACAATGATTGGTCCAGGGACCCAGGCATCAACCAATCAATGTGCACTCATTTCAGTTCAGTTCAGTCACTGGGTCGTGTTCGACTCTTTGCAATCCCATGGAATGCAGCACCCAGGCCTCCCTGTCCATCACCAACTCCGGGAGTTTACTCAATCTCACGTCCATTGAGTCGGTGATGCCAACCAACCATCCCATCCTCTGATGTCCTCTTCTCTTCTCACCTTCAATCTTTCCCAGCATCAGGCTCTTTTCTTTCTTTTTCTTTTTTTTTTTCTTTTTAATGAGTCAGGTCTTCACATCAGGTGGCCAAAGTATTGGAGTTTCAGCTTCAACATCAGTCCTTGCAATGAACATTCAGGACTGACTCCTTTAGGATGGACTGGTTGGATCTCCTTGCAGTCCAAGGGACTCTCAAGAGTCTTCTCCAACACCACAGTTCAAAAGCATCTATTCTTCAGTGCTCAGCTTTCTTTATAGTCCAATTCACACATCCAAACATGACTACTGGAGAAACCATAGCCTTGACTAGATGGATTTTTGTTGGCAAAGTAATGTCTCTACTTTTTAATATGATGCCTAGGTTGGTCATAGCTTTTCTTCCAAGGAGTAAGCGTCTTTTAATTTCATGGCTGCAGTCACCATCTGCGGTGATTTTGGAGCACCCCAAAATAAAGTCTGCCACTGTTTGCACTGTTTCTCCATCTATTTCCCATGAAGTGATGGAATTGGATGCCATGATCTTAGTTTTCTGAATATTGTGCTTTAAGCCAACTTTTTCACTCTCCTCTTTCAATTTCATCAAGAAGCTCTTTAGTTCTGCTAGGCTTTCTGCCATAAGGGTGGTGTCATCTGCATATCTGAGGTTATTGATATTTCTCCCAGCAATCTTGATTCCAGCTTGTGCTTCTTCCAGGCCAGCATTTCTAATGATGTACTCTGCATATAAGTTAAATAAGCAGGGTGACAATATATAGCCTTTATGTACTCCTTTCCCTATTTGGAACCAGCCTGTTGTTCCATGTCCAGCTCTAACTGTTGCTTTGTAACCTGCACATAGATTTCTCAAGAGGTTGGTCAGGTGGTCTGATATTCCCACGTCTTTCAGCATTTTCCACAGTTTAACATGATCCACACAGTCAAAGGCTTTGGCATAGTCAATAAGGCAGAAATAGATGTTTTCTGGAACTCTCTTGCTTTTTCGATGATCCAGCAGATGTTGGCAATTTGATCTCTGGTTCCTCTGCCTTTTCTAAAACCAGCTTGAACATCTGGAAGTTCACGGTTCACGTATTGCTGAAGCCTGGCTTGGAGAATTTTGGGCATTACTTTACTAGCGTGTGAGATGAGTGCAACTGTGTGGTAGTTTGAGCATTCTTTGGCATTGCCTTTCTTAGGGATTGGAATGAAAATGGACCATTCCCAATCCTGTGGCCATTGCTAAGTTTTCCAAATTTGCTGGCATTTTGGGTATAGCACTTTCTCAGCATCATCTTTTAGGATTTGAGATAGCTCAACTGGAATTCCATCACCTCCACTAGCTTTGTTTGTAATGATGCTTCCTAATGTGCATTAGACTCTTGTAATGGGATTGTTGAGGAATGGATGCACTGCCCAACTTGAACAATGAGAAATTCAAGGCAGTGTTTACAGACTGGTCCTTTGGAAGAGTGTCTTCATTTATGAGAGATCCAAATGGAGAGTTTGCTTCTTGCTCTGGATATTTGTATGTGGTGATATGTGGCTGAGAGACTGAGTTACTGCTGTCATTTTATTATAGCAGTAATTTCATTACTTTCCTTCTTTTTTTAGTATTTTAGGTAGTTTCCTTTGTGTTGTTGGCTTCTTAAAGCTTAATGATTTCTAATGATATGTTGGGTCATTCAAGCTGGAAGAATTTCCTTCTGGTGACAGAGGAGCATTTTGAAGAGTACATTAGACATATCTTATGTCCAACCTTGGATTCTCTTGGATAGATCTGTCTCTTGAACCTCTGACTATCTGTTCCATACTAGCTACTTAAGCTCTCTGACTCTGTGTAACCCACAGAGTTAAACTACTTGAGGCTGACCAACAACATGCATGAAAGTATTTATGTCTCACAGAACTCCTGGACTCAGATGAAGACCACGCTGCTGGCTTGAGAACAGCTTCCTGAGCAGCTGCAATAAGGGCTGAGTAATGCAACCCAGGAGTGTAGAGTTAAGTCTCTGGAAGACAAACTTAGAGTGATAGAACTCAGGAGATGTGAGGAATCTGGCAAATAAATATACTCTCGTTTCCTCCCTCCAATAGACTGAGCTAAGGAGTGTTTTCCCCTCTGAATAGCCCATTTGGAGACATCTCATAAGCTGCCTCAAATAGGTGCCTTCCTGGAATGTATCACCTTGCATTATTTCCTATCCTTCTCTGCCCCACTTCCCTTTTTGCTCATTTTTGCAGCCATACTATTGTACCTACTAAATAATGCATTAGCACTTAATCCTTGCACTGGGCTCTGTTTCTAGGAGAAGTCAGTAAGATAGAAAGGAAAAAGCCAAAGAAGAAATAATTGGTGGAGAGTTTGGTCTATTGGCTGGAGTGGTTTTAATATTTAGAAAAATCTGATATTTTATGAAAATCAACAATTCAGGTGCAATGCAATTGCCGTGCAATCCTATAGTAGAGTGATTAAGCGCTCAGACATCATATGTTAAAGCCCTAACTCTGCCCTTTACTAATTGTGTGCTCTTATTCATCAGGTTCACTTTTCTCTCTTGTAAATAATGAAGATCTTTCCTACCTAACAGGGCTATCGTAAAGATTAAAGTAGATGGTTGATTTAAAAATACTATTACAGGTTTTACACCCTGAGTACTATAGACTTGTTGGGCTAGATAATTTACTATTGTGCACTGTAGCATATTTACCAACATCTCGGGCCTCTAACCACCAGATGCAAATAACTCCCACTCAGTTGTGACAGTTAAAAATGTGAAATAAAAGACAAACAAAAAGTTAAGCTCTCCAAAAAATAGCAGAGGAACCATACAGCCAAAATTGTGAGAAATTATAAATCACTGTCATTTTAAGCCACTAAACCTTGGATGATTTGTTATGCAGCAATAGGAAACTGAAACAAATTGGTAACTAGAAGTGTAATGCTACCATAACAAAACCTCAGCTATGTAGCATTGGCTTTGGAACTAAGTGGTGGGTGGAGGCTGGAAAGAGAAGAAAGAAGAGAGGCTAGAGAAGCAGAAAGCCAAAAGAAAAGAAAGGGCAGTCCTTGGTATATGTAACTTGGAAGATAGAAATTACTAATGAATTTATTTGATCTGGTTAAGAAGACATTAAAGCAGAGGGATAAAAATTTCAAACGATGTTTAAAACTGCATATATTGGGTTGACCAAAAAGTTCATTTAAGTTTTTCTGTAACATCTTACAGAAAAACCCAAATGAACTTTTTGGCCAACCCATGAACAGAGAGATGAGCTAATGAGCAAACTAGCATTTGCAAGCATAATTTGAAGGAAATATGAAAGAATAAGGACTTGCTGGGTTGGAAAATAAAACTGCTTTATATTTTTTTGTGTCTACAGCTAGCAAAGTGAAACTGAAATTCACTCAGTCGTGTCCAACTCTTTGGGACACCATGGACTATGGCCTGACAGGCTCTTCTGTCCATGGAATTCTCCAGGCAAGAATACTAGAGTGGGTTGCCATGCCCTCCTCCAAGGGATCTTCCTAACCGAGGGATCAAACTCTGGACTCCCACATTGCAGGTTTCCCTACTGTCTGAGCCACCAAGGAAGCCCAAGAATACTGGAGTGTATAGCTTATCCTTTCTCCAGGAGATCTTCCTGACCCAGGAATCAAACTGGGGTGTCCTGCATGGCTGGTGGATTCTTTACCAGCTGAGCTACAAGAGAAGCCATAGCTAGCAAAAGATTACCAAAATAAAACACAGCTTCAGGGCAAAGGTCAAATCAAGGGTATGGCTCTAATAGTTTTTGCTGATATCGCATAAGATTTAAGGTTCTCAGTTGTTCCTCTTTGCTGCAAAGGGGGCTTCCAATAGTCACAATGGCATTGTCCCAAAGAATCCTGAATTTTCTAAAGTATAAAAAGGTCTACCTCAAAAAGAATCATGGATTTGTCTTTTGGAAGCATGAAGTGAATGCTGAGATTAATAGGAAACCCACAAAGATTTCAAGAAAATTATATTTCCAGTAGCATTGGTAATTTTGGTGATTTGAACTGGGAGAGATGGAGATAGTTCAAATGAAAATAAGACTGTGAGAAGGAAGAAGAATAAGCTTCTGGAGAAAGCTACTTAGATATAAGCACAAATAAAGAAGAGTCTTTTAGAAAGCTAGACCAAGAGCTCAGAGAGAAGAGTGAAGAGATGAGGAGAACAATGAGACCACTCATAGGAGAAGAATCTCTCCTAATCAAGAAACGTTTCTCACCCTCAGGGCAGGGAGCCTGAAAACATGTGACATCTGGATTTCAGATTTGCTATTGATCAGTATGTCTATCACTATCTCATTAGTCCGTTATACATGAGATTGTCAACTGTACAAAATTTTTCTCTATCTCAGTGTTATATGTTGAGTATATCTGGGGAAGATACAGTATCTTTTTAGTTCACAAATCGGTAGAGATGCTGCTATTCAAGAGTACCTGAAAACCACACTTAAGGAGGCCCATTCACATTCAGGCTGAGATATGTAATGAAATTTTGGACTTTAAGCTTAATACCATAATTGATGTGGTAGTCAGCCTCCAAAAATGGCCCCTGATGACCTTGCGTAGTTTTTCCCTATACTCAGTGGGGCTGAGTTGAATGAGATATTATAGGAATAACTATGTTTATCTTCCATGGCAAGGTCACAAATGACCTCTCTTATGCTGGTCATGCTGTGGAAAGCCAACTTGCCCATTGTAAGAACACTTAAGCAGCCTTGTGAGGAGGTCTGTGTAAGGAAGAACTGAAGTTTCTTATCCACAGGCTGGTGAATGAGCCGCCTTAAAAGTGAATTCTCCTGTCCTATAACACTTCAAATGGGAACTACAACTCTGGCTGACATCCAGCTAACCTTCTGACCAACTTGTGGTAGATAATCAATATTTATTGTTGTTTTAGTCAGCTAAGTTTGAGGCTAACTTATTATGAAACAATAGAACAATTGGGATGAGAATTTTGGAGGTCTGAGTTTGGAGGTGATCACATTTTACATGTAGGAAGAACATGAATAATTCATGGCAAGCAGGTACACTCTAAAAAATTGCTTAATGGCCCCATCACAGTATTCTTTCTCCTTTTTGAAACATGATTTTGCTACAACTCCCATGAAGATGTGAATTTTATTTGTAGATAGAATATGGCAGAAGTGAGACTGTGATGTCTGAAGTTAAGCATTGTAAGATTTTGTGATTTTTGCTTTTGCCCTTGAGAATACTGCCCTGAGATATCCTAGGGATGACCTAGGGAAAGTCAGTCCTGTCTCCTAGAGGATGAGAGGCCACATGGAGGAGAATTGATGAGCCACAACACATAGTCAAAACCACCTTTGAGTTTTGTAAGTGAGGCCATCTTGGACCTTCCAGCCCCACCAGATCTCCAGCTTATTGCAGTTGCATGACTGAGCCTGGGCAAATCTATCTGAGGGACCCTCAAGCTGATCTACAAAACTAGTTGCCATTGTCTTGGGGTTGTAAGTTAAGTAGCAAAGATAACTGAGAAAAACTATGTTATAGGAATTTATCATTGAGTATAGCTTTGAGCTAATTGTTTTTCAACAATTGAAAAAACTTAGTATCAAGAAATGATTAGTTATTGCTGACTTCCTGGACTACTGCATTGAGGAAGATTATAAAACCATGAAGATGCTCATAGAGAACTGTTGTTAATCAGTAGTGTATTACATAGATGCGGATAGGGTAGAGAAAATGGTATCTGTTTTCTGTCTGAAAGTGAAAGTGAAAGTTGCTCAGTTGTGTCTGTCTCTTTGTGACCCCATGGACTCTGCAGTCCATGGAATTCATCAGGCCAGAATACTGGAGTGGGTAGCCTTTCCCTTCTCCGGGGAATCTTCCCAACCCAGGGATCAAACCCAGGTCTTCCGCATTGCAGGTGGATTCTTTACCAGGTGAGCCACACGGGAAGCCCAAGAATACTGGAGTGGGTAGCCTATCCCTTCTCCAGTGGATCTTCCCAACCCAAGAATTGAACTGGGGTTTCCTGCATTGCAAGTGGATTCTTTATCAACCAAGCTATCAGGGAAGCCCAAATTCTGTATAGACACAATGAAAAAATGTGAATAACTGGTCTTTGTGGAGTCTGTTATATATTTTGAGTACTTGCTTTATAGTATTCACCTGAGTACAAAGAAAAAAATTTCCAAATCTTCAGTATTCAGTTATATCTTACAGGACTATTAAAGTCCAATTTTTTAAAAACCTTAATGAGCCCAGCAATTGTTTATATTTGCTTTTCTTCTCTTATATATACAACTCTATACTTAGAGTAAAGCAGATCATCAAAGAAGTGCATATACAAACATATATATTTAAATTTTGTTGAAATACAGTTGACTTACAATGTGTTAATTTCTGCTGTATAGCAAAGCTATTGTTATACACATATATTCTTTTCAACTATAGTTTATAGCAGAATATTGAATATTGTTCTCTGTGCTATGCAATGGAGAAGGCAATGGCAGCCCACTCCAGTACTCTTGCCTGGAAAATCCCATGGATGGAGGAGCCTGGTAGGCTGCAGTCAATGGGGTGGCTAAGAGTCGGACATGACTGAGTGACTTCACTTTCACTTTCCACTTTCATGCATTGGAAAAGGAAATGGCAACCCACTCCAGTGTTCTTGCCTGAAGAATCCCAAGGACATCGGATCCTGGTGGACTGCCATCTATGGGGTCTCACAGTGTCGGACAGGACTGGAGCAGCTCCGCAGCAGTGCTATGCAACAGGACCTTGTTGACTATCCATCCAGTATGTAACTTTGCATTTGCTAATTCCAAACTCCCAATCTTTCCCTTCCCTACCCTGCTTCTCCTTGGCAATCACAAACTGGAGTAGAAAATGGCAACATATTCTGATATTCTTGCCTGGGAAATCCCATGGACAGAGGAGCCTTGTGGGCTACAGTCCATGGGGTTGCAAAGGGTCAGACATGACTGAGCATGTGTGTGCACACACACACACACGCAAACACACACACACATAACAGTTTGTATCTGCTATTCCTAAACTCCCAGTCCTTCCCTCTCCTATCCCACTCCCTCTTGGCAATCACAAATCTGTGCTCTATATCTGAGAAGCATATATATTGTTTGATTTGGTTCTCACATCAACCCAATGATGCAGGAATGGTGTGTATTATTTATCTTCATTTGATAGGTAAGGGCTAGTCATATAATGTCCTTCAACTAAGGATATACATTTAACATAAAGTGATTTACTCCCATGTATTCCTTCTTTGCATCTTGTTCCCGTCCCACTATAATATGAGTATGTCTGGATGACTGGTAAGGTTCTTCCAGATCTCACATTCAGTGACTTGAATGAACCTAGCGTACACCACGTTATAATTCATCTGGTGGGAACCAAATGCCAAGAGTGTTAACTTTAGCAAGTGGTTACTGAGTTGCTTGATTGTCTGGGCAGTTTGACTGGTGGTTGGAGTTCCTGTTTCAACATCTGTCTGGGGAGGCAAACAAACAGAGCTTTACACTGTGTTGACATGCGTGTCCTGGGTGACTCAAGATTCTGACAGGAAGATAATAATTGGAGTCCAGTTAAACTATGACTGGAGCAATGTTCCACTTGATGTGGAATTCCTCAGAGAGAAAGGAGTCATGTGGTTGGTCAAATTATGGGTCTGATTTTACAATGCAAATCAGAAGGACTGTATGCTCAAGGCAGTCACTTAGGGGAAAGGGTGGGTTCAAGAGACTGAGTTAGGTCTAAGGAGATGGGAGATGAGGACTGGGGCAAATCACAGCATTTGTTTTGCAGAGTGAAAGCAATAGAGTATATAAACCACATTTATCTTGTCCTCTCTGCCACATCCCCAAATACACACTTTTAGAACTTATTTTCCAGTACTACAGGGCTCTTGCCATTTTCCGAATGCAAATCTTCTCATAAAGTACTTCCGTCTAGGTAGAAAGGCAGATAGGAAATATAATTCCCAAGAGCGGTAAAGAACCCGCCTGGCAATGCAGGAGACATAAGAGACTCAGGTTTGATCCCTGGGTCAGGAAGATCCCCCTGGAGGAGGGCATGGCAACCCGGTTCAGTGTTCTTGCCTGGAGAATCCTGTGGACAGAGGAGCCTGGAGAGCTACAGTCCATAGGGTTGCAAAGAGTTGGACACAACTGAAGTGACTGAGTACGCACTTACTCAAGCCACTTAGTACTTGTCCCCAGGACAAATAACTTTTTCTCTGAGCCTCAGTTACCTTATGTGTACAATGGTGATGATAATATTATTTATTTAACAGAGTTTTTGTGAACAATAAAACATTTAGCAAAATGTCCAGTGTATAACTAATACACACTAAGTATTCATTTGTTTAAAAATGAAATTACTTGCAAAAATCTAACAGCTGTGAAATATAGAACTTGGGCTAACTCTAATGAATGAACTTACACATACTGAGCTTTAGTTATGTGTGAAGTGCTTTGCTAAGCTCTTTCATACACACTTGTCACATGTAACCCTCATAAAACCCCTGTGACATTAGTATTTTTAAAATCATTTTAGAGAAAGTAAATAATATGCATAAACCATGATGGTGTACCATTAAAATTTTTTTATTACATAAAAGAATATCTTGATAATCACAAAGAAAAGAATTTTTAAAATGTAAGACACAGCACACATAGAATTGATAAGTTCTATCTCATTAAAATTAGATCCTATTTACCAAAAGGATAGCAAAACTAGAGTTAAAATCAAAGTCCCAAACTGGGAGAAGATATTTGAAATGTATATGCATGACAAAGGATTAGTATCCAAAGTGTATATACTTTAAAACTTCCATAAATTCATAAGAAAAATATGAAAAGGTTAGATGAACAGCTTAAAATGGATAAAGACACAAAAGCAAATACAAAAATACAAATATAAATTTTACAGAAGAGAAAACATGAATGTCCCATGAAGTTATAATAAAGTACTCAGGTTCATTGGCAGTTAAGGAGTATACATTAAAACTAAAGTGAATATATTTTCATGCCCACCAGCTTGACAGCTAAGAAGTTTGACAATGAAGTATTGTCCAGGATATGGAGAAAAGAAGGTATCATACCTGTGGGAGAGAGTGTGAGTTAGTAATAACTTTGAAGAACAGTTTGGTACTACTTCAAACAGAAGTGTGTCTGTACCCTATGATTAAGCAATTGCAATCCTAGATTATGTTCTATAGAGAAATTCCCATCCGATGGTAAATGGAGACATGGTTCAAATGCCACTACCAACAACAAATCCAAATGAATACCTATGGAAGATAGAGAAACAAATCATGATATAGTCACACAGCAATATATTCCACAGCAACAAAAATGAATAAATTACAGCTATGCCAACAAGGTGGATGCATTTCAAAAAAAGTAATATTGAGTAAAAAGAGCAAATTAAAGAGGAATGCATATATATGGTTCATTTATATAAAGGGCAAAGCCAGGCACATGAACAGGATATTGTGCAGAGATGAAACAACAGCAGAAAGAAAGTGATTCACATAAAATTTTGCTTTGAAAATTATTTTGGTGGGGAGAGAGAATTGACATCATGGAAGGCCACTTAGTAGGCCCTCAAAAATCCATGCACTCTTTTGTGTATGTGATGTGCTTCAAAAGAAGAAAAAGGTTAAACAAAACAAAAACCATGTTCTCCCACCCTCCCCCAAACCCTATAGTTGAGTGACAAAAGAAGCAGAATGATATTTATCATAGCATATGATTTCTATAAAATTAAAAGCATATGTGCATCTAAATCACCACTATGTATTTTACAAGAACAGATCAATATTTAAGGATATCTTTCAGACTCATTCACATGGAGACTTGTGGCAAGAAGGGGAATAGGAATTAGACTGGGGGTAAAGATGGAGAAGTTGAAGAAATTATTCACCATGTATGAATTAATTTTGTATAATTAGGTAGGGTTATTCACTCACTCCTGACTTTGTTCCCAAAGGGATTTAAGGAGGCAGAAAGCCTACTGAACTACTCAGATCCATATTCCATCTTTGGAGCCCCTCAGTTTTCTAGATTCCAAGAGGCCAGCAGGAGCAATCTGTATTATAAAGGAATCTAAATGATTTTGACAGGGAGCAATTCATTTTCTGAAGGCTAAGCTGAGTCTTAGGAAATGGCAGATGTTGGATTGAGGAGAAGCTGAGGACGATACGTGCATGGGGCCTGCCTCGGGCATTTCCATGCCTCATTCCAGTTCAGCAAGACCCTCATGTTTGTCCTCCCCCTGTCAGAACTGAAGAGAAGAAGACAGGTGCCCCATTTTCCAGGCTAATGTTACACAATTGGTCATGCAGGACAAAGTCCTTTGCCAACCAGATGGATTGCTGGCCTTTGGGCTGCCCTGTGTGAGCCAGAACTGATGGCACATTATGGATCTTACACTTTATCCCACGGGCTTCTTCGGAGTTAAGTGGTGTGGGGATGGTGGTTTAATTGTCATGTCCGACTTTGCAAAGCCACAGGACTGTAGCCTGGCAGGCTTCTTTGTCAGTGGGATTTTCCAGGCAAGAATACTGGGGTGGGTTGCCATTTCCTTCTCCAGGGGATCTTTGCGACCCAGGGATCAAACCTGGGTCTCCTGCATTTCAGGCAGTTTCCTGCATTTCAGATGGATTCTTTTCTGACTGAGCCACTAGGGAAGCCTGACAAGTGGAGTAGGAAGGCTCAAATGTCAGGACCCTCACCTAGCCCAAATATCTGCTACATGGACAATGGAGAAAAGGGATGACTTGACGGAGTGAGGATCCCAGAAAAGAGGCAAGGTCAACAGCATCCAAAGTGTAGGCAGATGAGTTTACCTTAATCAGAGAAAGGGGAAATCTCATTCTTGTTATTTCCAACACACAAATAAGAGTTGTAAGGCCTGGTATGTATACAAGAAGGTAACTTTTTAGATAGGGAAGGGAGGGAGCTCATGCATGAAGCCTTTAATTGTTTTCTTCTTTTCTGTCAGAAGTAGACAAAGGTATAACTAGGTACAAAGTTTGGTGCTAAGTACTGGAGATGAAAAGACTAAGTCACAGGCCTTGACTCCTAGGAGTCTGCAAGCCACTTTCAAGTGTTCAACTTACACATAGTATAGGGCAGCCTACACGTGTTGAATGGTCATTTAATAGGTATTCACAACAAGGAAAGAAGAACTCAGAGCGGCTGGGCAAAATAAGTGCTGCTGTTAGACACAACATGCATGCTCCATTTCCCTTGGCCCCTCTCCAACTTCAGCCCCCTTCCAACTTTCAACCATAGTTGTGACAGATCAGACTCAGCTCCCTCTGGCAGTGTTCTTGTCTTTCAGCATCTTACCTCAGGGCCTTCTAGATGTTGGGAGCTTTCCCAGCCAGCTGGCAAGCATAGCCTGGACCCCTGTCCCCTGGCTTGTGTGGACCTGAATTCCAACAGCCGGTAGCTATAATTCTTTGCCTGTGGGCTTGCTCTGACAGCCAGACCCCACTTGGTCTGTGTGCTGGGGATGCTGGAAGTGCCAGGGCATTAAATCCTCACCCCCATCTCAGAGGCAGGCTTCAAACCTCCAAGTAGGACTGAAGGGTGTAGAGAGACTCTTCAGCACCCTGTCCTCTGCAAGGAAAATTCTAGACATGATTCCACACTGGCTCCTCAAATTCTTCAACAGGACTGAGCTCCAGGTGCCCTCAGTGGCACTTCAGTTGGTGACTCACCTTCACTTTCTTCCTTCCCTCCCAGCAACAATTTCCTGCCCTCTTGCTTTCTTGCGCTACCCCTCACATGACTTTCACTCAGATCCTGGTCTAAGGGTTTACTTCTAAGGGAACTTAAGTAAACCCAGATAAAGCTCTGGGGCATCCTTCATCCAGGGATGGGGACTGGGGGCCAGAGGGGAGGAGGTAGAGGAGAAGCTGGTGGACATCCGCTCCAGTCTTCCATCTGACTGGTGGATATTTCTGGGAGGCAAGTTGTAGGCGTCTCAGGAGGTCCTGGCAAAGGCTGCCTTCACAGTACACCTTATGTGGGTTTTTCCTTCATTCTTTCACTCACCACACTCCTCACGTCTGCTTTCTGGGATCAATCTCAAATAACGCACCAGCGTTCAGTCTGTGACTTGGGCTCTTGTTTTCTGGGGAATCTGAAACTAGGCAGAAAGCTTTGCGGGAGAGGAGGTGTGAAATGGGCTGGAACGCTAACTGTGGACAGGAGTCAGGGGAGGGCTCAGAGAGGATGCCAGGGAGGAAGAGGAAATGGCCAAAGGCAAGGAGGTGGAACTGGCTAGAACATTTTCTGTTGGCTCTCATGGAAGGTTCTTGGTGGTGAGCCATGATGGAGAATACCAGAAAGGGAGCCTTGTTCCCGTTCTTGGCCTCTTGAGAAGAAACCACCCACGTGAATGAGGTGGCACTGAAAAGACACATGAAGCCACTGCAGGTGCTTATCTTATACCCTGTGTACCAAAGTCCTCCAGAACTCCCTGTCATCTGTCCCCAGAGTGGCCTGACCATTTTAAATTGTAGCCTTATCCTTCCTTGTCTGGGGGCCACTCACTTGGCCCCCACTGTGGACCTACCCTCCCTCCTGTGATAAGAACTGGGTTCCTGGGATCTTCTCTAGTTGGAGGAGGGTACACATCATTGGGCGAAGGCCCTGCCCTCCCTGTTGCTGGTTTCCACCTTCAAAGGGGAGGTGTGGTAAATAGGATGCTGTCAGCTATCTGCTGAGGTCAGGGTTGATGGGTTGGCTGGGAGGAAAGGCAAGCTAGCCAACAGAGCCTCCTGGGATGCTGAGCAGGTAGCTGCAGGAGGTCAGTGGTGGTGTGTGTAGGATGTTGGAATCAGTATGGTCACTGTTTAGCATAGATCAGGATCTCAAACAAACCACAGACTCCAGCAATGGAGCATTTCTGCACAGTGTTCCCTCTTCTCTCTCACCGCTGCCTCCAGCACACAGGAGTGTAAGTTCTATTCCTAATACTGACTCCCCTTGGGACTCTGCCTCAAAGTCTGTCTCAGGAGTTACAGACTCCACCATCCTGCTTTCCCTCCTCACCTGATCCTGCTCAGACAATTTTCCTGCTCAGTGAAGCCTGAGCTCAGGGAGAGTTTGCTTCGCCCCAGCTCATTTGGGGAATCACTGGGGGTTTTCCCTGAACGTTTGTTCATTGTTATGGGCTTCCTCCTGCCAGCCTTCATAGATGGCTGGATGTTGTCCATGTGCTGGGAGTCACTCCAGGATGACCTGAGGGAGAGAGACAAACAGCTGCAACTCTTAGGAAGGAATGTCCATTGATGTGGTGGCAGAGGCCTGGGTTATAGCACCTAAAAGGGACTGTCAAAGGGAGGAAAGGCCATCGGACCCCAAAGGTCCAGAGATGGGCTTGAGCTCTGGGGCCGACATTCTCTGTATCCTTCTTTGTCCCCTTTCTGGACCTCAACTTTTCATCAACAAAACACAAACAATCCCAAAGCACGGTCACGCTTTATTGGGGGACCCATTGCAGAGTGTGGCTCCTGTTCATATTGAGTTTGCAGATTTTATCCTCGTTAAATACATTCTTCATTCAGGTCTCAAATATCTCTGACCTGAATAGAGGCAACAGCTTTTTGATGGGTCTCCTTGCCTTCCACCTGCTTCCAGTTTTTTTTTTTTTTCTTTTTACTTCTGCTCCAGTGATATTTCTAAATTAGAAATCTGATCATGGGCTCTTCCCAGTAGTGTGTGTGTGTGCCCAGTCATGTCTGACTCTTTATAACCCTTTGGACTAGGGCCTGTCAGGCTTCTCTATCCATGGGATTTTTCAGACAAGGATACTGGAGTGGAGCTGCCATTTCTTCCTTCAGGGGATCTTCCTGACCCAGAGATCAAGCCCATATCTCCTGTACTGCAGGTGGATTCTTTATCCGCTCGGCCATCAGGGAAGTCCTCGTCCCAAAAATCACAAGGCAAAAATTGAAATGGGTGAGACATATGAGACCTTTCAAAATCTGAGCTCCTTGTCATTTTTCAGCCTCAGCTCCTAAGCCTTTCCTCTAATAGCTGTATGTTTCAGCTACTCTAAACAGCTCGCTTTTCCCTGAAGATACCATTCTGCCTTTCTTGCCCTCATTTGAAAGAGAAGTACCAAAATACAATTTTAAGATGAGGAACATCTGGGCCCAGACCCAGCTCTGCCACTTACTGCCTTTGTGAATTTGGATGTGTTATATTCCTTCTCTAAGCGACAGTTTCATTGTTCCTAAAATGTAATAGCAAAGGCTATGAAGTTCCTAGCTTAGTTTTTGGCTCATGATAGCTGGTCAATAACTTACTAGGATTATTATTATAATTACTATCCTTTTCTGATAAATTCATCTGGTAATTCCAATATTACCTCCTTTCTGAGGTCCCTCCACATCCCAGAGACAGGAGCTTGCTTTTTCTTAGAGCTTTGTTCCAAGTTTTAGAGCTCTCACCAGTTTGTATCTTTATTGTCTATTTACATGTTGGTTTCATGCACCAGACTGCAGGCTCCTTGTGGGGAAGAATTGTGTTCTGTTTCTCTCTTCATTTCTTGTACCCAGCACCAGACCTGTCCTGGAGTAGGTTTTCAGCACATGTTAAATGAATGAACAAATGGTTGTTTTTGTTCATGAGTAGAAAGAACTTTCATTAAGAACCCAGAGGAAGGAAGAGGTCAGAAAGTGTAGGTTTGTTTAGTCTGCTCTGCCCTATTAACTAGGCACACCCACCCTCTCTGGATCCCCGTGCTAGTCTGTTCTCTGGCAAATGTTGGAAGGTCACGTAACATCCGGTCTCCTTATCTAGGTGGGTGTGATGCAGCTAGGGAAGCCTCCACACCCTCTATCCAAATAGACTGGCTAGCTCTAGCCCCTGGGAGTGCTTGAAAAACAAATTCAGTGTTTGTCCCTGGGAGGTCTGCAGGGGTAAACATAATAGTCAAAGCTTGTCAGAAGTGCCTGCTCAAACTTGCCTGTATGGAACATATAAGCAAGCCCTCAAGTGTCTGGAAATAAAGTGTTCCTTCAAGCTACAAGTGATATGTTCATACATGAAAAGAAGTGGCCTGGATTTGGAAAAAGAGCAGGGGTTTTAGAGCTGGAGAGATCAGAGTGCGAAAACTAGTTAGCTGAGTGAAATTTAACCTTTTTGAGGTAAATTGGGTTTTCTTTATTGAAGAATTCTGATTCTATAGGTAGACGGAATGATGAAAGGACCAAGATAAGAAAGTCGTTTGTCATCGCTAAAAGGCTCAATGCTTTATGTCTTCCGAGTACTTTATAAACAGCAATGCCCATTCACAACAACTCTAAGAGGATAGGTAGAGTCATTATTATTAACGTTATTTGCCTTGCTCCTCTGGATCAACTCCACCTTTTTCTACCTTGCTTTGTTCCCCAGGAGACTGATATCTACGGAGATCACTTCTTCATCTCAATCATTATTAATGGCTAGAAAATTCTTTCTTCAATCCAGATTTTCTGATTACTTATTTCTCATTGCCAAAAAATATATTTAATAATGATTCAATAATTCATGGATTCATTCAGCCAATGTAACATACATTCTCTTATTTCTCCAACATTAATCATGTATCTACTATGTCAGAGGCTGATAATTTTCTGTACAGGGCCAGATAGTAAATATTTTAGGATTGCAGACCATAAAGTCTTGGACCATAAACTCTTGGATCACTCACTCATTGCGGTAAGGAAGCAACCATAGGTAATATGTACTTCACTAGAATTGGCATTGTTCTAATAAAATTTTGTTTATAAAAACATGTGGCAAGCCATATTTGGCCCATGGGCTATATTTTGTCTACCCATGTACTATATACCAAAGATAATATTAGGTCCTGGAGACAAAGATGGTCTCTGGAAGTTCGCACACAGTATTGTGGGGAAAAAAAATTGTTAACAAATATGATGAAATTGGACTGGTGCTCTGATTAAAGTCTTTACAGTGTTTAGTGGGGGTGCAGAATAAATAAACAGGCAATTCTTCAGGTGTGAAGACAGAGGAAGGGGCAGAGGGGGAAGGAGGGGATACGATTTCACACAGAGGCCGGCCATTTGAAACTAGGAGAGAAGTGAGTTTATAGGGAGGTAGGCTGCTAAGGAGTCTGGACTTAACCTTGGGCCATGGAGAAACATAACACTGGATGCACATAACCACACAAACTTGAATTTAATTGCTGATTTGCCCGTGTAGTAGTTTCAGGATTTTTTTCTGAAAATACAAATATCAATATTTAGTTCATAGGGTTGTGAGACTCAAATCAGACAATGAAAGTAAAGAAGAGCATGATTATTGACACATAGAGTGTGTTTTAAAAATGATTGGAATACACTGATAGGCTTTTGCTTTAGGAAGATTACCACACCATGATGAATATATTAGAAGGGGATAATACTGGAGGAAGGAAAACCAGTTAGGAAATGATGGCAGCAATCCATGGGAGAGAGAATGAAAACCTGAACTCAGGCAGAGGCAGAGAAAATGGAGAGAAGAGATGTGGCTGTGAGAGCTAATGGATGTTATAGGGAGGGACAGTTCAGTTCAGTTCAGTCACTCAGTCATGTCTGACCCTTTGCAACCCCATGAACCGCAGCACACCAGGCCTCCCTGTCCATCACTAACTCCCAGAGTTGACCAAACTCATGTCCATTGAGTTGGTGATGCCATCCAGCCATCTCATCCTCTGTCATCCACTTCTCCTGCCCTCAATCTTTCCCAACATCAAGGTCTTTTCAAATGAGTCAGCTCTCCACATCAGGTGGCCAAAGTATTGGAGTTTCAGCTTCAACATCAGTCCTTCTAATAATGAACACCCAGGGCTGATCTCCTTTAGGATGGACTGGTTGGATCTCCTTGCTGTCCAAAGGACTCTCAAGAATCTTCTCCAAATCACAGTTCAAAAGCATCAGTTCTTTGGTGTGCAGCTTTCTCTATAGTCCAACTCTCATATCTATACATGACTGCTGGAAAAACCATAGCCTTGACCACACGGACCTTTGTTAGCAAAGTAATGTCTTTGCTTTGTAATATGCTATCTAGGTTGGTCATAACTTTCCTTCCAAGGAGTAAGTGTCTTTTAATTTTATGGCTGGAATAACCATCTACAGTGATTTTGGAGCCCCCCCAAATAAAGTCTGACACTGTTTCCACTCTTTCCCCATCTATTTGTCATGAAGTGATGGGATTGGATGCCATGATCTTCATTTTCTGAATGTTGAGCTTTAAACCAACTTTTTCACTTTCCTCTTTCACTTTCATCAAGAGGCTCTTTAGTTCTTCTTCACCTTCTGCCATAAGGGTGGTATAATCTGCATGTCTGAGGTTATTGATATTTCTCCTAGCAATCTTGATTCCAGCTTGTGCTTCTTCCAGTCCAGAGTTTCTCATGATGTATTCTGCATATGTTAAATAAGCAGGGTGACAATATACAGCCTTGACGTACTTCTTTCCTATTTGGAACCAGTTTGTTGTTCCATGTCCAGTTCTAACTGTTAATTCCTGACCTGCATACAGGTTTCTGAAGATGCAGGTCAGGTGGCCTGGTATGCCCATATCTTTCAGAATTTTCCACAGTTTACTGTGGTCCACAGAGTCAAAGGCTTTTGGCATAGTCAATAAAGCAGAAATAGATGTTTTTTTTTCTGCAACTCTCTTGCTTTTTCAGTGATCCAGCAGATGTTGGCAGTTTGATCTCTGGTTCCTCTGCCTTTTCTAAAACCAGCTTGAACATCTAGAAGTTCACGATTCATGTATTGCTGAAGCCTTGCTTGGAGAATTTTGAGCATGACTTTACTAGGATGTGGATGAGTGCAACTGTGCGGTAGTTTGAGCATTCTTAAGGGCTCCCCTGGTGGCTCAGAGGTTAAAGCATCTGCCTCCAATGCAGGAGACCCAGGTTTGATCCCTGGGTCGGGAAGATCCCCTGGAGAAGGAAATGGCAATCCACTCCAGTATTCTTACCTGGAGATCCCATGGACAGAGAAGCCTAGTAGGGTACAGTCCACGGGTTCGCAAAGAGTCAGACACGACTGAGTGACTTCACCTTTGAGCATTCTTTGGCATTGCTTTTATTTGGGATTGGAATGAAAACGGACCTTTTCCAGTCCTGTGGCCACTGCTGAATTTTCCAAATTTGCTGGCATATTGAGTGCAGCATTTTCACAGCATTATCTTTTAGGATTTGAAATAGCTCAACTGGAATTCCATCACCTCCAATAGCTTTGTTGATAGTGATGCTTTCTAAGGCCCACTTGACTTCACATTCCAGGATGTCTGGCTCTATTTGAGTGTCTCTAATAGACAAAGAGGGAGGGACAAAGAGGGGCCAAAAATACCTTCAGAATTTAGGTGCCTAGTGATATCATGAAGCACAAGCTGGAATCAAGATTGCTGGGAGAAATATCCATAACCTCAGATATGCAGATGACACCACCCTTATGGAAGAAAGTGAAGAGAAACTAAAAAGCCTCTTGATGAAAGTGAAAAGGAGAGTGAAAAAGTTGGCTTAAAGCTCAACATTCAGAAAACTAAGATCATAGCATCTGGTCCCATCACTTCAAGGCAAATAGATGGGGAAACAGTGGAAAAAGTGTCAGACTTTATTTTTGGGGCTCCAAAATCACTGCAGATGGTGATTGTAGCCATGAAATTAAAAGACACTTACTCCTTGGAAGGAAAGTTATGACCAACCTAGATAGCATATTAAAAAGCAGAGATATTACTTTGTCAACAAAGGTCCATCTAGTCAAGGGTATGGTTTTTCCATGGTCATGTATGGATGTGAGAGTTGGACTGTGAAGAAAGCTGAGTTCTGAAGAATTGATGCTTTTGAACTGTGGTGCTGAAGAAGACTCTTGCAAGTCCCTTGGAATGCAAGGACATCCAACCAGTCCATCCTAAAGGAGATCAGTCCTGGGTGTTCACTGGAAGGACTGATGCTGAAGCTGAAACTCCAGTACTTTGGCCCCCTCATGCGAAGTGTTGACTCATTGGATAACACCCTGATGCTGGGAGGGATTGGGGACAGGAGGAGAAGGGGATGACAGAGGATGAGATGGCTGGGTGGCATAACTGACTCGATGCACTTGAGTTTGTGTGAAATCCAAGAGTTGGTGATGGACAGAGAAGCATGCTGTGATTTATGGGGTTGCAAGAGCTGGACACGACTGAGTGACTGAACTGAACTGACTGAGTGATACCATTTACCAAGGGAAGGAGCATGGAAGAAAACCAGATTTGGGGTGAACATATTAAATTGCTTTTGGACACATTAATTAAGTGGAAATGTCTAGTAGTCATTGAGCCTGCAGTTTCCTATAGGATATCATCATCAGTGAAAGAATCATCAGTGTGAAACCCCAGAAACAGATGAAGTCACCAAGGAAGTAATAACATCTTTTAAAGAAGTCAAATCAGGCTTGGAAAACCCAGTATTTCAGGGTGGGGCAGATATCAATATCAGTCAGTTTGTTACTTCAGTCGTGTCTGACTCTTTGCAACAACAATGTGGACTGTAGCCTGCCAGGCTCATCTATCCACGGGATTCTCCAGGCAACAAAACTGGAGTGGACTGCCATTTCCTCTCCAGGGGATCTTTATGACCCAGGGACCAACCCGTGTTTCTTATGTCTCCTGCACTGGCAGGTAGGTTCTTTACCACTAACACCACCTGAGAAGCTTATATGTGTGTGTGTGTGTGTAGCCAAGATATGAAGAATATATATACATACATGCACACACACACCAGGATCTGGTGTACATATATAAATAAGGAAATATTTCTTATTTACACACATATATATGTATATATATTGGAGAAGGCAATGGCACCCCACTCCAGTACCCTTGCCTGCAAAATCCCATGGATGGAGGAGCCTGGTGGGCTGCAGTCCATGGGGTCGCTAAGAGTCGGACAGGACTAAGCGACTTCACTTTCACTTTTCACTTTCATACATTGGAGAAGGAAATGGCAACCCACTCCAGTGTTCTTGCCTGGAGAATTGCAGGGATGAGGGAGCCTGGTGGGCTACCGTCTATGGGGCTGCACAGAGTCGGGCACGACTGAAGCGACTTAGCAGCAGCAACATATGTATATATATAAATATGGATATAACCAAGAAGGAAATGTCAGAGTGGGTCAGGGGACTTAGCAAGGAGTCACATCTCAGAAGCCAATGATAGAGAAGGCTAGAAGAAATTAGGCAATTTGTAATTAGAAAATGATTGGTAACTTTGGCCAAGAAAGATTCAGCAGAGTCATGAAGGGGAGCTGATTGTCATGGATTGAAGCCTAAATGAGGAATTGGAGAGATGAAGGCAGTGACTGTAGCTTATTCTTTGGGAGAATTTGATTGTGGAAGGTAAGGGAAATGAGCAGAGGTGCTAGAAGAAGAGGGTGGATTTCTTTGAACCATTAAGAGATTCAGTTTCCAGGAAAGAGGAAATCTCTATGGGAGTTGTGTGAAGATCAACTAGGAGAAGAAATGGAAGAATTTGTCTTAGATTGGAGAAGAATGTTTATTGGTCTGTTACAGGATCCCAGGAGGCAAAATTGGACTCAGTTGTATATGTTTAAGTTTGTGGTTTGGGAAAGAGAGTTTTCAAGTGCTTATCTGATAGCCTCAATCCTCTCTCTGAAAAGGTACCCAGTTTATTGCTAGAAGGGAGCAGCAATTAGGAAGGTAGTCTGACCAGAGTAAGATGTGGAATGTTTGCTCTGGCAATAATGCCCAATGAGTTTGGAGACTATAAATTTGGAATGACGCCAATCCATCCACTTGTGTCATTTCTTCCAAAAGTGTTCCGCAGCCAGGGAATGAGATGGGGAGAAGACAGATGGTTACATTGATATAAGACAGAATTTGAATGCAAGCATGAGTCCCCTATATATGACCATTCAAGCTGTGAAATTTCAAAGATGAGAACATGCATTTGTATGTCCAATCACATAAGGTAGTTCTATTGAGGAGGCTCTGTTACTTTCAGAGGGACAGGACCCGAGTACAGAGCCGTTCACGGAGTTTGCAGCAGCCATTCATAATGCAATCCAGCGCTATCATGTCATCTCCAACAAGAGAAAAAGAGCTACTCCCCAGACATCACTGGATCATTTTTTTAGGAGGGTAGATGGAATTGAATCCAACAAGAAATCAGAAGGTGCACAATTAAAATCAGGAGTGAGTGAGACGGCAGCTTGCCCTCCAGGTCCTATTGCTAATGATCCTTCCGGTCTGCTATCTCCCACATCCTCTCTCCCCTCCTCTATAACTCTTCTTGCCTGTTCACTCAGTACCAGCTCCTCTATGCTGGCTGTTATACTGTACTACTGTACTTTTCATACTATACTATAAGATTGAAAATGTTTCCTTCATTTTTGTTTGCTTTTTAATGTATTATTTGTGTGAGAAGTATTATAAACCTATTATAGTATAGTACTGTATAACTGGTTGTGTTAGTTGGGTACCTGAGCTAACTTTGTTGGACTTAGGAGCAAATTAGACTTCTGAACATGCTCTCAAGATGGACCTCATTTGTATGTAGGGAATTTACTGCATGATGGAAGAGCAAGAGATTGGGAGGGTGAGTGCATTTGTCGCAAAATGATTACATAATAGACACTGTAGTTCTAGTGGACAGGAAAGGAAATGAAGGTGGAAAGAGGCTAATAGTGGGGAAAAAAAAAAACATCAAAGAACTAAAGGGTTGTCATGAGGTCACAAAATATGTGTGGTAGGCATAAGGAAGGGAAAACTGGACTGATAGGAAATTAGAAGCAGAGATTTGTATATTAGAGTTTAAGGTGTCAGGGGTGGAACATTTCCTTCTCATGATAAGCTCTAGTATGTAGCCATAAAATACATCAGTCAATCAGGGTTGTAGAAGTTGGCCGAGGAAATTTGAAGTGATGATAACAATATAGAGTTCACATCTGTGTGATATTTTACAGATTACAAAGCACTTTCACAACGATTATCTCACTTGACCTCATCCAATGAGATGGATAAAGCATGAATTATATCAATTATTATTTTAATTTGACACATGAAACAATCGAGGCTTGAAGATATTAAGTATCTTACCGGATCAGTTAAGTGATGGAAATTCCAATTGGGATGAAATCACTTGCATCTGGATTAAAGATAAAAAAAAATCCAGTTATTTACACCAATTCAGCTACTTTCGTGTTATGTATACACTGAATGAATATTCTTGATAGAATTGATAAAAACAACGCAACAATAACTTGTTTGGAAGAGTTGATGGACTCAAGGTTGTAGAGTGATTTTTTTGTTCCTCTGTTTTTCCCTCTAAACAAAGCATTCTTTACCTGCTTGATCGCCCCCTGGTCATTTCGCAAGGATTAGGCGATCCTGTTCCCTGCCTCTACTCACCAACAGCAGGGCCCCTATGAAGTTGTGCTTCTCATTTCTACTGTGGACTGGAGCCTTTCCAGAGCTCTCTGGGGCTCTCAGGCTGGGTGAAGATGGATGGAGATCAGATCCCGTGGTGGTGGGTGGAGGAGGGTCCAGGAAACAGACGCCAAGCGAGGTAATTCATCCAAATGGCAAAACAGAGGTGGAATCTACGGGAGCTGGAAGCAGCCCAAACAGGGTATGAGGGAGAGAGAGATGCCCTTCCATCTCCAGCTCAGATTTCTCCTTTGCCTCCGGTGCTTCATGCCGGCCTAGTCCAGCCCCAAGTTGGGTGTCAGATTCCATCTCGACCCCGGCTGTGTGCTGTTTCCTCTACCAGGTCCCACATCTTGGCCTAAAAAATTATTAACTTCCCCCTTAATCCCCACCCTACCTTTTCACATTCTGTTCATCAGAAAATACTGCTTCAGCCAAGCCACTGTGGTATTTGGAAGAACCGAACTGGATTCTACTTTATTTGTATCACTATTTTGCTCTGTGACCCTGCATACGTCACTTTCTTTCTCTGGACCTCATTTTTCTCATCTGTTGAATTAGTTGGTGGAATGACCCGTAAAGGCAAGTAGGTCTCCTTGTAAGTACTAACTCAGGAGCTCTGGTAGTAGCTTCTTGGATCTCTGTGTCAAGAGGGATTCTGAGGTGTGCTGATGTTCATCGTAACTAGCACTTCCCCTTTCTTAGTGGCTCAGATGATAAAGAATCTGCCTGAAATGCAGGATACCCAGGTTCCATCCCTGGGTCAGGAAGATCCCTTGGAGAAGGGAATGGCTACCCACTGCAGTATTCTTGCCTGGACAATTCCATGAACAAAGGAGACTGGTGGACTATAGTCTATGGAGTCGAAAAGAGTTGGACATGATTGAGCAACTAACATTAAGACAGTGGTTCTCAAACAACAGTGTGCATCTCAGTTATCTGGAGAGCTCATTAAAATACAAAGTTCTGGGCCCCACACCCAGAATTGTCAATTCAGTGGGTCTGAAGTATGGCCTGAGAAGTTGCCTCTGTAGCAAATCCCCAGGTGAAGCTGACACTGTTGGTCCAGGGACGACACTTTAGAAACATTATTGTAGTATTTAATTTCTATGACTCAGTTTCGTTTTCTTGAAACAGTGCAAAGGTCATCACTAGTTAGGTGACACAGATGCACAGACTTAGGGCCCCAGCTTCTTTAAGAAATGTTAAGAGAAGTTAGAGATGCATTAAGCAGTATAAGTTATACATCTGGGCTTAAAAAAACAACCTTTAGGTCCATCCACATTGCTGCAAATGGCATTATTTCATTCTTTTTATGGACCTAGACTTATCACTTTAAGTGAAGTAAGTTAGGCAAAGACAAATATCATGGGTTATCACTTATTTGTGGAATCTAAAAAAATAATACAAATCAACTTATTTATTAATACAAAACAGTATGGACTCACAAACATAGAAACCAAATTTGTGGTTACCAAAGAGGATAGTGGAGGAGGGCAATGATAAATTAGGAGTTTGCAACTAACATATATATAACATATATAAACATATATATAAATATATATAAATTAAATCAACAACATGGATCTACTGTATAGCACAGGGAACTATACTGAATATCTTATAATAACTGTAATGTAAAAGAATCTGAAAAAGCATATATGTATATATATGGCTGAATCACTATTTTACTAACAGAACATTTTAAATCACCTGTACCTCAATAAGAATAAGACTGGGAAAAAGCAGATCCCAGAAACCCAGAGATCCTTGCCCTTTTACCACATAAGGACACAGTGAGAGGATGGCCACATGTGAGCTAGACAATGAACCTGCCAGGACCATGATTCTTGGATATAAATTTCTGTTGTTTATTTATAAGAAAAGAGCTATAGGCACAAAGTTCTGTATTTTTCCAGTTCATAATCAACTAGTAGGATGAGGAGAAAGAGGATGGGCTTTGGAATCAGACATACCTAAGTTTAGATACTGGCTCTACAGTTTAGTTTATTAATTATTTGACCCTGGGCCAGTTACCAAACTCCTCAGCTTCACTTTGCATGGTAAGCTCACTACATTTTCTGTTTTGCTCGCTATTTCCAAGGCCTAACTTACAGTAAGTAGTTGAAAATATTATTTGAATGAAAACACAATGATTTGTCATAGACAAACCTGCGCTTCTTCTGTGGACATTATGCTCTCTTTTTGCCCTCTCTGTAGAGATTAACAAATAAATTCTCAATAAGCTTTAGGAAATGTCATGCTAAGTGTGCACCAAGACTCAACTGTGATAAAACACAGCTTCTTTATTTCTTACAGTGACTCTGATTTTGCTCATGAATCTCACCCTTCTTTGCAGTGAGGAGTGGACAAGAGGAATTCAAGGGTGAAAGTTAGCTCAGTTTCAGCCCTCCTCAGGGTAAAAGGTGGCTATGAGATTTCATACGGTCATGAGAGGACCCCTCGCCGGTCCCTGTGGTTTAGCGGTTGGTCTGACGTTGCCTCTGGAATGATGGTTATGAGGGTGAAAATTGTTTAGTCTTATTCTTTGAAGCATATGATTCAACATTGCAGTAGAGTCCATCGTCCTGACTGTTTACCTCTGGTTGCTAAGCCCAAGCTCTCTGAGGCCTCCTTGTCCCTTTCCTGGGACCCTGCAGCTCTCTCATCATTCTCAGGACCCTTGTGTCTCCTCACCTGAGTAAGGGGGAATTTCTGGCCTTTTGCCTGCAGTGTAGCCTGGCTACTTGATGATCTCTTGAAAAGAGCCCAGAAATGAGCTCCAGAAGACCTGTGTTCAAGTCCTTTCCTTTCCTTTCCTCCTACTAGCTGTGGGATTTGGAAGTAATTCCGTACCTCCCTTCACTTCTACTTCTTCATCCCTACCAATGGGATTATATAGTAGTACCGAAGGAAGAATGGATGTACTGATCAAAAGAAATATGATTTGTAAAATTTCTTGTTAAAAGCCGACCTTTCTTCCATTCTTTGGCTGATAATTTTTCAGAAGTTTCTATCTGTACTAACTCTGGAGAAATAAAGGAGAAGAGGATACTGATTATATTCTCACTTTGCTGACAGCCCCATGGGGGTGCCTGATCCACAGACTAAGTCATTGGAGAGAAGCACTAAGGATTGTTGGAAACTGAGCACAGACCCAAGAGTCTGTGTTATGTGGTCCCATTGTTTCAGCCCCAGAGGCTCTGGGCCTCATATATAACGGGACTAATACCAGCATCTTAATAGCAGTGTATTGTATATGAAGATTAAATGAAATGTCAGTAGCAGCATTTTATCAGTAATATGAAAGTAATGGTGCAGAAGTTATAATTCAAATGCTAATTAAAATAAATATATTTGTCCTTCCTTTCATGGAACCACAGTCATCTCAGAGTTGGGAAAAAGAACAATGATCTTTCATCACAAACTCAAAGGAAATGAACGGAAATTTCACAGTTTAAAAGGCAAATGCATTAAAACAATTTTATTTTTGCTCTAATTTTGAAAGACAAATCTCCCTAAATTTAAGGGCTAGCAAGGAAGATCTGACATAGTGTGGGGGCCCTGGTGGCTTCTAAAATAGAGAACCTGAAATGAAAAGTAGGAATATAGAATTATCAACTTGACTCATTACTTTGCCAACAAAGGTCCGTCTAGTCAAAGCAACGATTTTTCCAGTAGCCATGTATGGATATGAGCGTGGGGCTATAAAGAAGGCCAAGCACCAAAGAATTGATGCTTTTGAACTGTGGTGTTGAAGACTCTTGAGAGTCCCTTGGACAGCAAGGAGATCAAACCAGTCAATCCTAAAGGAAATTAGTCCTGAATCTTCATTGGAAGGAGTGATGCTAAAGCTGAAGCTCCAATACGTTGGCCACCTGATGCGAAGAAATGACTCATTAGAAAAGACCCTGATGCTGGGAAAGATTGAAGGCAGGAGGAGAAGGGGATGACAGAAGATGAGATGGTTGGATGGCATCACTGACTCAACGGACATGACTTTGAACAAGTTCTGGGAGATGGTAAAGGACAGGGAAGCCTGGTGTGCTACAGTCAATGGTGTTGCAAAGAGCTGGACACCACTGAGCAACTGAACAACAACAACAACAACAACAACTCAACAATGTAATAGATGCCTTGTTTCACGCAGACCTGCTCCCTCCCCAACATGCCCCCCACCAATATTCCTGACAATGCTTTGAAAATGTGTGCCATGCGATTAATATATACCAGCAGCAGCTTTAGTTGAGCAGTTATGGTCTCTAACCTTGGATAGATATAGGATATTGTTCCTGTGGCAATGGAACATGAATGAGGGGTCTGCTGAATACATCTGAACCTTCAGGACTGAGGATTTTCCCATGTGGAGGAAGTGGCTACTTAGGACATGATATGCAGGCCTGAATGTATGCATATTATAATCATAGGATCATAGGCAGTCCTAGCTAGGAGGGGTTTTAGAGATCAGTCAGTGTAATCTATTCTTTTTTTAAATTTATTTTTAATTGGAGGATGATTGCTTTAAAACATGTATTGGCTTCTGCCATACAATGTGGATCAGCCATAAGGACACATATGTCCCCTCCCTACTGAACCTCTCCCCAATCCCACACCCCATCCCACCCTTCTAGGTTGTCACAGAGTACCAGGTGGAGCTCACTGTGCTATGCAGCATCTTCCCATTAGCTATCTATTTTGCATATGGCAGGTATAGATTTTAGAGCTACTCTCTCATTGTCCCACCCCCTCCTTCCCCTACTGCCTTCAAAGTCTGTTCTATACATATGCGTCTCTATTCTCATACACATGGAAAGGAAAAGAGACACACTTGGAAGTGGCACCTACTTTGGGCAGCCACTATGCTGTGTTATTCCACTCAATCCTGAAGGCAATTTTGTGACACAGCTCTTCCTACCCCTATTTTCCAAGTGAGAAACCATGACTGGAAGGAGAAAACCACTTAGAGACACTCTTGACTTGGTAGGGTCAAGATTCAAAGGGAACCAGAAACTACTATGGGTTTGGTGAGTCATAACAATGTTATAAAAGCACTTTAGAAATTACTAAGAGTGGTGAACCTAGCATATCTGACACCTGAAGCAAATCACTCAGTACCCCCTTCACCACAAAATGTCAAAATTATTTTTAGTGATAAATATGAAACAAAACAAATAATGATAGGAAATGACAGGCAGGATATAACACTTTAAAAAATTAAATTGGGTATACATTACCTTGTTAGTAAAAGCTAAAAATAAATATCATAGTATAAACAAAAATGTTACACCTGTCTGTTCTACTGTTTTAAATTTTAAATGCAAATATAAACTCCAGGTGATCATACAGATGGAAGCACATGATGGAATTGGGTCACATGATAAAATTATATTAACTTGAATTTTGTGCCTTTGTCTTTACAATTATGGTGCTGTCATTGCTTATTTTTAAACTAGAGTTTAAATGCATGGATTGGAGACATGGAGTGGCACCCTAGGTGAGACTGAATGATACCATTAGAAAATTATACTTGAGTTCAGGTGTACTGTGAGCCAACCACTTTATGCATGTGACCCCAATTTAATCCTATATTCAAAGAAATAGGTGCCTTATTATTGCTCCCATATTATTGATGCGGATGCCAGAGTTTAAATGAGGTAGAGTTTAAATGATCTGACCAAGGTCACGGGCCTAGTGATTAGAAGAGGTTCAACTGCTGGGGTGGGCTCTCAGTCAGCCCTATCAGCCCTTCCGCTTCAGCCCTTCAATTTCGGTTTATATCTGTCAGCACACACTGTGGTTCACCTCTTACTTCTTACTGAAGCCATGGAGTAGCTACTTTGTTTCAGTGATGAAAGCACTCTAGGTAAGCTTTCTGGTTTGCTTTTTGTTTTGTTTGCTTTCTTGTTTTGCTTTTACTTAGAACCCATAAATATAAAGGATAGGAAAGGTAGCAGAAACAGGGATTAGGGTAGATGCAAAATTTCCCTTTCAGAGGAGTATGCTCCTTAATTAATAAAATAATTAAGTAGCACTAATTCAAGGTACACTATCTCAGGAATGGTACTAAAACGCTTGGGAGAAGGAAGGTATCAAAAATTATACAACATGAATCGGCCATAGGCACGCATGTGACCCCTCCCTCCCGACTCTATCCCTCCAGGTTGTCACAGAGCATCGGCTTTGGGTTCCCCTGCTCCATACATCAAACTCCCTCTTGCTATTTATTTTATATATGGCAATGTATATATTTCAGTTGATGTATGGCAGAAGCTATCACAATATTGTAATTAATTATCCTCCAATTAAAATAATAAATAAATATTGAAAGTTATAGGACTAGATTGCCATTTTAAAACACCATCTGGTTAGATATCGACAGAACTTCCCTTAATATTTTACTGTAAAATGAGACACAGAAAAAGGCAAAAGCTCACAATACAGATGCATCAGATTGACAGTTAACTTTTGGCCATGACGAGGCACATAGTGTATTGTTTTTTCCTGAAACATAATGTTTGAATTGTGTTTTAAGTGGGATATATAAATATAACAAATTGCCTCACATAAATTTGGAGGTGGGGGCGGGGGGTTGCTGCCGAATGAGTTTGCCACAGACTTGCAAACAAAACAATTCCTCCAGTTTTTCAAAGCTTTTTGAGTTTCACAATTGCAGATGAGGGATTATGGATCAAAGATAACAACATCAAAGGCCTGGCATGTCCCAACTATGCCTTCTGTGCTGATACTGGTGGTACCTAACATGGCCACAGCAGCTCCTCTGTGCGCGTGGGTCCTGGTCTCTGATCTCCAGCCCCAGGGACAGGGTACTGCCCAGTCCAGTCCAAGGCCTCCTGTGGGAACAGTTTTTTCCTTCCACACAGCAACTAAGCAGGGCAAGGAATTTCAGACTCAAGCTGCTGGTGTTCCCAGGAACTCGACACAAGTGGGTCATGCCCTCTGTAAGGGCCAGTGTCCTCTTAGCCAAGCACATCTTTCCACTAAGGCTTTCGTTTCTCTTTTAAACACCACCAGAAGTATAAGCCCTATGGTCTTCAGTTTTACCAGTGTCACCACAGGCTAGGTAAAGCCCTCATCCTTGACCTAGCTCTCTAATTCTCTGAAAACTTCTAAGCCCTTCCTTTCTGTCTATGGGATCACCACCCCAGAATCTTCTTCCCAGACTGTTCGCTTGCCACGGGTGGGTTTCCTCACGCTGGCTCCCAGCATCTGAACTGAAACTTGATTTCGTATTGCTGGACTTTCCCTTCCCAGACCACCCTCCCAAGAAGATTCCTTGTGCAAGGGCTCCTTATTTTCTCATATGAACCTTGGTATTGCAGTGGGTTGGTTTAGTTGTTTGTGTCCTATTTCTGCTCCCAGATTCCTGTCTCTTTCAGCATCCTGTAAGAAACCAGTGTCCATGGGGCCTGTGCTCATCTTACGTATCTCCACCCACCCCCATCACTAGCATCTCCTGTTTACTTGGTCTCTCCCACATCCTCACTAAGCATCACAGGCTGAATCAGAGTCCTCCCCATTTCAAGCCCTTTCCTTATCCAAGTAGATCTCACCATCTGAAGGATGACAAAGGTGCCCTGATGCCTTAATTGCTCCATTTCCTTCGTTACTCCATTTCAACTCTTCACTCTGTCAGTCCTATTCTGTATCTTATTGCTCAAAATATTTCCAACTCTAAAATAACTAGTTTGGGCATTCTATTTTCTCTCTATAATCTTGTACCATTCCAGTGTGCTTGTTAAATTACTATTAGTACAATAATTATTTGACCCCTTTGGGGACTTCTCCAGTACACTGATTGATTCCTCCTTGCTCCAATCCATCATCCTTCTTCTTCTTCCTTTTTTTTTTTTACTTCTCTCCTTTTCAAGTTTAGACTGAGTGGTCCTTCATTTCCATAACTCTGTCACCAATACTCTAAGTTCCTTTATCCTGTCTCTTATATAATAGCCATTTGGCCAAATTCTAACAGAAGCAGAAGATATTAAGAAGAGGTGGCAAGAATACACAGAAGAAGTATACAAAAAAGGTCTTCACAACCCAGATAATCACAATGGTATGATCACTCACCTAGAGCCAGACATCCTGGAATGTGAAATCAAGTGGGCCTTAGAAAGCATCACTATGAAAAAAAGCTAGTGGAAGTGATGGAATTCTAGTTGAGCTATTTCAAATCCTGAAAGATGATGCTGAGAAAGTGCTGCACTCAATACACCAGCAAATTTGGAAAACTCAGCAGTGGCCACAGGACTGGAAAAGGTCCATTTTCATTCCAATCCCTAAGAAAGGCAATGCCAAAGAATGCTCAAACTACCGCATAATTGCACTCATCTCACATGCTAGTAAAGTAATGCTCAAAATTCTCCAAGCCAGGCTTCAACAGTACATGAGCCATGAAATTCCAGATGTTCAAGCTGGTTTTAGAAAAGGCAGAGGAACCAGAGATCAAATGTCCAACATCCATTGGATTATCAAAAAAGCAAGAGAGTTCCAGAAAAACATCTATTTCTGCTTTATTGACTATGCCAAAGCCTTTGACTGTGTGGATCACCACAAACTATGGAATATTTTAAGGATGGGAATATCAGACCTCTTGAGAAATCTGTATGCAGGTCAGGAAGCAACAGTTAGAACTGGACATGGAAAAACAAACTGGTTCCAAATCTGGAAAGGAGCATGTCAAGGCTGTATATTGTCACCCTGCTTACTTAACTTATATGCAGAGTACATCATGGGAAATACTGAGCTGGATGAAGCATAACCTGGAATCAAGATTTCTGGGAGAAATATCAATAACCTCAAATACGCAGATGACACCACCCTTTTGGGAGAAAGAGGAACTAAAGAGCCTCTTGATGAAAGTGAAAGAAGAGAGTAAAAATGTTGGCTTAAAACTCAACACTCAGAAAATTAAGATCATGGAATCTGGTCCCATCACTTTATGACAAATAGATGGGGTGGAAACAGTGACAGACTTTATTTTTGGGGGCTCCAAATCACTGTAGATGGTGACTGCAGCCATGAAATTAAAAGACGCTTACTCCTTGGGAGAAAAGTTATGGCCAACCTAGATGGCATATTAAAAAGTACAGACATTACTTTTCCAACAAAGGTCTGTCTAGTCAAAGCTATGGTTTTTCCAGTAGTCATGTATAGATGTGAGAGTTGGACTATAAAGAAAGCTGAATGCTGAGGAATTGATGCTTTTGAATTGTGGTGTTGGAGAAGACTCTTGAGAGTCCTTTGGACAATGAGGAGATCCAACCCGTGAATCTTAAAATAAATCAGTCTTAAATATTCATTGGAAGGACTGATGTTGAAGCTGAAACTCCAATACTTTGGCCACCAATGTGAAGAGCTGACTCATTTGGAAAGACCCTGATGCTGGGAAAGATCGAAGGTGGGAAAAGGGGACACAGAGGATGAGATGGTTGGATGGCATCATTGATAACATCATCAATGCACATGAGTTTGAGTAAACTCTGGGAACTAGTGATGGACAGGTAGGCCTGGCATGCTGCATTCCATGGGGTTGCAAACAGTGGACACCACTGAGTGGCTGAACTTAACTGAACTGAACTGGACCCAAATTCTAACCCTGGATTACCTGCCTTCACTTCCATCTCCTTTCTCTTATCTGCCTCAGAGGAGTTGAGGCTGCTGTAGTAAGTTAGGTGATAGGGAAGAACAGTATCTCCATCAGGCCTTTCTTTGTAGGGTGCTATAGATTATATGTTTGTGTTGCCCTAAAATTCATATGTTGAAACATTAATTCTCAATGTGATATTTCTGAGGGATGGGGCCTTTGGGAGGTAATTAGGTCATGTGGATGGAGCCCTTATGGTGGGATTAGTGTCTTTTGAGAAAAAGCATATGAGAGACAAGAGTCCCCCCTACCCTCAATGTGTGATGGCCATCTATCTGGGAATCAGAAAGAAGGCTTTCACCAGGAACTGAATTTTCCAGCACCTTGATCTTGGATTTACCAGCCTTCAGAACTGTAAGAATTAGTCTATAATAGTATTAGAATCAGAAAATGTAGATATTTAAAAATCTACATGTCTTATATGTAATGTTTGATCACAATTATTTAAATTGGAAACACACTGGAAGAAAGTACAATGAACTCTTAACAGAGGTTATCCCTGCATCCTAAGACTGTGTGACATTGTCTCTTTTTTTTTCTGAATTTAATCACCTTCATAATGAAAATAATCTTTACAGGGAAATAACATATATAGGACTATATGTATACCTCAGGAGCTTGCAAAAATTGCTAGCACAAAGTTGATGATTGAGAATAGATTGTGGTCTCATAGAAGTGCAGGCTGGGCAAACATTTCAGTAAAAGTTGAAATGCTTGAAAAAAATAAAGTTTCCTCTTTAAAAAATTATAGTGATACAATTTGTCACTTGTCTTGCAAAGATAATTTTATGGTGGGGAGTAACTCTGAAGCCACAAATTTGGACACTGGGTTATATCAATTGTCTAATTTCTTCTCCATTCTGTAAAGTCTATTTTATAAGTACCAATCTTGGGAATTGGATAATGAAAAGAAGTTTGCTATTATGAAAGCAAAGTTAACTATTATGCTTTAAAATACAGAAATATCAATTACATTTTTGAGAATTTTCACATAGTAGGTCTTCAATAAAGTTTGAAATTTATAAATTATTTCCTGGAATTTTTATACTGGGAATGATACAAATGTGCCATCTGACAGGTAAGGAAGGGTAAAATTCTTGATGGTTATATAACTAGTACTATATAAATACTTTTTCCTTCTCTCTTTGGCCATTTGAATCCTCTCTTGATGTCAAGATTTATTCATATCTTGCATCCATAACTGCTCTAACCTTCAACTGTCATTTCTCTATGACATTCTTTAGCTCATTATCTCTTTCAAAACTCATTATCATTCAAAACTCATTATCTCTTTTATTAAGCTACGCATTTTCTTAAACAATTCTTTAAAATAGTTACACTCACTGCTATACAAGATTCTAATCCCCTTGTAAAATGGCCTTAGTTTTGAACTGCTTTCCCTCTCACTTTCATCCTTCCTAAGTCTATCTTATTTCTGACCTTCACAAGTATTTATATTGCAGCTGAATGTCCTTCTTTATTTGCCCAACTCTTTTATTTCTGTTGATCAGCATCGTTTTCCTGGTCACTGCCCTGGCTGTTCTGAATATTAACACTGGTTCATTGCCCTGGCTAGTAGTCTAGTAATTCCTGGATCCTGGCCCCTTCTTAACTCCATTCCCACTACATCCGCTTTGGCACTTGGGTGGGATTGAAGCTACAGAACTTGGCTAAGAAAGGATACTGCAAGCCCCATGGGATATGATACTACTTTTTTATAGTTAAAAAGCCACACAGAATATTGAAAAGATATCTGCATTCCCATGCTTATTGCAGCATTATTTACAATAGCCAAGACATAAAAGCAACCTGAGTGTCCGTCAGTGGATGGTGGATAAAGAAGATACGGTAAATATATACAATGGAATTTTATTCAGCCATAAAAAAGCAAACCCTGACATTTGTAATGGCATAGTTGGACCTTGAGGGCATTATATTAAGTGGAAAAAGGTCAGAAAAGTACTGTATGACCTCACTCATAATATATGTAGCATCTAAACAACTGAATTCATAGAAACGGAGAATGGTTTGGTGGTTGCCAGAGGCAAGGGATTGAGGATATGGGTGAAGGTGGTCAAAAGGTGCAAACTTCCAAGTATAAAATAAAAAAGCCCTGGGGATGTAATAATGTACAGTATTATGACTGTAGTCAACAATGCTATATTGTATATTTGTAAGCCACTTTAAAAAGTTGATCTTAAAAGTTCTCATCATAAGAAAAAAATTGCAACTATATGAGGTGATGGAAGTTAACTAAACTTTGTAGTAATTATTTCACAATATATACATTTATCAAATAATTCAGTTCAGTTCAGTTCAGTCGCTCAGTCGTGTCCGACTCTTTGCGACCCCATGAATTGCAGCACGCCAGGCCTCCCTGTCCATCACCAACTCCTGGAGTTCACTCAGATTCATGTCCATCGAGTCTGTGATGCCATCCAGCCATCTCATCCTCTGTTTTCCCCTTTTCCTCCTGCCCCTAATCCCTCCCAGCATCAAAGTCTTTTCCAATGAGTCAACTCTTTGCATGAGGTGGCCAAAGTACTAGAGTTTCAGCTTTTGCATCATTCCTTCCAAAGAAATCCCAGGGCTGATCTCCTTCAGAAAGGACTGGTTGGATCTCCTTGCAGTCTAAGGGACTCTCAAGAGTCTTCTCCAACACCACAGTTCAAAAGCATCAATTCTTCAGTGCTCAGCCTTCTTCACAGTCCAACTCTCACATCCATACATGACCACAGGAAAAACCATAGCCTTGACTAGACGGACCTTAGTCAGCAAAGTAATGTCTCTGCTTTTGAATATGCTATCCAGGTTGGTCATAACTTCTTCCAAGGAGTAAGCATCTTTTAAATTCATGGCTGCAGTCACCATCTGCAGTGATTTTGGAGCCCCCCAAAATAAAGTCTGACTCTGTTTCTACTGTTTCCCCATCTATTTCCCATGAAGTGATGGGGCTGGATGCCATGATCTTGTTTTCTGAATGCTGAGCTTTAAGCCAACTTTTTCACTCTCCTCTTCCACTTCCATCAAGAGGCTTTATAATTAGGTACACCTTAAACTAATGCAACGTTGTATATCAATTATATTTCAATAAAATTGGAGAAAAAATGAAACAAAGCATTATTGTGCCTCAGTTTTCCCATGTATATGAAAAGAAAATACTATATATTTAGGAGTCATAAAATTTTAAAAAATTTTGTGCATCTAATTCAATGCTACTATATAGTGGGTATGTGTAGAAGCTAGTTCCTTTTTCTTTTCTTTGGTATTACATATAGTTCTATTTTCCAAAATTTGGAATACCGATTTTACAGTTTGTTAGTGGATATGTTTGAAGTAAGGATTCAGTGGTTAACAGTTTTGGAAAACACTGGAATTAAGTTAATTTTGAATAATTTCTCCTCAGAGTTGTCAATATGTAGTGCTAGTCTAGTAAAATATACCAGCCAAATTTCCTCAAATATATTTGACAGAAGATGTCTACTTTTCATGGAATGTTTATAAAAACTTGGATTAGAGGATCTTATTGCCAATTTAATTCCTCTTTAGGAAGACCTCAATAGTTTCTGTTTTAATGATTGATATCCTAAGATAAATTGTTTTATAAAAGGATTCTATGTTTTGCAACTATATACCCATATAAATCAGGGTTTGTCAATACTGTACAACCAAACAAAATAAGAAATTAAGTTGGATGCTGAGGATGAAGTAGATGGCAACATGGGGATCATAAAATGTAATTTTAGACTTGATATGTTTAGGAAGAGATCCCTATTGTTTCAGTTAATGACTTCATAAAAATTTAAAGTTATAAAGTTGAACATAAAATATATAAAAATTATTAAGTTAATAAACAGAATTAAAGTTTCACTTCCAGGGTGAAGTACTAAAGTGCTGCAAATAATAGAACTGTAAAAAATCCATGCAACATAAACCAAAGGCTTTGGTGACTAAACAAAAGCAGCAGAGTTTAGAAGGAATTAAAACTGGAGATGAGGAAACTAAATGGAACGAGGTCTTTGTTTTCTGTGGCTTTACTTTGAAGGCACCCATGATCATGGTGGAGGAGGCGCCATATGACTAAAATCTTGATAGAAATGCCTGCCATGGTTTGGGCCACATGAACTGGGTGAATAAGCCCTGAGGCAACCAGAACCATGGGAGAGTTAGGGGAAAACCCTGAAAAAGAGAAAGTCACAACATAATGAACCCCTAACTCAGCCTCAAGTTTTTAGATGACTCCTGAACCATGCATGTATGTGTGGGGCAATTGAAAGCAGCTTCCATCAAGTCTTAAATACCTGAACTGAGATATGAGCCTCTGCCCATGACAGATATGATAGTATGTAACTTTAGGATAACTAAGTTAAACACCTACTGAAACAAAACAGAACAAAACAAAACAAACTCTTTTAGAGGACTATAACAAAATTTAGAATCCACAACATAAAAATTTACAATGCCCAGGATACAGTCCAAAATTACTCAAAATATTTGAGTCAGAAAAATACAACCAATCTTGAATGGACCAAAAAAAAAAAACCAAAACACCTCAATAGATGCCAAACTTTGAACTATCCCAGAAAGTCAAATTATAAGATATGGACTTTTAAGAAGGTATAATAGCTGAGTGAGATAAAATTAAATATGCTTTAATGAATACAAAGAGAAATTCTCAGCTGAGAAACACAGAATATAAAAATAAGTGAGAATTTTTGAAGTGAAAAAATACAATATCTGAAATTAAATATTTACTGGATTAATTCACTAGTAGAATGGAGATGATGGAGGAAAGAGTGATTTGAAATTAGATCACTAGAAATGATCCAATTTAAGGAAGAGACAAATAATGGTGTGAAGAAAATAA